>NC_081848.1:55924093-56576693 GCF_963259705.1 Myotis daubentonii | reverse complement strand
ACCCCAGCATATGCTGCTTCCACTTTCCCAAAGTGATCCTCTATATCACAGTGACCTGCTCCCCCATTCTTTCAATACACTGCTTTCCAAATTTTACAGGAAGTGAGAAACTAATCTAAGGCAACTACAGCTGAGTCTATTTCCTACAAGGGCTGTGCTTCTTAGATGCTGGGTAAATTTTAAACTGGACTTTATCCTGCCCAATAGTCTTTGTCTTCATTTTGTTTTGCTCTTCTACTGACAGATAAGCTCTAAAAGTTCTCTGCCCAGAATGACTACCCAACCCACATCTCCCCACGTCATCTATTCAATCACTAATTCACTCATGCTTGTAGACTCAACGTGTGCACTTAAAAAAAAATATGCTGGTCATTGGGCCAGATACTGTTCCAGGCACTGAGACATGAAGTCATGGTCATTATTCTCCAAGCACTCACAGTGCAAAGAGAGAGCAATATGTCCTGAGATGCTTAAAGAACTACAGGATACATACTTTCATATGGATATGTTTGTGGTTGTGTGAGCAAAAAACGGAGCCAAATAGAATTAGTTTTAGCAAAAATGGGTTGTCATTAATTCAAACGACTGAGAATCTGCAAGAGAAGCTAGCCCCAGCATAGCAAATCCAGAGATCAAACGACATCATAAGGATACTCCCACTTTCTTGGTTTCATTGCATGCGTTGGGCTTTCTCTGGCTGGTGATGGCCACGTGGAGTGGAATGACAACAGACCCTGACACAGGGATGAGCAGCACCCACTCAAAATATATCTGTGCAAGTTTATGTAGTAAAATCAGCCACACACATAAACACATAAACCTGAGCACAGGTGCTTCCCCAGTGTGTGAGCCCTGGCATCCGCAGGGAGGATAGCAGTGGAAGTGAGAGCGAGCTTGGCAGACACCTCACATTCTCATCATACCTCTGTCCCCCACACCCCTGCCCCCAGGTAGCCAGAAAGAGATCGCAGCGCCCCCCCCGCCCCAGGTGCCAAGGGAGGTTGGTTGCCGCCCGCTGCAACCCAGTTCCCTGTCCCAGCCTGGGGCCAGCCCCAACCAGGCTATCAGGGCCTGCCACTGGTCACAGTCTATGTGATGATCAATCCAGGGACAGGCCTCCCCCCCTACCTCCCAGCTCCCTCAGCCCTGCCCCCCGCCACTGCCACTGGGCCTGCAGTGCCTCCACTGCTACCCATTGCTAGTGCTGCGTGGCTGATGCCAACCATGCTCCTCACTGCCCCCTGGTGGTCAGTGCATGTCATGGCAAGCAGTCAAACTCCCGGTTGAACCCCTGGTCAAGAGGACAATTTGCATATTAGGCTTTCATTATATAGGATTTTGTCCCAAGGTATGCATTATACATATTTTTCCAGATTGTTGTTTGACTTGCTGATGCTGGCCATGCAGGAAAATTATTTTCATAGTTTTTTTAATCATTATTTTCACTTATGGTTTCTGAGTTTTGTGTTATGGTTAGAAAGATCGTCCCTGATCCAAGATTACAAAAGAATTTTCTCATGTTCTTTTCTAATTCTATATGATTTTCTTATTCATATTTAATATGCAATCCATTTGAAATGTAACAGGGTGTAAAATGTGAAGTATAATGTCTGCTACGTTTTACTCTAAATGGCTTCCCAGTTGCCCATTAACATTCATTAACTAGTTCACCACCAAGTCTTCCATTCTTTTTTTTCTTTTTCCCCCCCTTTTTTTATTTCAGTGAGGAGAGGGAGAGAGAGATAGAAACATCAACGATGAGTGAGAATCACTGATTGGCTGCCTTCTGCACACACCTTACTGGGGATCAAGCCTGCAACCTGGGCATGTGCCCTGACTGGAAATCAAACCATGATCTCATAGGTCGATGCTCCACCGGGGGGATTATCTTGCCATTCTCTCCTAAGCCAACTCCTGCAACCTTCCAGCCTCACCATCCCCTGGAACCATGCCTGCCATGATCGGCAGTGACTCTATACTGCATGTCCCAGGTTTAACTCTTAGTCTTCATCTTACTCAGCCTCTCAAGCTGGATTGAAGCTATTGCTCACTCCCGTGTTCACACCATTTCCTCAGTTCAGCCTCAGGATGCAGTGCTCTCCTCCTTTATCCCTCCTTAGGTAGCTGCTTCTTTCTACTGTGGTGGCTGGGCCAACCTCTTCTCCCAGGAGGGTGGAGGCCCGAATGCCGAGTCTCAAAACTCTTCTCCATCGACATTCTTTCCCTGGGTGAGCTCACCCAGCTCGTCTGGAATGTACCAACATAGTTCTGTGCATATTCATCGCTGCATCTTCCCTGCCTGGATCACTGCCTGGCACAGCATAGGCACACAGTAGACATGGGTAAACACAGAAATGAGTGAATAAGTTTCTCTCATTGTTTCAAATGCTTCATAGTTAACTTTTTGAGGAAATGCCATGTCACTCAATTTGGCTGTGGCATGGGCACATGAAAGGAAGTCATAGGAGCTAAAGCTGAAAACACTGGTTGTCCCCACATCATGTGAAAATAATCTAGCTAACAAATGTCGTAAGGAGAGAGAGAGGGATTAGTGGTAGTCCATGTGGTGTGCTAAATTCCTTATGTTTTATAAGGAAACACAATATACACAGTTGTTGATATTGATATCTCAAAACTAGAAATGAAGTTTATTATGCAAAACCATAGAATAACTTGTAAAGGAGTTAAAAATGGGAAGTGCAAACATCAGTTGCCATTGGGAGATGAGATTAAGAAAGACTTTACATTTCATTTTACATACTCTGATGTCCTCTGAAATAAGTTAATGTGCATACATTACTCCTGGGAGTAAATGGAAACAGATCAGATGAACCAGGCCATGCAGGGTCCTGAATGCCAAGCAAACTCTTCTTTAGCTATGGAAGCTCACATTGCCTGCTGGGTGGGCCTCCTGAACAGTGGGCAGTGGGCAGTGACATGCTGCAGCTCAGCCATTCCTCACTGGAGGGGGACCAGATGGGGTAAGATGGACAGAGGAAGAGATAAGTCACTTGTCCTGAGAAGCATCTCGTGAGGTCCTTGTCTCACATCTCCAGAATCTCACTTGCCAGTGCCCCTTGTGCAGGAAGTCACAGGGGCTGCCCAGCATCTTGATAAGCCTCTCTTGGTCATCAGGTTCCACTCCTGCTCCTGCAGACACCTCCTATCCAGGGGTAGGAGAGCATTCTCTGGTGTTCGGCATTCCCTGGAAAGCTCCTCCTCTTCTACTCACCACCTTCAACTAGAAGATGGCGCTCAGGTAAGAGTCGGCTCAGAACTACCTTCTCTCAAAGGCAGTTTTGTTTTCTCCCTCTTAGTCCACATGGTCACAACTGCATCTTAGGGTGGAGCATGCAAGGAGCCATGGGAACCCATGAAGGAGAGTCCAGAGACCTGAAGCTCCCTCAGGGAAGCTGTGGGTGCTGGTAGCTTAGGCTGTGAGGGACACAGGTTCTTTCTGCTTCACAGACATTGTTTTCAAACCTGAATTGTTGTTAATAACTCAGCTTTTACACATTAGCTTACTGTTCAATGGATTTGTTTGTTTGTTATATGTTTGTATCTTTCTTGTCCCAGCAAAAAACATAAGGCACAAACGTACGAGTAATTGAAGAGAGTTTAATAAAGGGACTATGTACAAAGGGGTGAGCAGGAGTAAGGGAAATTGTTAAAGATAGAGAGGCCTCTAAAGATAAGTCATAATAGGGAGCTACTGCTGAAGGGCAGAGGGAAAGAAGGTGACCAGAACACAGGGAGGGCTGTGGCTGTGGCAGTGGTTGTCATTGTGACCATAAGAAAGGCAACTAGACAGGGGCTATGTCCTTAGGCAGAATAACACCATCATGGCCAACTCAGAGCCTGACAGCAGAGAGACAGGGAGTTGCAACCTGCCTTCATCCTGCTCTCCTACCACCTGCCAGTGTCTCTCCTTCCTGAGAGCACCCAGGAGACAGAGGTGAGCCCAGTGTTGAGGGAAATAGACATGTCCTCCTAGAACACAGAGGAGGTTAGAGAAGCAGGAAATGAAATTTGACATCAAATGAAGAGAATACAGACTATTCTCCTGCCTCCAGCAGACACGACATGGTCTCCAACTATGAGTGGAGACATTTGGACTACAGAATATTCCATGTCAGCAGAAGGTCCCTGTTATGTAAACAGAGCCCTGACTCTAGAGTCAGAGAGATCTGGGTTTGAATCCAGGTTCCAGGACTCCAAGGCAGTGAAGCCTTTGGTATTGTATTCTCTGCAAGCCTCCATTCCCCACCTCTGTAACACAGACAGTAATTCCCAGGTAGCAGGGTGGCCATGAGACTCACTGATCATGCACCAGGTGCTCAAATCTTGTTTCTGTTCCAGTGGCACCAGTGGAGGGTTCTCAACCTTGAATCCATCTGTCACAGCCTGGAGCAGCGAATTCACATCAATAAGTGGAAGAGAACAAACTTTCAAAACGGAGTTCCTAACTCTGGAATTACTGACAGCCATCGTGGCCCTGGTGGGGCTGGCGGAGAACTCCATGGTGCTCTGGCTCCTGGGCTTCCGCATGCGCAGGAACGCCTTCTCCGTCTACATCCTCAACCTGGCTGGAGCCGACTTCCTCTTACTCAGCTGTCATATTATAGATGCCCTAGAAACACTCATCATCTCCATATCCATCCCGCACTTTTTCATGACTGTGTCCGTGTTTGCCTACATCTCAGGCCTGAGCTTTCTCAGCGCCATCAGCACGGAGCGCTGCCTGTCTGTCCTGTGGCCCATCTGGTACCGCTGCCGCCGCCCCAGACACATGTCCACCGTCATGTGTGCCCTGCTGTGGGCCCTGTCCCTGCTGCTGAGCATCCTGGAAGGAAACTACTGTGGCTTCCTGGTTAGGAAGGTGCACCATGTTTGGTGCCCAGTGTTGGATTTCATCACTGTGGCGTGGCTGACTTTGTTATTTGTGCTTCTCACTGGGTCCAGCCTGGCCCTGATGACCAGACTGCTGTGTGGCTCCAACCGGGTTCCCTTGACAAGGCTCTATGCCACCGTCGTGCTCACCGTGCTGGTCTTCTTCCTCTGCGGCCTGCCTTTCGGCATCATCTGGTTCCTCTTAATCTGGTTTCAAAAAGATTTGGATGCCTTCGTTCCTCATTTCTTGGCGGCAGTTCTCCTGTCCTGTGTCAACAGCGGTGCCAACCCCATCATTTACTTCTTTGTTGGCTCCTTCAGGCAGCGATGGTGGAAGCCGAGACACGCCCTGAGGCTGGTTCTCCAGAGGGCGCTGCAGGACACTCCTGAGGTGGATGAACCTGGAGAAAGCCTTTCTGGGGAAACCCTGGCCATGTCAGGAAATCTGGTGTCCTGATTCAGAGTCAGCTTTGTTCAGACAGATGTGACTTTGAAAGCCAGCTTTGTCCCTCTCATTTGGTTGGATTTCTTACCATGTTTAACTTCTGGGCTCCGGATTTAAAACAATTAACATAATAATCCAGCTCCTGAGGATGAAGTGAGCCAGTGCCTGTTAAAGAAACACAGAGTGTGCCCTAACCGGTTTGGCTCAGTGGATAGAGCATCAGCCTGCTGACTCAAGGGTCCCAGGTTCGATTCTGGTCAAGGGCATGAACCTTGATTGCGGGCACATCTATCCCTCTCCCTTCCTCTCCATAAAAAAAAACAACAATAAAATATATATTTTTAAAAAAAGAAAGAAAGAAACACAGAGTGCAATGTCCCAGGACTGCCTTAACCAGGGCCTTCACCCCATCCCCATGGGAGTTTTGCCATCTCTGGGGTCCAGGACTGCTCTCACATTTGAAGAATTCGACCTACAGCAGAAGATGAGTGAAGTTCAGGAAAAGTCTAAATTTCTTTCATCACTGAACTTGATAGAAACTGCATGAATATTACATTTTTGACAAGTTTTTGTGGTCATTCTCCTACAATGTCTCTGTAAATTAAATGAATTAAAGTTCAATCAAGCCCCCGTGACCAGTCCTTGATGACTTTGGCAGGCCTTGGACTAGCACTTTAGCATAATAAATGTGGATTGAATAAGTGAATTAATGAATGAACATATGGTGATTTTCAAGTCGAGTCTCTGCTAAATCCCCATTGCCAGATTTCAGTCACCCTCTTTAAGGACATTGTTCTCACCACTTTTCAACCTTTGCAAGCATGAGCATCCTTTCATGAGCTTATTGGCTACTTGTATTTCTTAAAGTGTTTTTTCAGTTTTCCCAATTTTTATTAAGTGTTGCCCTTTTTCATTATTTATTTGTAAGAGATTTGATATATGTCGAATGGGGCTTTGGTTAGTTATGTGCATTGTAAATATTTATTCAGTTGCTGGTTTGCTTATTCATTTTAATAGACGTTAAAATTTAAAGCACATTTTAAGAAAAATAGTACAGAAAGTACAGAAGATTTCTATAACCGCCCCCCCATTCCTAATTCCCCACACAGTTTATCTTATTACTAACATCTTCCATTAATGTGGTACATTTATTGAAATTGATGCATACATTTTTTTTAGTTTTATTTTTGTAAGTATTACAAATGTTCCCTCTTTTCCCCCATTGACCCCGTCCAGCCGACCCTCCCACTCCGACGCCCCCCCCTCCCCCCAAGGCCTTCACCACCTTATTGTCTGTGTCCATGGGTTAGGCCAGTGGTCGGCAAACCGCGGATCGCGAGACCCCTTGAGTGTGGCTCTTCCACACAATACCACGTGTGGGCGTGCACATACAGTGCGATTGAAACGTCGTGGCCCATGCCCAGAAGTCGGTTTTCGGCCTATTTTGACGAAGTGGCATTAGAAGAAGTGGGGGTACAGTTGCTGAGGTAGACCCCTCAGATTGAGGACGTTTTTAGCAAAGGCCAGCTTAGGAGTACCCTAATTAAGTTAATAACAACGTACCTACCTATATAGTTTAAGTTTAAAAACTTTGGCTCTCAAAAGAAATTTCCATCGTTGTACTGTTGATATTTGGCTCTGTTGACTAATGAGTTTGCAGACCACTGGGTTAGGCATACAAGGTCTTTGGTTGATTACCTCCCATCCACGCACCTTCCCCTGCCTTCCCTCAGAGATTCTACACTCTGTTCCATGCTTCCATGTCTCTGGACACACTCGTCATCAGTTTATTTTGTTACTTATAGTCAACATTTTGAGTGCAATTATATGATACATGTCTTTCTCTGACTGACTTATTTCAGTCAGTTCCTCCATGCTGTCTCAAAGGGTAAGAGATTCTTCTATTTTACTGCTGCATAGTATACCATGGTATAAATGTACCACAGCTTTTTCATCCACTCATCTACTGATGGACACTCTGGCTATTTCCACATCTTAGCTATTATAAATTGTGCTGCTATGAACATAGGGGTGCATGCATTCTTTCTGATTGGTGTTTTGCATTTCTTAGGATATATTCCTAAAAGTGGGGTCACTGGGTCAAATGGCAATTCTATATTTAATTTTTTGAGGAAACTCTATACTGTTTCCCATAATGGCTGCACCCATCTGCATTTCCACCAGCAGTGTACAAACATGCTCATAGAACAGCAAGGTAATATGTGAAACCTAAGCTTATTAACAACAATTCAGGGTTGAAAACAATGTCTGTGAAGCATAAAAGACCTGGGTCTCTCCACATCCTTGTCAGCACTTGTCACTTGTTGCTTTATTGATGGTGGCCATTCTGACAGATATTAGGCAATACCTCACTGTCATTTTAATTTGCATCTCTGCAATGATCAGTGACTTTGAGCATTTTTTTATATGTCTCTTGGCTATCTGTATGTCCACTTTGGAGATGTGTCTATTTAGGTCCTTCACCCATTTTTTCATTGGATTGTTTGTCTTTCTTTTGCTAAGTTGTATGAGTTCCTTATATGTTTTAGATCCTCAGCTTCCCCTAATCTGCTGTGTATTCCATCCAATGTGTTCTGTTTTGTGCTATGTCATTCTTTATTTATGACTTCTTTTTCATAGTTACTATATATTTTTTCATGCTGTTGAGCATCTTTACCATCATTATTCTGAACTCTATATCAGATAAATTTCTTTTTTTAATTAAATATTTATTGTTCAGATTATTACATTTGTTCCTCTTTTTCCCCCCATAACTCCCCTCCACCCAGTACCCACCCCACCCTCCTCCCTCACTCCCCACCCACTGTCATCATCCATAGGTGAACGATTTTTGTTCAGTCTCTTCCCGCATCCCCCTCACCCCTTTCCCCCCCAAGAATAGTCAGTCCACTCCCTTTCTATGTCCCTGATTCTATTATAATCACCAGTTCATTCTGTTCATCAGATTATTCACTTGATTTTCAGATTCACTTGTTGATAGATGTGTATTTGTTGTTCATAATTTGTATCTTTACCTTTTTCTTCTTCTTCCTCTTCTTAAAGGATACCTTTCAGCATTTCATATAATACTGGTTTGGTGATGATGAACTCCTTTAGCTTTTCCTTATCTGTGAAGCTCTTTATCTGACCTTCAATTCTGAATGATAGCTTTGCTGGATAAACTAATCTTGGTTGTAGGTTCTTGGCATTCATCACTTTGAATATTTCTTGCCACTCCCTTCTGGCCTGCAAAGTTTTTGTTGAGAAGTCAGCTGACAGTCGTATGGGTACTCCCTTGTAGGTAACTGACTTTCTTTCTCTTGCAGCTTTTAAGATTCTCTCTTTGTCTTTTGCTCTTGGCATTTTAATTATGATGTGTCTTGGTGTAGTCCTCTTTGGATTCCTTTTGTTTGGGGTTCTATGTGCTACCTGAACTTGTACGTCTATTCTTTCACCAGGTAAGGGAAGTTTTCTGTTATTATTTCTTCAAATAGGTTTTCAATATCTTGCTCTCTCTCTTCTTCTGGCACCCATATAATTCGGATGTTGGTACGCTTGAAGCTGTCCCAGAGGCTCCTTACACTATCTTCGTATTTTTGGATTCTTTTTTCATTTTGTTTTTCTGGTTGGGTGTTTTTTGCTTCTTCATATTTCAAATCGTTGACTTGATTCTTGCGATCCTCTAGTCTGCTGTTGGGAGTCTGTATAATATCCTCCATTTCAGTCAGTGTATGCTTAATTTCTAGTTGGTCCTTTATCACAACCTCGAGGGTCTCATTAGATTTCTTGTAGGTCTCATTAACTTTATTGGCAGTTTCTAGAAAATTCTTGAAAAACCTTAAAAGTGTGGTTTTGAACTCTATATCCAGTCGTTTGCTTTCCTCTATTTCTGTCATTTGTGTCCTTTTCCTTTGTCTCCGCATTTTTTATGCTTCCCTGTGTTGATAAAGTGGTTTTCTGTGCAAAGTGTCCTCTAGGGCCCAGTGGTTCAGCCTCCCCAGTTACCTGAAGAGGACACTCTTGGTGCACCCCTTTGTGGGCTTTGTGCACAGTCTTGTTGTAGTTAAGCCTTGATTGTCATAGGTATCACTGGGAGGAATTGACCTCCAGGCCAATTGGCTGTGAGAATCAGCTGTGTCTGCAGTGGGAGAACTTCTGTGCTGGAGACACCCCTCTGGGGCAAGACTTGCTTCAATGGGGCTTTGGTGCTCACTGAGTCTACTCCCTGAGTGTGTCCTTTATGGTTCCATGGAGCTGCAAACTGGATGGTCCCACTCTGACCTCTGGGTACACTGGCTCCTGGATCTCTAGGGAGGCACTAATCTAGCCTCTGCCTGAGGCTATCCAGCAAAAGCCTCCCTGCAGGGCTTGGGCGGGGCGGGGCGAATCCCACGGGATCAACAGGGCAGGGCTAGCAGTTGTGGCTGCTCTTAGAGGCCCAGCTTCTCAGTGTCTCAGCAATGGCTGCAAGCCCCTCCAAGAGAAAGCTGCCCTCGAGTTCTGACCGATGCCAGACAGTCCCTCTTCTCCCGTAGGAGTCTGGGTCCCCAGAGACTCGCCCGGAACTGGAGCTCAGAGCCTGAGACTCCCTCCCGATTGAAAACAACAACCGCGCCCTCAGCCACCAGCCCGCTCCGTGTGCACCTCTGTACCTTAGTATATTACTTCCGCATTGCACCTACTCTGAGTCTCAGTATGCTTTACTCTTTCCTTCAAGTTGTAGAATTTCCACTCAGCTAGCCTTCCTGTGGTTCTGGATGATGTTCATTCCGTCTTATAGTTGCATTTTTGAAGTGGTTGTTCAAGGCAGCAAACTCCAGTGTTTACATATGCTGCCATCTTGGTTTTTCCATATATCAGATAAATTTCTTATCTCCTTTTCTTTTATCTCTTCTTCTGAAGAATTCTCTTGTTCTTTCATTTGGGAGCTGGTTTTTTGTCTCCCCATTTTGGCTGTCTATCTGGATTTGTGACTATGCATTAGGTAAATCTGCTATGCCTCCCAATCACTAGTGCAGGACAGGCCAAGTGATGTTTCTGACTAATTATATCAGGCAAAGATTCAAAGCCTCCAGCAACCTGCCTCTGCTTGCACACTGTTTGGATTAAGTCTTGAGTAACCCTCAGGCAATTTCCAGAGTGGTGAGTGGTTTTCCCACAGTGCTTCTACCTGGAGGCTAATTGCTATTCTCAGGCTCTTAATGGGCCTCAGAAACTCCACACCATGGGGTGAGGGGTTTTCCAGTAGGGTGGGTCAACTGTCTTCCCAGCCAGGCAATAACTACTTGGATAGCAAAGGTCTGCCTGAGAGAGATGACCTCTGCAGTGTGAGGGAATGACTCAACACAGGAAAAAGGGTGTCTGCTTTCCAAGCTCTAAACCCAAAACCCCTAACCCTGGATTCTGCTCACACAGCTCCAATACACTCTGTCCTCCCCCTGCCAGAGCACAAGGTGAATGGCTACAAACAAAATTTCGTGCATTTTTCCTTTAAGACAGTGACTGCATTTCCAGTCAACTCTCCCTGGAAGACAACAACCCTGCTGCTTTACACAGCCAGATGTTACGTGAACATCTTTCTCAGTTGTGGTCCTCTCTGCTCGGGGGCCCAGCTTGGGAGGAGTACTCAGTGGCAAGACCACACAGCTGAAATATCTTTCCAAAAATTGAGCTTCTGTCTATGGGAGCCTGGCCTGCCCTTTCCTGACTCTGCCCTTTTTACCAGCCTCTATGCAGTCCCCATTTTCCATCCTTGGTTATCAGGGATCTCTCCATCTAGTCTTCACTTGATTATTTAGGGTAATGTTTTTTTTTATTTTAGTTGTAATTCCAGTTTGGTCCTGAGAGCTTGTGAGTAGCTTCCGCTTACTCCCATGCCATTTTGTCCCACTATTTCCTTATATTTTAGAAAGAAACACAGTATACACAGTTGTTGATGTTGATAAATCAAAAAAAGAAATGTAGTTTTATAATGAAAAGCTATAAAATAACTTGTAAAATAATTATAATGGAAACTGTAAACATTGAGGAATGAGATTAAGAAGGACTTTACACTTCACTTTGCACACTATGGTGTCCTCTGAAATAAAGTATTATGCATATATTACTTCTGGAAATAATTGGAAACAGATCAGATGAGCCAGGCCAGACAAAACCCTGAATGTCAAACTCTTCTTTAGTGATGGAAGAGTTTGCTTAGTAGGTGAGCTTCCTGCACAGGATCACTATGGGCAGTCACAGATTCCAATTTAAACATTCCTCACAGGGAGGGGGACCAGATGAGATAAAATGGACAGAGGAAGAGATAAGTCATTGGACTCAGGAAAAGTGAGAAACATCTCGTGAGGTCCTTGTCTCACATCTCCAGATTCTCATTTGCCAGTGCCCCTTGGGCAGGAAGTCACCAGTGCTGCCCAGCATCTTGATAAGCCTCTCTTGGTCATCAGGTTCCATTCCTGCTCCTGTAGACACCTCCTATCCAGGGGTAGAAGAGCATTCTCTGGTGCTCAGCACTCCCTGGAAAGCTCCTCTTCTTCTACTCACCACCTTCAGCTACAAGATGGTGCTCAGGTAAGAGTCGGCTCAGAACTATCTTCTCTCAAAGGCAGTTTTGTTTTCTTCTTCTTAGCCCACATGCTCATGATTGCATTTTGGGGTGGAGCATGCAAGAAGCCATGGGCGCCCATGAGGGAGAGTCCAGAGACATGAAGTTCCCTGAGGGAAGCTTTGGGTGCTGGTAACTTAGATTGTGGGAGATTCATGGGACCAACCAGGTCCTTTCTGCTTCACAGCCATTGCTTTCAAACCTGAATTGTTGTTAATAACCTCAGGTTTCACACATTACCTTGCTGTGTTGCTGTTCAAAGGGTGTGTTTGTTTCTTTCTTTGATGTATGTTTGCATCTGGCTTGTCAGGAAAATAACACAAGGCACACACTAATGGGTAACAAAAGAGAGTTTAATAAAGGAACTGTGTACTAAGGGGTAAGCAGGACTAAGGGAAGTCAATAAAGGATACAGAGGCCCCTAAAGATAAGTCATAATAGGGAGCTACTGCCCTTGTGCACCCTGAAGGATAGAGGGAAAGGTAAGTTGCCAGACACAGGGAGAACTGTAGTTGTGACCATTACTGTGACCATAACAGGCCAAGGGACAGAAGCTATATCCTTAGGTAGATTAACATCACCATGGTCCACGCACAGTAGAGAGTCAGGGAGTTAAAACCTCAATCACCCTCCTCCTGCCTTCCAATCACCCATTACTGTTACCCTTTCCTGAGAGCACCAGGAGCCAGAGGGAAAAGGAGCCCAGTGGGGAGGCAAATCAATAGGACACAGAGGAGCTGAAAATTAGATTGGATGGCAAATTATGAAAACCCATCTATTATTATAGTCTCCTCACAGTTGCTTTTCCTAGGACTTTTTGTCTCCCAATGTAATTACTAGTAGATAAACCTCTCATTACATCTCGTCATTTATTTTACTAGATTCTGTTGGCGCATCTTTATTGGGTGTCATTTTCTTCGAATAATATATCTCTCATCACAAATGCCTTGAGGATGGAATGTACTTTACTTTTTAGGTGGTTTTATGTAAATATACTTAAGAATTTATGTTTATCATTTTGGTAGCTCTAAAAAGAAGCGCAAGAGAAATTACTAGAACTGGACTGATGATTTCAAGCCATCAGACACTTGTGCTCTTTCAAATCACACAAATGAGTTCCCATTTTAGATTTGTCCCTGAGAGTTACTTGCTTCCTGCCCCACCACCCTCCCTGTGCACCGGACACACCACCCTGGAAGTGGGGCTGCAGGAAAGGGGAAGGGCAAAGGCTCTGACACAGACCTGTGGGTTCAGATCCAGGCTCTTCCACTTGTGCACGTGAGAACTGGACCTCCTTCTGCTTCTTTTTTCCCATATGCCAGATGGGTATAGGCATAGTACTGGCCTCAACGAGCTATTTGGAGGATTAAAAGAGGTAATACCATGTAAGCACTCATCAGCTGCTACTCTTCACCTATGTGTGAGTAGATTTATGTCTCACACCTAAATTCTGCAAGAGCTTCTCTGTTTTCATCCAAAGCCCTTTCTAAAATAGAAGTAAGCACTTCTTAACTCCACCACCACCATAAGAATTCTCTTACACAAATGCTTTGATCTGCAAAGAAATCTTTACTCCAAATCACATGGAGCAACAATAAATAACTTTCATATTACACATATCATCAGAAAATCACTTTATAACCCCACTTTCCATATTTCTGTCTAAACTACCTCTATTCAAACCCTTTGCCCCTCTCCCTCTTCTTCGCAATAGAGCTTCTTTCTCCTCTAAAATGCAGAGACATTAAATTCAGTCCTGTTTTCAAGTCTTGTTTCGTTTCCAGGCCTAAAACTGCAGGGTTTCTGAGCACGGATATGACAGCCACAGCATGGGAGTCCAACCTCACACCAACGAATGGAATTGATCAGGCCTTCCATGAATCTGATACACAGTTCATGATCTTGAAATTACTGACAGCCACCGTGGCCCTGGTGGGGCTGGCAGGGAACTCGGTGGTGCTCTGGCTCCTGGGCTTCCGCATGCGCAGGAATGCCTTCTCGGTCTACATCCTCAACCTGGCGGGGGCTGACTTCCTCTTTCTCGGTTACCCATTTATACATAATCTACTTTTACTTTTTGACTTTGATTTTGTCGATGAAGTAATTAGCAGATTTCTCCCGCCTGTGTCATTCTTTGCCTACATCTCAGGCCTGAGCTTTCTCAGCGCCATCAGCACGGAGCGCTGCATGTCTGTCCTGTGGCCCATCTGGTACCGCTGCCGCCGCCCCAAACACATGTCCACCGTCATGTGTGCCCTGCTCTGGGCCCTGTCCCTGCTGCTGAGCATCCTGGAAGGGAAATACTGTGGCTTCATGAGATCGAATGCAATTGATGGTTGGTGCTCAGCGTCGGATATCATCACTGTGGCATGGCTGATTTTGTTATTTGTGCTTCTCTCTGGGTCCAGCCTGGCCCTGATGACCAGACTGCTGTGTGGCTCCCATCGGGTGCCGCCCACCAGGCTCTACGTGACCATCATACTCACAATGCTGGTCTTCCTCCTCTGCGGCCTACCCTTAGGCATCCACTGGAACTTCTTATTCTGGTTTCCTGCCTTGTCTCATCTTGACCAGTTTGTAGTACCCCTGTCCTGTGTCAACAGCTGTGCCAATCCGATCATTTACTTCTTGGTTGGCTCCTTCAGGCAGCGATGGTGGAAGCGGAGACACACCCTGAGGCTGGTTCTCCAGAGGGCTCTGCAGGACACTCCAGAGGTGGATGAACCTGGAGAAAGCCTTGCTGGGGAAACCCTGGCCATGTCGGGAAGCAGTCTGGGGCAGTGATGAGAGCCTCTGTCCTGATCAGTCTGAAGTAACTCTGAGACTCACTGCTGCCCTGCCAGGCGTGGAAAGCATCTAGTGTTCTCTCAGCCTCAGTCTCAGAATGTGTCAGCGATCCCCCAATCTCTTCAAATAGGTTGTTTTTAATCTGGCTGTTCTAGTTTTTCTCAGAGAAAGCATTAGTCTGAACATTATACCTCTCCATCATCCTTGACATTACCAATAAATTTCTCATGTAATCTTCTGAATTTATTCTTTACAATTTTCATTTCAACAGAAAGAATTCCTCCCTGAATCAGTCAAATCAAGGTCTGAAGTCCTGGTTCTGCAGCTCTCCTCTCCAAGCCTCCGTTAATTCATTGTAAAATGTGGTGAAATCATCTGCTCATAGAATCATAGTGGGGAATAAATTAGAAAACAGATGAAAAGGACTCAGCCAGGTGTCAAATATGACTAAATATTTCATAAACATCAGTGATTAATACATGTGAAGCCTCTAATATATTATTGACTTCTGAGGTAATATTTAATAAGTTAAAAAGAAAAGAATCCCTGTCCAAAACCATAAATAGTCATTCAGAAATTGTTCTACCTGATTGGATAGAAAATGAAGATTCCCTATGTTTCTCTCAGACTATAGGCCCTTTACATTTGTGCTTAGTGCTGTGGTTGGGGGCATTCTACAGGGTAAAAGCTTGAATAAATGAGTTGACCTACCTCTAATCTCATTGGGTTGTCTGGGTTTAGGGAAAATGATATCTTATGATAAGCACAGTCTAAGAAATTGGGCCTGTGAAAGGCCCTCTGGTAGCATTTGTCCACAGCATCTTCTCTGCCTGGATCACTGCCTGGCACAGTATAGCACACAGTATTAGTAGAGTTGGGTAAACACAGAAATGAGTGAATAAATTTCTCTCACTGTTTCCAATGTTTCATAGTTAAATTTTTGAGGAAATGCCATGTAACTCAATTTGGCTGCAGCATGGGCACATGAAAGGAAGTTATAGGAACTAAAGCTGAAAACACTGGTTGTCCCCACATCATGTGAAAGAAATCTAGCTAACAAATGTCCTGGGGAGAGAGAGAGGTTACAAGTAGTGCATGTGGTGTGCTAAATTCTTTATCAGCTGAAAGGGAACACAGTTTACACAGGTGTTGATATTGATAAGTCACAACTAGAAAGGAGGTTTCATTACACAAAGCTACAATATAACTTGTAAAAGAGTTAAAATGGGAACTGTAAACATCGGTTGCTATTGGTGATTGAGATTAGGAGAGACTTTACATTTTTATTTTGTATACTCTTGTGTCCTCTGAAATAAACTCAGGTGCATTCATTACTCCTGGGAGTAAATGGAAATAGATCAGATGATGCAGGCCATGCAAAACCCTGAATGCCAAGCAAAATCTTCTTTAGCTATGCAAGCTGACATTGCCTGTTGGGTGGGCTGCCTGCACACGCCCACAGCGGGCAGTGACAGGCTCCAGTTCAAACATTCCTCACTGGAGGGGGACCACATGGGGTAAGATGGAGCGAGGAACAGATAAGTCATTGCACTCAGGGCAAATGAGAAGCATCTCATGAGGCCCTTGTCTCACATCTCCAGAATCTCATTTGCCAGTGCCCCTTGGGCAGGAAGTCACAGGGGCTGCCCAGCATCTTGATAAGCCTCTCTTGGTCATCAGGTTCCACTCCTGCTCCTGCAGACACCTCCTATCCAGGGGTAGGAGAGCATTCTCTGGTGTTCGGCACTCCCTGGAAAGCTCCTCCTCTTCTACTCACCACCTTCAACTAGAAGATGGCGCTCAGGTAAGAGTCGGCTCAGAACTACCTTCTCTCAAAGGCAGTTTTGTTTTCTCCCTCTTAGTCCACATGGTTACGACTGCATCTTGGGGTAGAGCATGCAAGGAGCCATGGGCACCCATGAAGGAGAGTCCAGACACATGAAGCTCCCTCAGGGAAGCTGTGGGTGCTGGTAGCTTAGGCTGTGAGGGACCCAGGTTCTTTCTGCTTCACTGACATTGTTTTCCAACCTGAATTGTTGTTAATAACCTCAGCTTGCACACATTAGCTTACTGTTCCATGGATTTGTTTGTTATGTTTATATCTTTTTTGTTCCAGCATAAAACACACGGCACAAACTAATGAGTAATTGAAGAGAGTTTAATAAAGGGACTATGTACAAAGGGGTGAGCAGAAGTAAGGGAAATTGATGAAGATGGAGAGGTCCCTAAAGATAAGTCATAAAAGGGAGCTACTACTGAAGGGCAGAGGGAAAGCAGGTGACCAGAACACAGGGAGGGCTGTGGCTGTAGCGGAGGTTGTCATTTTGACGATAAGAAAGGCAACCATTCAGGGGCTATGTCCTTAGGTAGAGTAACACCACCGTGGCCAACTCACAGCCTGACATCAGAGAGCCAGGGAGTTGAAACCTGTCCTCCTCCTGCTCTCCAACCAACTGCCCGTGTCTCTCCTTCCTGAGAGCAACCAGGACACTGAGGTAAAGGGGTCCAGTGGTGAGGAACAGGGTCCTGTCCCCCAGGATGCAGAGGAGGGTAGAGAAGCTGGAAATGCGATTTGATGTCAAATGAAGAAACTCATCTCTTCTTATCGTCTCCCAATAGTTGGTTTTCCTGGTGTCTCTCTCTCTCTCTCTCTCTCTTTCTCTCTCTCTCTCTCTCTCTCTCTCTCTCTCTCTCTCTCTGTTTGAGATCAATAAGATCAACTTCTCATTGTATCTCCTCAGTTTGTTTGTTTGACTCTGTGTGCCTATTGGGTTTCACTTTTTAGAATAATCTCTTGCTATCATCAAAATGCCTTGATAATAAAATGTAGTTTGTTTGGTGTGTGTTTTTTAAAGTGGGAGTACACTATTAATGATAAGTATTTTATATTTATTATTTTGGCTGCTCTAGGAAGAAGCCCATTATAAGCGTGAATTAAACAGTGTCCCACTA
Organism: Myotis daubentonii; assembly: GCF_963259705.1. Lineage (NCBI taxonomy): Eukaryota > Metazoa > Chordata > Mammalia > Chiroptera > Vespertilionidae > Myotis > Myotis daubentonii. The sequence continues at coordinate 56,559,015 of NC_081848.1, read as the reverse complement.
GACACACCACTGTTCAGGAGAAAAGTACCTCCTGTCCTCATAGAGATGACACACTCAGCATTTCTAGCACAAGAGGACAGGTCATACTCATACCCCTCATAGCAAGAGAGTGTATTCCATTTATCTTATCATAAAGAACCCAAAATCATGATCTTCTTTCTGGAGGATGGACATTCTTAGTCACTGAGAAAACCCAGAGGTCATGGCTGGGACTTTCAACTTTGAGCCCTTGAAAGGAAATCTCAGTTGCAGGGCAGAAGCAATGGTGAGCTCCGAGTCCTGCTGTCATCCCACATTACCTGTCGAGACTATGCTCCTCCTGCCTCTGGAAGACATGACATGGACTCCAACTATGAGTGGATATATTTGGACTACAGGCTATTCCCATGTCAGAAGAAGGTCCACGTTGCATAGAGAGAGCCCCGACTCTAGAGTCAGAGAGAACTGGGTTTGAATCCAGGTTCCAGGACTCCAAGGTGGTGATGCCTTTGGTATCATAATCTCTGTAACACAGACAGTAATTCCCAGGTAACACAGACAGTAATTCCCAGGTAGCATGGTGCCCATGAGACTCATTGATCATGCACCAGGTGCTCAAGTCTTGTTTCTGTTCCAGTGGCACCAGTGGAGGGTTCTCAACCATGAATCCATCTGTCACAGCCTGGAGCAGCGAATTCACATCAATAAGTGGAAGAGAACTGCCGGAAGCCGGTCCATCCTTGCTGCTTGACACGGTTGTTGCAGGGAAGAAACATCTGCACAGCATATGTCTCGGGGACCTGGCATATATGGCATACTGTTCTTGATGTGTTTGCTCCCTTCTTGGCGCTATGTGTTTTAACCAAGGTCACCTCTCTGAGAAAGGTTGTTTCCCCAGGTAGGGATTTTTCCCTGAAGTTAGGAAGGGAATAAAATCCCTTAACTAAGTGCCAGGCGGGTAGTTAATCACTTTAACTACGAACAATCTAGCTTAAGCAACATAATCTTTACTCCCTGGAATGGAGATAAGAAATGCCCTAACCTTTGGAATAGAAATTGACAGGATTAAAATCAACTGGTTTAAATACAGATGTAACAAGACAATAAAACACAGAACCTGGCTACAGAACCTGGCTGGAGAACCTAGGAAGAGACATGGCTACAGAACCTGGCTGGAGAACCTAGGGAGAGACATGGGTACAGAACCTGGCTGGAGAACCTAGACAGAACTTGGCTGGAGATCCTGTATAGAACCAGGCGAGAGAACCCAACCATGCTGATCAACTGAACGCTGTCTTCGTGTCATTCCTTCTTCGCCGACTCCGTCCACACCTTTGGGAACCCCTGGACCTGCTGGGGCTGGACCTCAACAGAGAACAAACTTTCAAAACAGAGTTCCTAATCCTGCAATTACTGACAGCCATCGTGGCCCTGGTGGGGCTGGCGGAGAACTCGGTGGTGCTCTGGCTCCTGGGCTTCCCCATGCGCAGGAACACCTTCTCAACCTGGCTGGAGCCGACTTCCTCTTACTCTGCTGTTATATTATAGATGCCCTAGAGACACTCATCAGAAACTTCTTTCTCATCTCCATATCCATCCCGCACTTTTTCATGACTGTGTCCGTGTTTGCCTGCATCTCAGGCCTGAGCTTTCTCAGCGCCATCAGCACGGAGCACTGCCTGTCTGTCCTGTGGTCCATCTGGTACCGCTGCCGCCGCCCCAGGCACCCGTCAGCGGGCATGTGTGCCCTGCTGTGGGCCCTGTCCCTGCTGCTGAGCATCCTGGAAGGGAACTACTGTGGCTTCCTGGTGAGGAATATGCATCATGTTTGGTGCCCAGTGTTGGATTTCATCACTGGGGCGTGGCTGATTTTGCTGTTTGTGCTTCTCTCTGGGTCCAGCCTGGCCCTGATGACCAGACTGCTGTGTGGCTCCAACCGGGTTCCCTTGACAAGGCTCTATGCCACCGTCGTGCTCACCATGCTGGTCTTCCTCCTCTGCGGCCTGCCCTACGGCATCATCTGGTTCCTCTTAACCTGGTTTCAAAAAGATTTCAATGCCTTCGTTCCTCGTTTCTTGGCGGCAGTTCTCCTGTCCTGTGTCAACAGCGGTGCCAACCCCATCATTTACTTCTTTGTTGGCTCCTTCAGGCAGCGATGGTGGAAGCGGAGACACACCCTGAGGCTGGTTCTCCAGAGGGCTCTGCAGGACACTCCTGAGGTGGATGAACCTGGAGAAAGCCTTCCTGGGGGAACCCTGACCATGTCGGGAAATCTGGTATCCTGATTCAGAGTCTTGCTTTGTTCAGACAGATGTGACTTTGAAAGCCATCTTTGTCCCTCTCATTTGGTTGGTTTTCTTACCATGTTTAACCTCTGGGCTCCGGATTTAAAACAATTAACATAATAATCCAGCTCCTGAGGATGAAGTGAGCCAGTGCCTGTTAAAGAAACACAGGGTGCCCTAACCGGTTTGGCTCAGTGGATAGAGAACAGCCTGCAGACTCAAGGGTCCCAGGTTCGATTCAGGTCAAAGGCATGTACCTTGGTTGTGGGCACATCCCTAGTTTGGGGGGGGGGGTGCAGGAGGCAGCTGAACGATGTTTCTCTCTCATCGGTGTTTCTAACTCTCTATCCCTCTCCCTTCCTCTCTGTAAAAAATCAATAAAATATATTTTTTTTAAAAAAAAGAAAGAAACAGAGTGCAATGTCCCAGGACTGCCTCACCAAGGCCTTCACCCCATCCCCATGGGAGCTTTGCCATCTCTGGGGTCCAGGACTGCTCTCACATTTGAAGAATCCCACCTACAGCAGAAGATGAGTGAAGTGCAGGAAAAGTCTAAATTTCTTTCATCACTGAACTTGATAGAAACTACATGAATATTACATTTTTGACAAGTTTTTGTGGTCAATCTCCTACAATGTCTCTATAAAGTAAATGAATTAAAGTTCAATCGAGCCCCAGTGAGCAGTCCTTGATGACTTTGGCTGGCCTTGGATTAGCACTTTAGCATAATAAATGTGGATTGAATAAGTGAATTAATGAATGAACATATGGTGATTTTCAAGTCAAGTCTCTGCTAAATCCCCATTGCCAGATTTGAGTCACCTTCTTTAAGTACATTGTTTTCACCATTTTTCAACCTTTGCAAGCATGAGCAACCTTTCATGAGCTTATTGGTTACTTGTATTTCTTAAACTGTTTTTTCAGTTTTGCCAATTTTTATTAAGTGTTGCCCTTTTTTCATTATTTATTTGTAAGAGATTTGATATATGTCGAATGGGGCTTTGGTTAGTTATGTGCATTGTAAATATTTATTCAGTTGCTGGTTTGCGTATTCATTTTAATAGATTTTAAAATTTAAACCACTTTTTAAGAAAAATAGTACAGAAAGTACAGAAGATTTCTATAACCCCCCCATTCCTAATTCCCCACACAGTTTATCTTATTACTAACATCTTCCATTAATGTGGTACATTTATTGAAATTGTTGCATCTGTATGGATACATTTTTTTAAGTTTTATTGTTGAAAGTATTACAAATGTTCCCTCTTTCCCCCATTGACCCCGTTCAGCCGACCCCCCCTCTAACCTCCCTCCAAGGCCTTCACCACCTTATTGTTTGTGTCCATGGGTTAGGCATACAAGGTCTTTGGTTGATTACCTCCCATCTACACACCTTCCCCTGCCTTCCCTCAGAGATTCTACACTCTGTTCCATGCTTCCATGACTCTGGACACACTCGTCATCAATTTATTTTGTTACTTAGATTCCACATTTTGAGTGCAATCATGTGATACATGTCTTTCTCTGACTGACTTATTTCACGTAGCATGACCCTCTACAGGTTCCTCCATGCTGTCTCAAAGGGTAAGAGATTCTTCTATTTACTGCTGCATAGTATACCATGGTATAAATGTACCACAGCTTTTTCATCCACTCATCTACTGATGGACACTCTGGCTATTTCCACATCTTAGCTATTATAAATTGTACTGCTATGAAATAGGAGTGCATACATTCTTTCTGATTGGTGTTTTGGGTTTCTTAGGATATATTATTAAAAATGGGATCACTGGGTCAAATGGCAATTCCATATTTAATTTATTGAAGAAACTCCATACTGTTTTCTATAATGGCTGCTCCAGTCTGCATTCCCACAGCCGGGTACAAGGGTTCCCTTTTCTCCACATCCTTGCCAACACTTGTCATTTTTTGCTTTGTTGATGGTAGCCACTCTGACAGATATGAGGCGATACATCATTGTCATTTTAATTTGCATCTTTTGATGATCAGTGACTTTGAGCATTTTTTCATATGTCTCTTGGTTACCTGTATGTCCACTTTGGAAATCTTTCTATTTAGGTCCTTTGCCTATTTTTTCATTGGATTGTTTGTCTTCCTTTTGCTAAGTTGTATGAGTTCCTTATGTTTTGGATTCTCAGCTGCCCCTAATCTGCTGTGAATTCCTTCCAATGTGTTCTTTATTTGTGTATGTCATTCTTTATTTCTGACTGTTCTTTTTTCATAGTTGCTATATGTTTTTTCATGCTGATGAGCATGTTTACCATCATTATTCTGAACTCTATATCAGATAAATTTCTTAATTTCATTCATAAATTTCCCATTTCATTTATATTTTCTTCTGGAGAATTCTCTTTTTCTTTCACTTGAGAGCTGGTGTTTTGTTTTCCCATTTTGGCTGCCTGTTTGGATTTGTGCCTTTGTAGTAGGTAAATCTGCTATGCCTCCCAATCACCAGTGCAGGACAGTGCCAAAGGTTGTTTCTGACTAATTAGATCAGGCAAAGATTCAAAGCCTCCAGAGACCTGCCTCTGACTGCACACTGTTTGGATTAAGTCTTGAGTAGTCCTCAGGCAATTGCCACAGAGTGGTGAGTGGTTTTCCTTCAGTGCTTCTACCTGGAGGCTAATTGCTATTCTCAGTCTCTTAATGGGCCTCAGAAACTCCACACCATGGGGTGAAGGGTTTTCCAGTAGGGTTGGTCAACTGTCTTTCCAGACAGGCAATAACTACCTGGATAGCAAAGGTCTGCCTGAGAGAGGTGACCTCTGCAGTGTGAGGGAATGACTCAACACAGGAAAAAGGGTGTCTGCCTTCCAAGCTCTAAACCCAAAATCCATAACACTGGATTCTGCTCACACATCTCCAGTACACTCTGCCCTCCCTCTGCTGGAGCACAAGGTGAATGGCTACAAACAAAATTTTGTGCATTGTCCCTTTAAGAAGGTGATTGCATTTCCAGTCATCTCTCCCTGGCAGACAACAACTCTGCTGCTTTACACAGCCAGATGTTATGTGAGCATCTTTCTCAGTTCTGGTCCTCTCTGCTGGCGGGCCCAGCTTGGGGAGCAGTTCTCAGTGGCAACACCACACAGCTGAGATATCTTTCCAGAATTTGAGCTTCTGTCTGTGAGAGCCTGGCCTGCCCTTTCCTGACTCTGCCCTTTTTACCAGTCTCTATGCTGTCTCCATTTTCCATCCTTGGTTATCAGGGTTCTCCCCATCTAGTCTTCACTTGATTTTTCGGGGTATTGTCTTTTTATTTTAGTTGTAATTCCAGTTTGGTCCTGGGAGCATGTCGGTGTAGCTTCCACTTATTCCCATGCAATTTTTCGCCACTAAATTCCTTATCTTGATGGGCGAGAGCGCGGCCTCGGACCGCGCGCCGCCGCCCCGGCCTGCTTCGGCCGGCGACGCCCGGGGGTCTGAGGCGCCGGACGCGTGGCTCTGCCCCAACGGTGTCTTCCAGGTTGCAAAAAAGATGCAAAGAAGGATATGTGCACTTTGTCCCAAAGACCTCGAGTGTGGTGTCCTGTACTGTGCACAATCAGAGGACATAGCTGCTCATGAAAATTGTTTGCTGTATTCTTCAGCACTTGTGGAATGTGAGGATAGTGATCCAAAACGTGGTTATAGAAGTTTTAATGTGGAAGCAGTAAAGAAAGAAATCTTCAGAGGAAGGAGATTGAAATGCACATTTTGTGATGAAAAAGGAGCCACCGTGGGATGTGATAAAAAATCCTGTCCCAAGAATTACCACTTCTTCTGTGCCAAGAATGACCGTGCTGTTCTGCACACCGGATCTGGAGGAATTTATAAAGTGTTTTGCCAAGAACATGATCCATCGAGAGAAACTCAATCTGGCCTCTTCTCTGTAAAGCCTTTGTCTCGTGTCTTCCATCCTCACTGCATTCAGAAGACTGTCTCACAACAAGCTCATTTTTCAGGAGTACCAAGAAAAAGAAAGAAGGCAGATCACTCAACAAGCATTTCTGTACAGGTACCTAAACTAACAACAGTAAACAGGTCCGAAAAACAATTGGAAGAAGAGGATAGCAGACACACAGATGCAGTTGTGAAAGTCGCTTTTCTCAAGAAATGTAAGGAAGCAGGACTTCTTAATGATTTATTTGAAGAAATATCACAAAAACTTCATTTGATTCAGGAAAGACTCATGGATGAGAATATTTCAGAATCAGACTATGAAGAAATCGGGACTTCACTTTTTGACTGTAGATTGTTTGAAGACGCATTTGTAAATTTTCAAGAAGCATTAGAGACTAACATTCAGCAATTCGAAGAAAAATGGCAGCAGATGAAGGAAGAGATTGAGCTACTTCAGGACTTAAAACAAACTTTGTGCTCTGTTCAAGAAAACAGTGCTTCAGTATCTTCTTTATCTTCTTAAGAGTTACCATTTCCTAAGCCAGAAATTGGGCATAGCTGCAAGCAGGCTGAGAACTAGAGACCAGGCCTGGGAAAGCCACACATCTCTAGCACAAGGTCTCGTGTCTCTCTTGTCTGCACACTTTGATCCTCACCAGCTCAAACCTGTTCATGCCTAACTGGGTGTTTACTGCCTCCCTCTTATGATCTCACTTCTCCTACCTCTCCTCTGGCAAAATGTTTCTCAGATTCTACTTGAGTAAATTGGATCATGCCTTCCATATCTCCCAACCTCTGTACTAAAACCCTTCCTCTGGCTTCCTGCTGACACATTGCCTCCACCCGTCTCCAGTGAAATAGGTCAGCAGTCGCCAACCTTTCGGACCTCCGGTTGGCAACCGCTGATCTAGGTTGATTCCAGTAACACACCAGGTGCCCCTGCCCCCAGGGCCTTTAGCACATCCTGTTGTGAAGACTTAACTGCTCTTTTGCCTTCCTCTAACTGCTCCCTCTGCAGATCTTATTATACATGTTCCTCCCACTTATTCCATCTGAGAGTACTTTTCCTTCATAACACTTTCCAGTATAATCCACTGTACCTTACCTCACACTGCTGGAGGATCAGCTCTGAGGGCAGGAACTAACTATTCTGTGTTTGCTTACTATCACATTCCCAAGCACCCAGCATGCTCCATAAATGTTTGTTCAATAAATACATAAACTGTTTTTATCTTTTGAAACTATTTCTAGCCCATAATGCCTCTTAGATATAATAAATTTGAATATTTTATTTTACTTGTAAAAAAAAAAAAAAAAAAAAAAAAAAAAAAAAAAAAAAAAAAAAAAAAAAAAATAAATTCCTTATCTTTTAAAAAGAAACACAATACACACAGTTGTTGATCTTGGTAAATCAAAAAGAGGAATGTAGTTTTATAATGAAAAGCTATAAAATAACTTGTAAAAGAGTTATAATGGAAACATTGGTTACTAGAGAAAAATGAGATTAGGAGGGACTTTCCTTTTTATTTTACACACTATCGTGTCCTGTGAAATAAAGTATTATGCATATACTTCTTCTGGAAGTAAGTGGAAACAGATCAGATGAGCCAGGCCATGAAGGGCCCTAAATGCCAAGCAAACTCGTCTTTAGCTATGGAAGCTCCGTTGCCTGCTGGATGGGCTTCCTGCACAGGCTCACTATGGGCTGTTACTGGATCCACTTCAGACATTCCTGGGGAGGGGGACCAGATGGGGTAAAATGGACAGAGGAAGAGATAAGTCATTGGACTCAAGGCAAATGAGAAACATCTCGTGAAGGCCTTGTCTCACATCTCCAGAATCTCATTTGCCAGTGCCCCTTTGGCAGGAAGTCACAGGGGCTGCCCAGCATCTTGATAAGCCTCTCTTGGTCATCATGTTCCACTCCTGCTCCTGCAGACACCTCCTATCCAGGGATTGGAGAGCATTCTCTGGTGCTCAATACTCCCTGGAAAGCTCCTCTTCTTCTACTCACCACCTTCAACTAGAAAATGGTGCACAGGTAAGAGATGGCTCAGAACTATCATCTCTCAAAGGCAGTTTTGCTTTCTCACTCTTAGTCCACATGGTCACAACTGCATCTTGGGGTGGAGCATGCAAGGAGCCATGGGCTCCCATGAAGGAGAGTCCAGAGACATGAAGCTCCCTCAAGGAAGCTATGGGTGCTGTTAGCTTGGGCTGTGAGGGACCCAGGTCCTTTCTGCTTCACAAACATTGTTTTCAAACATGAATTGTTGTTAATAACCTCATATTTCTCACGTTATCTTACTGTTCTACCAGTTTATCATATGTTTATATCTTTCTTATCCCAGGCAAAAAACACAAGGCACAAACCAACAGGGCAAATGAAGAGAGTTTAATAAAAAGACTCTGTAGAAAGGGTGAAAGGGATGAGACACCTAAAGATTAGTCATAATAGGGAGCTATTGCCCTTGCGTATCCTGATGTGTCAGGGAAAGATAAGTTGCCAGAACACAGGGAGGGCTGTGGATGTAGCAGTGGTCGTCACTATGTCCAGTATAAAAGGCTCACAAACAGAAGCTTTATGCTTAGGTAGAGCAACATCACCATGGCAAACTCACAGCCTGACAGCAGAGAGGCAGGGAGTTACTAGTAAAACATCAAGATCCTCCTCCTGCCCTCCTATCAGCTGTTGGTGTCATCCTTTTCTGAGAGAAACCAAGAGCCAGAGGGAAAGGGAGCCCAGTGGTGAGACAAAGAGATGTGTCCTCCCAGGATGCAGCAGGGGTAGAGAAGCTGGAGATGAAATTTGACGTCAAATGAAGAGAATCCATTTTTTTTATAACCCCTTCATTGTTCCTTTTCATTTATGATTTTGGTAGCCCTAAAAAGTAATGTATGAAAGGTTACTAGAACTTGACTGGTGATTTCAAGGCATCAGACACTTGCGCTCTTTCAGATCACTGCTCCCCAGCCCTAGAGAGGTGACTTCATTCTCATGCAGGGCTCCCAGACGCATCTGCATTCCATCCAGAGGAGAAGAGGGGAAGGAAAGGCACAACCTAAAATTGGTTACATCACTTGTGCTCACCTCCCATTGGCTACCACCTGGTCCCATGGTGCCATCAAACGGGAATGGAAACTGGGAATAGAATCCATTTTCTCATCTAAAACTCTCAGAAATATTATGTGAGAGAGAAGGAAATGGGTATTTAGACCAACTAGCATTTCTACACCCTGAAGTTCTCTCACGTTCTGAGTTCACATGAAGATTTCACTCAGGTGCTCATCCCACAATGAGGCAGAGAACTGTGGGAAAGCCTCAGGCTGGACTCCAGGAGACCAGGGCTGGCATTGGACCTGCTGCTCACCCTGTGATCTCAGGGAAATCCTTTGGCTCTTTCAGCCTCAGCTTCTTCCTGTGTTAAAGGATGATATTATAACAGATGGTCTCTAAGGAACATGTGCTCAATGCCAAGGATACAATAGTGAACAACAGCCAAGAAAAAAAGACAAAGCCCAGACAGGTCTAGTCATCATTAAGTTTCGAGTTTAAAAAGGGAGAGAAGCCTAGCAGGTTTGACTCAGTGGTTAGAGCAGCACCCACAGACTGAGGGGTAGCAGGTTACATTCTCCTGGGGGAGCCTGCGATGGCTGAACCAGGCAAGAATTGACTGATTGGTTCTGTCCAGAGGGAAGAAGGAGCTCCTGGAATCTCTGGTCCGTTCTCAGGTGGATTCCACCCACTTCTTCTTCCACACTGGATAAGCTTCACTTCCTTGTTATTTACCAAATTTGCCTAGTCTAACTTAATAAAACACATAAGTGAGTTGCCATTTTAGACTTGTCCCTGAGAATTACTTGATTCTTGCCCACCATTCCCCTTGTGTACCGGACACACCACCTGGTAGTGGGCTACAGGGCGGGGGAAGGGCAAAGACTCTGACAGACCTGTGGATTCAGATCCAGCCCCTCCACTTGTGCACATGAGAATTGAAGCATGTCATTCACCTCCTTGTGCTTGTCTTCTCCTATGTGCCACATGAGAGTAGGCATAGTACAGACCTCATAGGGCTATTTGGATGATTAAAAGAGGTAATACCATGTAAGCACTCATCAACTGCTACACTTCACCTATGTATGAGTTGATTTATGTTTTTCACCTAAATTCTGCAAGAGCTTCTTTCTTTTCATCCAAAGCCCTTTGTAAAATAGAACTAAGCACTTCTTAACTCCACCACAACCACCACGAGAATTCTCTTACACAAATGCTTTGATCTGCAAAGAAATCTCAACTCCAAATCTCATGTAGGGACATGAGTCGCTTTCCTATCACACATATCATAGGAACTGGTTAATAATGCCCCTTCTGTTTTTCCTTCTCAACTACTTCTATTCAAACCTTTGGCCACCTCTCTCCTTCCCAAAATGGCTTCTTTCTCCTCAAAAATGCAGAGAAATTTAATTCAGTCCTGAATCCTCTCCCCCCTGGATAGGAGGTGTCTGGAGTCATCAAAAAAATTCTTTCAAACACACAAGAGCTTTGCACAGAATGAATACTTAGAAACAAAATTTTCTTTTCATTACATATGTGCTTTTTGATGGTGGCATTATAAGTACTGACTTCTGTTTTACTAGTACATTTAAAATTCTTCATTTAAAAAATTTATATTATATTAAACCCAAATTTTCTTCCTCATTGAGCCCCTCATTCATTCATTCATTCATCTGTGGATTAAAATCTGATTGACAGCCCCATTGTGTACCCACACACTTGGGCCCTGGGGAAACAACTATGGGAAGAGTAATCACTGTCTATCCTCATAGAGATGACACACTGGGACATTTCTAATGCAAGCGCTTTGGGGGTCCTCACTCTGTCCTAACAAGGGGTCTCATTCCCTTCATGAGCCTAAGTCATAACCTCCTTTCTCCCTCCTGGGTAGACCACTCTCAGCCACTGAGATTGTACTGGGGCTTCTGACAGCCTGCTGTCAAACAAAGCCACTGTCCCAGAGCACAAGTACTGGGGAACTCAGAACCCTGCTGTCATCCACAGGACCTGTGCAGACTCTTCTCCTCCTGCCTCCACGGCACATGTCATGGGCTCTAAGGTGAGTGCAGAGGTTGGACATAGAGGCTCTGTGTTGTAGTAGAAAGAGCCCAGGCTCTAAGATTCAGAGAGAACTGGGTTTAAATTCAGGCTCCAGGACTCCAAGACCGTGTGGTTCAGGAAGAATCTTAATCTCTGGAAGCCTCCATTCGCCACAGACAGGGTGGCCATGAGGGTCAGTGGTCACAGAGCAGGTGCTCAAGTCTTGTTTTATTTCCAGGCCCACAACTGCAGCGTTTCTGAGCACAGATATGACTGTCACAGCCTGGGAGACCGACCTCACAACAACCAATGGAAGTGATCAGGCCTTTCATCAATATTATACTGAGTTAATCCTGGAATTACTGACAATCGTTGTGGCCCTGGTGGGGCTGGCAGGCAACGCAGTGGTTCTCTGGCTGCTGGGCTTCCATATGCGCAGGAACGCCTTCTCTGTCTACATCCTCAACCTGGCGGGGGCCGACTTCCTCTTCCTCTGCTACCGATTCATACATAGTCTAGTTATAGTTTTCAACTTTGATTTTGTCGTTAGAGTAATTAGGACATTTCTCTCGCCTGTGTCAATCTTTGCCTACATCTCAGGCCTGAGCTTTCTCAGCGCCATCAGCCCGGAGCGCTGCCTGTCTGTCCTGTGGCCCATCTGGTACCGCTGCCGCCGCCCCAGACACATGTCCGCTGTCATGTGTGCCCTGCTCTGGGCCCTGTCCCTGCTGCTGAGCATGCTGGAAGGGAACTACTTTGCCTTAGTTGGAATGTGCAACATGTTTGGTGCCCAGTGTTGGATTTCATCACTGGGGCGTGGCTGATTTTGCTGTTTGTGCTTCTCTCTGGGTCCAGCCTGGCCCTGATGACCAGACTGCTGTGTGGCTCCAACCGGGTTCCCTTGACAAGGCTCTATGCCACCGTGGTGCTCACAGGGCTGGTCTTCCTCCTCTGCGGACTGCCCTTCGGCATCATCTGGTTCCTCTTAACCTGGTTTCAAAAAGATTTCAGTGCCTTCGTTCCTCGTTTCTTGGCGGCAGTTCTCCTGTCCTGTGTCCACAGCTGTGCCAACCCCATCATTTACTTCTTGGTTGGCTCCTTCAGGCAGCGATGGTGGAAGCGAAGACACACCCTGAGGCTGGTTCCTCAGAGGGCTCTGCAGGACACTCCTGAGGTGGATGAACCTGGAGAAAGCCTTTCTGGGGAAACCCTGGCCATGTCGGGAAATCTGGTGTCCTGATTCAGAGTCTTGCTCTGTTCAGACAGATGTGACTTTGAAAGCCAGCTTTGTCCCTCTCATTTGATTGGTTTTCTTACCGTGTTTGCCCTCTGGGCCCCAGAATTAAAACTATTAACATAATAATCCAGCTCCTGAGGGTGAAGTGAGCCAGTGCCTGTCAAACAAACAGAGAGTGCAATGTCCCAGGACTGCCTCACCAAGGCCTTCACCCCATCCCCATGGGAGCTTTGCCATCTCTGGGGTCCAGGACTGCTCTCACATTTGAAGAATCCCACCTACAGCAGAAGATGAGTGAAGTGCAGGAAAAGTCTAAATTTCTTTCATCACTGAACTTGATAGAAACTACATGAACATTATATTTTTGACAAGTTTTTGTGATCATTCTTCTACAATGATTCTATAAATTAAATGAATTAAAGTTCAATCAAGCCCCCGTGACCAGTCCTTGATGACTTTGGCAGGCCTTGGACTAGCACTTTAGCATAATAAATGTGGATTGAATAAGTGAATTAATGAATGAACATATGGTGATTTTCTTTTTTTTTTTATTGCTTAAAGTATTACAAAGGGTATTACATATGTATCCATTTTATCCCCCCGCCCTAGACAGTCCCCTAGCCTCCCCTATCCCCCAGTGTCTTATGTCCATTGGTTATGCTTATATGCATGCATACAAGTCCTTTAGTTGATCTCTTACCCCCCTACCTCCTGCCCCCCAACCCTCCCCGGCCTTCCCGCTGCAGTTTGACAATCTGTTTGAGGCAGCTCTGCCTCTGTATCTATTATTGTTCAAAAGTTTATAATGGTCTCTATTGTCCATGAATGAGTGAGATCATGTGGTATTTTTCCTTTATTGACTGGCTTATTTCACTTAGCATAATGCTCTCCAGTTCCATCCATGACGTTGCAAATGGTAAGAGTTCCTTCCTTTTTACAGCAGCATAGTATTCCATCGTGTAGATGTACCACAGTTTTCTAATCCATTCATCTACTGATGGGCACTTAGGCTGTTTCCAGATCTTAGCTATGGTGAATTGTGCTGCTATGAACATAGGGGTGCATATATCCTTTCTGATTGGTGTTTCCGGTTTCTTGGGATATATTCCTAGAAGTGGGATCACAGGGTCAAATGGGAGTTCCATTTTCAGTTTTTTGAAGAAACTCCATACTGTCTTCCATAGTGGCTGCACCAGTCTGCATTCCCACAAGCAGTGCACAAGTGTCCCCTTTTCTCCGAATCCTCTCCAGAACTTGTTGTTTGTTGATTTGTTGATGATAGCCATTCTGACAGGTGTGAGATGATACTTCATCGTTGTTTTTATTTGCATCTCTCAGATGATTAGTGACTTTGAGCATGTTTTCATATGTCTATTGGCTTTCTGAATGTACTCTTGTAAAAGTGTCTATTTAGGTCCTTTGCCCATTTTTTGATTGGATTGTTTATCTTCCTTTTGTTGAGTTGTATGAGTTCCCTATAAATGTTGGAGATTAAACCCTTATCAGTGATAACATTGACAAATATGTTCTCCCATGCAGTGGGCTTTCTTGTTGTTTTGTTGATGGTTTCTTTTGCTGTGCTGAAGCTTTTTATTTTGATGTAGTCCCATTTGTTTATTTTCTCTTTAGTTTCCAGGTTACTTGTATTTCTTGAAGTATCTTTTTCAGTTTTGCCAATTTTTATTAAGTGCTGCTCTTTTTCATTATTTATTTATAGGAGATTTGATATATGTCAAATACAGCTTTGGTTGGTTATGTGTATTGTAAGTATTTATTCAGTTGCTGGTTTGCTTATTCATTTTAATAGATTTTAAAATTTAAACCACATTTTAAGAAAAATAGTACAGAAAGTACAGATTTCCATAAATCCCCCCCCCCCATTTCTAATTCCCCACAGTTTCTCTTATTACTAACATCTTCCATTAATGTGGCACATTTATTGAAATTGATGTATCCGTATGGATACTTTTTTTTAGTTTTATTGTTGAAAGTATTACAAATGTTCCCTTTTTCCCCCCATTGACCCCATCCAGCCACCCCCCCTCCTTCAACCCCCCACCCCCAAGGCCTTCACCACCTTATTGTTTGTGTCCATGGGTTAGGCATACAAGGTCTTTGGTTGATTACCTCCCATTTACACACACCTTTCCCCGCCTTCCCTCAGAGATTCTACAGTCTGTTCAATGCTTCCATGTCTCTGGACACACTCATCATCAGTTTATTTTGTTACTTAGATTCCACATTTTGAGTGCAATCATGTGATACATGTCTTTCTCTGACTGACTTATTTCACGTAGCATGACACTCTACAGGTTCCTCCATGCTGTCACAAAGGCTAAGAGATTCTTGTATTTTACTGCTGCATAGTATACCATGGTATAACTGTACCACAGCTTTTTTCATCCACTCATCTACTAATGGACACTCTGGCTATTTCCACATCTTAGCTATTATAAATTGTGCTGCTATGAACATAGGGGTGCATACATTCTTTCTGATTGGTGTTTTGGGTTTCTTAAGATATATTCCTAAAACTGGATCACTGGGTCAAATGGAAATTCTATATTTAATTTTTTGAGGAAACTCCATGCTGTTTTCCATAATGGCTGCACCAGTCTGCATTCCCACCAGCAGTGTCAAACATGCTCATATAACAGCAAGGTAATGTGTGAAACCTGAGCTTATTAACTGCAATTCAGGGTTGAATACAATGTCTGTGAAGCATAAAAGTCCTAGGTCTCTCCACATCCTTGCCAGCACTTGTCATTTGTTGCTTTATTTATGGTGGCCATTCTGACAGATATTAGGCAATACCTCATTGTCATTTTAATAACCATCTCTCCGATGAACAGTGACTTAGAGCATTTTTTCATATGTCTCTTGGCCATCTGTATGTCATCTTTGGAAATGTGTCTATTTAGGTCCCTTGCCCACTTTTTCTTAGGATTGTTTGTCTTCCTTTTGCTAAGTTGTATGAGTTCCTTACAGGTTTTAGATCCTCAGCTTCCCCTAATCTACTGTGTATTCCTTCCAATGTGTTCTCTTTTGTGCTATGTCATTCTTTATTTCTGACTGTTCTTTTTTCATAGATACTATATATTTTTCATGCTGTTGAGCATCTTTATCATCATTATTCTGAACTCTATGTAAGATAAATTTCTTGTCTCTTTTTCATTTATCTCTTCCTCTGAAGAATTCTCTTGTTCTTTCATTTGGGAGCTGGTTTTTTGTCTCCTCATTTTGGCTGTCTATTTGGACTTGTGACTATGCACTAGGTAAATCTGCTATGCCTCCCAATCACTAGTGCAGGACAGCGCCAAATGGTGTTTCTGACTAATTAGATTAGGCAAAGACTCAAAGCCTCCAGAGACCTGCCTCTGCTTGCACACTTATTGGATTAAGTCTTGAGTAGGCCTCAGGCAATTTCCACAGAGAGGTGAGTGGTTTTCCCTCAGTGCTTCTACCTGGAGGCTAATTGCTATTCTCAGTCTCTTAATAGGCCTCAGAAACTCCACACCATGGAGTGAGGGGTTTTCCAGTAGGGTGGGTCAACTGTCTTCCCAGCCAGGCAATAACTACCTGGATAGCAAAGGTCTGCCTGAGAGAGATGACCTCTGCAGGGTGAGGGAATGACTCAACACAGGAAACAGGGTGTCTGCCTTCCAAGCTCTAAACCCAAAACCCCTAACCCTGGATTCTGCTCACACAGCTCCAATACACTCTGTCCTCCCTCTGTCAGAGCACAAGGTGAATGTCTACAAACAAAATTTTGTGCATTGTCCCTTTAAGAGGGTGACTGCATTTCCAATCATCTCTCCCTGGCAGACAACAACCCTGCCGCTTTAAACAGCCAGATGTTACCTGAACATCTTTCTCAATTGAGGTCCTCTCTGCTGCGGGGGCCAGCTTGGGGAGGTGTTCTCAGTGGCAACACCCCACAGCTGAGATATCTTTCCAGAAATTGAGCTCTGTCTGCAGGAACCTGGCCTTCCCTTTCCTGACTCTGCCCTTTTTACCAGTCTCTATGCAGTCTCCATTTTCCATCCTTGGTTATCAGGGATGTCTCCATCTAGTCTTCACTTGATTATTCAGGGTAATGTGTTTTTTTTTTATTTTAGTTGTAATTCCAGTTTGGTCCTGAGAGTGTGTCAGTGTAGCTCCAACTTACTCCCATGTCATTTTTTCCCACTATTTCCTTATATTTTAGAAAGGAACTCAGTATACACAGTTGTTGATGTTGATAAATCAAAAATAGAAATGTAGTTTTATAATGAAAAGCTATAAAATAACTTGTGAAATAGTTATAATGGAAACTGTAAACATTGAGGAATGAGATTAGGGAGGACTTTACATTTCACTTTGCACACTATGGTGTCCTCTGCAATAAAGTATTATGCATATATTCCTTCTAGAAGTAATTGGAAACAGATCAGATGAGCCAGGCCAGGCGAGACCCTAAATGTCAAACAAACTCTTCTTTAGCTATGGAAGAGTTTGCTTAGTGGGTGAGCTTCCTGCACAGGATCACTATGGGCAGTCACAGATTCCAATTTAAACATTCCTCACAGGGAGGGGGACCGGAGGAGGTAAAATGGACAGAGGAAGAGATAAGTCATTGGACTAAGGGCAAATGAGAAACATCTCGTGAGGCCCTTGTCTCAGATCTCTAAAATCTCATTGGCCGGTGCGCCTTGTGCAGGAAGTCACAGGGGCTGCCCAGCATCTTGATAAGCCTCTCTTGGTCATCAGGTTCCACTCCTGCTCCTGCAGACACCTCCTATCCAGGGGTAGGAGAGCATTCTCTGGTGTTCAGCACTCCCTGCAAAGCTCCTCTTCTTCTACTCACCACCCTCAACTACAAGATGGCGCTCAGGTAAGAGTCAGCTAATAAATACCTTCTCTCAAAGGGAGTTTTGTTTTCTTCCTCTTAGCCCACATGCTCATGATTGCATTTTGGGGTGGAGCAGGCAAGGAGCCATGGGCACCCATGAAGGAGAGTCCAGAGACATGAAGTTCCCTGAGGGAAGCTTTGGGTGCTGGTAACTTAGATTGTGGGAGATTCATGGGACCAACCAGGTCCTTTCTGCTTCACAGCCATTGCTTTCAAACCTGAATTGTTGTTAATAACCTCAGGTTTCACACATTACCTTGCTGTGTTGCTGTTCAAAGGGTGTGTTTGTTTCTTTCTTTGATGTATGTTTGCATCTGGCTTGTCAGGAAAATAACACAAGGCACACACTAATGGGTAACAAAAGAGAATTTAATAAAGGAACTGTGTACTAAGGGGTAAGCAGGACTAAGGGAAGTCAATAAAAGATACAGAAGCCCCTAAAGATAAGTCATAATAGGGAGCTACTGTCCTTGCGCACCCTGAAGGATAGAGGGAAAGGTAAGTTTTCAGACACAGGGAGGGCTATGGCTGTAGTTGTGACCATTACTGTGACCATAACAGGCCAAGGGACAGAAGCTATATCCTTAGGTAGGTTAACATCACCATGGTCCACTCACAGTAGAGAGTCAGGGAGTTAAAACCTCAATCACCCTCCTCATGCCCTCCAATCACCTATTACTGTTACCCTTTCCTGAGAGCAACCAGGAGCCAGAGGGAAAAGGAGCCCAGTGGGGAGGCAAATCAATAGGACACAGAGGAGCTGAAAATTAGATTGGATGGCAAATTATGAAAACCCATCTATTATTATAGTCTCCTCACAGTTGCTTTTCCTAGGACTTTTTGTCTCTCAATGTAATTACTAGTAGATAAACCTCTCATTACATCTCATCATTTATTTTACTAGATTCTGTTGGCTCATCTTTATTGGGTGTCATTTTCTTAGAATAATATATCTCTCATCGCAAATGCCTTGAGGATGGAATGTACTTTACTTTTTAGGTGGTTATATGTAAATATATTTAAGAATGTAAGTTTATCATTTTGGTAGCCCTAAAAAGAAGCGCAAGAGAAGTTACTAGAACTGGAATGATGATTTCAAGGCATCAGACACTTGTGCTCTTTCAAATCACTGCTCCCCAGCCCTAGATAGGTGACTTCATGCTCCTGCAGGGCTCCCAGACTCATCAGCTTCCATCCAGAGTAGAAGAGGGGAACGAAAGGCCCAACCTAAAATTGGTTACATCACTTGTGCTCACCTCCCATTGGCTACCACCTGGTCACATCGTGCCATCAAGCATGAATGAAGGCTGGAATTAGAATCCAATTTCTGGTCTAAAACTCTCAGAATTATTATGTGAGAATGAAGTAAAATGGTATTTAGACCAACTAACATTTTCTACACCCTGAAGCTCTCTCACGTTCTGAGTACACATGAAGAATTTGCTCAGGTACTGATCCCACAATGAGGCAGGCAACAGTGGGAAAGCCTCAGGCTGGGCTCCAGGAGACCAGGGCCGGCATTAGACCTGCTGTTCACCCTGTGATCTCAGGGAAATCCTTTGGCTCTTTCAGCCTCAGCTTCTTCCTGAGTTAAAGGATGATATTATAGCAGATGGTCTCTAAGGGACATGTGCTCAATGTTGAGGATACAATAGTGAATAACAACAACCAAGAGGAAAAAAAAAAACACGGAAAAATCTAATCGTCATTATTGAGTTTTGTGTTTTAAAAGGGAGAGAAAAGAAAACACATACACTTACAGCTAAGACTTCTGATTCTTTTCATGAATAAAAGGTTCATGGTGCCCTGGGGGAGATATCAGAGGTTGTGGTTTCCCTCCATCATCTCATTAGTTCAACCAGGATTGTAGGAACTAAGACTGATAGATCATTCAGTCCTTGAAGCTACCTCTGTGGCCAGAGGGTCCTGCCTCCCTCCACTCTGACACGCCTGTGCTGGGTGCACCTGGAGAGGCTGGAATGATTGAGCCTCTCCAGAGGCAAGAAGGAGCTCCTGGACTCTCTGGTCTGTTCTCAGCTGGATTCCACCCCCTTCCTCCACACTGGATAATCTTCACTCCCTTGTCATTTACAAAATTTGCCTATTCTAGCTAAATAAAACACATAAGTGAGTTTCCATTTTAGATTTGTCCCTGAGAGTTCCTTGCTTCTTGCCCCACCATTCCCCTTGTGTACCGGACACACCACCCTGGTAGTGGGGCTGCAAGACAGGGGAAGTGCGAACACTCTGACACAGACCTGTGGGTTCAGATCCAGGCTCTTCCACTTGTGCACGTGAGAACTGGAGCACCTTCTGCTTCTCTTTTCCTATGTGCCAGACGGGTATAGGCAGAGTACTGGCCTCATAGGGCTATTTGGAGGATTAAAAGTGATAATACCATGTAAGCACTCATCAGCTGCTACTCTTCACCTATGTGTGTGAGTAGATTTATGTCTCGCACCTTAATTCTGCAAGAGCTTCTCTCTTTTCATCCAAAGCCTTTTGTAAAATATAGCTAAGCACTTCTTAACTCCACCACCACCATGAGAATTCTCTTACACAAATGTTTGATCTGCAAAGAAATCTTTACTCCAAATCACATAGAACGACGATAAATAACTTTTATATTACACGTATCATCAGAAAATCACTTAATAACCCCACTTTCCATATTTCTGTCTCAACTACCTCTATTCAAACCCTTTGCCTCTCTCCCTCTCCTTCGTAAATGGGCTTATTTCTCCTCTAAAATGCAGAGACATTAAATTCAGTCCTCTGTTCAAGTCTTGTTTTGATTCCAGGCCCACAACTGCAGCGTTTCTGAGCATGGATATGACAGCCACAGCGTGGAAGATCGACCTCACACCGACGAATGGACGTGATCAGGCCTTCTATGAACCTGATACAGAGTTCATAATCCTGCAATTACTGACAATCATCGTGGCCCTGGTGGGACTGGCAGGGAACGCGGTGGTGCTCTGGCTCCTGGGCTTCCGCATGCCCAGGAACGCCTTTTCTGTCTACATCCTCAACCTGGCAGGAGCCGACTTTCTCTTCCTCTGCTGCCTGATTATACGGTCCCTATGTTTATCTTTATTCTTTGAATTTGTCCCAATTAAAATCTGCGGATTTGTCATCACTGTGTCAGTGTTTGCCTACATCTCAGGCCTGAGCTTTCTCAGCGCCATCAGCACAGAGCGCTGCCTGTCTGTCCTGTGGCCCATCTGGTACCGCTGCCGCCGCCCTAGACACCTGTCAGCTATCATGTGTGCCCTGCTGTGGTCCCTGTCCCTGCTGCTGAGCATCCTGGATAAAAATTTCTCTATCTTTCTGTGGAATTTTTTCAGCCTTTCCATGTGTCGGGTATTTGACTTCATCACTGGGGCATGGCTGATTTTGTTATTTGTGCTTCTCTCTGGGTCCAGCCTGGCCCTGATGACCAGACTGCTGTGTGGCTCCAACCGGGTGCCGCCCACCAGGCTCTACGGGACCGTCATGCTCACTGTGCTGGTCTTCTTCCTCTGTGGCCTGCCCTTCGGAATCCACTGGTTCCTCTTATTCTGGCTTGAAAAGTATTTAGATGCCTTCCCTCGTCTTGACCAGTATTTAGTACCCCTGTCCTGTGTCAACAGCTGTGCCAACCCGATCATTTACTTCTTGGTTGGCTCCTTCAGGCAGCGATGGTGGAAGCAGAGACACACCCTGAGGCTGATTCTCCAGAGGGCGCTGCAGGACACGCCTGAGGTGGATGAACCTGGAGAAAGCCTTCCTGGGGGAACCCTGGCCATGTCAGGAAGCAGTCTGGGGCAGGGATGAGAGCCTCTGTCCTGATCAGTCAGAAGTAACTTCCAGACTCACTGCTGCCCTGCCAGGCTTGGACAGTATCTAGTCTTCTCCCAGACTCAGCCCCAAAATACTTCAGTGATTCCCCAAGCTCTTCAAATAGGTTCTTTTTTAACCTGGCTGTTCTAGTTTTTCTCAGAGAAAGCATTAGTCTGAAAGTTATACCTCTCCATCGTCCTTGACATTACCAATAAATTTCTTATGTGATCTGAATTTCTTTTTTTTTTTAAATGCTTTTTCTTTTCAATCTTCATTGCAACAGAAAGAATCCCGGTCCAAATCAGACAAATCCAGGTCCGAAGTCCTGGTTCTACAGCTCTCCTTTCCAAGCCTCAGTTAATTAATCTGTAAAATGCGGTTGAAATCATCTCCCCGTAGGATCATAGTGGGGAATAAATAAGAAAACGGATGAAAGGGACTAACCCAGGTGCCAAATATGACTAAATGTTTCACAAACATTAACTGTTAATATCGTGAAACCTCTAATACAGTATATTGTTGTCTTGGAGGCAATATATAATAAGTAAAAAAAAAAAAGAATCCCTGTCCAAATTCATAAACTGTTGTTCAGAATTTTTTTCTACCTGATTGGGTAGAAAAAGAAGATTCCTTATTTTTCGTTCAGACTTCATGCCCTATAGATTCATGTTTAGTGCTTTGATTGGGGGCATTCCATAGATTAAAAGCTTAAATAAATGAGTTGGCCCTCCTTTAATCTCGTTGGGTTCTCTGGGTTTAGGGAAAATATCCTTAGAGAGAGTCTCTACATAAGCACAGACCAGGAAATTGGGCTTGTAAAAGTCCTCCAGTGGCATTTGTCTACAGCATGGTGACAAGTGGGCTTTGGGTTGTAGTAAAGAAAACCATGGCCTTTACCTTTGAGAAATGATGAGTAGTTATAGTTCTCACCTTGACCAGGGTAGAGTGTAGCACTATATCCCACCAATTCCAATGTGGCCATTGTAACCTCAAGGTCAATTTTAAAATAAAAATTATCTAGAAACACAATTATTAGTAGCACGTAGATAGTAGTTTTGGAATACTCTGTAAGCCTCAAGATTTTGTACAGATTATACTGGCTGTGAATTATAGTCAGTTTCATGGCCACTCCATGAGTTAGAAACATCTGATCCTGCCCTACTCATGTCATTGTATTGGTAGAAACTTAGGTTCATACCAGAATTCTGGACTATTCTCTGACACTGGTTACTCATTCCTCAGAGAACTCAGGCAGACGTGGAGGGTCCACTATGACAAGGTGACAGCAGACAGGGCTGTCTGTTCACAGACAGTGAGGCTGCCCCATATATTTACACTCAGAGGGAGGAATTCACAAATGAATGCTGAGTGCTTCAGAGACACTACAGGTAGCTGTGAAAATGATACTAACTGCAATTTTCCACTTTTCGAACCAAATATATCCATCAGAACTAGGTTTCCTGACGTTTGATCCAATGCTCTTTCCAGTTAATCACTTTCTGATTCTGTGTCCTACAAGCACCCCCTTCATTTGCAGATGCTGTACTAGGCTTGGCTGTAGTAAGGGGTTCCTCAGCTGGATGACAGGGTGGTGGGAGAAGGTAGGAAGATAGTGCATGTAGTCTGTGCACCAGGCTGAGTGCTTTGATGTAATGCCACCAACTTACACTGAGGGTGCTTAAGAGATTCAGCCCTGTGAGTCTTATGATCCTTTCAAATGTACAGCTTTAAGGAACCCTGTAGGAAAATTTTACCTCATTTTTTGAACCAAAGACAGTTGTGTTTCACCTGGAAAACTGGTTATTTTTATGTCAGTGGCATTCCTCTTCGTGTTGGCTGCAAGAAAACTTAGAGCTTCTGGATGCTCAAGCCCAGCCATTGCAGCCACAGTGAACACATGTGGCCCCAACCTTCCTCTATAGATTACTTATAACATTGTCCCAGAATGTCTGGTTTGTATGTCTCCCTCTTCCACCACACTGTGAGGTCTTGAGGAACAGATAGCATGCCTTTGAAAGCCCAGTGATGGTCTTGGCCTGCAATTTAGAAGATGCTAAGTAACAATTTTCTCAAACAGCTCCTGACTGATAATCATGATGTTTTCTTGAAAAGATTGGCTGAAGAAAAAAAAAAAGGAAAAAGAAGAGACAGGCTCTGTCACGGGTCTCACTGAAGCTCCTGCAGGCATCTCCCACTCAAGGTAATAGAAAGTGTTCTCTGGAATCGGTCAATAGGAGGAAGGTGCTTACCTTTCATCGCAGGTCTCATCGCTGCCTCCAAGGATAAGAATGGAAGGGAGGAAAGAGTCTGCTCAAGAGCTGCCTCTTTTCCAAAGCCAGTGATGGCTTTTCCTGTGACTTCATATTGGGTGGGTCATGCAGGACATAGAAATTTCCTTCTGGAAGAGAGGAAGGATATGAAAGTCCCTCATGGCACTTTTTGGGAGCTGTCATCCACAACTGTCTATTTATGCATTACTTCAACAAACATCACTACAACATATGTGACCAAGCACTGTACTTCTATATAGAACAAAAACTTCTTCAAAAATATTTTCTCAGTAGACTGTGTAACCACCCCTTTCTATTCCATCTAGAAAAGGTACTGATTTACATCCAATAAAAGCTGAGCCCTCAAGGTTACCCACTGATTCCCTAGTGCACATGGACCTCAGAGCCCTGAGTTATCTGCTTCACAAGAAGTATTTCCAATACTGCTTATGCTATTGGTCTTATTCATGTACTTATCTCATTTATCAAAATACAATGTAAACCAATGAAAAATGATTATGAAAGGAGAATTATAGTTCCAATTAAAAGTAATATGAGTGTTCAATTAAAGGAAGTCTCAGAAATATTATTATTGAAATGGGCATAAATCTGACAACTACTCTAGATAGAAAACATTTAGCAGTATTGAGAAATATCCTCATGCAGCATGAAATACATATGATTTTATGACCTCCACTAACTACATATAAACTGCAAATCATAGGCAAGGCTTGATGGATGCGCTTTCTGCAAGCAAGGCAGAGTATAATACTATATGCTGACACACATTCCAAGGAAATTCATTCCCTCTCTTTCATTTTTGGTGAATGAATTCAAGGTAACAGTTTAATATGTATATTACAAATATATCCTTCTTTTCAATTGCCCTTTAACAGATATTTACAGTGAGCCTATCCACATGTAGTCTTGAATATATCAAGCATGCATTTTATAACAAAGTCACTCAATTATTCTCCTGTTATTTCTATAAATAATAACTGAGCTTCTCCTATGCTCCATCCCCTGTGCCAGGTTTTAGAGATTCAAACACAGCATCCCCTCAAGCTGTAGAAGGAAGCAGTCCAGTGCAGCGCACACTGTCATACAACATGGTACATGCCATCATAGGGTTATGTTTCGGGGTCAGAGGAGAAGTCATCTAAAAATTCTAAGTTCTCTTGCCTCCATCCCGAAGAGCCCAATACCAGCCCAGGAGATGCATGACAGTATAGACCCAGGTGGCTCCTCCTGATGGACACCATCCTCAGCAAAAGCTTTACCAGTTATGCAATAGCTAGAGTCACTACGCCAAATCTGCCAACAGCCCCCAGTCTACGCTCTGACATCCACCAACACACAATTCATGAAGACATTTTTCAAAGAGAGTGCCTGCAGGTGCTTAGGTCACGGGCCTTGCTCCACTACCTATTCCTGAACCTGTTGGTCCAGCAGAGGAAGCCCTGTCTCCACCCAGCCCACTTTAGCAACCAGAGACCCTGGAACATGCAGAAATGCAGAACCTGTGTGTGCTAGATTTGGAGCACTGGACCTGGAGTTTAGGAACCTACATTTTCATGATGACTCCATCAGAAACTTGGGTCACAAGCCCAGTCTAGGCAATCCAAGCAAACAGTGTGATTATGAGGTTGCCTCAGTCTGAACTACATGCCATTGTGTTCAGGTATCAGTTTTCAAATACGAAGGTAGGCTTTGACTTTACCAGAGATGTGGGCTGGAGGTAACTTCTGTTGCAAGTCAGGCTGGAAGTAAATGACATAGAGACTAAAACAAAACTATGCCAGTTTGGGTCAGTAGATGGAGTGTTGGCCCACAGGCTGAAGGATCCCGGGTTTGATCCTGGTCAAGGGTATGTACCTTGACTGCAATTATGGACCGGGTTAGGGTGCCTGCGGACATCAATGTTCCTCTCTCTCTCTTTTTCTCCGCCTCCTTTCCCCTCTATCTAAAAATCAATGGGAAAATATCCTCAGGTGAGGATTAAAAATAAATAAATAAAAATAAAAACCATTAAACTTTAAAAAAACAAACAAACAAACAAACAAAAAGCCCTAGCCTGTTTGGCTCAGTGGCACTCCCCTTTTTCAGTGCCGCTGGCCCTCACCAGGCAAAGCCTCCTCCCAGGCTCTGACCAGGCCAAATGTTCTTGTCCCCAGGGCTGCCAGACTCAGCCACAGGGGCACAGGTTTTCCAGCTCACAGCCTTGCCCCTTGCCTCAGGTCGCTGCAGGGCAGGGGAGAATCATTCATTCCACAGGGCATGGAAGGCGGGCCTCCACTGCTCTAGATGTGGACAGGACCTCCTTCCCAGGCCACACTGTCCAGTCTCCATCTGGCTTTCCTTCAAACATTCCTCAATACACCCCTCAGGACCACTGGTCAGAGTGCCTGCCTGACAGCTCCACGGGCCCTGAGCTGCCCTGCATGGCTCCCACCCACAGACTCTCATGAAAAGAACTCCTGAAGAATGTGCTTTGAGAGGAATGGAAGACATGAAAAGTGAAATGCAAAGGTGAGCAAAAACATTGATGTTATGGGAATACATTTGAACAAACAATATTGAAAACAGTAACTGTTTAATTTCTTTGGGGAAAAACAGAGTCAAAATTCAGTCCTGGAGCCCAGTAGGTTGGGAGGATGGAAACAGAGTTGAGTTTCCCACTGTCTTGGTGCTTGGTATTCATGAGGAGGCAGACTTCTGGGTTGAGCTGTATGATTTGTCCACTGCACCAAAGGCAGAGGAGGGGAGGGGGTGACACACAATCCGCTGGTTAACCCTTGTGTCCAGCTGCAGGGTTCTCACTACAGGAAAGGGGACATTTTTCTTCATACACAGGCAAGGTCAGGGCTGCTCAGCTCAGAAAGAATACCTTCTCCTAATCTGCATTAGTATGCTAGCAGTGGACACTTTTACATGGTAAAACTACTCATTTCTTTAGATTTTACACAAATGTGTTAAATAGCTAAGGCAATTGACTGGGAAATAGACAGAGAATTTAAAACTTCCAGATAAGTTGAGGAGAAAACAAACATGTTCTGTAAAGCCCCTGATGTACTGGGCAGTACAGAACTTCCTATGCTGCTCCCACTCTTTTATGAAATCTTCCAAAAATAGGAAGATCAGAGACCTGTGTCTAGTGAGATGAAGGTTTAATGCCTGCTGACTAAACTGGCAGGCTGTTGCCCTGACCGGTTTGGCTCAGTGGATAGAGCATCAGCCTGTGGACTGAAGGGTCCCGGTTCGATCCCAGTCAAGGGCATGTACCTTGGTTGCGGGCACATCCCCAGTGGGGGGTGTGCAGGAGGCAGCTGGTCGATGTTTCTCTCTCATCAATGTTTCTAACTCTCTATCCCTCCCCCTTCCTCTCTGTAAAAAATCAATAAAATATATTTTAAAAGAAAAAGAATACCAGTTTCCTCACGGGCCCGAAACACACGATATTGGGCTAAGGGATATATGATCATCTGAGGGTGAAAATATCTCAGTGGAGATTCTTTTTCTCTATGTGTGTGTGCTTTTGGAATATGATTTTGCCAGCTTTTTACTGATATATTTGCCATATAACATTATATTAGTTTCCAATGTACAACAAAATGATTCATTATTTGTGTGTATTGTGAAATAATCATCATAATATGCCTAGTTAGCATCCATCACCACACATAGATACCTTTTTTTCTCTTGTGAGGAGAACCTTTAAGATTTACTCTCTTGGCCCCTTCCCATTATACAAAACAATATTATAAACTATGGTCACCATGTTTTACATTACCTGCCCAGGCCTTATGTATTTTGTAACTATGAGTCAGTTTTGGGGGGCCTTTTTTCCCCTTTCTATTAAATTTATTAAATTAATTGGGTAAACACAGAAATGAGTGAATAATATTGGTTAAGAAATTATCCAAGTTTCAGCCCTGGCCAGTTTGGCTCAGTGAATAGAGCATCAGCCCACGGACTGAAGGGCCCCAGGTTTGATTCCGCTTAAGGGCATATTCCTGGGTTGAAGGCCTGATACCCAACAGGGAGTGTGCAGGAGGCCACCAATCAATGATTCTCTCTCATCATTGATGTTTCTATCTATTTCACCTTCTCTCTTTTCTCTGAAATCAATAAAAATATTTTGAAATAAATGATCTAAGTTTCAGGTGTCCAGTTCTATAATACATCATCTGTATATTGTACTGTGTGTTCACTACCCCAGTCAAGTCTCCTTCCATCACCATTTATTCCCCCTATACCATCTTCTACCTACACCCAACCCCTCTCAGTGGAGCTGCAATTACCCTTTGCCATCATCTGTAAGTTTTAGCATTCTTTTTTCATTCTAAGAAGCAAAGATTACCTAGGAACTGAGTTGATCAAATTCTTATTGGTTGTTAGGGTTCTTTCTAGGTAATGGGCAGAAGATATAGAAATATATTTTTTATACATAATGAATATGTAAAAACTTGTTATATATTTTCTTTTTGTGTCCAAATATTCATTGTAAGTATGTTTTCAGTTTCTTTTTTTAGTTGATGATGGCCTTATTCATGAAAAAAATTGCTTTTTAATAGTTTTCTAATCAATATATTCATCTATGACCTTGGAGTTTTGTTCGTGGTTTGGAAAACAATCTCCAACCAAGGTTATAAAAGAAATCGCCCCTTTCCTTTCTAATTCTACATTATTTCTTAATACATATGTGAATGTGCAAACCTCTTAAATGTAACAGGGTGTAAGAGACAGAATTTTATGTGGATTTACGTTTGATTCCCTGAGACTTGCTATCTATCTCTCTACCTGTTTGTATATAAACACAACATTGCTGCTTACACTGATGGTACAGAATAGCCTCTAATATCTGTTAAGGCTGATCAGTCTTCATTGATTCCTGTTTTCTCTACAAGTGGTGAGATTGAATTTAGAGCATTATATATATACTAGGGGCCCGGTGCACGAAATTCGTACACTGGGTGTGCGGGGCGAGGGGGGGGGGGGGGAGGGAGTGTCCCTCAGCCCAGCCTGCCCCCTCTCACATACTGGGAGCCCTCAGGCGTTGACCCCCATCACCCTCCAATCGCAGGATTGGCCCCTTGCCCAGGCCTGACGCCTCTGGCCTAGGCATCCGGCCGGGCAGCGGGGACCCACAGCTGCAGCAGCCCCACAATCGTGGGCTTCGCTTTAGGCCCAGGCAAGGGACCCCTAGCTCCTGGGACTGCCAGCTTCGACCGTGCCCAGCTCCCATCGCCGGCTCCACCCCTACTTCCTGCTATCACTGGCCAGGGCGGAAAAGGCACCTGATTCTCCGATCATGGCTGGGGGGCAGGGCAAAGGCAGCCCCAGGGCTGCCTTTGCCCTGCCCCCCAGCTCTTAGCTCCCCCCTGGGTTTCCGATCACTGTCAGTGGCAGGGGGCTTCTTCCTGCTTTCCCTTTCACCTCCCTGCATTGTGCCTACATATGCAAATTAACCGCCATCTTGTTGACAGTTAACTGCCAATCTTGGCAGTTAATTTGCATATAGCCCTGATTAGCCAATGAAAAGGGTATCGTCGTACGCCAATTACCATTTTTCTCTTTTATTAGTGTTGACTAGAGGCCCAGTGCACAAAAATTTGTGCACTGGGGGAGGGGAGGCGTCCCTCAGCCAGGCCCGTGCCCTCTCGCAGTCTGGGACCCCTCAGGGGATGTCCACCTGCTGGCAGTCAGATATCCCTCTGGCAGCCCGGGAGCCCTCAGGGAATGTCCACTTGCCAGTGGGCGGCAGGTCTAAGCTGCAGTCTGACATCCTTAGTACTGCTGAGGGGGCAGGAGAGGCTCCTGCCACCACCACTGT
The DNA here is from genome assembly GCF_963259705.1 of Myotis daubentonii. Classification (NCBI taxonomy): domain Eukaryota; kingdom Metazoa; phylum Chordata; class Mammalia; order Chiroptera; family Vespertilionidae; genus Myotis; species Myotis daubentonii. The sequence goes on along the minus strand of NC_081848.1, from coordinate 56,529,700 downwards.
CTTGGCAGCCATCAGCCTGGCTTGTGGCTGAGCAGAGCTCCCCCTGTGGGAGCACACTGACCACCAGGGGGCAGCTCCTGCATTGAGCATCTGCCCCCTGGTGGTCAGTGTGTATCATAGTGACCAGTCATTCCCAGTCTTTCTGCTGTTAAGGTCAATTTGCATATTACCCTTTTATTATATACAATAGAGGCCTGGTGCATGGGTGGGGGCTGGCTGGTTTGCCCTGAAGGGTGTCCCGGATCAGGGTGGGGGGTCCCGCTGGGGTGCCTGGCCAGCCTGGGTGAGGGGCTGATGGCTGTTTGCAGGCTGGCAAGCCCCCCAGCAGGGACCCTCACTCCATGGGGGTGTGACCAGCCTAGGTGAGGGGTTGAGGGCTGTTTTCAGCCTGGCCACACCCCCTTCAGGGTGGGGGTCCCCACTGGGGTGCCTGGATAACCTGGGTGAGGGGCTGATGGCTGTTTTCAGGCTGGTCAAGCCCCCCAGTGGGGACCCTCACCCCATGGGGTTGAGCCAGCCTTGGTGAGGGGCTGATGGCCGTTTTCAGGCTGGCCATGCCCCCCTGCGACCCAAGCTCCCAACCTCTCCTTTTGGGCTGGAAGCAGGTATCTGGGATTTATTTATCTTCTATAATTGAAACTTTGTAGCCTTCAGCGGCGCCCAGGGCTGTCCAGGGCAGGCAGGAAGCTTGGCTTCCTCCATCGCCAGGGGCAACCCATGCCTCCTGCTGGTCCAGCTCCAAGGCCGCCACAATCTTAGTTGGGTTAATTTGCATACTTGCTCCTGATTGGCTGGTGGGCGTGGCTTGTGGTGTAGTGGAGTGGCAGAGTGATGGTTAATTTCCATGTTTCTCTTTTATTAGTGTAGATATCCTATCTAATAAAAGAGAAACATGGTAATTAGCCATACATTCACTACCCTTCCCATTGGCTAATCAGGGTGATATGCAAATTAACTTCCAGCCAAGATGGCTGCCGGCAGCCAAGCAGCTTGAAGCTAACATGAGGCTTGCTTGCTTCAGTGACGGAGGAAACCAACGTTCCCCATCTGCCTTGCCGGCCTCTAAGCTTGCAGTTTGAAACATTGTTACAAATATAGAAGCTAAACAAAACCCCAGAAACCTCCTTTCAGCCAGCCGGGATCTCAGAGCTGGAGTTGATACAGTGTTTCGATTATAGAACCCAAACAAACCAGATACCTGCTTTCAGCAGCAGAGGCCTCAGAGCTGGAGCCAGAGCTATAAAGCTGGCCCAGAATAAAAACAAAAAAAGAAAAAAAGGAGCAGTTGGGAGCTTCAGTCACCCGCCAGCCTGAAAACAGCCCTCGGCCCCTCACCCAGACTGGCCAGGCACCCCAGTGGGGACCCCCACCCTGAAGGGTGTGTGACCAGCTGCAAACAGCCATCATCCCCTCACCCAGGCTGGCCAGGCACCCCAGTGGGGACCCCACCCTGATCCAGGACACCCTTCAGGGCAAACCAGCTGGCCCCCACCCGTGCACCAGGCCTCTATCCTATATAGTAAAAGGGTAATATGCCTCCCAGCACCAGGATCAGCGTGACAGGGGGCAGCGCCTAAACCCCATGATCACCCTGCGGCTCTGTGTGTGACGGGGCTGTGGAAGGGCACAACCTCCCTATCCACCCTGCTCTGTTCATGACAGGGGAAGGCGCCCCAACCCCCTGATCAGCCCTACTCTGTGCCTGATAGGGGAGAGCTCCCTAACCCCCTGATCGCCCTGCAGCTCTGTGTGTGACAGGGTGCGGCGCCCCAAAGCCTCCCTCCCCCATGGGCCCTGCTCTGTGTGTGACAGGGTAGGGCCATAACCTCCCCATCGGCCCTGCCCTGAGTGTGACAGTGGTGGCGCCCCAACACCCTGATCGGCCCTGCTCTGTGGGTGACAGGGGGTGGTGCCCCAACTCCCCTATTGGCCCTACTCTGAGAATGACAGGGGGGAGCTCCTCAACCCCCTGATCAGCCCTGCTCTGTGCGTGACAGGGTACAGAGCCCCAACCCCCCTAATGGGCCTTGCTCTGTGAGTGACAGAGGGCAGCGCCCCAACCCCCTCATTGGCCCTGTTCTGTGCGTGACAGGTGGTGGCGCCACAACCTCCCCATCGACCCTGCCTTGAGTGTGACAGGGGGCGGTGCCCCAACCCCCCAGTCGGTCCTACCCTGAGCGTGTCTGAGGGTGGCATCACAACCTCCCGATCCGCCCTGCTCTGTGCATGACAGGGGGCAGCGCCCCAACTCCCCAATCGGCCCTGCTCTGAGCCTGACCAGGGGCTGCACCTAGGGATTGGGCCTGCCCTCTGCCACCCAGGAGCAGGCCTAAGCCAGCAGGTCGTTATCTCCCGAGGAGTCCCAGACTGCGAGAGGACACAGGCCGGGCTGAGGGACCCTACCTCCCTCCCGAGTGCAAAAATTTTTGTGGACCAGGCCTCTGGTATATATATAATTGTTCTGTTACATCTGTATTTATACCATTTGATTTTAATCTTATCCATTCTATTACAAAGGTTAGGGCATTTGTTAGCTCCATTCCAAGGTCACTACTCTATTGTTCTGTTAAGCTACAAGAAAGTAACTGAAGGAGATTATCCTAAGTAAAGATTATGTAGATTAAGCGTGATTGTTCGTAGTTAAGGTGATTAACTACCCGCCTGGAACTTAGTTAAGGGGTTTTACTGATTTATTCCCTTCCTTCGTCCTGTTAATTCCTAACTCCAGGAAAAAATCCCCACTTGGGGAAACAACCTTTCTCGGAGAGGTGACCTTGGTTAAACACATAGCGCTAAGAAGGGGAGCAAACATGTTAAGAACAGTATGCCATATACGACAGGTCCCTTGAAGCATATGCTGTGCAGATGTTTCTTCCCTGCAGTGACTGTGTCAAGCAGCAAGGATGGACCGGCTTCAGGCATACCTCCTTTACTGCCTACTTCTTAGCTGCTCCTTATGCCTGTGTTGGCTGGGCCCTCCACTTCTCCCAGGGGTCGGTAGGGGACAGGACCTAATGCTGAGTTTCCAAACTCTTCTCCATCAACATTCTCTCCCAGGGTGAGCTCACCCAGCTCATCTAGAATGTATGGACATAGACCCTGCGTTATTCTTCCCTGCTGAGAACAGTGCCTGGCACAGCATAGGCACAAGGTACAATTGGGTAAACTCACAAATGAATGAATAAGTTTCTCTCATTTTTTCCAATGCTTCATAGTTAACATTTTAAGGAAATTCCATGTAACTCAATTTGGCTGCAGCATGGGCACATGAAAGGAAGTCATAGGAGCTAAAGCTGAAAACACTGGTTGTCCCCACATCATGTGAAAATAATCTAGCTAACAAATGTCAGAAAGGAAGAGAGAGAGAGAGAGAGAGAGAGAGAGAGAGAGAGAGAGAGAGAGAGAGAGAGGTGACTGGTAGTGCCTGTGGTGTGCTAAATTCCTTATCTGTTAAAAGGGAACACAGTATACACAGTTGTTGATATCAATAAATCAAAACTAGAAAGAAAGCTATATTATGCAAAACTATAAAATAAGTTATAAAAGAGTTAAAATGGGAACTGTAAACATCAGTTGCTATTGTTGATTGAGATTAGGAAAGACTTTACATTTTTATTTTATACTAGAGGCTTGGTGCACAAAATTCATGCATCATGAGGGGGGTCCCTTCAGCCCAGCCTGTACCCTCTCCAATCCGGGACCCCACAGGGGAAGCCCGACTGCCGGTTTAGGCCCATCCGGGGATCGGGCCTAAACCGGCAGTCAGACATCCCTCTCATAACTCTGGCCTGCTGGCTCCTAATCACTCACCTGACTGCTTGCCTGGATGCCCCTAACTGTCCCCCACTGCCAGCCAGGTCATACCCAACTGCCTCCTCCCTGACAGCCTGGTCACTCCTAACTGCCCCCCCCCACCAGCCTGGTCATGCCTTACTGCCCCCCCCGCTAGCCTGGTCACCCCCAACTGCCACCCAGGCCTTGTAAACCCTCACTGCTCCCCCGCCAGCCTAATCGCTCCCAACTTCCCCCCCTGCAGGCCTGGTTGCCCTGAACTTCACCCCCGGCCACCCTGGTCACCTCCAACTGCCCCCTCTGCCAGCCTGGTCGCCCCTAACTACCTTCCCCTGCTGGCATGGTCACCCCCAACGGCCCTCCCCTCCACCAGCCTTGTCACCCCAGGCCCCTGCTGTTCATTTGTTTGGTCGTCCCTCACTAACCCCCCTCCAGCCTTGTCGGTCCAGACAGCCTGCATGTTCAATCGTTTGGTCATCCCTCACTAACCCCCCTCTGGCCTGGTCACTCCACACAGAGTGCTTGTTCAGTAGTTTGGTCATTGCTCACTAATCCCCCTGCCAACCTGGTCGCCCCACGCACCCTGCTTATTCAGTCATTTGGTCTTTCATCACTAACCCCCCTGCCAGCCTGGTCATAGGCAGCCATCTTTGTGAGGGCCTGAGGGTCAATTTGCATATTACCTCTTTATTATATAGGATACTCTTGTGTCCTCTGAAATAAACTAATGTGCATACATTACTCCTGGGAGTAAATGGAAACAAATCAGATGAGCCAGGCCATGCAAGGCCCTGAATGTCAAGCAAACTCTCCTTTAGCTATGGAAAAGCTCACATTGTCTGTTGAGTGGGTTTCCTGAACTCACCCTCAGTGGGCAGTGACAGGCTCCAGTTCAAACATTCCTCACAGGAGGGGGACCACATGGGGTAAGATGGAGAGAGGAACAGATAAGTCATTGGACTTAGGGCAAGTGAGAAACATCTCATGAGGCCCTTGTCTCACATCTCCAGAATCTCATTTGCCAGTGCCCCTTGTGCAGGAAGTCACAGTGGCTGCCCAGCATCTTGATAAGCCTCTTTTTATCATCAGGTTCCACCCTTGCTACTGCAGACACCTCCTAAACAGGAGTAGGAGAGCATTCTCTGGTGTTTGGCACTCTGTGGAAAGCTCCTCTTTTTCTACTCACCACCTTCAACTAGAAGATGGCGCTCAGGTAAGAGTCAGCTCAAAACTACCTTCTCTCAAAGGCAATTTTTTTGTTTTCTCCGTCTTAGTCCACATGGTCATGACTGCGTCTTGGGGTGGAGCATGCAAGGAGCCATGGGCACCCGTGAAGGAGAGTCCAGAGACATGAAGCTCCCTCAGGGAAGCTATGGGTGCTGGTAGCTTAGACTGTGAGGAATCCAGGTCCTTTCTGCTTCACAGACATTGTTTTCAAACCTGAATTGTTGTTAATAACCTCAGATTTCACACAGTACTTTGCTGTTCTATGAGTTTGTTTGTTATATGCAGGTATCTTTCTGTCCCAGCCAAAAACACAAGGCACAAACAAATAGGCAATTGAAGAGAGTTTAATAAAAAGACTGTGTAGAAAGGGTGAGCAGGATGAGACACCTAAAGATTAGTCATAATAGGGAGCTATTGCCCTTGCACATCCTGAAATGTAAAGGGAAAGATAAGTTTCCAGAACACAGGGAGGGCTGTGGCTGTAGCAGTGGTCAGTCACTGTGACTGAAAAATAAAAGGCCAACAGACAGGAGCTATCTCCTTAATTAGAGTAACACCAACATGGCAAATTCACAACCTGACAACAGAGAGGCAGGGAGTTAAAACCTCAATCACCCTCCTCCTGTTCTCCAATCAGCTGTCGGTGTCACCCTTTCCTGAGAACAACCAGGAGCCAGAGGGAAAGGGGGCCAGTGGTGAGGCAAAGAGATGTGTCCTCCCAGGATGCAGCGGAGGATAGAGAAGCTGGAAATGAAATTTGACGTCAAATGAAGAGAATCCATTTTTCTTATAGCCTCTTCTTAGTTGCTTTTCCTGGGACTTCTTCTCTCTCAAGTTACATCAACTTGTTATTTCATCTCATTTATTTGATCTGTTGGCACCCTCTACTGGGTGTCACACCTTAAAAATAATATCTCTCATCATACATGCCTTGAGGATGGAATGTATGTTATTTTTCAAGGTGGCTGTATACAAATATTTTTAAGAATTTTAATTTATGATTTTGGTACTCCTAGAAAGTAACATGTAAGAGATTATTAGAACTTGGCTGGTGATTTCAAGGCATCAGACACTTGCGCTGTTTCAAATCACTGCTCCCCAGCCCTAGAGAGGTGACTTCATTCTCATGCAGGGCTCCCAGACTCATCACCATTCCATCCAGAGGAGAAGAGGAGAAGGTAAGGCACAACCTAAAATTGGTTACATCACTTGTGCTCACCTCCCATTGGCTACCACCTGGTCACATGGTGCCATCAAATGGGAATGGAAACTGGGATTAGAATCCATTTTCTGGTCTAAAACTCTCAGAATTATTATATGAGAGAGAAGGAAATGGATATTTAGACCAATTAGCATTTCTACACCCTGAAGCTCTCTCATGTTCTGAGCTCACATGAAGAATTTGCTCAGGTGCTGATCCCACAATGAGGCAGAGAACAGTGGGAAAGCCTCAGGCTGGGCTCCAGGAGACCAGGCCTGGCATTGGAACTGTTGCTCACCCTGTGATCTCAGGGAAATCTTTGGCTCTTTCAGCCTCAGCTTCTTCCTGAGTTAAAGGATGATATTATAGCAGATGGTCTCTAAGAGACATGTGCTCGATGCGGAGGATACAATAGTGAAGAACAAGAAAAAAAGGCAAAATCCAGACAGATCTAGTCATCATTATTGAGTTTTCAGTTTAAAAAGGGAGACAAGCCCTGGCAGGTTTGACTCAGTAGCTAGAGCAGCAGCCCACAGACTGAAGGGTAGCGGGTTCAGTTCTACTGGGTAAGCCTGCGCTGGCTGAACCAGGCAAGACTCCACTGATTGGTTCTGTCCAGAGGGAAGAAGGAGCTCCTGGAATCTCTGATCTGTTCTCAGGTGGATTCCACCCACTTCTTCTTCCACACTGCATAAGCTTCACTTCCTTATTATTTATAAAATTTGCCTACTCTAGTTTAATAAAACACACTGGTGAGTTGCCATTTTAGATTTGTCCCTGAGAGTTCTTCGCTTCTTGCCCCACCACCCCCCCATCTGTACCGCACACACCAACCTGATAGTGGGGCTGCAGGACAGGGGAAGGCCGAACACTCTGACACAGACCTGTGGGATCAGAGCCAGGATCTTCCACTTGTGCACATGAGAACTGGAGCATGTCATTCAACCTTCTTATGCTTCTCTTTTCTTATACCAGATGAGAGTAATCATAGTACTGGCCTCATAGGGCTATTTGGAGGATTAAAAGAGGTAATACCATGTAAGCACTCATCAGCTGCTACTCTTCACCTATGTGTGAGTTGGTTTGTGTTTCTCACCTAAATTCTGCAAGTGCTTATCACTTTTGTAAAATAGAAGTAAGCACTTCCTAACTCCACAATCACCACGAGAATTCTTTTACACAAATGTTTTGATCTGAAAAAAATCTGTACTCCAAATCACATGGATTGATGATAAATGACTTTTATATTACACACTAGAGGCCTGGTGCATGGAAATCTTGCACAGACAGGTCCGTGAGCCTGGCCTGCACTCTCTCCAATATGGGACCCCTCAAGGGATGTTGGACTGATGGTTTAGGTGGGATGGGACCTAAAATGGCAGGTGGACATCCCTCTTGCAATCCAGGACTGCTGGTTCCAAATCGCTTGCCTGCCTGCTAGACTGATCACCACCTACCCACTCCCCTGCCAGTCTGATGGCCTCTAACTGCCCTCCTCTGCAGGCCTGATCGTCCCTAACCGCCTCTGCCTCAGTCCCCACCACTGTGGCTTTGTCTGGAAGGAAGTCAGATGTATAGAAGATGTCCAGTCTCCTGGTCTTATTAGCATATTACCCTTTTATTAGTAGAGAGTAGTGGCCCAATGCATGAAATTCGTGCATGTGGGAAGGTGTCCCTCAGCCCGGCCTGCACCCTCTCCAATCTGGGACCCCTCAGGGATGGCCAACTGCAGGGGGATGGCTAAACCAGCAGTCAGACATCCCTCTCACAATCTGGGACCACTGGCTCTTAACCGCTCACCTGCCTGCTTGCCTGATCACCTTAACCACTCTGCCTGCCAGCCTAATAGCCCCCAACTGCCCTTCCCCTGCTGGCATGCTCATCCCCAAATGCCCCCCTTGCTGGCCTGCTCACCCTCAAGTGCCGCCCCCCCCCCCCGCCAGCCTGCTCACTCACAACTGTCCCCGCTGCCGACCTGCTCATCTCAAACTGCCCCCTCTGCCAGCCTGCTCACCCCCAACTGCCCCCCTGCAAGCCTGTTCACCCCCAATTGCCCTTCCGTCCTGGCCTGATCGCCCATAACCACCTCTGCCTCAGCTCTGCCACCATTACTTTGTCTGGAAGGACATCCAGAAGGTCTCCTGGTCTAATTACCATATTACCCTTTTATTACAGTATCGAAAATCACTTAATAACCCCACTTTCCATATTTATGTCTCTACTACCTCTATTCTAACCCTTGACAACCTCTCTCTCTCCTTCACAAATGGGCTTCTTTCATCTCTAAAATATAGAGAAATTTAAATCAGTCCTGAATCCTCTCCCACCTAGATAGGAGGTGTCTGCAGACATAAAAAGAGTCTTTTGAACACACAAGAGCTTTTTGTAGAATGAATACTTAGAAATGAAATTTTCTTTTTGTTACATATGTGTTTTTTGGTGGTGGAGTTAAAAGTGCTGACTTCTGTTTTATATTTAAAATTCTTCATTTAAAAAATTTTCATATTATACTAGAGGCCCAGTGCATGAAATTCATGCATGGGGGGAGGTGTCCCTCAGCCCAGCCTGTACCTTGGGACCCCTCAAGGGATGTCTGACTGCCAGTTTAGGCCCAACCTGGTGGGATTGGGCCTAAATGAGCAGTCGGACATCCCTCTCACAATCCAGGACTGCTGACTCCCAACTGCTCACCTGCTTGCCTGCCTGATTGCCCCTGACCACTCCCCTGCCAGCCTGATCAATGCCTAACTGCCCCCCCTGCCAGCCTGGTCACCCCTAACTGTCCTCCCTTGCATGCTTGGTTCCCCCCAACTGTCCTCCCTTTCAGGCCTGGGTTCCCCACAACTGTGCTCCCCTGCAGGCTTGGTTCCCCCCAACTGCCCTCCCCTGCAGGTTTGGCCCCTCCCAACTGCCCTCCCCTGCTTGCCTGATCACCCACAACTGCCCTACCCTGCCAGCCATCTTGTGGGCACATGGAGGCGGCCATGTTTGACCACTTGTGGGTGGCTATCTTGTGTGTTGTAGTGATGGTCAATTTACATATTACTCTTTTATTAGGTAGGATTAAATCCAATTTCCTTCTTCCCATGGGCTACTCATTGGTTCTTTTATTAATTCATTCATTTGTGGATTAAAATTTTATTGACAGCCCCATTGTGTTCCCACACAGACTTAGGCCCTGAAGACACAACAATGGGAAGAATAATCAATGTCTATCCTCACAGACATGACACACTGGGACATTTCTAATGCAAGAGCTTGGGGGGTCCTCACTCTGTCCTAACAAGGGGTCTCATTCCTTTCATGAGCCTAAGTCATAACCTCCTTCCTCCCTCCTGGGTAGACCACTCTCAGTCACTGAGGTTGTCCTGAGGCTTCTGACAGCCTGCTGCCAAACAAAACCACTCTCCCAGAGCACAAGTACTGGGGAACTCAGGACCCTGCTGTCATCCACAGGACCTGTGCAGACTCTTCTCCTCCTGCCTCTGGGGCACATGTCATGGGCTCTATGGTGAGTGGAGAGGTGGGACATAGAGGGTCCGTGTTGCAGTAGAAACAGCCCAGGCTCTAAGATTCAGAGAGAACTGGGTTTAAATTCAGGATCCAGGACTCCAAGACAATGTGGTTCAGGAAGAATCTTAGTCTCTGGAAGCCTCCATTCGCCACAGACAGGGTGGCCATGAGGGTCTGTGGTCATAGAGCAGGTGCTCAAGTCTTGTTTTGTTCCCAGGCCCACAACTGAAGTGCTTATGAACATGGATAGGATTGTAACACCCTGGGAGACCGAACTCACAACAAGCAATGAAAGTGATGAATATTATACAGAGAACATAATCCTGGAATTGCTGAATGGCTTCGTGGCCCTGGTGGGACTGGCAGGGAACGCGGTAGTGCTCTGGCTCCTGGGATTCCGCATGCGCAAGAACACCTTCTCTGTCTATATCCTAAACGTGGCGGGGGCTGACTTCCTCTTTCTCTGCTACCAATTTATGCATAGTCTAGTTTTACTTTTTCACTTTCATTTTGTTGTTAAAGTAATTAGGACAGATCTCTCGCCTGTGTCAAACTTTGCCTACATCTCAGGCCTGAGCCTTCTTAGCGCCATCAGCACGGAGCGCTGCATGTCTGTCCTGTGGCCCATCTGGTACCGCTGCCGCCGCCCCAGACACATGTCCGCTGTCATGTGTGCCCTGCTCTGGGCCCTGTCCCTGCTGCTGAGCATCCTGGAAGGGAAATACTGTGGCTTCCTGGTGAGGAACATGCATCATGTTTGGTGCCCAGTGTTGGATTTCATCACTGTGTCATGGCTGGTTTTGTTATTTGTGCTTCTCTCTGGGTCCAGCCTGGCCCTGATGACCAGACTGCTGTGTGGCTCCCACCGGGTGCCGCCCACCAGGCTCTACGTGACCGTCATGCTCACAATGCTGGTCTTCCTCCTCTGCGGCCTGCCCTTCGGAATCCACTGGTTCCTCTTATTCTGGTTAGATGCCTTCCCTCATCTTCACCAGTTTGTAATATTCCTGTCCTGTGTCAACAGCTGTGCCAACCCGATCATTTACTTCTTGGTTGGCTCCTTCAGGCAGCGATGGTGGAAGCGGAGACACACCCTGAGACTGGTTCTCCAGAGGGCTCTGCAGGACACTCCTGAGGTGGATGAACCTGGAGAAAGCCTTCCTGGGGAAACCCTGGCCATGTCGGGAAGCAGTCTGGGGCCGTGATGAGAGCCTCTGTCCTGATCAGTCTGGAGTAACTTTGAGACTCACTGCTGCCCTGCCAGGCATGGAAAGTATCTAGTCTTCTCTTAGCCTCAGCCTCAGAATGTGTCAGTGATTCCCCAATCTCTTCAAGTAGGTTGTTTTTAATCTGGCTGTTTTAGTTTTTCTCAGAGAAAGCATTAGTCTCAACGTTATACCTCTCCATCGTCCTTGACATTACCAATAAATTTCTCATGTAATCTTCTGAATTTATTTATTGAATGATTTTTCTTTCTTTTTTTTTCTTCTCACTTTTTTTTATTATTATTATTTTTTTATTATTATTATTAGTTAAGGTATTACAAATGTGTCCTCACCCCCCCCATTAACTCCCAACCTCCCACACACACACAAACTCATGCTCCCATCTCCCTGTTGTCCATGTCCATTGGTTTGGCTTATATACATGTATACAAGTCCTTCAGTTGATCTCTTCCCCTTACCCCCGCCCTCCCTTACTTTCCTTCTGGGGATTGATAGCCTGATCGCTGTTTCTCAGTCTTTGGGTCTGTCCCTTTTCATCAGTCTATGTTGTTCTCTATAATCCACAAATGAGTGAGATCATGTGGTATTTATCTTTCTATGACTGGCTTATATCACTTAGCATAATGCTCTCCAGTTCCATCCATGCTGTTGCAAAAGGCAAGAGTTCCTTTTTTTTACCGCAGCATAGTATTCCATTGTGTATATGTACCACAGTTTTCTAATCCATTCATCTACTGATGAGCACCTAGGCTGTTTCCAAATCTTAGCTATGGTGAATTGTGCTGCTATGAACATAGGGGTGCATATATCCTTTCTGATTGGCGTTTCTGGTTTCTTGGGATATATTCCTAGTAGTGGGATCACTGGGTCAAATGGGAGTTCCATTTTTAGTCTTCTGAGGTAGCTCCATACTGTTCTCCACAGTGGCTGCACCAGTCTGCATTCCCACCAGCAGTGCATGAGGGTTCCTTTTTCTCCACATCCTCTCCAACACTTGTTGTTTGTTGATTTGTTGATGATAGCCATTCTGACAGGTGTGAGATGATACCGCATTGTCATTTTGATTTGCATCTCTCATATAATTAGTGATTTTGAGCAGGTTTTCATATGTCTTTCAGCCTTCTGTACGTCCTCTTTCGAAAAGTGTCTATCTAGGTCCGTTGCCCATTTTTTTATTGGGTTGTTTATCTTCCTTTTGTTAGGTTTCATGAGATCCCTGTAAATGTTGGAAATTAAACCCTTATCGGTGGTGTCATTGCCAAATATGTTCTCCCATGTAGTGGGTTTTCTTGTTGTTTTGTTGATGGTTTCCTTTGCTGTGCAAAAGCTTTTTATTTTGATGTAGTCCCATTTGTTTATTTTCTCTTTAGTTTCCATTGCCCTAGGAGCATTATCAGAGAAGAAATTTCTTCGGCATATGTTTGCGATTTCGCTGCCTGTGGATTCCTCTAGTATTTTTATGGTTTCCCGTCTTACGTTTAAGTCTTTTATCCATTTTGAGTTTATTTTTGTGTATGGTGTGAGTTGGTGATCTAGTTTCATCCTTTTGCATGTATCTGTCCAATTTTCCCAACACCATTTATTGAAAAGACTGTCTTGACTCCATTGTATGCTCTTGCCTCCTTTGTCGAATATTAATTGGGCATAGTGGTTTGGGTCGATTTCTGGGGTCTCTATTCTATTCCACTGATCTATATGTCTGTTCTTGTGCCAGTACCAAGCTGTTTTAAGAACAGTGGCTTTGTAATACAGTTTGATATCTGGTATTGAGATCCCACCTACTTTGTTCTTTCTCAGGATTGCTGTAGCTATTCGGGGTCTTTTTTTATTCCAGATGAATTTTTGGAACGTTCGTTCTAGATTTGTGAAAAATGCCATTGGTAATTTAATGGGGATTGCATTGAATCTATAAATTGCTTTGGGTAGTATGGACATTTTGATGATGTTGATTCTACCAATCCATGAACACGGTATATTCTTCCATCTGTTTATGTCTTCCTCTATCTCTTTTTTCAGTGTCCTGTAGTTTTCAGCATATAAGTCTTTTACCTCCTTAGTTAAGTTTATTCCTAGGTATTTTAATTTTTTTGGTGCAATGGTAAATGGGATTGCTTCTGTAGTTTCACTTTCTGTAAGTTCACTATTGGTGTAAAGAAATGCCATGGATTTCTTAGCATTAATTTTGTATCCTGCTACATTGCTGAATTCATTTATTAAGTCAAATAATTTTTTGATGGAGTCTTTAGGGTTCTGTATGTACAGTATCATGTCATCTGCAAATAAGGACAGTTTTACTTCTTCGTTTCCAATCTGGATGCCTTTTATTTCGTCTTCGTGTCTGATCGCAACGGCTAGTACTTCCAGTACTATGTTGAACAGGAGTGGTGAGAGGGGGCATCCCTGTCTTGTTCCTGTTTTTAGGGGGAATGGTTTTAGTTTTTGCCCATTGATTATGATGTTGGCTGTGGGTTTGTCATATATGGCTTTTATTATGTTGAGGTATGATCCCTCAATTCCTATCTTGCTGAGAGTTTTTATCAAGAAAGGGTGTTGAATTTTGTCAAATGCTTTTTCCGCATCAATTGATATGACTATGTGGTTTTTTTTTTCTCTCAATTTGTTTATGTGATGTATCACGTTTATTGATTTGTGGATATTGTACCATCCTTGCATCCCTGGGATAAATCCTACTTGGTCATGGTGTATGATCTTTCTGATGTACTGCTGGATCCGATTTGCTAGGATTTTGTTGAGGATTTTGGCATCTATGTTCATGAGGGATATTGGCCTATAATTCTCTTTCACTGTATTGTCTTTATCTGGTTTTGGGATTAGGGTGATGTTGGCTTCATAGAATGAGCTGGGAAGTGTTCCTTCCTCTTGGATCTTTTGACATAGTCTGAGGAGAATAGGTTTTAGTTCTTCCTTGAATGTTTGGTAAAACTCCCCTGTGAAGCCATCTGGCCCCGGGCTTTTGTTTGCTGGAAGCTTTTTGATTACTGCTTCGATTTCCTCCATAGTTATTGGCCTATTGAGATTTTTAGATTCTTCCTGGTTAAGTTTTGGAAGGTTGTATTTATCTAGGAATATGTCCATTTCCTCCAGGTTGTGTAGTGTGTTGGAGTAGAGTTGTTCATAGTATTTTCTAACAATCCTTTGTATTTCTATGGGGTCTGTTGTTATTTCTCCTCTTTCATTTCTGATTTTGTTTATTTGGGTCCTCTCTCTTTGTTTCTTAGTAAGCCTGGCTAGAGGTGTATCAATCTTGTTTATCCTTTCAAAGAACCAGCTCTTGGTTTTGTTGATCTTTTGTATTGTTTTTTTGGTCTCTATGTCGTTTATCTCCGCTCTGATCTTTGTTATTTCCTTCCTTCTGCTTACAGTGGGGCTTTTTTGTTGCTCTCTTTCTAACTCTTCGAATTGTAGAGTTAGGTCATTTATTGTCATTGTTTCTTGTTTCTTGCAGTAGGCTTGTAGAGCTATGAACTTCCCTCTCAAGACTGCTTTTGCTGTGTCCCATAGGTTTTGGATTGTTGTGTTTTCATTGTCATTTGTTGGCATGATGTTTTTTATTTCTTCTTTGATCTCATTGGTAACCCAGTCGTTGTTTAATAGCATGCTATTTAGTCTCCATGTGTTTGATTTTTTTGGATTGTTTTTGTTGTAGTCGATTTCCAGTTTTATGCCTTTGTGGTCTGAGAAGATGCTTGATATGATTTCAATTTTCTTGAATTTGAGGAGACTTTGTCTGTGACCCAATATATGGTCTATCTTTGAAGATGACAAATGTGCACCTGAGGAGAATGTATATTCTGTGGCTTTGGGGTGAAATGTTCTGAAGATGTCAATTAATTCCATCTGATTGAGTGAGTCATTTAGGACTGATGTTTCTTTGCTGAGTTTCTGTTTAGAGGATTTGTCCAGTGGAGATAATGGGGTGTTAAGGTCCCCTACTATGATTGTACTGCTGTCAATCTCTCCCTTGATCTCCTCCAGAAGATTTCTTATGTATTTGGGTGCTCCTATATTGGGTGCATATATATTTACCAGAGTTATTTCTTCTTGTTGGACTGCTCCCTTTAGAATTATGAAGTGGCCTTCTTGATCTCTTTTTATGTCCTTCACTTTGAGATCTAATTTGTCAGATATAAGTATTGCTACCCCGGCTTTTTTTTTCACTTCCATTGGCCTGAAAAACCTTTTTCCATCCCTTCACCATCAGTGTGTGTGCGTCTTTTTTTCTGAGGTGGGTTTCCTGTAGACAGCAGGTATATGGGTCATGTTTTCTTATCCACTCATTTACCCTATGCCTTTTGACTGGGGAATTTAATCCATTTACATTTAAAGTTATTATTGATAGAAACTTGTTAGTCGCCATTTTTGTTCTTTACCGCTGCATTCCTTCTTTGTTTCCTGTTTTTTCTATTTACAGCAGACCCTTTAGCATTTCTTGCATTGCTGGTTTGGTTGTAATAAACTCCCGTAGACCGTTTTTGTCTGTGAAGCTCCTGATTTGACCCTCAATTTTGATTGATAGCCTCGCTGGGTATAGTATTCTTGGATTCAGACCCTTCCTTTGCATGACTTTGTATATTTCATTCCATTCCCTTCTTGCCTGATGTGTTTCTGTTGAGAAATAGGTCGCTAGTCTGATGGGGGATCCTTTGTAGGTAACTTTCTGTCTCTCTCTGGCTGCTTTTAAGATTCTTGCTTTGTTGTTGGTGTTTGCCAATTTAATTATTATGTGCCTTGGTGTCGGTCTTTTCGGGTTCATTTTGTTTGGGACTCTGTGAGCTTCTTGGATTTGTGTGAGTTTTTTCCTCCCTATATCAGGGAAATTTTCTGTTACTATTTTTTCAAACAGGTTTTCTATTCCTTGCTCAGTTTCCTCTCCTTCTGGCACCCCTATTATTCGGATGTTGTTTCGTTTAGCATTGTCCCAGAGTTTTCTTAGGCTCTCTTCCTGCTTTTTAATTTTTTTTTCTAGAAGCTGCTCTGTTTGGGTATTTTTTTCTACCTTGTCTTCTAGCTGGCTGATGCGGTCCTCTGCTTCTTCTAGTCTACTGTTGATGCTTTCTATTGAGTTCTTTATGGCAGTGATGTTATTTTTCATTTCTTCTTGGTTTCTATTCATTTCCTCTTGGTTCTTCCTCATTTCCTCTTGGTGCCTACACATATTGTTGAATTGGTCTTCCATTCTTTTCATCCACCTTATGGCCATTTCTCTGAATTCTTTCTCTGACAGGTTGCTTGCCTCCATTGCCTCCATTTCGTTTACTTCCTTTTCTGATGATGCCTGTTTTTCTTTCATATTTGGGTTGGTTCTTTGTTTCACCATGATTTCTCTTCTCAAGGTGTTTGGTTATGTAGTTCTCTCTCTGCTGCGCTGATTCAAAGGCACAAAATACAACACAACAAGGCACAACGTACAAGGCACCAAACTAAATGCATTCACGATATTAATAACCCCAAATAAAGGTGACCCCCCGAGCGAAGAGAATTAGGGGATAAAGAAGAAAAAAGAGAAAAAGATTAAAGAGCAAAATAAAAAACAAAAAGGAGTGCCGAAATGAGATTGGGAAAAGGGAGAGAAGAAAAAAACAAAAAGACAAAAAAACAAAACAAAAACAAAAACAAAAACAAACAAACAAACAAAAGTAAGAGAATGAAATAGAGGTGGGGACGAGGCTATTTGTATGGGGAGAAAACTCCAAGAGAACTGCAACCAATCTCAATGAACTCCAGCAGCAGATCCCTGGAGACTAATGCAAACTACAAACAACCGCCAATATCAAGCGAGGCAAGGGAAAACAGATGCACAAAAATAACCAGATAAAGAAAAAGTAAGCAAAACAGAAAAATGAAAATGAAAAACAAAACAATTTCCCACACAAGCATAAAAAACCCCAATATACTTAAAATCAAGCAAACACTAGCAAAACGACAGAGAGGGAGAGAAAAAAAAATTAGATAGTGAAGAAAGATAAGAGAGAGGTGTATATGGATTTAGAGCGAGGGATTGGAAATTAGATATATAAGTAGGGTGAAATTTAGACAGTGGGTAGAAAGAAGGAATAGGGAAAATCCAAAGCAGGAATAGGGTAAGAGAAACAGGACAACAAAAGGGGAAAAGTGAGGAAGAGAGTTTTGGCTTAAGGGTAAATTTGAGATAGAGAGAAATGATGCTAAAGGAACGATGAAAATAGAATGTAGAACACTAATCCCAAAATAAAATAAAGAAAAATAAAAAAAATAAAAAATAAAATGACACTTGAAAAAATGGTAAAAGGATAGCAATAATACTGGTTAAAAAATGTAGTAATTAAAAAGGTAAAATCAAGTGATGAAAAAAATAAAAAATAAAAAAATAATAAAATAGGTTCTTAATGAAATGGTGAAAAAATAATTAAAAATATATATATATAAAAATATTCGGAAGTGAAGGTTCTTCAGATCTTCCACTCTTCTTTTTGGCACGCCTTAGTCCTGCCAGGCATTCAGGGGAGTGTTGAACTTCCCTGTGATACACTGTCCCTCGTGCAGTAAACCACAGACCTGATTTTAAGGCAGGTTGTATTTGTTTACCAGACTGCCTTTATTTGTGATCGCAAAAGAGACAGTTCGTGGCTCCGCCTCTGGGTGGCAGTGTGTCTGGATTGACCTCCAAGGCTATAAGTCCTCTCTATCAGTAGGGTTTTTTTTTTTTTTTCCTCTATGGTATTTGGAACTGGCTTGGGAAAGACCACTGCCCAGAGCTGGTTCCTTGCCACTGCCCGCTGTTTCCCAGGCTCCCCCAAAAGAACTTTCCCCTACAGGCTCTGCGAATGACCCCAACTGGGGAATCCCATGCACTGGGTTTAATAATCAAATGCACGGATCTAAGGGGAACTGTAACCAAGAGCCTGATAGTTGTGCGAATTGGCAAGCCTCCACCTTCCAGGCGCACAGTCTCCGCGCGCAGTCTCCGCGCTCCCACTCACCCCTGGCACCAAGCAGCCAGCAGATTGGCAAAGTCCAAGGCTGCTCCTTTACATCCAGTCCAGCTATGGGCTCATTTTTCACGTTCCCTTCTGCCAGCAGCCCTGTGGGGCCCCTTCCCCACTCACGGGTCACGCTGGTCCCAACAGCTGCAGACTCTGTGGGGCTCAGATTCCACCTCGCGTGAGCGCGCGAGCTCAGTCCTCCCTCCAACCCGAACTGCAAACCGCACCTTTAGGGGATGTCCAACGTTTCCCTGAGAAGAAGCAGTGCTCGTCTGAATTCACGCAGTCACGCTGCTTGAGATCCCTTGTTTCCAGGTTAGTAGCTGGTCTCTGGATGCCGGCAACAACCACCCAAGATGGCGCAGTCTCTGAAAGATTTTTCTTTACAATTTTCATTGCAACAGAAAGAATTCCTCTCTGAATCAGACAAATCCGGGTCTGAAGTCCTGGTTCTATAGCTCTCCTCTCCAAGCCTCAGTTAATTCATTGTAAAATGTGGTGAAATCATCTGCTCATAGAATCATAGTGGGGAATAAATTAGAAAACAGATGAAAAGGACTCAGCCAGGTGTCAAATATGACTAAATATTTCATAAACATCAGTGGTTAGTACATTTGAAGCCTCTAATATATTATTGACTTCTGAGGTAATATTTAATAAGTTAAAAAGAAAAGCATCCCTGTCCAAAACCATAAACAGTCATTCAGAAATTGTTCTACTTGATTGGATAGAAAATGAAGATTCCCTATGTTTATCTCAGACTATAGGTCCTTTACATTCATGCTTAGTGCTGTGGTTGGGGGCATTCTACAGGGTAAAAGCTTGAATAAATGAGTTGACCTACCTCTAATCTTATTGGGTTGTCTGGGTTTAGGGAAAATGATATCTTTTGATAAGCACAGTCCAAGAAATTGGGCCTGTGAAAGGCCCTCTGGTAGCATTTGTCCACAGCATCTTCTCTGTCTGGATCACTGCCTGGCACAGTATAGCACACAGTGTTAGTAGAGTTGGGTAAACACAGAAATGAGTGAATGAGTTTCTCTCACTGTTTCCAATGTTTCATAGTTAACTTTTTGAGGAAATGCTTTGTAACTCAATTTGGCTGCAGCATGAGCACAGGAAAGGAAGTTATAGGGACTAAATGTGAAAACACTGGTTGTCCCCACATCATGTGAAAGAAATCCAGCGAACAAATGTCCTGGGGAGAGAGAGAGGTGACAAGTAGTGCATGTGATGTGCTAAATTCTTTATCAGCTGAAAGGGAACACAGTTTACACAGGTGTTGATATTGGTAAGTCACAACTAGAAAGGAGGTTTCATTACACAAAGCTAAAATATAACTTGTAAAAGAGTTAAAATGGGAACTGTAAACATCGGTTGCTATTGGTGATTGATATTAGGAGAGACTTTACATTTTCATTTTGTATATTCTTGTGTCCTCTGAAATAAACTCAGGTGCATTCATTACTCCTGGGAGTAAACGGAAATAGATCAGATGATCCAGGCCATGCAAAACCCTGAATGCCAAGCAAACTATTATTTAGCTATGCAAGCTAACATTGCTTGTTGGGTGGGCTGCCTGCACACACCCACAGTGGGCAGTGACAGGCTCCAGTTCAAACATTCCTCACTGGAGGGGGACCACATGGGGTAAGATGGAGCGAGGAACAGATAAGTCATTGCACTCAGGGCAAATGAGAAGCATCTCGTGAGGCCCTTGTCTCACATCTACAGAATCTCATTTGCCAGTGCCCCTTGGGCAGGAAGTCAGAGGGGCTGCCCAGCATCTAGATAAGCCTCTCTTGGTCATCAGGTTCCACTCCTGCTCCTGCAGACACCTCCTATCCAGGAGTAGGAGAGCATTCTCTGGTGCTCAGCACTCCCTGGAAAGCTCCTCTTTTTCTACTCACCACCTTCAACTAGAAGATGGTGCTCAGGTAAGAGTCGGCTCAGAACTACCTTCTCTCAAAGGCAGTTTTGTTTTCTCCCTCTTAGTCCACATGGTCATGGCTGCATCTTGGGGTGGGGCATGCAAGGAACCATGGACACCCATGAAAGAGAGTCCAGAGACATGAAGCTCTCTCGGGGAAGCTGTGGGTGCTGGTAGCTTAAGCTGTGAGGGACCCAGGTCCTTTCTGCTTCACAGACATTGTTTTCAAACCTGAATTGTTGTTAATAACCTCAGCTTGCACACATTAGCTTACTATTCCATGTATTCGTTTGTTTGTTTGTTATGTTTATATCTTTCTTGTTCAAGCATAAAACACACAGCACAAACTAATGAGTAATTGAAGAGAGTTTAATAAAGGGACTGTGTACAAAGGGGTGAGCAGGAGTAAGGGAAATTGATGAAGATGGAGAGGCCCCGAAAGATAAGTCATAATTGGGAGCTACTGCTGAAGGGTAACGGGAAAGATAAATTACCAGAACACAGAGCGGCTGTGACTGTAGTGGTGATTGTCATTTTGACCATGAGAAAGGCAACCAGACAGGGGCTATGTCCTTAGGTAGAGTAACACCACCGTGGCCAACTCACAGCCTGACATCAGAGAGCCAGGGAGTTCAAACCTGCCCTCCTCTTGCCCTCCAACCAACTGCCAGTGTCTCTCCTTCCTGAAAGCAATCAGGAGACAGAAGGAAAGGGGTCCAGTGGTGAGGAACAGGGACCTGTCTCCCAGGATGCAGAGGAGGGTAGAGAAGCTGGAAATGCAATTTGATGTCAAATGAAGAAACCCATTTCCTCTTATCGTCTCCCAATAGTTGGTTTTCCTGGTCTCTCTCTCTCTCTCTTTCTCTCTCTCTCTCTCTCTCTCTCTCTCTCTTCGTATTTTTGAGATCAATAAGATCAATTTCTTATTGTATCTCCTCAGTTTGTTTGTTCGACTCTGTGCACCTATTGGGTGTCACTTTTTGTAATAATCTCTCGCTATCATCATAAATGCCTTGATAATAAAATGTAGTTTGTTTGGTGTGTGCTTTTTAAAGTGGGAGTACACTGCTAATGATAAGTATTTTATATTTATTATTTTGGCTGCTCTAGGAAGAAGCCCATTATAAGCGTGAATTAAACTGTGTCCCACTAGACACACCACTGTTCAGGAGAGAAGTACCTCCTGTCCTCATAGAGATGACACACTCAGCCATTTCCAACACAAGAGGACAGATCATACTCATACCCCTCATAGCAAGAGAGTGTATTCCATTTATCTTATCATAAAGAACCCAAAATCACGATCTTCTTTCTGGAGGATGGGCATTCTCAGTCACTGAGAAAACCAAGAGGTCATGGCTGGGACTTTCAACTTTGAGCCCTTGAAAGGAAATCTCAGTTGCAGGGCAGAAGCAATGGTGAGCTCTGAGTCCTGCTGTCATCCCACATTACCTGTCCAGACTATGCTCCTCCTGCCTCTGAAAGACATGACATGGTCTCTGACTATGAGTGGAGGTATTTGGACTACAGGCTATTCCCATGTCAGAAGAAGGTCCATGTTGTGTAGAGACAGCCCTGACTCTAGAGTCAGAGAGAACTGGGTTTGAATCCAGGTTCCAGGACTCCAAGGCGGTGATGCCTTTGGTATCATAATCTCTGTAACACAGACAGTAATTGCCAGGTAGCAGGGTGGCCATGAGACTCACTGATCATGCACCAGGTGCTCAAGTCTTGTTTCTATTCCAGTGGCACCAGTGGAGGGTTCCGGAGCATGAATCCATCTGTCACAGCCTGGAGCAGCGAACTCACATCAATAAGTAGAAGAGAACAAGCTTTCAACACAGAGTTCCTAATCCTGGAATTACTGACAACCATCGTGGCCCTGGTGAAGCTGGCAGAGAACGCGGTGGTGCTCTGGCTCCAGACTTTCAAATGTGCAAGAATGCCTTCTCCATCTACATCCTCAACCTGGCTGGAGCCAACTTCCTCTTACTCTGCTCTTATATTATAGATGCCCTGGAGACACGCATCAGGAACTTCTATCTCATCTCTATATTCATCCCACACTTTTTCATGACTGTGGCTGTCTTTGACTACACTTCAGGCCTGAGCTTTTTCAGTGTCATTAACACAGAGAGTTGCCTGTCTATCCAGTGGCCCATCTGCTACCACAGCCACCACCGCAGACACCTGTCAGCCCTCACGTGTGCTGTGCTCTGGGCCCTGTCCCTGCTGCTGAGCATCCTATAAAGGAACTACTCTGGCCCCCTGAGTAGGGATATACATCGTGTTTGCTGTCCTGTGATGGATTCCATTAATGTGGCATGGCTGATTTTGTTATTTGTGCTTCTCTCTGGGTCTAGCCTGGCCCTGATGATCCGACTGCTGTGTGGCTCTCAGCGGGTGCAGCTGACCAGGCTTTACGTGACCTTCGTGCTCACGGTGCTAGTCTTCCTCTTCTGTGGCCTGCCCTTCAGCATTATCTGGTTCCTCTTACACTGTTATCAAAAAGATTTCAATGCCTTTGTTCCTCATTTCTTGGCGGAAGTTCTCCTGTCTCACGTGAACAGCTGTGCCAACACCATCATTTACTTTCTTTGTTGGCTCCTTCAGGCAGCGATGGTGGAAGGGGCAACACACCCTGAGGCTGGTTCTCCAGAGGGCTCTGCAGGACACTCCTGAGGTGGATGAACCTGGAGAAAGCCTTCCTGGGGAAACCCTGGCCATGTTGGAAAGTCTAGTGTCCTGATTCAGAATCTTGCTTTGTTCAGACAGATGTTGCCGGGGTCCAGCCCCAGCGGGTCCAGGGGTCCCCAAAGGTGTGGACGGAGTCGGTGAAGAAGGAATGTCACGGAGACAGCGTTCAGTTGATCAGCAGCCTAGCCAGGATCTCCAGCCCGGATCTCCAGAGAGGTTCTGTAGCCATGTTCCCTCGCTAGGTTCTCCAGCCAGGTTCTGTCCAGGCTCTCCAGTCAGGTTCAGTGTCCAGGTTCCAGTCAGGTTCTCCTGCCAATCTCTGTAGTCAGGTTCAGTCCAGGATCCCTTGCCATGTTCTCCCGCTAGGCTCTGTCTCTAGGCTCCGAGGCCAGTCCCGGTCCAGGATCCTCTGGCATGCTCTCGCCAGCGAAGTTCTTCTGTCTCTAGGCTCCGTGTAGGTTCTGTCTTCTGAATTCTGTCTCCTGAGTTCTGAGTGTTTCTGTCTTGTTACAACTGTATTTATACCAGTTGATTCAATCCTATCAATCTCTATTACAAAGGTTAGGGCGTTTCTTATCTCCATTCCAGGGAGAAAAGATTATGTAGTTTAAGCATGATTGTTCGTAGTTAAAGGGATTAATTACCCGCCTGGCACTTAGTTGAGGGGTTTTATTCCCTCCCTAACTTCAGGGGAAAATCCCTACCTGGGGATTCAACCTTTCTCCGAGAGGTGACCTTGGTTAAAACACAGCGCCAAGAAGGTGAGCAAACTTATTAAGAACCGTATGCCATATATGCCAGGTCCCTTGAAACAGCAAGGATGGACCGGCTCCCGGCAAGATGTGACTTTGAAAGCCTCTTTATCCCTCTCTTTTGGTTGGTTTTTTTACTTTGTTTGCCCTCTGGGCCCCTGAATTAAAATAACCCTATATAATAAGAGAGAAATATGCTAATTAGATGTTACACCCTGAAGCTTAACAACCAGATCATGGATCACCAGGAGGGTGGGCCAGCAAGGTACAAGAGGGCTGTGGAGAGCTACAAGAGGGGGCAGGGCAGCAAGCTATGAGGCAGGGGGAGGCAGGAGGGGGCGGGGGGAGGAATAGGAGGACAGGGCAGCGGGCAGAGAGGTACAGGAGAACAGCAGCGACCTACTGGCTACAAGCAGGTGGCAGAGAGCTACAGGACTAGGCAGGGCAGCAAGCAACCAGGAGGCAGAGAGCTACAGGAGAGGGCAGGACAACAAGCTATGGGGGACAGGGGGAGCTACAAGAGGGCAGCAGCAGGCAGAGAGCTACAGGAAGGCGGCAGCAGGCGGAAAGCTACAGGAGGGCGGCAAAGACCTACTAGCGCATGGATCGTGCACAGGGCTACTAGTTAATATAATAATCCATCTTCTGAGGTTCAAGTGAGCCAGTGCCTGTTAAACAAACACAAAGTACAATGTCCCAGGACTGCCTCACACAAGGCCTTCACTCCATTTCCATGGGATCTTTGCCATCTCTGGGGTCCAGGACTGCTCTCACATTTGAAGAATCCCAACTGCAGCAGAAGATGAGTGAACTGCAGGAAAAGTCTAAATTTCTTTCATCACTGAACTTGATAGAAACTACATGAACATTACATTTTTCACAAGTTTTTGTGGTCATTCTCCTATAATATCTCTATAAATTAAACGAATTAAAGTTTAATCGAGCCCCAGTGAGCAGTCTTTGATGATTTTGGCAGGCCTTAGACTGGCTCCTTAGTATAATAAATGCTGATTGAATAAGTGAATTAATGAATGGACATATGGTGATTTTCAAGTCAAGTCTCTGCTAAATCCCCATTGCCAGATTTGGGTCACCCTCTTTAAGTACATTGTTCTCACCATTTTTCAACCTTTGCAAGCATGAGCATCCTTTCATGAGCTTATTGGCTACTTTTATTTCTTGAAGTGTCTTTTTCAGTTTTGCCAATTTTTATTAAGTGCTGCCCTTTTTCATTATTTATTTGTAGGAGCTTTCTTTTTTAAATATATTTTATTGATTTTTTACAGAGAGGAAGGGAGAGAGACAGAGAGCCAGAAACATCGATGAGAGAGAAACATCGATCAGCTGCCTCCTGCACACCCCCCATTGGGGGAATTGCCCGCAACCCAGGCACATGCCCTTGACCGGAATCGAACCTGGGACCTTTCAGTCCGCAGGCCGACGCTCTATCCACTGAGCCAAACCGGTTTCGGCTATTTGTAGGAGCTTTGATACATGCAGAATGGGGTTGTGATTAGTTATGTGCATTGTAAATATTTATTCAGTTGCTGGTTTGCTTATTCATTTTAATAAATTTTATATTTTAGAGCATTTTTTAAGAAAAATAGTACAGGGAGAAACCAAGATGGCAGCACAGGTTAATGCCAGAGATTGCTGCCTCGAACAACCAAGTCAAAAAACAACTAAAAGACGGAACAGACATTATCCAGAACCACAGGAAGGCTGGCTGAGTGGAAATTCTACAACTAGGAGGAAAGAGAATATCATATCCAGACTCAGAGGAGGTGCAGTGCTGAAGTGAAATACTCAGGTGCAGAGTGTGCGCGGAGCAGGCTGGCGGCGGAGGGCGTGGTTGTTGTTTTCAACCGGAAGGGAGTTTCAGACTCTGAGCTCCAGATCCGGGCAAGTCTCTAGGGACCCAGACTCAAATGGGAGAAGCAGAACTGTCTGGCTTCGGTCAGAACTCGAGGGCAGCTTTCTCTCCGAGGTTTGCAGTGGTTGCTGGGACTCTGTGAGGCAGAGCCCCTAGTGACGGAACTGAGAGCAGCCATAACTGCTTGCTCCACCCACCCTGTAGATCCCCGGGGACCCGCCCTGCCCAAGCCCTGTGCAGAGCCATTTGCTGGATAGCCTCAGGCAAATGCTAGATTAGCACCGCCCTAGAGATCCAGCACAGAAGCTTTCCCACTGCAGACACAGCGGACTCTCGTAGCCAGTTAGCCTGGAGGTCAAATCACCCCCAGTATTGCTGACAACAATCAAGGCTTAACTACAACACAAGGCTTAACTAAGACTGCGCACAAAGACCACTAGGGGGTCCACCAAGAAAAGATAAAAAATTCGGAGACAAAGAAACAGGACGCAAATGTCAGAAATGGAAGATATAGAGCTCAGAACCACACTTTTAAGGACTCTCAAGAACTGTCTAGAAGCTGCCGATAAATGTAGTGAGATCCTCAAGAAATCTAATGAGACCCTGGATGTTGTGATAAAGAAACAACTAGAAATTAAGCATACACTGACTGAAATAAAGAATATTATACAGACACCCAACAGCAGACCAGAGGAGCGCAAGAATCAAGTCAAAGATTTGAAATGCGGAGAAGCAAAAAACACCCAACCGGAAAAGCAAAATGAAAAAAGAATCCGAAAATACGAAGATAGTGTAAGGAGCCTCTGGGACAGCTTTAAGCGTACCAACATCAGAATTATAGGGGTGCCAGAAGATGAGAGAGAGCAAGATATTGAAAACCTATTTGAAGAAATAATGACAGAAAACTTCCCCCACCTGGTGAAAGAAATAGCCTTACAGGTCCAGGAAGCGCAGAGAACCCCAAACAAAAGGAATCCAAAGAGGACCACACCAAGACACATCATAATTAAAATGCCAAGAGCAAAAGACAAAGAGAGAATCTTAAAAGCAGCAAGAGAAAGAAAGTCAGTTACCTACAAGGGAGTACCCATACAACTGTCAGCTGATTTCTCAACAGAAACTTTGCAGGCCAGAAGGGAGTGGCAAAAAATATTCAAAGTGATGAATACCAAGAACCTACAACCACGATTACTTTATCCAGTAAAGCTATCATTCAGAATGGAAGGTCAGATAAAGAGCTTCACAGGTAAGGAAAAGCTAAAAGAGTTCATCACCACCAAACCAGTATTATATGAAATGCTGAAAGGTATCCTTTAAGAAGAGGAAGTGCCGAAACCGGTTTGGCTCAGTGGATAGAGCATCAGCCTGCGGACTGAAAGGTCCCAGGTTCGATTCCGGTCAAGGGCATGTACCTGGGTTGCGGGCACATCCACAGTGGGAGATGTGCAGGAGGCAGCTGATTGATGTTTCTCTCTCATCGATGTTTCTAACTCTCTATCTCTCTCTCCCTTCCTCTCTGTAAAAAAAAAAAAAAAAAAAAAAATATATATATATATATATATATATATATATATATATATATATATATGAAAGAAGAGGAGGAAGAAGGAAAAGGTAAAGATACAAATTATGAACAACAAATATGCATCTATCGACAAGTGAATCTAAGAATCAAGTGAATAAATAATCTGATGAACAGAATGAACTGTTGATTATAATAGAATCAGGGACATAGAAAGGGAATGGACTGACTATTCTTGAGGGGGAAAGGGGTGTGGGAGATGCGGGAAGAGACTGGACAAAAATCGTGCACCTATGGATGAGGACAGCGGGTAGGGAGTGAGGGCGGAGGGTGGGGTGGGAACTGGAAGGAGGAGAGTTATGGAGGGAAAAAAAGAGGAACAAATGTAATAATCTGAACAATAAAGATTTTAAGAGAGGGAAAATGGCGGAGGCATAAATGGACGTGTCCGGTACCTTGTCCTGGAGCAGATAAGGGTGAGCAGCTGAAACGGGTAACATGCAGCCCGAATAGGCAGAGGATTTTCAGCTGAGAGACTGTCCACAGCTAGGAAAGACCGAGAACCCCCAGGAAAAAAAAGGACGATTGGAGACTGCGGCTGAAGCCTCTCGTGGTGCGCCAGCTAAGCACCGGAGACTGCGCCATCTTGGGTGGTTGTTGCCGGCATCCAGAGACCAGCTACTAACCTGGAAACAAGGGATCTCAAGCAGCGTGACTGCGTGAACTCAGAGGAGCACTGCTTCTTCTCACGGAAAGGTTGGACATCCCCTAAAGGTGCGGTTTGCAGTTTGGGTTGGAGGGAGGACCGAGCTCGCGCGCTCACGCGAGGTTGAATCTGAGCCCCACAGAGTCCTCAGCTGTTGGGACCAGCGTGACCCGCGGGTGGGGAAGGGGCCCCACAGGGCTGCTGGCAGAAGGGAACGCGAAAAATGAGCCCATAGCTGGACTGGATGTAAAGGAGCAGCCTTGGACTTTGCCAATCTGCTGGCTGCTTGGTGCCATGGGCGAGTGGGCGCGTGGAGACTTGGAGGCTTGCGAATTCGCACAACTATCAGGCTCTTGTTTCAGTTCCCCTTAGATCCATGCATTTGATTATTAACCCAGTGCATGGGATTCCCCAGTTGGGGTCATTCGCAGAGCCTGTAGGGGAAAGTTCTTTTTGGGGAGCCTGGGAAACAGCGGGCAGTGGCAAGGAACCAGCTCTGGCCAGTGGTCTTTCCCAAACCAGTTCCAAATACCATAGAGGAAAAAAACAAAAACTCTCCTGATAGAGAGGACTTATAGCCTCGGAGGTCAATCCAGACACACTGCCACCCAGAGGCAGAGCCACGAACTGTCTCTTCTGTGATCACAAATAAAGGCAGTCTGATAAACAAATACAACCTGCCTTAAAATCAGGTCTGTGGTTTACTGCACGAGGGACAGTGTATCGCAGGGAAGTTCAACACTCCCCTGAATGCCTGGCAGGACTAAGGCGTGCCAAAAAGAAGAGTGGAAGATCTGAAGAACCTTTACTTCCGAATATTTTTATATATATTTTTTTTAATTCTTTTTTCACCATTTCATTAAGAACCTATTTTATTATTTTTTATTTTTTTCATCACTTGATTTTACCTTTTTAATTACTACATTTTTTTAACCAGTATTATTGCTATCCTTTTACCATTTTTTCAAGTGTCACTTTATTTTTTATTTTTTTTATTTTTCTCTATTTTATTTTGGGATTAGTGTTCTACACTCTATTTTCATCGTTCCTTTAGCATCATTTCTCTCTATCTCAAATTTACCCTTAAGCCAAAACTCTCTTCCTCACTTTTCCCCTTTTGTTGTCCTGTTTCTCTTACCCTATTCCTGCTTTGGATTTTCCCTATTCCTTCTTTCTACCCACTGTCTAAATTTCACCCTACTTATATATCTAATTTCCAATCCCTCGCTCTAAATCCATATACACCTCTCTCTTATCTTTCTTCACTATCTAATTTTTTTTTCTCTCTCTCTCTCTGTCATTTTGCTAGTGTTTGCTTGACTTTGAGTATATTGGGGGTTTTTTATGCTTGTGTGGGAAATTGTTTTGTTTTTCATTTTTCTGTTTTGCTTACTTTTTCTTTATCTGGTTATTTTTGTGTATCTGTTTTCCCTTGCCTCGCTTGATATTGGTGGCGGTTTGTAGTTTGCATTAGTCTCCAGGGATCTGCTGCTGGAGTTCATTGAGATTGGTTGCAGTTCTCTTGGAGTTTTCTCCCCATACAAATAGCCTCGTCCCCACCTCTATTTCATTCTCTTACTTTTGTTTGTTTGTTTGTTTTTGTTTTTGTTGTTGTTGTGTTTTTTTTGTCTTTTTGTTTTTTTCTTCTCTCCCTTTTCCCAATCTCATTTCGGCACTCCTTTTTGTTTTTTATTTTTCTCTTTAATCTTTTTCTCTTTTTTCTTCTTTATCCCCTAATTCTCTTCGCTCGGGGGGTCACCTTTATTTGGGGTTATTAATATCGTGAATGCATTTAGTTCGGTGCCTTGTACATTGTGCCTTGTTGTGTTGTATTTTGTGCCTTTGAATCAGTGCAGCAGAGAGAGAACTGCATAACCAAACACCTTGAGAAGAGAAATCATGGTGAAACAAAGAACCAACCCAAATATGAAAGAAAAACAGGCATCATCAGAAAAGGAAGTAAATGAAATGGAGGCAATGGAGGCAAGCAACCTGTCAGAGAAAGAATTCAGAGTAATGGCCATAAGGTGGATGAAAAGAATGGAAGACCAATTCAACAATATGTGTAGGCACCAGGAGGAAATGAAGAAGAACCAAGAGGAAATGAAGAGAAACCAAGAAGAAATGAAAAATAACATCACTGCCATAAAGAACTCAATAGGAAGCATCAACAGTAGACTAGAAGAAGCAGAGGACCGCATCAGCGAGCTAGAAGACAAGGTAGAAAAAAATACCCAAACAGAGCAGCTTCTAGAAAAAAAAAATTAAAAAGCAGGAGGAGAGCCTAAGAGAACTCTGGGACAATGCTAAACGAAACAACATCTGAATAATAGGGGTGCCAGAAGGAGAGAAAACTGAGCAAGGAATAGAAAACCTGTTTGAAAAAATAGTAACAGAAAATTTCCCTGATATAGGGAGGAAAAAACTCACACAAATCCAAGAAGCTCACAGAGTCCCAAACAAAATGAACCCGAAAAGACCGACACCAAGGCACATAATAATTAAATTGGCAAACACCAACGACAAAGCAAGAATCTTAAAAGCAGCCAGAGAGAGACAGAAAGTTACCTACAAAGGATCCCCCATCAGACTAGCGACTGATTTCTCAACAGAAACACATCAGGCAAGAAGGGAATGGAATGAAATATACAAAGTCATGCAAAGGAAGGTCTGAATCCAAGAATACTATACCCAGCGAGGCTATCAATCAAAATTGAGGGTCAAATCAGGAGCTTCACAGACAAAAACGGTCTACGGGAGTTTATTACAACCAAACCAGCAATGCAAGAAATGCTAAAGGGTCTGCTGTAAATAGAAAAAACAGGAAACAAAGAAGGAATGCAGCGGTAAAGAACAAAAATGGCGACTAACAAGTTTCTATCAATAATAACTTTAAATGTAAATAGATTAAATTCCCTAGTCAAAAGGCATAGGGTAAATAAGTGGATAAGAAAACATGACCCATATATCTGCTGTCTACAGGAAACCCACCTCAGAAAAAAAGACGCACACAGACTGATGGTGAAGGGATGGAAAAAGGTTTTTCAGGCCAATGGAAGTGAAAAATAAACTGGGATAGCAATACTTATATCTGACAAATTAGATCTCAAAGTGAAGGACATAACAAGAGATCAAGAAGGCCACTTCATAATACTAAAGGGAGCAGTCCAACAAGAAGAAATAACTCTGGTAAATATATATGCACCCAATATAGGAGCACCCAAATACGTAAGAAATCTTCTGGAGGAGATCAAGGGAGAGATTGACAGCAATACAATCATAGTAGGGGACCTTAACACCCCATTATCTCCACTGGACAAATCCTCTAAACAGAAACTCAGCAAAGAAACATCAATCCTAAATGACTCACTCAATCAGATGGAATTAATTGACATCTTCAGAACATTTCACCCCAAAGCCACAGACTATACATTCTCCTCACGTGCACATTTGTCATCTTCAAAGATAGACCATATATTGGGTCACAGACAAAGTCTCTTCAAATTCAAGAAAATTGAAATCATATCAAGCATCTTCTCAGACCACAAAGGCATAAAACTGGAAATCAACTACAACAAAAACAATCCAAAAAAATCAAACACATGGAGACTAAATAGCATGCTATTAAACAACGACTGGGTTACCAATGAGATCAAAGAAGAAATAAAAAACATCATGGCAACAAATGACAATGAAAACACAACAATCCAAAACCTATGGGACACAGCAAAAGCAGTCTTGAGAGGGAAGTTCATAGCTCTACAAGCCTACTGCAAGAAACAAGAAACAATGAGAATAAATGACCTAACTCTACAACTCGAAGAGTTAGAAAGAGAGCAACAAAAAAAGGCCCACTGTAAGCAGAAGGAAGGAAATTACAAAGATCAGAGCGGAGATAAACGACATAGAGACCAAAAAACAATACAAAAGATCAACAAAACCAAGAGCTGGTTCTTTGAAAGGATAAACAAGATTGATACACCTCTAGCCAGGCTCACCAAGAAACAAAGAGAGAGGAACCAAATAAACAAAATCAGAAATGGAAGAGGAGAAATAACAACAGACTCCATAGAAATACAAAGGATTGTTAGAAAATACTATGAACAACTCTACTCCAACACACTAGACAACCTGGAGGAAATGGACATATTCCTAGATAAATACAACCTTCCAAAACTTAACCAGGAAGAATCTAAAAATCTCAATAGGCCAATAACTATGGAGGAAATCGAAGCAGTAATCAAAAAGCTTCCAGCAAACAAAAGCCCAGGGCCAGATGGCTTCACAGGGGAGTTTTACCAAACATTCAAGGAAGAACTAAAACCTATCCTCCTCAGACTATGTCAAAAGATCCAAGAGTAAGGAACACTTCCCAGCTCATTCTATGAAGCCAACATCACCCTAATCTCAAAACCAGATAAAGAGAATGAAAGAGAATTATAGGCCAATATCCCTAATGAACATAGATGCCAAAATCCTCAACAAAATCCTAGCAAATCGGATCCAGCAGTACATCAGAAAGATCATACACCATGACCAAGTAGGATTTATCCCAGGGATGCAAGGATGGTACAATATCCACAAATCAATAAATGTGATACATCGCATAAACAAATTGAGAGAAAAAAAAAAACAACCACATAGTCATATCAATTGATGCGGAAAAAGCATTTGACAAAATCCAACACCCTTTCTTGATAAAAACTCTCAGCAAGATAGGAATTGAGGGAGAGAACCAAGATGGCGGCATAGGTTAACGCTGGAGTTTGCTGCTTTGAACAACTACTTCAAAAGTGAAACCAAAAAACGGAAGGGACATCACCCAGAACCACAGGAACGCTGGCTGAGTGGAAGTCCTACAACTAGGAGGAAAGAGAAACGCACACGGACACTCAGAGGAGGCGCAGTGCTGAAGTCAAATTCTGAGGTGCGGAGTGTGCGGAGCGGGCTGGCGGCGGAGGGCGCGGTTGGCGTTTTTAATCTGGAGGGAGTCGCAGACTCTGAGCTCCAGATCCGGGCGAGTCTTTAGGGACCCAGACTCAAACGGGAGAAGCGGGACTGTCTGGCTTCGGTCAGAGCGAGTGCAGCTTTCTCTCAGAGCTTCGCAGCGGGTGCTGGAACTCAGAGAGGCAGAGCCCCTGGGGACAGACTGAGAGCCGCCATAACTGCTCTCTCCGGCCCACCCTGTTGATCCTGTTCGACCCGCCCTGCCCAAGCCCTGCACAGAGGCATTTGCCGGATAGCCTCAGGCAAAGGCTAGATTAGCACCTCCCTAGAGGACAGAAGTTCTCTCACTGCTGACACAGCTGATTCTCATAGCCACTTGGCCTGGAGGTAAAACCCTCCCTGGGATTAGCTACAACAATCAAGATTTAACTATAAGACTGCGAACAAAGACCACTAGGGGGTGCACCAAGGAAGCATAACAAAATGCGGAGACAAAGAAACAGGACAAAATTGTCAATGGAAGAAATAGAGTTCAGAACCACACTTTTAAGGTCTCTCAAGAACTGTTTAGAAGCTGCCGATAAACTTAATGAGATCTACACGAAAACTAATAAGACCCTCGATCTTATATTGGGGAACCAACTAGAAATTAAGCATACACGGACTGAAATAACGAATATTATACAGACGCCCGACAGCAGACCAGAGGAGTGCAAGAATCAAGTCAATGATTTGAAATGCGAGGAAGCAAAAAACATCCAACCGGAAAAGCAAAATGAAAAAAGAATCCAAAAATGCGAGGATAGTGTAAGGAGCCTCTGGGACAGCTTCAAGCATACCAACATCAGAATTATAGGGGTGCCAGAAGATGAGAGAGAGCAAGATATTGAAAACCTATTTGAAGAAATAATGACAGAAAACTTCCCCCATCTGGTGAAAGAAATGGACTTACAGGTCCAAGAAGCACGAAGAACCCCAAACAAAAGGAATCCAAAGAGGACCACACCAAGACACATCATAATTAAAATGCCAAGAGCAAAAGATAAAGAGAGAATCTTAAAAACAGCAAGAGAAAGAAACTCAGTTACCTACAAGGGAATACCCATACGACTGTCAGCTGATTTCTCAACAGAAACTTTGCAGGCCAGAAGGGAGTGGCAAGAAATATTCAAAGTGATGAATACCAAGAACCTACAACCAAGATTACTTTATCCAGCAAAGCTATCATTCAGAATTGAAGGTCAGATAAAGAGCTTCACAGATAAGGAAAAGCTAAAGGAGTTCATCACCACCAAACCAGGATTATATGAAATGCTGAAAGGTATCCTTTAAGAAGAGGAAGAGGAAGAAAAAGGTAAAGATACAAATTATGAACAACAAATATGCATCTATCAACAAGTGAATCTAAGAATCAAGTGAATAAATAATCTGATGAACACAATGAACTGTTGATTATAATAGAATCAGGGACATAGAAAGGGAATGGACTGACTATTCTTGGGGGGGAAAGGGGTGTGGGAGATGTGGGAAGAGACTGGACAAAAATCGTGCACCTATGGATGAGGACAGTGGGTGGGGAGTGAGGGCGGAGGGTGGGGTGGGAACTGGGAGGAGGGGAGTTATGGGGGGGGAAAAAAGAGGAACAAATGTAATAATCTGAACAATAAAGATTTAATTAAAAAAAAATTTAAAAAAAAAAAAAAAAAAAGATAGGAATTGAGGGATCATACCTCAACATAATAAAAGCCATATATGACAAACCCACAGCCAACATCATAATCAATGGGCAAAAACTAAAACCATTCCCCCTAAAAACAGGAACAAGACAGGGATGCCCCCTCTCACCACTCCTGTTCAACATAGTACTGGAAGTACTAGCCGTTGCGATCAGACACGAAGAAGAAATAAAAGGCATCCAGATTGGAAACGAAGAAGTAAAACTGTCCTTATTTGCAGATGACATGATACTGTACATACAGAACCCTAAAGACTCCATCAAAAAATTATTAGACTTAATAAATGAATTCGGCAATGTAGCAGGATACAAAATTAATGCTAAGAAATCCATGGCATTTCTTTACACCAATAGTGAACTTACAGAAAGTGAAACTACAGGAGCAATCCCATTTACCATTGCACCAAAAAAATTAAAATACCTAGGGATAAACTTAACTAAGGAGGTA
This sequence comes from Myotis daubentonii, assembly GCF_963259705.1. Taxonomy (NCBI): domain Eukaryota; kingdom Metazoa; phylum Chordata; class Mammalia; order Chiroptera; family Vespertilionidae; genus Myotis; species Myotis daubentonii. The sequence goes on along the minus strand of NC_081848.1, from coordinate 56,495,148 downwards.
AAAGACTTATATGCTGAAAACTACAGGACACTGAAAAAAGAGATAGAGGAAGACATAAACAGATGGAAGAATATACCGTGTTCATGGATTGGTAGAATCAACATCATCAAAATGTCCATACTACCCAAAGCAATTTATAGATTCAATGCAATCCCCATTAAATTACCAACGGCATTTTTCACAATGCTAGAACGAACGTTCCAAAAATTCATCTGGAATAAAAAAAGACCCCGAATAGCTACAGCAATCCTGAGAAAGAACAAAGTAGGTGGGATCTCAATACCAGATATCAAACTGTATTACAAAGCCACTGTTCTTAAAACAGCTTGGTACTGGCACAAGAACAGACATATAGATCAATGGAATAGAATAGAGACCCCAGAAATCGACCCAAACCACTATGCCCAATTAATATTCGACAAAGGAGGCAAGAGCATACAATGGAGTCAAGACAGTCTTTTCAATAAATGGTGTTGGGAAAATTGGACAGATACATGCAAAAGGATGAAACTAGATCACCAACTCACACCATACACAAAAATAAACTCAAAATGGATAAAAGACTTAAACGTAAAACGGGAAACCATAAAAATACTAGAGGAATCCACAGGCAGCGAAATCGCAAACATATGCCGAAGAAATTTCTTCTCTGATAATGCTCCTAGGGCAATGGAAACTAAAGAGAAAATAAACAAATGGGACTACATCAAAATAAAAAGCTTTTGCACAGCAAAGGAACCCATCAACAAAACAACAAGAAGACCCACTACATGGGAGAACATATTTGCCAATGATACCACCAATAAGGGTTTAATTTCCAACATTTACAGGGATCTCATGAAACTTAACAAAAGGAAGATAAACAATCCAATAAAAAAAATGGGCAATGGACCTAGATAGACACTTTTCAAAAGAGGACATACAGAAGGCCGAAAGACATATGAAAACCTGCTCAAAATCACTAATTATACGAGAGATGCAAATCAAAACGACAATGCGTTATCATCTCACACCTGTCAGAATGGCTATCATCAACAAATCAACAAACAACAAGTGTTGGAGAGGATGTGGAGAAAAAGGAACCCTCATGCACTGCTGGTGGGAATGCAGACTGGTGCAGCCACTGTGGAGAACAGTATGGAGCTACCTCAGAAGACTAAAAATGGAACTCCCATTTGACCCAGTGATCCCACTACTAGGAATATATCCCAAGAAACCAGAAACGCCAATCAGAAAGGATATATGCACCCCTATGTTCATAGCAGCACAATTCACCATAGCTAAGATTTGGAAACAGCCTAGGTGCCCATCAGCAGATGAGTGGATTAGAAAACTGTGGTACATATACACAATGGAATACTATGCTGCGGTAAAAAAAAAAAAAAAGGAACTCTTGCCTTTTGCAACAGCATGGATGGAACTGGAGAGCATTATGCTAAGTGAAATAAGCCAGTCAGAGAAAGATAAATACCACATGATCTCACTCATTTGTGGATTATAGAGAACAACATAGACTGATGAAAAGGGACAGACCCAAAGACTGAGAAACAGCGATCAGGCTATCAATCCCCAGAAGGAAAGTAGGGGAGGGCGGGGGTAAGGGGAAGAGATCAACCGAAGGACTTGTATACATGTATATAAGCCAAACCAATGGACATGGACAACAGGGGGATGGGAGCATGAGTTTGTGTGTGGGGGGGAGGTTGGGGGTTAATGGGGGGGGGGATGAGGACACATTTGTAATACCTTAACTAATAATAAAAAAAATAAAAATAAATAAATAAATAGATTTTTAAAACACACACACACACAAAAATAAATAAATAAATTTTTATTGTTGAAATTATTACATATGTTCCCTTTTTCCCCCATTGACCCAATCCAGTCCCCCTGCCTCCCCGCCTCCTCAGGCCTTCACCACCCTATTGTATGTCCATGGGTTATGCATACAAGGTCTTTGGTTGATTATCTCCTACCCACACACCTTCCCCCGCCTTCCCTCAGAGATTCTACACTCTGTTCCATGCTTCCATGTCTCTGGACTCACTCTGTCATCAGTTTACTTTGTTACTTAGATTCCACATTTTGAGTGCAATCGTGATACATGTGTTTCTCTGACTGACTTATTTCACGTAGATGACACTCTACAGGACCCTCCATGCTGTCTCAAAGGGTAGGAGATTCTTCGCTTTTACTGCTGCATAGTATACAATGGCATAAATATACCACAGATTTTTATCCATTCATCTACTGATGGACACTCCAGCTTTTCCAGATCTTAGCTATTGTAAATTGTGCTGCTATGAACATAGGAGTGCATACATTCTTTCTGACTGGTATTTTGGGTTTCTTAGGATACATTCCTAAAAGTAGGATCACTGGGTCAAATGGCAATTCCATATTTAATTTTTTGAGAAAACTCCATACTGTTTTCCTTAATGGCTGCACCAGTGTGCATTCTCACCAGCAGTGTACAAGGGTTTCCTTTTCTCTACATCCTTGCCAGCACTTGTCACTTGTTGCTTTGTTGATGGTAGCCATTCTGACAGATATGAGGCAATACATCATTGTCATTTTAATTTGCATCTCTCTGATGATCTTGACTGAGCATTTTTTCATATGTCTCTTGGCCATCTGTATGTCCACTTTGGAGAAGTGTCTATATAGGTCTTTGCCCATTTTTTCATTGGATTGTTTGTCTTCCTTTTGCTAAGTTGTATGAATTCCTTATATGCTTGGATCTTCAGCTTCCCCTAATCGGCTGTGTATCCCTTCCAATGGGTTCAATTTGTGCTATGTCATTCTTTATTTCTGACTGGTCTTTTTTCATAGTTGCTATATGTTTTCTCATGCTGTTGAGAATCTTTACCATCATTCTGAACTCTATGTCAGATAAATTTCTTATCTCCATTTCATTTATCTCTTCTTCTGGAGAATTCTCTTGTACTTTCATTTGCGAGTTGGTTTTATGTCTCCCCATTTTGGCTGCCTGTTCAGATTTGTGAGTATGTATTAGGTAGATCTGCTATGCCTCCCAATCTCTAGTACAGGACAGTGCCAAATGCTGTTTCTGACTAATTAGATCAGGCAAACACTCAAAGCCTCCAGAGACCTGCCTCTGCCTGCGCACTGATTAGATTAAGTCTTGCGTAGCCCTCAAGCAATTGTCCACAGGTGTGGTGAGTAGTTTTCCAACAGGGTGGGGAAATTGCTTTTACCTGGAGGTTAATATCTATTCTCAGTCTGTTAATGGGCCTCAGAATCTCCACACCATGTGTGAGGGGTTTCCCAGTAGGGTGGATCAACTGTCTTCCCCACCAGGCAATAACTAACGAAATATCAAAGGTCTGCCTGAGAGAAATGACCTCTGCAGTGTTAGGGGATGATTCAGCATAGGAAATCAGAGTGTCTGTTTTCCAAGCTCTAACCCCAAAGCCCAAAACCTGGATTCTGTTCACACAGCTTCAGCCCACTCTGCCCTCCCTCTGCCAGAGCACAAGGTGAATGGCTGCACACAAGATTTTATGCATTGGCTCTTTAAGGGGATACCTGCATTTCCAGTCATCTCTCCCCAGAAGACAGCAACCCTGCTGCTTTTCAGAGCCAGATGTTACCTGAACATCTTTCTCAGTTCTGGTCCTCTCTGCTGGGGGCTCAACTTGGGGAGGAGTTCTCAGTGGCAACCCCCCACAGCTGAGATATCTTTCCAGAACTTCAGCTGCTGCCTGTGGGAGCCTGGCCAACCCTTTCCCTCCTCCACCCTTCCCACCAGTCTCTGTGCAGTCTCCCCTTTCCATCCTTCTTTATCATGGAAAAGGCACAAGGTCTCTCCAGCTACTCTTCAGTTGACTATTTAGGGTGGTTTTTTTGTATTTTAGTTGTAATTCCAATTTCATCCTGGGAGCATGTCAGTGTAGCTTCCACTTACTTCCACATATTTTTTTCCACTAATTTCCTTATCTTTTGAAACAGAACACAATATACACAGTTGTTGATGTTAATAAATCAAAAGTACAAATGTAGTTTTATTATGAAAAGCTATAAAATAACTTGTAAAAGAGTTATAATGATAACTGTAAACATTGGTTACTATTGAGGAATGAGATTAGGAAAGGCTTTACATTTCATTTTACATACTATGGTGTCCTCTGAAATAAACTAATATGCATATATTTCTTCTAGAAGTAAGTGGAAACAGATCAGATGAGCCAGACCAGGCAGGGACCTGAATGCCGAGCAAACTTTTTTTTAGCTATGGAAGAGTATGCTTTCTTGGTGGGGTTTATGCACAGATTCACTATGGACAATGACTGGATCCAGTTCAGACATTCCTCATGGAGAGGGGGACCACATGGGGTAAGATGGAGAGAAGAAGAGATAAGTCATTGAACTTAGGGCAAGTGAAAAGCATCTCGTGAGACTCTTGTCTCAGATCTGTAAAATCTCATTTGCTAGTGCCCCTTGTGCAGGAAGTCACAGGGGCTTCCCAGCATCTTGATAAGCCTCTCTTGGTCATCAGGTTCCACTCCTGCTCCTGCAGACACCTCCTACCCAGGGGTAGAAGAGCATTCTCTGCTGCTCAGCACTCCCCAGAAAGCTCCTCTTCTTCTACTCACCACCTTCAACTAGAAGATGGTGCTCAGGTAAGAGTTGGCTCAGAACTATCTTTGTTTTCTCCCTCTTAGTTCACATGGTCATGGCTGCATTTTGGGGTGGAGCATGCAAGGAGCCATGGGCACCCATGAAGGGGAGTCCAGAGACATGAAGCTCCATCAGGGAAGCTTTGGGTGCTGGTAGCTTAGACCGTGAGGGTCCCAGGTCCATTTTGGTTCACATATATTGTTTTCAAACTGAATTATTGTTAATAACCTCAGGTTTCACATATTACCTTGCTGTTCTATGAGATTGTTTGCTTATTTCTTTGTTACATGCATCTATCTTTCTTGTCACAGCCAAAAACACAAGGCACAAATAAATAGGGCAATTGAAGAGAGTTTAATAAAAAGACTGTGTATAAAGGGTGAGCAGGACTAAGGGAAATTAATAGAGGATACAGAGATCCTTAAAGATAAATCATAATAGGGAGATACTGCCCTTGGGCATCCTGAAGTGTAAAGGCAAAGATAAGTTGCCAGAAGATAGAGAGGGCTGGTGGTCATCACTAGGACCGAAAAAAATCCCCACAGACAGGGCCTGTATCCTTAATTAGAGTAACACCGCCATGGCAAACTCAGAGCCTTACAGCAGAGAGGTAGAGAATTAAAACGTCAATCACCCTTCTCCTGCCCTCCAATCAGCTGTCAGTGTCACCCTTTCCTGAGAACAGCCAGGAGCCAGAAGGAAAGGGAGCCCAGAAGAGGGTAGAAAAGCTGGAAATGAAATTCGACATCAAATGAAGGGAACACATTTTTTTTATAGCTTCTTCTTAGTTCTTTTTCCTAGGTCTTTTTCTCTCTCACTGTGATTAGATCAATTTGTTATTACATCTCATTTATTTGATTTGTTGGCACCCCCATACTGGGTGTCACTCCTTTGAAATAATATCTCTATCATCATAAATGCCTTAAATATGGAACATACATTATTTTTCAAGGTGGTTGTATACAAATATTTTTAAGAATTTTTATGATTTTGGCAGTCATAGAAAGTAATGTATAAGAGATTATTAGAACTTGACTGGTGATTTCAAAGCATCCGGCACTGGTGCTTTTTCAAATCACTGCTCCCCAGCCCTAGAGAGGGGACTTCATGCTCCTGCAGGGCTCCCAGACTCATCAGCTTCCATCCAGAGGAGAAGAGGGGAAGGAAAGGCACAACCTAAAATTGGTTACATCACTGTGCTCACCTCCCATTGGCTACCACCTGGTCACATGGTGCCATCAAACAGGAATGGAAACTGGGATTAGAATCCATTTTCTGGTCTAAAACTGTCAGAACTATTATGTGAGACAGAAGAAAAAGGGTGTTTAGACCAACTAGCATTTCTACACCCTGAAGCTCTCTCATGTTCTGAGCTCATATGAAGATTTTGCTCAGGTGCTGATCCCACAATGAGGCAGAGAACACTGGGAAAGCCTCAGGCTGGGCTCCAGAAGGACAGGGCTGGCATTGCTCCTGCTGTTCACCCTGTGATCTCAGAAAAATCCTTTGGCTCTTTCAGTCTCAGCTTCTTCCTGAGTTAAAGGGTGATATTCTAACAGATGGTCTCTAAGGGACATGTACTGGATGCTGAGGAAACAATAGTGAACAATAGCCAAGAAAAAAAGACAAAACCCAGACAGATCTAGTCATCATTATTAAGTTTTCAGTTTAAAAAGGGAGACAAGCCCTAACCGGTTTGGCTCAGTGGATAGAGCGTCAGCCTGCGGACTGAAAGGTCCCAGGTTTGAGTCTGGTCAAGGGCATGTACCTTGGTTGCGGGCACATCTCCAGTAGGAGGTGTGCAGGAGGCAGCTGATCGATGTTTCTCTCTCATTGATGTTTCTAACTCTCTATCCCTCTCCCTTCCTCTCTGTAAAAAATCAATAAAATATATTTTTTTTAAAAAAAAGGAGACAAGCCCTAGCAGGTTTGACTCAGTGGTTAGAGCAGCACCCATTGGCTGAGACGTAGCAGATTCGATTCTACTGGGTGAGCCTGCCCTGGCTGAACCTGGCAAGAATTGACTGATTGGGTCTGTCCAGAGGAAAGAAGGAGCTCCTGGAATCTCTGGTCTGTTCTCAGGTGGATTCCACCCACTTATTCTTCCACACTGGATAAGCTTCACTTCCTTGTTATTTACAAAATTTGCCTACTCTGGTTTAATAAAACACACTAGTGAGTTCCCATTTTAGATTTACCTCTAGGAGTTACTTGCTTCCCGCCCCCTCACCCCCCATGTGTACCAGACACACCACCCTGTCAGTGGGGCTGCAGGCAGGGGAAGGGCAAAGACTCTGACACAGAACTGTGCGTTCAGATCCAGGCTCTTACTCTTGTGCATGTGAGAACTGGAACATGTCATTCAACCTCCTTGTGCTTATCTTTTTCCATATGCCAGATGGGAGTAAGCATAGTACTGGCCTCATAGGGCTATTTGGAGAATTGAAAGAGGTAATACCATGTAAGCATTCATCAGGGGCTACTCTTCACCTATGTGTGAGTTGATTTACATTTCTCACCTAAATTCTGCAAGAGCTTCTCTCCTTTCATCCAAAGCCCATTGTAAAATAGAAGTAAGCACTTCTTAACTCCACCACCACCACCACCACGAGAATTCTCTTAAACAAATATTTTGATCTGCAAAGAAATTTCTACTCCTAATCACATAGAGTGATGATAAATGACTTTTATATTATACACTAGAGGCCCGGTGCACAAAAATTTGTGCACTTGGGGAGGGGGGGTCCCTCAGCCCGGCCTGTGCCCTCTTGCAGTCTGGCACCTCTCGGGAGATGACCACCTGCTGGCTTAGGCCTGCTCCCCGGGGGATTGGGCCTAAGATGACAATCAGACATCCCTCTGGCAGCCTGGCAGCCCTCAGGGGATGTCCATTTGCCAGCGGGGAGAAGACCTAAGCTGCAGTCAGACATCCTTAGCGCTGCTGAGGAGGCAGGAGAGGCTTTCACCACCACCTCTGTACTGGCAGCCATCAGCCTGGCTTGTGGCTGAGCAGAGCTCCCCCATGTGGGAGCGCACTGACCACCAGAGGGCAGCTCCTGCATTGAGCATCTGCCCCCTTGTGGTCAGTGTGTGTCATAGTGACCAGTCATTCCCAGTCTTTCTGCTGTTAGGGTCAGTTTGCATATTACCCTTTTACTATATAGGATAGAGGCCCGGTGCACGGGTGGGGACCGGATGGTTTGCTTTGAAGGGTGTCCCGGATCAGGGTAGGGGTCCCACTTGGGTGCCTAGCCAGCCTGGATGAGGAGCTGATGGCTGTTTGCAGCTGGTCACACCCCCTTCAGGATGGGGGTCCCACTGGGGTGCCTGGCCAGTCTGGGTGAGGGGCTGAGGGCCATTTTCAGTCTGGCCAGCGACTGAAGCTCCCAGCCTCTCTTTTTTATTTTTTTATTCTGGGATTTATTTACCTTCTATAATTGAAACATGTTGCCGTCACAGGCGCTCCCAGCTCTGAGGCCACGGCCAACTGAAAGCAGGTATCTGGGGTTTGTTTAGCTTCTATAATTGAAACATTGTTGCTTTCGGGCTCAGAGCCAGTCCGTGGCAGGCGGGGAACCTTGGCTTTCTCCATCACTGGAGCAAGCAAACCTCCTGCTCACTTCAGCTGTGTGTCTGGTGGCCGCCACTTTGGTTGGTGGTTAACTTGCATATTGCCCTGATTAGCCAATGGGAAACGTAGTGGAGGTATGGTTAATTACCCTTTTTGTCTTTTATTAGATAGGATAGTATCAGGAAATCACTTAACAATTCCACTTTGCATATTTCTATCCCAATAACCTCTATTTAAACCCTTTGCCACCTCTTCCTCTCCTTTCAAAATGGGCTCTTTTTCCTCTAACATGCAGAGAAATCCTCTCCTACCTGGATAGGAGGTGTCTGGAGGCATAAAAAAAAATCTGTCGAACACACAAGAGCTTTTCACAGAATGAAAACTTAGAAATGGAATTCTCTTTTCATAACATGTATTTTTTGGTGGTGGAATTCAAAGTGCTGACTTCTGTTTTACATTTAATGTTCTTCATTTAACAAAGTTTTATATTATATTAAATCCAAATTTCCTTCTTTCCTTGGGCTCCTCATTAGTTCTTTCATTCATTAATTCATTTGTGGGTTAAAAATTTATTGACAGACCCATGGTTTGCACACATAGACTTAGGCCCTGGGGACACAACAATGGGAAGAGTAATCACTGTCTATCCTCATAGACATGACACACTGGGACATTTCTAATCCAAGAGCTCTGGGTGTCCTCACTCTGTCCTAACAAGAGGTCTAATTCCCTTCATGAGACTAAGTCATAACCTCCTTTTTCCCTCCTGGGTAGACCACTCTCAGTCACTGAGATTGGCCTGGGGCTTCTGACAGCCTGCTGTCAAACAATGCCACTCTCCCAGAGCACAAGTACTAAGGATCTCAGGACCCTGCTGTCATCCACAGGACCTGTGCAGTCTCTTCTCCTCCTGCCTCCAGGGCACATGTCATGGCCTGGATGGTGAGTGCAGAGGTTAGACATAGAGGGTCCATGTTGCAGTAGAAACAGCCCAGGCTCTAAGATTCAGAGAGAACTGGGTTTAAATTCAGGCTCCAGGACTCTGAGACCGTGTGGTTCAGAAAGAATCTTAATCTCTGGAAGCCTCCATTCGCCACAGACAGGGTGGCCATGAGGGTCAGTGGTCATAGAGCAGGTGCTCAAGTCTTGTTTTGTTCCCAGGCCCACAACTGCAGCGTTTCTGAGCATGGATATGACTGTCACAGCCTGGGAGACCGACCTCACAACAACCAATGAAATTGATCGGGCCATTTATCAACATTATACAGAGTTCATAATCGTGCAATTACTGACAATCATCGTGGCCCTGGTGGGGCTGGCAGGCAACGCGGCGGTGCTCTGGCTCCTGGGCTTCCGCATGCGCAGGAACGCCTTCTCTGTCTACATCCTTAACCTGGCGGGGGCCGACTTCCTCTTCCTCTGCTACCGAATTATACATAGTCTAGTTTTACTTTTCAACTTAAAATTTTTCTATAGAGTAACAAATAGATTTCTCATCCCTGTGTCAACCTTTGCCTACATCTCAGGCCTGAGCTTTCTCAGCACCATCAGCATGGAGCGCTGCATGTCTGTCCTGTGGCCCATCTGGTACCGCTGCCGCCGCCCCAGACACATGTCCACTGTCATGTGTGCCCTGCTCTGGGTCCTGTCCCTGCTTCTGATCATCTTGGGAGAGTACTACTGTGGCTTCTGGAGTAGTAATGCACATTATTTTTGGTGCCCAGTGTTGCATTTCATCGCTGCGGCGTGGCTGATTTTGTTGTTTGTGCTTCTCTCTGGGTCCAGCCTGGCCCTGATGACCAGACTGCTGTGTGGCTCCCATCGGGTGCCGCCCACAAGGCTCTACGTGACCGTTGTGATCACGGTGCTGGTCTGCCTCCTCTGCGGCCTGCCCTTCGGCATCTACTGGTTCCTCATAGTCTGGTTTCCAAATGAATCTAGTGCCCTCTTTCATGTTTTCATGATGGTAGCACTTCTGTCCTGTGTCAACAGCTGTGCCAACCCCATCATTTACTTCTTGGTTGGCTCCTTCAGGCAGCGATGGTGGAAGCGAAGACACACCCTGAGGCTGGTTCTCCAGCGGGCGCTGCAGGACACTCCTGAGGTGGATGAACCTGGAGAAAGCCTTCCTGGGGAAACCCTGGCCATGTCGGGAAGCAGTCAGGGGCAGTGATGAGAGCCTCTGTCCTGATCAGTCTGAAGTAACTTTGAGACTTACTGCTGCCTTGCCAGGCTTGGAAAGTATCTAGTCTTCTCTCAGGCTCAACTTCATAATGCTTCAGTGATTCCCCAATCTCTTCAAATAGGCTGCTTTTAATCTGGCTGCTCTAGTTTTTCTCATTAGTCTGAAAAGTATGCCTTGCCACCGTTCCTGACATTACCATTAAATTTCTCATGTAATCTTCTGAATTTATTTATTGAATGCACTCTCTTCTGGACTACAGTCTTTTTGCCTGCAAAAGGCCACATTGGAGCAGGAGAGATGGTTCATCTTTCAATTAAACTCAATGTTTTATGCCTCATATAAAACTTCAACTCTAATTGTTTACAGCTTTGATATGGAAGATGGCATAAGAGTTGGTAACCGATTATCAGAAATCTCATATTTAAATTCTGCATGATATCTCCTACCTCTTTTGAAATGTAGTATCTATAGTATCTTGATATTTAGATATGAGCTGTTTTCACATCCTGTTATACATGTGAGAGAATAATGTGTATCAACTTCAGAAGCTCTGAAGAGATCAGTTAGTAAAAGTTAGGCCTTTAGCTATAACTGCAAAATTTTATGTATTCATTTTTAAAGAGATATTGGAAGCAAATATGATAAAATTTTAATATATACTTAAATTTAATGGTGGTTGTGTGAATGCTTATTATATTATCTCATGGATTACATGCCTAGTTCACAATCTTCTTTCCAGCATAAACCTTGTTCTCATTCTTGGTAACCCCAATATGCATGTAGGTAGTAAATCCAACAAACTTTTCAATCTGATTAATTATAGACCAACAACAAGTTGCAAAATTACTGCAGAGAGTTCCTGTCTGCCCATCACCCAGCCTCTGCCAATGGTGACATCTTACACAAATACAGAACATTTTCAAAACCAAGAAATTGACCTGGGTAGGATACAATTATTCGTACTACACATCTTACTCAGATCTCACCCAGTTTCACATGCACACATTTTTATTGTGCATAATTCTAGGACGTTTTATCACATGTATAGATTCATGTAATGACAGCCACATTCAAGATTTGGAACTGTTTCTTTGTCACAAAAGAATCCTCTTGGGCAACTCTTTGTAGACACACCCAACCTGTGCCCCTTCCAAACCCTTGGCAACCACTGATCTCTTCTCCATCTCTATAATTTTGTCATTTCAAAAATGTTGTATAAATGGAATCATACAGTATTCAACCTTTGAGTTTGACTTTTTTCATTCAGCACAATGACCCCAAGATTCATCCAAGTTGTTGCACGAATCAATAGTTTGTTGTTCGTTTTTAAAATTGCTGTGTCGTATTCTTTAGTATGGATGCATTACATTTTGTTTCACTATTCACAAGTGGGAGGACATTTGATTTGTTTCCAGTTTGATTATCCTATCTAATAAAAGAGAAACATGGTAATTAGCTGTACGGCCGCTACCCTTCCCATTGGCTAATCAGTGAGATATGCAAATTAACTGCCAACCAAGATGGCAGCCGGCAGCCAGGCAGCTGATGCGAACAGGGAGGCTTGCTTGCTTCAGTGACGGAGGAAGCCAAGCTTCCCCGCCTGCCTTGCCGGCCTCTCAGCTGCACTCTAAGCAACATTGTAACAAATATAGAAGCTAAACAAAACCCCGGGCTTCAGCCAGCAGGACCACAACATTGTTTCAAATACAGAAGGTAAACAAAGGCCAGAAACCTGCTTTAAGCAGCGGAGGTCTCATAGCTGGAGCCCAGCCTCAGAGCTAAAGCTGGCCCAGAATAAAAAAAAAAAAAAAAAAGGTAAAAAGGACAGGTTAGGAGCTTCAGTCACTCGCCAGCCTGAAAATGGCCCTCAGTCCCTCACCCAGGCTGGCCAGGCACCCAAGCAGGACCCCCACCCTGAAGGGGGTGTGACCAGATGCAAACAGCCATCATCCCCTCACCCAGGCTGGCCAGGCACCCAAGCGGGGCCCCCACCCTGATCCAGGACACCCTTCAGGGAAAACCAGCCGGCTCCCACCCATGCACCAGGCTTCTGTCCTATATAGTAAAAGGGTAATATGCTTCCCAGCACCGGGATCAGCGGAGCCGCGAGGCCTCCCAGCACCGGGATCAGCATGACAGTGGGGAGCTCCTCAACCCCCTGATCAGCCCTGCTCTGTGCGTGACAGGGGGGAGCTCCCCAGCCCCCTGATCGCCCTGTGGCTCTGTGTGTGACAGGAGGCAGGGCCACAAACTCCCTATCCACTGTGCTCTGTGAGTGACAGGGGGGAGCTCCTCAATCCCCTGATCGGCCCTGCTCTGTGTGTGACAGGGTACAGAGCCCCAACCCCCCTGATGGGCCCTGCTCTGTGCATGATAGGAGGCCACGCCCCAACCCCCTGATTGGCCCTGGTCTGTGCGTGACAGGGGGTGGCGCCGCAACCTCCCCATTGACCCTGCCTTGAGTGTGACAGGGGGCGGTGCCCCAACCCCCCAATCGGTCCTACCCCGAGCGTGACTAGGGGTGGCATCGCAACCTCCCGATCCGCCCTGCTCTGTGCATGACAGGGGGCGGCGCCCTAACTCCCCAATCAGCCCTGCTCTGAGCCCAACCAGGGGCTGCACCTAGGGATTGGGCCTGCCCTCTGCCACCTGGGAGCAGGCCTAAGCCAGCAGGTCATTATCTCCCGAGGGGTCCCAGACTGCGAGAGGGCACAGGCCAGGCTGAGAGACCCCCTCTCCCCCCCCCCCCCCGAGTGCACAAATTTTTGTGCACCTGGCCTCTAGTTATAAATAAAATTGCCAGGAACATCTGTATAGAGGCTTTCATGTGAACATAAGTTTACCATTCTCTAAAATAAATGCCAGGAATAATTGCTGTTTTATATGGTGAGTATATGTACAAATTTGTAAGAAAATGCATAGTTTTCCAGCATGGCCATACCATTTTACTTTCCAACCAGCAATCTATGAGAGATCCAGTTTTCCTAAAGCCTTGTCAATATTTGAACGAATCGGTATTTTTTAATTTTAGCCATGCTAAGGAGTGTGTAATAGTATCTCATCGTGGTTTTTATTCTGTATTTCCCTAATGGCTAGGAGTGCAAAACATATTTCATATATTTATTTGCCTTCCATGTATTTCCTTTGGTGAAGTGTCTGTTCAAGTCTTTTGCCCTGGTTGAGTCCAACTCTCCATTAACTCCACGCCTGTTTCCAGGGAGCTGAGTGTAATCAGAGAGCAACACAAAACCAATGGTTTCACTTTCAATCTATGTCCTCAAACTACAAGTATCCACTTAGCTCTGCTGAGTCATCAAGTACCTTTTCCCCAACACCAAATCTATCAGCCAAACTGCCTTTGTGCTCACTTCGCTGCCTTTCCTCTCAAGCCAGGGAAGAGCTCTGCATACTCCTACCCTAAACTATCCTTCCCACCTGCAGACAGGTTCCCACTCCTCTCCTCCACAGACACACTTATACAATTACTAGAGGCCCAGTGCACGAAATTCATGCACAGGGAGGGAGGATATCCCTCAGCCCAGCCTGCACCCTCTCCAATCTGGGACCCCTTGGGCGATGTCTGCTGCCGGTGTAGGCCCAATCCCTGTGTGATCAGGCCTAAACCGGCAGTCGGACATCTCTCTCACAATCTGGGACTGCTGGCTCCTAATCGTTTGCCTGCCTGCCTGCCTGATCACTCCCTAACCGCTCCCCTGCCAACCCAATTGCCCCCAACTGCCCTGCCCTGCCAGCCTGATGGCTCCCAACTGCCCTCCCTTGCTGACCTGGTCGCCAACAACTGCCAAAAGTTTTGGTGTTTTATATTTCCGTGAGTAAAATATAACTCTATGTAATTTTAATTTTCATCTCTGTTATTATTACTTTGGTTTCTCTCCATATGTTTAAGAGCCATTTTTATTTTGAGAAGTTGTGAATTTATGACCTATAATCATTTTCTTATTGGCTTGTTAGATTTTGAATTATCATTTTACAGGAACTTTTACAAATAGGGGAATTAGTATTTTTTCCTTTATATGAGTTACCAATATTTTCCCAATCTTTTGATTGTGATGGTTCATGCCATACCAAAAAAATTCTATATGTTCTCATCCTTATTAATCTTTTCTTTAATGCCTTCTGAATTTTGTGCTACACTTTGAAAGTCTTTCCCAACATTGAGAGAAAAAAAAAGAACTTTCCTATGGTTTCTCCAGGTACTAATATAGTTTCATTATTTATTTTTAAGTATTTGGATTATATATGGATTTATCCTAATACCAAATGCAAAGTATGTTTTCAACTTTATTTACTTTACTTTTTAATATATTTTTATTGATTTCAGAGATGAAAAGAGAGAGAGATAGAAAGATCAATGAGGAGAGAGAATCATTGATTGGCTTCCTCCTGCATGCCTCACACTGAGGATCAAGCCCACAACCCAGGAATGTGCACTGATTGGGAATCAAACCATGACCTCCTGGTTCATAGGTCGATGATCAAGCACTGAGCCAAGCCGGCTAGGCCAACTTTATTTTAGTTTATTTTAGACGGCCACCAGTGATCCCAATTCCATTCACCAAATAGTTCATGTTACACCCACTACTTTAATATACATTTTTTGTCATATAATAAAATCCCATATGCATTTCGGTCTAATTCTGAGACTTTTGTTTCATTGATCAGTTTTCCTACATATGGTTTTCTGGATCCAACTCCTCCTCAACTTCTAATACACAAATACCCCATCAGACTTTCTCTCTTTTTACTCTACAGCTCGGTCAGACCTTTGAGGATACCAAAAGGCCTTGCTTTAGTTTTTGGTTGTTGTTAACACTAACATTCCATTGCCTGAAATAATGCCTGGGACACATGCCTAAGTTTATGTTAGTTTGTTATGGCTGCCATAAAAAGTACCATAGACTGGGTGGCTTAAACAACAGAAATTTATTTTCTCACAATTCTGAAGGCTAAAATTCTGAGATCAAGGTATTGGGAGGGTTGTCAGGTTATGAGACCTCTCTTCCTGGTTTATAGATGGCATCTTCTCTTTGTGTCCTCACATGTATCTGTGTCCTGACCTCCCCTTCCTATAAGGATGCCAGTCATGTTAGATAATTGCTCACTATAGTAACCTCATTTTAACTTAATTACCTCTCCAAAGACCCTATCTCCAACTAGCCAGATAGCTTGAATAGGACTGCAGCATAAAAACTTTGTGGGACACAATTCAGTCTATAATAAGATCTTCATTGAATACTAGAAGCCTGATGCACAAAATTCGTGCAAGAGTAGGCCTTCCTTCTCCCAGCTGCCAGCACCGGCTTCCCTTCCAGTACTCAGACCTGGGCTTCCTCGGAGCCCCAGTTTCATCCAGAAGGTCATCTGGAAGGACATCCAGTCTAATTAGCATATTACCCTTTTATTATTATAGATTTGCTGAATGAACCCATTGAAGAACTTTTCTGAATATTTGAAATAGTTTCTAATCCAGATGACATTTAAAAAATAACAAGTAACTCACCCTGGCCAGTGTGGCTCAGTTAGTTGGAGCATTGTCCCATATGCCGAAAGGTCTTGGGTTCGATTCTAGGTCAGGTCTCAACCTAGGTTGAGGGTTTGATCCCCAGTTGGGGTGTGTCCTAGAGGCAACCAATTCATGTTTCTCACATCGATGTTTCTCTGTCTCCCTTCATCTCTCTAAAAAAATCAATAAGCATATCTTCAGATGAGGATTTTAAAAGAGTACACAAGTAACTTAATTTGACTGTAGCATGAGGCACATGAAAGGAAAACATAAGAGATAAGAGTTAGCCCTAGCCAGTTTGGCTCGGTGAATAGAGTGTCGGCCTGCGGACTGAAGGGCCGTAGGTTCGATTCTCCTCAAGGGCATGTACCATGGTTGCAGCACATCCCCAGTAGGGGGTGTGCAGGAGGCAGCTAATCAATGTTTCTATCTCATTGATGTTTCTAACTCTCTATCTCTCTCCCTTCCTCCCTGTAAAAAATCAATAAAATATATTTTTTTAAAAAAAAGAGATAAGAGTTAAATTTTTAATATTTATACCAAATTAAAATAAATTTTAAAATTAGATAAAGTGGAAGAGGGAAGAAGAAATGTTATGTGTGCTGAACTCCTTATGTTTAAAAGGGATGCCAATAGATCTACTTCTTCATGTTCATAAATTTAAAAAAATAACTTTAAGTTTATCGTTCAGAGCTAATAATAAAGGAAGTAAGAATAGGTTGAACTTTGAAGAATAGGATTCAGGGGGCCTATCACCTTGTATATACTTCTCTATCATTTGGAGGGAAATTATACACAAGAATGCATATTGCTGTGATAATTTTAAAAAAGAAAAACAGAAAAGTGGGTTTTGGCCATGGTAGACTTTCAATCACTCTACGATATACTTTATTCTTTAGTTTTAAAGCCTCACAATGCAAACTCACATTGTTTGACATTGCTCCCCAGGCTCAGTCTTCAACTATAGGTTCCACAACAGCGATTACCAGGAGGATGACCGGATGGGGTAGGATGGGAGTGGCTGACATGTGAGTGGACATGGGGCAAATGATAAGAAACATCTCAGTAACTGATCATGTCTCAAACAGCTCTGGTCTCTGACTTGCCCACAGTCCTTGCAAAGGAAATTGCAAGGTCTGTCCAATATCTTGATAAACCTTGCTTAGTCACCAGCTTTCAATCCAGCTCCTTCACACATCTCCTGATTTAGAGGACAGAGACGTGTCTCTGGCATCACTCAATCCCAGAAAGACTCTCCCCTTCAGCACAGGTCAGCTCTCCACCTCAGGCCAGAAGAATGGAAGAAAGGTAAGAATATATACCCAGAACTGACTTATGTCCAAAGCCAGTTATGGTTTTTGCTCTAAGTTCCCATCCCCATGGTTCCCAGGCTCTACATGCAGGGGTCCTGGTGCCTCCTTCAGGGAAAAGCAGGAGACATGAAGCTCTCCTCTAGTGTCTTTGGGTGCAACAACTCTGACTGTTGGAGATGCAAATGGGTCAACCAGAACCTTTCTCTCTTCTGATCCATCTCCCCATAGGCTCCCCTTCATTCCAACCATTCAAATCTGGTGTCATGGAGAGAACTCTGCCTCAAATATTAATTTATGGAGCAAAGTAAAATGTGAGCATTGCTTCCCAAGTCGGAACTGTTGTTAACCCAGATTTCACTTTTTTCCTTTTTTCCCTCTTCTCTTGTGGATATGGCAGAGTACCAGGAGTAAAAGCCCAAACTGGGGTAAATGGGGAGTGTTCCATGAGGGACTATTGAGCGGGTTTAAAGGAAGGTGACAATGCATGGTGAAGCACCCTTAGGTAAGCAATAGAGGGGCACTGTTTCCACCCCAAGGCTTAAAGGGACCCAGGAAAGAGCAAGCGCACAGATAGAGCAGAGCCATAATCATAGCAGCAGCAATAGGAAGGACCACCAGCCAGGAGGAGGAGCAGGCCCAGGCCAACACACTGCCCAGAGGGAGAGAGCCAGGACATGAAAAGGCCAAATCTCTTTTTCCCTGCCCTCCAGTCTCCTAATAGCAACCAGAAATCAGAAGGACAGGATCTCGCTGATGAGATACTATCATTACCAGGAAAACCCCTGGGTGGGCTCAGGCTGCCTGTCACTGTCCAATAACGAAAGCAGGGTTGAATTATATAAGGTGTATATTGAGAAGGCTAGCCAACCAAGAAGACAGGGTGCTTACAAGCATTCAAATCCTGTCTTACAGCAAGGTGCAGGGGACAGGATTATAAAGGGGAAAGGACCAGGGTGAGGCTGGGAATGGAATGCAGTTACGTGCAGCCCTGGAGGTCTGCAGACATCAGCTATTGTCCTTTAGTCATCAGGAGATGAGATGATGTTGATGAGCTGACATACTGTGCCACTTTGAGCCCACTTCACACAACCATCATCACACCTGCCCTAGCAAGAGATCACATTCCCTTCGTGTCCCTAAAGCATGGTCTTTCTCCTTGGTGGATGGGCCCGTTAGTCATGAGGGTGGACTGTGGTCATCTCTGCTCTTCCTGACTTTGTGCAGCTGAGGGGGAAACTCCGGCTCAGGACAGAACTAATACTTGGGTCCAGAGCCCTCTCCTGGTCTCTCAGATTCTATCCCAGACATTGAGCTCCTTCTTCAGAACATTCTGGGGACATGACATCGCCTCTGGACAGTGAGTGGGAGCTGTAATGGGCGGGCATGATGGGACTACAGAATATCCCCATGTCAGCAGCAGGTTTGTGTTGCAGTAGAGCAAGCCCAGGCTCTAGAGTCAGAGAGAGAACTGGGTTTGAATCCAGGTCCAGGACTCCAAGGCTGGGCCTTCCATAGTATCTTAACCTCTGGACCCTCCTTTCCTGGCTCTGTAACACAGGACAGCAATAGCCCACAGCATGATGGCTCTGAGAATCATTGATCGTACCAGTGCCCAAGTCTTGTTTTCTTCCAGGGTCACCACTGCAGGGCTTGAGAGCACAAATATGACTGACACAGCCTGGGGAACCCAGCTCACACCAACCAATGGAAGTGACCAGGCTCTTTCTAACTGGAACAAAGCGAACCTGACCTCAGCTGTGCTGGTGGTCACCGTGGCCCTGGTGGGACTGGCAGGGAACTCGGTGGTGCTCTGGCTCCTGAGCTTCCGCATGCGCAGGAATGCCTTCTCTGTCTACATCCTCAACCTGGCAGGGGCCGACTTCCTCTTCCTCTGCTGCCGGATTATACAGAGTCTAGGTTTCGTTTTCAACTTTCATTTTCTCATTAGCGTAATTGACACATTTCTCTCACCTGTGTCAACCTTTGCCTACATCTCAGGCCTGAGCTTTCTCAGCGCCATCAGCACAGAGCGCTGCCTGTCTGTCCTGTGGCCCATCTGGTACCGCTGCCGCCGCCCCAGACACATGTCCACCGTCATGTGTGTCCTGCTGTGGTCCCTGTCCTTGCTGCTGAGCATCCTGGAAGGGAACTACTGTGGCTTCCTGAGTAGGATTATGCATTATTTTTGGTGTCCAGCGTTGGATTTCATCACTGCGGCGTGGCTGATTTTGTTGTTTGTGCTTCTCTCTGGGTCCAGCCTGGCCCTGATGACCAGACTGCTGTGTGGCTCCCACCGGGTGCCGCCCACCAGGCTCTACATGACCGTCATGATCACCGTGCTGTTCTTCCTCCTCTGCGGCCTGCCCTTCGGCATCTACTGGTTCATCATAGTCTGGTTTCCAAATGAATCTAGTGTCCACTTTCATGTTCTCATGATGGTAGTACTTCTGTCCTGTGTCAACAGCTGTGCCAACCCCATCATTTACTTCTTGGTTGGCTCCTTCAGGCAGCGATGGTGGAAGCGGAGACACACCCTGAGGCTGGTTCTCCAGAGGGCTCTGCAGGACACTCCTGAGGTGGATGAACCTGGAGAAAGCCTTCCTGGGGGAACCCTGGCCATGTCGGGAAGCCGTCTGGGGCAGAGATGAGAGCCTCTGTCCTGATCAGTCTGGACTAACTTTGAGACTCACTGCTGCCCTGCCAGGTGTGGAAAGTATCTAGTCTTCTCTCAGCCTCAGCCTCAGAATGTGTCAGTGATCCCGCAATCTCTTCAAATAGGCTGTTTCTAATCTGGCTGCTCTAGTTTTTCTCATTAGTCTGAAAAGTATGCCTTGCCACCATTCCTGACATTACCATTAAATTTCTCATGTAATCATCCTCTGAATTTATTTATTGAATGCTTTTTCTTTACAAGTGGATCTGGAAAGTCTTCTTGAAATACTTGGCCTTGAACTGATAACTATAATTTACCTAGTAAGTACCCTATGTCACATTAGCCAGCCACACCAACCCTTTAAGACAGGCAAGGAGAGATAAACAGGAACTGGAAAAATAGAAATGGGAAAAGAGGCAATTTATAGTGTTATCCTATCTAATAATAGACAAACATGGTAATTGACCATACCTTCACTACACCTCCCATTCGCTAATCAGCATGATATCCAAATTAACCGCCAACAAAGATGGCGGCTAATTTGCATACTGCAGGCAGGGCGGGACACCGAGACCCAGGAGCCACCTTTTCTGCGGCCAGTGTTCATGATCATGATCGGAAAGCCAGGCTGCAGGCAAGGCAGCCCCATGGAACCCAGGAGCCCGTCAGTTAGGTCTGCAGGGGAAGCAGCAATCAAGCTATGGGAGGGGGGCGGGGGGAATGGAACAAGCTACAGGAACAGCTCTGGGCAGAGACTAAAGACTTCCACTGGAACAAGGAGCCAAGAGCTGCTTGGGGGCTCAGGCCTGTGGGAAAGCAGGCACCGTGAGCTGGTGATCCCAACGGCCTGATAGCGTTGGAGGTGGTGTTGGGACTGGGGACTGGCAAGCGGGCAGAAGATGGCACTGATTGGGCCAATTGCTATGATGCCCACAGCAGCCAGCCAACTGCCTGATCAGGGGGTGGGGCCAGCAGCCAACCTCACAACCCCTCCCCCCTGCTGGCCTTCCCCTGATCAGACTCTCCCATCCCAATCAAGAGCAGGGCCCACAGAGCCTGGACCCTTCCTGGCAGCCCCGAGTCCCTGGGGCTGAGAATTCTGATGGCCCTGCCCAGAGAGCAGAGGTGCCTGAGGGCAGGGACAGGGAGCACAGGCCTCCAGGGAGCACTGCAGAGTTGGCAATGAGAGGAGAGGGCTTGTGAAGGGGGAGAAGGTGAAGCCAGTGGACATCAGCCCAGAATCCAGCCCTTCCCCTCCAGAGGCAGCAGGACCTAAACCCAGAACCCCAGCCCGAATTGGAAGAGCCTGAGGGAGCTTCAGGAAGCTCTATGCAAAGCTGCACATTGAGAACGAGAGACTTCGTGAGGCCCTGACCCAGACTACGCTGCGGCTGGAGCAGCTCAAGGTGGAGCAGGAGCACACCATGCAGAGGCAAGAGCACTTTGCAGAGAGGCCGCCATCCTGGAGCTGGCGAGATTTGAGTGCAGGGCCCTGGAGTGCAAGGCTGCTGAACTGGAAGAGGAGCTGAAGGGCCTGTCCAACCTCCAAGCTGACAACCAGCGCCTAAGGATGAGAATGTGACCCTGATCTGCGTCATCAGCAAACTGCCCAAGTGACCCCAGAGGACTTGCCCCTGCACCCGAATTTATACAGCTGCTTTTGCCACATGCACCCCTTCCCTGTGTGAACACGAGTAACAGGGCTGTCGAGGAGTCTCTGAGAAGCCATACCCTCCCTTGAGATCTCCAGGTTAGGAGGGGAGGACAGAGCCCCCAGGAGCCAAAGGGGCCATCTGAGGCCAGGATGGAGACAGGAGGCTGAGCCAGTTAGGGGAACCAGGGCTACAGGCAGGACCAGAAAGGAACTGAGTACCAGGAAGTGCCAGGACCAGTAGCCAGGACCAGAGTGGTCACCCAGAGGTCCCCTCTCATGTGTGCTGCCACCAGTCACCCCTCCAGCCCCTGAGCAGGGATCCTAGAATGTGCCAAGCATCCCTCCGGCCTGGGCCAGGTGAGCCTGTATATAGGGTCCGTGTGCAATAGGGAGGGACGTCTTCTATTTTTTGCTGCCCCTTCCCCATCGCTGTCCCGGGCAGGGGGAGAAGGTATTTTTCAGACATAGCACAGGCACCACAAGTAAAAGTTGTGAAGTTGCCAAAAAAATAAAAAGAGCAGGCCGGCCGGCCAAACACCCCCTCTCTTCCCACCACCCTCTGCCCCCCTGGCCAGCCCTGCCCTTGATCAACCTGCCCCACCACAATAGGCCCACAGCCCCTCCCCGTGGCTGTCCACCCCTGATTGCACCCCCTCAACCCCAAGAGGGGGCAGGGATGGGCAGCCAACCTCCTGCAGCCTCTCCCCAGGCTGGCCCCAACCCTTATACCCCCACCCCAATAGGGGACAGGGCCAGCCAGCCAATCTCCTGCAGCCCCTCCCCTTGCCCAGCCCCACCCCAGGTTGCCCCCACCCCAATCAGGTGCAGGGCTGGTTGGCCAACCACCATGGCTCCTCCCCAGGCCACTGGCTCCGATCGCCATCCCCCACCCCAGCCCACCGACCACAGCCCCTCCCCATGGCCAGCCCCACCCCCAATCGGCCCCCCAACCCCAATCAGGCTGGCGAGGAGTGGCAGTTGGGAGCAATCAGGCTGGTTTCAGGGGGTAGTTGGGGGCAGACAGGCTGGGGGGGGGCAGGCCGACAGTTGGGGGAGATCAAGCTGGCAGACAGAGTGGTTAGGGGCAATCAGATAGGCAGGCAGGTGAGTGGTTAGGAACCAGCGGTCCCGAATTGTGAGAGGGATGTCCGACTGCTGGTACAGGATCAGGCCTAAACCAGCAGTCTGACATCCCCCAAGGAGTCCCAGATTGGAGAGGGTGCAGGCCAGGCTGAGGGAACCCCTCCCCCCCCCCCAGTGCACGAATTTCGTGCACCGGGCCTCTAGTCCTAGCTAATAAAGTGGGAATATGCATCCTCAGGGTCCCGGCTGGGGTGCTGCGAGGGCCCCGGCAGGTTCTGAGATGATTGAGACACAGGAAGACATCTACGTGGACTCCACTGAAACTGACCAGGGGGTACAGGAGCAGGTGCGTTTCTATGACACCCGCAGGCTCGGGATGAGGAGGAGCTGCTGCGGCACTGCTTCTCCTGCACCGACGGCTACGTCCTGGTCTACAGCACAGACAGCCGGGAGTCCTTTCAGCATGTGGAGCTGCTCAAGAAGGAAATCGACAAATCCAAGGACAAGAAGGAGGTCACCATCGTGGTCTTTGGCAATAAATGAGACCTGCAGGAGCAGCGGCGTGTGGACCCAGACGTGGCTCAGCATTGGGCCAAGTCGGAGAAGGTGAAGCTGTGGGAGGTGTCTGTGGCTGACCACCACTCCCTCCTGGAGCCCTTCGTCTACCTGGCCAGCAAGATGACCCAGCCCCAGAGCAAGTCCGCCTTCCCCCTCAGAGGTAAGAACAAGGGCAATGGCTCCTTGGATGGCTGAAGAGCTGCCATCCCTTCTTCACCTCCCCAACCCCAGGCCAGCTTCTGGGGCTTTGGAAGATGGGTTGAAGGGAAAGGAAAGTCCCACTAGGGCAGGCAGCTGGGCTGTTCCGGGCTCGGGCCACTTTGGCTCCCTCCAAACTCCGGGAAGTGCAAATAATCTAGGTTAGTGCCCCCAATCTCTCCCTCCACCCCAGCTTCCATCCTATCTGCCCCTCTGTGACCTGGGGCAGATGTGGGTCAGGGTCCCTCCCCCCTGCCCTGGTTGGGAAGCAGAGCTGCCCCACAGAAGTGCCACGTCTAGGGTCTGGTTCTGATCATGGGTCCCATACCTCTGGGCTTCTGCCACACACACACAAACACTTATGGCACCAGCCTGAATTCCAGGGGAAGGGCGTCCAGGTATCGTGTATGCGTGTGCATCCTGGTGTTAGGGGTGCCTCCTCACCCAGCACCCTGACCTTGTTCCCATCTGTACCGTGGCTGGAAGAAGCCAGCCTCCTAGGAAGTGTGATTTTCTACTTGACCTCCTGCCCTAATTGTTTCACTTCCTCTTCCTGCTTCATTGGTTGAGGTGGAATGGTATGATGACTGGGCTGATTCACCAAGGGGCTTTGTTACCCAGCAAGGCTTTTTCTTTCTGGGCTTTCGTTTCCTTATCTGTACAGTGACAGGAGTTACTTAGATGGCCTTCCAGATCCTTTCCAGCCCTATGACTTTATAATGCTCCTGGCTTCGGGCTAGCTCACTGTCCCTTTGTTTCTTCTCCCTCCTCAAGGTGCTATGCCTACCTTACCGGCCCTGGAGGCTGGGACTCTGCTCTCCGACAACCGCCAGGGGGCAGGAGTGCACTATCTACTCTAGTTGCCAGAATGGCTGCTTAGTGCCCACTGGGGAACTTCACACCCCTGGGGGCTGGTCTTCACTCCTTCCTGTGGTTGTTTTCAGCTATTAGCTGGACTTTATTTATAAATTACCTGTTATAAGTTAGTATGCTGCCATGGTGAAGGCTGGACAAGGTGCTCCTCTAGCCCTTCTTACCTCATGCCTCAGCAGAACAAGGCAAACAGTAGTAACTTCTCAGGAGCAGACAGATCTGTTGGGGCTCAGAAGGATGGTTACACTCTCAACATGCTGTAAGGTGAGCTCATGACCCACAACTTCCTGGGCCCGCTTCGTGCTTCTCTCTGGGCTTCTGATGGGCACCGCTACCATAGGTGAGCCCTATAGCCGGGCCACCTCCAGTGCATGCCCCTTCCCAAAACAGGGAGGTGAGCAAGGGCAGGCGGTCCCAGGCTGGGCAAGTCAAGTTAGGGCATATACAGGCTCAGGCTTAAAGTTCATTTATTGATGCATTGGACACAATAAAACCACAACTGTTATAAAAATAAAAATAAAAGTGGGAATATGCTAATTGACTCTCACGCCATCACAAAGATGGTGGCACCCACAGCCAATAAGGAGGGAATATGCTAATTGACTGTCCTGCCCTCAAAGATGGCGGTGCCCACTGCCACAAGATGGCTGGCAGAGGAGGGCAGTTGTGGGTGATCAGGCCAGTAGGGGAGGGAAGTTAGGGGTAACCGGACCAGCAGGGGAGGCCAGTCAGGGGCGAGCAGGCCAGCAAGGGAGGGCAGTTAGGAGTGACCAGGCCAGCAGGGGAGGGCAGTTTGGGGGGACCAGGCCAGTGGGGAGGGCAATTGGGGGGGGGGGACAAGGCCAGCAGGGGAGGACAGTGTAGGGCAACCATGCTGGCAGGGGAGGGCAATTTGGAATGACTGGGCCAGTGGGGGAGGGCAGTTGGGGACCACAGGGCCGGCAGGGGAGGGCAGTTGGAGGAGACCAGGCTGGCAGGTGAGGGCAATTGGGGGCGATAGGGCCGGCCGGGTAGTGGTAAGGAGATGATCAGGCAGGCAAGCAGAAGTGGTTAGGAGCAATCAGGCAGGCAGGCAGCCAACGGTTGGGAGTCAGCAGTCCCGGATTGTGAGAGGGATGTCCAACTGCTGGCAGTCAGACATCCCCTGAGGGGTCCCAGATTGGAGAGGGTGCAGGCTGGGCTGAGGGACACCGCCTCCCCCCCACCCCCCAGTGCACGAACTTCATGCACCAGGCCTCTAGTTGTTTCTAAAAGTACAAAGGTTGTTTAGAAAATGGTGACCAGTGTGCAAATAAGTTTCATTCCCTGTGACACCCCAAATATATGATCACTAGATGCCCGGTGCACAAATTTGTGCATGGGTGGCATCACCTCGGCCTGGCTGATGATCAAGGCCAGCCATAGGAGGTTGGCTATGGGAGTTCACTGACCACCAGGTGGCAGCTCCTGTATTGAAAGTCTGCCCCCTGGTGGTCAGTGTGCATCATAGCAACCTGCAGACCGGTCATTGGGTCGTTTAGGCTTTTCTATATATAGACTAGAGACCCAGTGCACAACATTTGTGCACTTGGGGCGGGGGGATGGGGGTTCCCTCAGCCCAGCCTGTGCCCTCTCGCAGTCTGGGACACCTCGGGAGATAATGACCTGCTGGCTTAGGCCTGCTCCTGGGTGGCAGAGGGCAGGCCCAATCCCTAGGTGCAGCCCCTGGTCTGGCTCAGAGCAGGGCCGATTGGGTGGTTGGGGTACCGCCCCCTGTCACACTCAAGGCAGGGTCGATGGGGAGGTTGCGGCGCCACCCCCTGTCATGCACAGAGCAGGGCCCATCAGGGGGTTGGGGCTCCATACCCTGTCACGCACAGAGCAGGGTCAATCAGGGGGTTGGGGTGCTGGCCCCTGTCATGCACAGAGCAGGGTCAATCAGGGGGTTGGGGGGCTGCTCTCTGTCACGCACCGAGCAGGGGCCATCAGGGGGCTTGGGGCTCTGTACCCTGTCACGCACAGAGCAGGGTCAATCAGGGGGTTGGGGAGCTCCCCCCGTCACGCACAGAGCAGGGAAGATAGGGGAGTTGGGGCACCGCCCCTGCCACACACAGCGCAGGGCGGATCAGAGGTTTGGGGCGCTGCCACTCTCACACTCAGGGCAGGGCCGATGGGGAGGTTATGGCTCTACCCCATCACACACAGAGCAGGGGCCATGGGGGGAATTGGGGCACTGCCCTCTATCACCCACAGAACAGGGCCCATCAGGGGTTTGGGGCACCGCCACTCTCACACTCAAGGCAGGGCCGGTGGGGAGGTTATGGCTCTACCCCATCGCACACAGAGCAGGGCCCATGGGGGTGGGGTTGCGCCGCACTCTGTCACACACAGAACAGGGCCGATCAGAGGGTTGGGGCACCGCATCCTGTCACACACAGAGCCACAGGGCAATCTGGGGGTTGGGGAGCTCCCCCATATCAGGCACAGAGCAGGGCTGATCAGGGGGTTGGGGCGCCTTCCCCTGTCAGGAACAGAGCAGGGCAGATAGGGAGGTTGTGGCCCCGCCCCCTGTCATACACAGCGCCGCAGGGCGATCAGGGGTTTGGGCGCTGCCCCCTGTCACGCTGATCCCGGTGCCTGGAGACCTCGCGGCTCCGCTGATCCTGGTGCTGGGAGGCATATTACCCTTTTACTATATAGGATAGAGGCCTGGTGCACGGGTGGGGGCCGGCTGGTTTGCCCTGAAGGGTGTCCTGGATCAGGGTGGGGGTCCCCACTGGGGTGCCTGGCCAGCCTGGGTGAGGAGATGATGGCTGTTTGCAGCTGGTCACACACCCTTCAGGGTGGGGGTCCCCACTGGGGTGCCTGGCCAGCCTGGGTGAGGGGCTGAGGGCTGTTTTCAGGCTGGCAGGTGACTGAAGCTCCCAACTGCTCCTTTTTTTCTTTTTTATTCTGGGCCAGCTTTAGCTCTGGCTCCAGCTCTGAGGCCTCTGCTGCTAAAAGCAGGTATCTGGTTTGTTTGGGTTCTACAATTGAAACACTGTATCAACTCCAGCTCTGAGATCCTGGCTGGCTGAAAGCAGGTTTCTGGGGTTTTGTTTAGCTTCTATATTTGTTAACAATGTTTCAAACTGCAAGCTCAGAAGCCGGCAAGG
Organism: Myotis daubentonii; assembly: GCF_963259705.1. Lineage (NCBI taxonomy): Eukaryota > Metazoa > Chordata > Mammalia > Chiroptera > Vespertilionidae > Myotis > Myotis daubentonii. The sequence goes on along the minus strand of NC_081848.1, from coordinate 56,467,761 downwards.
CAGGCGGGGAACGTTGGAGTCCTCCATCACTGAAGCAAGCAAGCCTCATGTTCGCTTCAAGCTGCCTGGCTGCTGGCCACCATCTTGGCTGGCAGTTAATTTGCATATCGCCCTGATTAGCCAATGGCAAGGGTAGCGGATGTATGGCTAATTACCATGTTTCTCTTTTATTAGATAGGATAGTTGCTAGATCTCTCTTAACACATTGTATGTGGGAAACGTATTTATACATTTTACGTTGACTGGTAGTAGTGCGGCGCAGGACACGTATTAATACATTTTTTACAGACGCGGTAGAATGCGGGTAACATATAAATACGTAAACTAAAGTTATCATAATTTTACTGAACGTTGCCATTTGCACAAAAAATTAGCAAAAATGGCCCGCGCCACCTGTTAGCGCACGATAAAAACTACCCGCAAACAATGTGTTAAAAAGGATCAGCCCAGCCCGTGTAGCTCTGTGTTTGGGTGTTGACCTATAAACCAGGAGGACACAGTTCAATTCCTGGTCTGGGCACATGCTCGGGTTGGAGTCTCAGTCCTCTATGGAGGCCATGCAGGAAGCAGCCAATCAATGATTCTCTCTCATCACTGATGTTTCTATTTCTCTCTCCCTCTCCTCTCCTCTCTCTGAAATCAATAAAAAAAAAAAAAATTTAATGGATCATTGGATGAAGTGCAGTGAGTAATGAGCCATGTCTCTTGTGGCCTTGAAGTGTCAGAAGTTGGCATAAGTTTTGCAAAGTGAGTTAGAGTCAACTCTACAATACTGTCAAGTCCAGACATCACCAGCAAGGCCACCCAAGCAGGACAAGCCAAAGAGGAAAGTCCTGCTCTCCTGACACTGACTCTAGGATATGTTCAACCCTACAGGGTCTGAAACCACATCTAGAAACAACAGGAGTTGGAACAAGGACAAGGGTTGGGGCAAGTGGGAAGCGAGAAACAAAAGAATGCACCCTCTTCTGGACGACAGTCTTTTTGCCTGCAAAGGGCCCCATGGGAGCAGGAGAGATGGTTCATCCTTCAATTAAACTCAATGTTTTATGCCTCATATAAAACTTCAACTCTAATTGTTTACAGCTTTGATATGGATGATGGCATAAGAGTTGGTAACCAGTTATCAGAAATCTCATATTTAAATTCTGCATGATATCTCCTACCTCTTTTGAAATGTAGTATCTATAGTATCTTGATATTTAGATATGAGCTGTTTTCACATCCTGTTATACATGTGCGAAAATAATGTGTATCAACTTCAGAAACTCTGAAGAGATCAGTGAGTGAAAGTTAGGCCTTTAGCTACAACTTCAAAATTTTATGTATTCATTTTTAAAGAGATATTGGAAGCAAATATGATAAAATTTAAAATATACTTAAATTTAATGGTGGTTGTGTGAATGCTTATTATATTATCTCATGGATTACATGCCTAGTTCACAATCTTCTTTCCAGCATAAACCTTGTTCTCATTCTTGGTAACCCCAATATGCATGTAGGTAGCAAATCCAACAAACTTCTCAATCTGATTAATTTTAGACCAACAAGTTGCAAAATTACTGCAGAGAGTTCCTGTCTGCCCATCACCCAGCCTCTGCCAATGGTGACATCTTACACAAATACAGAACATTTTCAAAACCAAGAAATTGACCTGGGTAGGATACAATTATTCGTACTACACATCTTACTCAGATCTCACCCAGTTTCACATGCACACATTTTTATTGTGCATAATTCTAGGACATTTTATCACACGTATAGATTCATGTAATGACAGCCACATTCAAGATTTGGAACTGTTTCTTTGTCACAAAAGAATCCTCTTGGGCAACTCTTTGTAGACACACCCAACCTGTGCCCCTTCCAAACTCTTGGCAACCACTGATCTCTTCTCCATCTCTATAATTTTGTCATTTCAAAAATGTTGTATAAATGGAATCATACAGTATTCAGCCTTTGAGTTTGACTTTTTTCATTCAGCACAATGACTTCAAGATCCATCCAAGTTGTTGCACGAATCAATAATTGTTCACTTTTAAAATTGCTGTGTCGTATTCTTTAGTATGGATGCATTACATTTTGTTTTACTATTCACAAGTGAAAGGACATTTGATTTGTTTCCAGTTTGATTATTATAAATAAAATTGCTATGAAATTCTGTATAGAGGTTTTCATGTGAACATAAGTTTACCATTCTCTAAAATAAATGCCAGGAATAATTACTGTTTTATATGGTGAGTATATGTACAAATTTGTAAGAAAATGCATAGTTTTTCGGCATGGTCATACCATTTTACTTTCCAACCAGCAATCTATGAGAGATCCAGTTTTCCTAAAGCTTTGTCAATATCTGAATGAATGGGTATTTTTTCATTTTAGCCATGCTAAGGAGTGTGTAATAGAATCTCATCGTGGTTTTAATTTTGTATTTCCCTAATGGCTAGGGGTACAAAACATATTTCATATATTTATTTGCCTTCCATGTATTTCCTTTGGTGAAGTGGCTATTCAAGTCTTTTGCCCTGGTTGAGTCCAACTCTCCATTAACTCCATACCTGTTTCCAGGGAGCTGAGTGTAACCAGAGAGCAACACAAAACCAATGGTTTCACTTTCAATCTATGCCTACAAACTACAAGTATCCACTTAGCTCTGCTGAGTCATCATGTACCTTTTCCATAACTACCCTCTCAATTTCCAAGGGAAACACTTCACTCCACCTCTCTCCTGAAACCCCCTCCTCACTCTTTTATCACTCTCAGATGCTGCCCTCCTGAGAATGTCCCCATCTCCCTACACCAAATCTGTCAGCCAAACTGCCTCTGTGCTCACTTCGCTGCCTTTCCTCTCAGGCCAGGGAAGAGCTCTGCATACTCCTACCCTAAACCATCCTTTCCACCTGCAGACAGGTTCCCACCCCTCTCCTCCACAGACACACTTATACAATTACTAGAGGCCCAGTGCATGAAATTCATGCAAGGGGAGGGAGGATGTCCCTCAGCCCGGCCTGCACCCTCTCCAATCTGGGACCCCTTGGGTGATGTCTTCTGCCAGTTTAGGCCCAATCCTTGTGTGATCGGGACTAAACCAGCAGTCAGACATCCCTCTCACAATCTGGGACTGATGGCTCCTAACCGTTTGTCTGCCTGCCTACCTGATCACCTCCTAACCCAGGGGTGGGCAAACTTTTTGACTTGAGGGCCACAATGGGTTCTTAAACTGGACCAGAGGGCCGGAACAAAAGCATGGATGGAGTGTTTGTGTGAACTAATATAAATTCAAAGTAAACGTCATTACATAAAAGGGTACGGTCTTTTTTTTTTTTTTTTAGTTTTATTCATTTCAAATGGGCTGGATCCAGCCCGCGGGCCGTAGTTTGCCCACGGCTCTCCTAACCACTCCCCTGCTGGCCCAATCGCCCCCAACTACCCTCCCCTGCTGACCCGATTGCCCCCAATTGCCCTCCCTTCCAGCCTGATTGCCCTCAACTGCCCTCCCCTGCCAGCCTGATGGCCCCCAACTGCCCTCCCCTGCTGACCTGGTCACCAACAACTGCCAAAAGTTTTAGTCTTTTATATTTCTGTGAGTAAAATATAACTCTATGTAATTTTAATTCTCATCTCTGTTATTATTACTTTGGTTTCTCTCCATATGTTTAAGAGCCATTTTTATTTTGAGAAGTTGTGAATTTATGACCTATAATCATTTTCTTATTGGCTTGTTAGATTTTGAATTATCATTTTACAGAAACTTTTACAAATAGAGGAATTAGTAATTTTTCTTTTATATGAGTTACCAATATTTCCCCAACTCATTTTTCATCTTTTGATTGTGATGGTTCATGCCATACCAAAAAAATTCTGTATGTTCTCATCCTTATTAATCTTTTCTTTAATGCTTTCTGAATTTTGTGCTACACTTTGAAAGCCTTTCCCAACACTGAGGGGAAAAAAAAACTTTCCTATGGTTTCTCCAGGTACTAATATAGTTTCATTATTTATTTTTAAGTATTTGGATTATATATGGATTTATCCTAATATCAGATGCCAAGTCAACTTTATTTATTTTACTTTGTAATATATTTCTATTGATTTCAGAGATAAAGGGAGAAAGAGAGAGATAGAAACATCAATGATGAGAGAGAATCATTGATTGGCTGCCTCCTGCATGCCCCACACTGAGGATCAAGCCCACAACCTGGGAATGTGCCCTGACTGAGAATCAAACATGACCTCCTGGTTCATAGGACAATGATCAAGCACTGAGCCACTCGGGCCAGGCCAACTTTAGTTTATTTTAGATGGCCACCAGTGATCCCAATTCCATTCACCAAATAGTTCACGTCACACCCACTACTTTAATATATTTTTTTTTGTCATATAATAAATTCTCATATGCATTTGGGTCTAATTCTGAGACTTTTGTTTCATTGATCAGTTTCCCTACATATGGTTTTCTGGATCCATCTCCTCCTCAACTTCTAATAAACAAACACCCCTTCAAACTTCTTCTCTTTTCAGTCTGAAGCTCAGTCAGACCTTTGAGGATAAGGTCCAAAAGGCTTGCTCCAGTTTATGGTTGTTAACACTGACATTCCATTGCCTGAAATAATGCTTAGGACACATGCCTAGGTCTATATTAGTTTGCTATGGCTGCCATAAAAAAGTACCACAGGCTGGGTGGCTTAAAAAACAGAAATTTATTTTCTCACAATTCTGAAGGCTAAAATTGGGAGGTTTGTCGGGTTCTGAGGCCTCTCTTCTTGGTTTATAGATGGCATCTTCTCTTTGTGTCCTCACATGTATCTGTGTCCTGACTTTCCCTTTTTATAAGGATGCCAGTCATGTTAGATAATTGCTTACTACAGTAAACTCATTTGAACTTAATTATCTCTCTAAAGACCCTAACTCCAACTAACCAGATAGCTTGAAATAGGACTTCAGCATATAAACTTTGGGGGACACAATTCAGTCTATAATTTTACAGAAGAGCAAAGAAATACAAGCACGCTTCCTAGAAAAAGGGAGGGACCCCATTTATTAACACTAGTGAACTCCGGGAATAACTTCCAAATCAGAGTGAAGTAACACGCAGAGGCTTCACTTTTTATAACCTTCTGGGGTCTTTGTCTTGAGGGAACTGGTCTTGCAAGGTGTGTCAGGCCATAAAAACTGTGAACAGCCAAAACCGGTTTGGCTCAGTGGATAGAGCCTCGGCCTGCGGACTGAAAGGTCCCAGGTTCGATTCCGGTCAAGGGCATATACCTTGTTTGCGGGCATATCCCCAGTAGGAGATGTGCAGGAGGCAGCTGATCGATGTTTCTCTCTCATCGATGTTTCTAAGTCTCAATCTCTCTCCCTTCCTCTCTGTAAAAAATCAATAAAATATATTTAAACAAACAAAAAACACAAAAAAACTGTGAACAATGCACTGCCCTGAGGTGGGGGGGAAGGTCATTATCGCTGGCCCCAGGACAGGTCATCAACACCTGGGGGCCTTCCTGTCAGCCCATGAAAGGGGGCGGAACCATATCTGCAAGACAAAGACCCCAGAAGGTTATAAAAAGGGAAGCTTCTGTGTGTTACTTCACACTGATTTGGAAATTATTCCCGGAGTCCACTAGTGTTAATAAACGGGGTCCCTCCCTTTCTCTAGGAAGCATGCTTGGTATTTCTTTGCTCTTCTGTAACATAATAAGATCTTTATTAAATACTAGAGGCCTGATGCACAAAATTCATGCAAGAGTAGGCCTTCCTTCTCCCAGCTGCCAGCACCAGCTCCCCTTCCAGCACTCAGACCCAGGCTTCCCTCAAAGCCCCAGCTTCAACCAGAAGGTCATCCAGAAGGGTGTCCAGTCTAATTAGCATATTATGCTTTTATTATTATAGATTTGCTGAATGAACCCATTAAAGAACTTTTCTGAGTATTTGAAATAGTTTCTAATCCAAATGACATTTTAAAAAATAACAAGTAACTCACCCTGGCCAGTGTGGCTCAGTTAGTTGGAGCATTGTCCCATATGCCAAAAGGTCTTGGGTTCAATTCTAGGTCAGGCCTCAACCTAGGTTGAGGGTTTGATCCCCAGTTGGGGTGTGTCCGAGAGGCAACCAATTGATGTTTCTCACATCGATGTTTCTCTGTCTCCCTTCATCTCTCTAAAAAAATCAATAAGCATAACTTCAGATGAGGATTTTAAAAGAGTACACGAGTAACTTAATTTGACTGTAGCATAGGCACATGAAAGGAAAACATAAGAGATAAGAGTTAAATTTTTAATATTTACACCAAATAAAAATATATTTTAAAGTTAGATAAAGTAGAAGAGGGAAGAAGAATGTTATGTGTGCTGAACTCCTTATGTTTAAAAGGGATGCCAATTGATCTACTTCTTAATGTTCATAAATTTAAAAAAATAACTTTAAGTTTATGGTTCAGAGCTAATAATAAAGGAAGTAAGAACAGGTTGAACTTCGAAGAATAGGATTCAGGGAGCCTGTCACCTTGTATATACTTCTCTATCATTTGGAGGGAAATTATACACAAGAATGCATATTGCTGTGATAATTAAAAAAAAAAAAAAAAAAAAAAAAACAAGAGAAGAGAGAAAACCAAGATGGCGGCATAGGTTAATGCCGGAGATTGCTGCCTCAAACAACCAATTCAAGGGTACACCTAAAAGACGGAATGGACATCATCCAGAACCACAGGAAGGCTGGCTGAGGGGAAATTCTACAACTAGAAGGAAAGAGAATATCATACCCATACTCAGAGGAGGCGCAGTGCTGAAGTGAAATACTCAGGTGCGGAGTGCATGCGGAACGGGCTGGAGGAGGAGGGCGCGGTTGTTGTTTTCAATCTGGAGGGAGTTTCAGACTCTGAGCTCCAGATCCGGGCGAGTCTCTAGGGACCCAGATTCAAACGGGAGAAGTGGGACTGTCTGGCTTCGGTCGGAATTCGAAGGCAGCTTTCTTTCCGAGGTTTGCAGCGGTTGCTGGGACTCTGTGAGGCAGAGCCCCTAGGGATGGAACTGAGAGCAGCCATAACTGCTTGCTCTGCCCGCCCTGTAGATCCCCGGGGACCCGCCCCGCCCAAGCCCTGCCCAGAGCCATTTGCCGGATAGCCTCAGGCAAACGCTAGATTAGCACCGCCCTAGAGATCCAGCACAGAAGCTCTCCCACTGCAGACACAGCTGACTCTCATAGCCACTTAGCCTGGAGGTCAAATCACCCCCGGTATTGCTGACCGACATCAAGGCTTAACTACAACAAGACTTCGAACAAAGACCACTAGGGGGTGCGCCAAGAAAAGATTAAAAAATGCGGAGACAAAGAAACAGGACGCAAATGTCAGAAATGGAAGATATAGAGCTCAAAACCACACTTTTAAGGTCTCTCAAGAACTGTCTAGAAGCTGCCAATAAACTTAGTAAGGCCCTCGAAAAGACTGGTGAGACCGCCGATAAATGTAGTGAGATCCTCAAGAAATCTAATGAGACCCTTGATATTGTGATAAAGAAACAACTAGAAATTAAGCATACACTGACTGAAATAAAGAATATTGTACAGACACCCAACAGCAGACCAGAGGAGCGTAAGAATCAAGTCAAAGATTCGAAATGCGAAGAAGCAAAAAACACCCAACTGGAAAAGCAAAATGAAAAAAGAATCCGAAAATACGAAGATAGTGTAAGGAGCCTCTGGGACAGCTTCAAGCGTACCAACATCAGAATTATAGGGGTGCCAGAAGATGAGAGAGACCAAGATATTGAAAACCTATTTGAAGAAATAATGACAGAGAACTTCCCCTACCTGGTGAAAGAAATAGACTTACAGGTCCAGGAAGCGCAGAGAACCCCATACAAAAGGAATCTAAAGAGGACCACACCAAGACACATCATAATTAAAATGCCAAGAGCAAAAGACAAAGAGAAAATCCTAAAAGCAGCAAGAGAAAGAAACTCAGTTACCTACAAGGGAGTACCCATACAACTGTCAGCTGATTTCTCAACAGAAACTTTGCAGGCCAGAAGGGAGTGGCAAGAAATATTCAAAGTGATGAATACCAAGAACCTACAACCAAGATTACTTTATCCAGCAAAGCTATCATTCAGAACTGAAGGTCAGATAAAGAGCTTCACAGATAAGGAAAAGCTAAAGGAGTTCATCACCACCAAACCAGTATTATATGAAATGCTGAACGGTATCCTTTAAGAAGAGGAAGAGGAAGAAAAAGGTAAAGATACAAATTATGAACAACAAACATGCATCTATCAACAAGTGAATCTAAGAATCAAGTGACCAAATAATCTGGTGATCATAATAGAATCAGGGACATAGAAAGGGAATGGACTGACTATTCTTGGGGGGGAAAGGGGTGTGGGAGATGCGGGAAGAGACTGGACAAAGATTGTGCACCTATGGATGAGGACAGTGGGTGGGGAGTGAGGGCGGAGGGTGGGGCGGGAACTGGGAGGAGGGGAGTTATGGGGGGGAAAAAGAGGAACAAATGTAATAATCTGAACAATAAAGATTTAATTTAAAAAAAAAAAAAAACAAGAAAAGTGGGTTTTGGCCATGGTGCACTTTCAATCGCTCTACGATATACTTTATTCTTTAGTTTTAAAGCCTCACAATGCAAACTCACATTGTTTGACATTGCTCCCCAGGCTCAGTCTTCAATTATAGGTTCCACAACAGCGATTACCAGGAGGATGACCGGATGGGGTAGGATGGGAGTGGCTGACATGTGAGTGGACATGGGGCAAATGATAAGAAACATCTCAGTAACTAATCATGCTCAAACAGCTCTGGTCTCTGACTTGCCCACAGTCCTTGCAAAGGAAATTGCAAGGTCTGTCCAATATCTTGATAAACCTTGCTTAGTCACCAGCTTTCAATCCAGCTCCTTCACACATCTCCTGATTTAGAGGACAGAGACGTGTCTCTGGCATCACTCAATCCCAGAAAGACTCTCCCCTTCAGCACAGGTCAGCTCTCCACCTCAGGCCAGAAGAATGGAAGAAAGGTAAGAATATATACCCAGAACTGACTTATGTCCAAAGCCAGTTATGGTTTTTGCTCTAAGTTCCCATCCCCATGGTTCCCAGGCTCTACATGCAGGGGTCCTGGTGCCTCCTTCAGGGAAAAGCAGGAGACATGAAGCTCTCCTCTAGTGTCTTTGGGTGCAACAACTCTGACTGTTGGAGATGCAAATGGGTCAACCAGAACCTTTCTCTCTTCTGATCCATCTCCCCATAGGCTCCCCTTCATTCCAACCATTCAAATCTGGTGTCATGGAGAGAACTCTGCCTCAAATATTAATTTATGGAGCAAAGTAAAATGTGAGCATTGCTTCCCAAGTTGGAACTGTTGTTAACCCAGATTTCACTTTTTTCCTTTTTTCCCTCTTCTCTTGTGGATATGGCAGAGTACCAGGAGTAAAAGCCCAAACTGGGGTAAATGGGGAGTGTTCCATGAGGGACTATTGAGCAGGTTTAAAGGAAGGTGACAATGCATGGTGAAGCACCCTTAGGTAAGCAATAGAGGGGCACTGTTTCCACCCCAAGGCTTAAAGGGACCCGGGAAAGAGCAAGGGCACAGATAGAGCAGAGCCATAATCATAGCAGCAGCAATAGGAAGGACCACCAGCCAGGAGGGGGAGCAGGCCCAGGCCAACACACTGCCCAGAGGGAGAGAGCCAGGAGATGAAAAGGCCAAACCTCTTTTTCCCTGCCCTCTAGTCTTCTGGTAGCTCCATTTAACCAGAAATCAGAAGGACAGGATCTCACTGATGAGATACCGTTACCAGGAAAACCCCTGGGTGGGCTCAGGCTGCCTGTCACTGTCCAATAACGAAAGCAGGGTTGAATTATATAAGGTGTATATTGAGAAGGCTAGCCAACCAAGAAGACAGGGTGCTTACAAGCATTCAAATCCTGTCTTACAGCAAGGTGCAGGGGACAGGATTATAAAGGGGAAAGGACCAGGGTGAGGCTGGGAATGGAATGCGGTTACGTGCATCCCTGGAGGTCTGCAGACATCAGCTATTGTCCTTTAGTCATCAGGAGATGAGATGGTGTTGATGAGCTGACATACTGAGCCACTTTGAGCCCAGTTCACGCAGCCATCCTCACACCTGCCCTAGCAAGAGATCACATTCCCTTCGTGTCCCTAAAGCATGGTCTTTCTCCTTGGTGGATGGGCCCGTTAGTCATGAGGGTGGACTGTGGTCATCTCTGCTCTTCCTAACTTTGTGCAGCTGAGGGGGAAACTCCAGCTCAGGACAGAACTAATACGTGGGTCCAGAGCCTCTCCTGGTCTCTCAGATTCTATCCCAGACATTGATCTCCTACTTCAGAACATTCTGGGGACATGACATCGCCTCCGGACAGTGAGTGGGAGCTGTGATGGGCGGGCATGGTGGGACTCCAGAATATCCCCATGTCAGCAGCAGGTTTGTGTAATGCAGTAGAGCAAGCCCAGGCTCTAGAGTCAGAGGGAGAACTGGGTTTGAATCCAGGTCCAGGACTCCAAGGCTGTGTGTCCTTCCATAAGTGTCTTAACCTCTGGACCCTCTGTAACACGGGACAGCAATAGCTCACAGCATGATGGCTCTGAGAATCATTGATAGTACCAGTGCCCAAGTCTTGTTTTCTTCCAGGGTCACCACTGCAGGGTTTGAGAGCACAAATATGACTGTCACAGCCTGGGGAACCCAGCTCACACCAACCAATGGAAGTGACCAGGCTCTTTCTAAATGTAACAAAGCCACCCTGACCCCAGCTGTGCTGGTCTTCACCGTGGCCCTGGTTGGACTGGCAGGGAATGGGGTGGTGCTCTGGCTGCTGGGCTTCCGCATGCGCAGGAACGCCTTCTCCGTCTACATCCTCAACCTGGCGGCGGCCGACTTCCTCTTCCTCTGCTGCCGGATTATATATTCCCTGTGGACATTCATCAGTAACTTCCATTCCAGGTGCATTTCCATCCCCTACATTTTCATCACTGTGTCAAACTTTGCCTACATCTCAGGCCTGAGCTTTCTCAGCGCCATCAGCACGGAGCGCTGCCTGTCTGTCCTGTGGCCATTCTGGTACCGCTCCCGCCGCCCCAGACACCTGTCACCCGTCACGTGTGCCCTGCTGTGGTCCCTGTCCCTGCTGCTGAGCATCCTGGAAGGGAACTACTGTGGCTTCCTGCTGAGGAAACGTGACCAAACTTGGTGCCAGGCGTTTGATTTCATCATAGCCGCGTGGCTGATTTTGTTGTTTGCGCTTCTCTCTGGGTCCAGCCTGGCCCTGCTGACCAGACTGTGTGGCTCCCAGCAGGTGCCCCTGACCAGGCTCTACGTGGTCATCCTGCTCACAGTGCTGGTCTTCCTCGTCTTCGGCCTACCCTATGGCTTCAAGTGGTTTCTGTGTTACTGGACTCAGACACTTTGCCGTAAAACGTTTTCCTATTTTCTTAGAAGGACTTGGCTCGTCCTGTCTAGTCTTAACAGCAGCGCCAACCCCATCATTTACTTTTTTGTCGGCTCCTTCAGGCAGCAGAGGCAGCTGCGGCAGACCCTCAAGTTGGTCCTGCAGAGGGCTTTGGAGGACATCACGGAGGTGAAGAAAAGTAGCAGAAGCCTTCCTCGGGAAACCAGGGACATTTCAGGGAGCAGTTTCACACAGTGATTCTCTACCAAGCAGGGTTCCATCAGAGAAGCAGTACTTATTATAGAGCTTTATATATTAACTAGAGGCCCAGTGCACGAAATTCGTGCATGGGGGGCGGGGCCCTCAGTCCCTCAGCCCAGCCTGCACCCTCTTGCAATCCGGGACCGCTTGCTCCTAACTGCTCGTCTGCCTGCCTGCCTGATCACCCCTAACCACTCTACCTGCTTGCCTGCCTGATCAGCCCTAACCACTCGCCTGCCTGCCTGATCACCCCTAACCAGTCTGCCTGCCTGCCTGATTGCCCCTTACCACTCACCTGCCTGCCAGATTGCCCCTAACCACCTCTGCCTCGGCCCCTGCCACTGCGCCTTTGTCCGGAAGGACATCCGGAATGACATCCAGAAGGTCCTTAGGCTGTCTGGTCTAATTAGCATATTATACTTTTATTATTATTGATAGTGTAAAATATAAACAGGGTGTCCCCAAAAATGTATACACACTTTAACAACTGATAGCTCAAATTTGAAAATGAAATGTATTTTAAGAAATGCTGCCTTTATAATTATTCAAAGCAGGTATATACATTGTGTATATAGTGATATATAGTATATAGATAATATATACATACACATGTATATGGTTAAACTGTCTCTATAAGGCTACTGTCTGTCTGATTCTAGAGCTTGAAGTATGCAGGGCGAACTAGAACCCAGGAGCCTGAGCAAAAACCCATGATAGCCGACCAGCATTCACATCAGTCTCTCCCAGTGCCCGCATTTTGATGATGTGAGAGTTCTGCAGGAGAAATTGGCTCCCTTCATCATGGAACTGAACACACACCTGGCCCGGGGTCAGAGACACTGAAGGCAGTTCCAAGGGAAGGTGAAACAGCTGCAGACTCAGCTGCTGCTGCCTCACACCAATGCGATGAGCGTGCATGAGCACCCTGGGGCCCTTGCACTGATCTTCCATGCATAGAAACAGTATGGCTGCTGCTTTATTTCCAATCACCAAATCTTCTGCAAATTGTCTCTTGATGCCTACCCTAACCGGAAACATACATGGAAGGAAAAAGAATTCTGGAAAACATAGTTAAGCCTAGCCAAGTTGTCACTTTCAAATCCATCACAGTCTACCCCTTGGCACCCATAAACACCCTATCAAACCATAATAAACTCAAAATAAAGCTAATAAAGGAAAGCCAACCTTCCTTTTAACATGATATACCTATTTCAGCCAGATGTGAAGTATACCAACCTTTCCCCTGAAAGAAGGTACATCTTTTCTTGTACTTCGGAACATTTGTGTATCTTTTTTTTTTTTTTTGAAGTGCCTGTTCAAGTCTGCTACCCACTTTTACTGGGTTGTCTATCTTTTTACATTGATTTGTTGGAGTCCTTTATATATTTTATATTAAATTCCTTTGTCAGATTTATGTGTTGCACATATTTTTTTTCCAAGTCTGGGATTTGCTTATTCATTTTTAAAGTATCTTTTGATAGGCAGAAGTTTTTGGTTCTTATGAAATCTAATTTATTAGTTTTCTTTTCTTTTATAATTAGTGCCTTATGCATTTTAAGAAATCTTTGCCTACTGCGAAGGAAACAAAGGTATTCTCCAATGTTTTCTTCTAACAGTATTATGACTTTTGCTCTTTATAAAAAAGTAAAATTACTTTTAGACGTATGAGACATTTCAAATCTCATTCATTTTTGTGCAGAGTGTGAGGTAGGGGTCAAGATTTATTTTTCCCCCCATACAGTTATCCAGTTGTTCGGCACATTGTTGAAAAGACATTTCCTCCTACTCCCCACCCCCATTAAATCATTTAGTCCTTGTGTCAGAAACTATGCTTATAAGCATGGGAATATTTCTGGACATTCTGATCTCTTCCATAAGTCTATTCCAGAAGTCAGCCTGTGGGCCAAATCCCACTAACTGCCTGCTTTTGTAAATAAAGTTTCATTGGAACATAGTCATGCCTGTTTGTTTATATTTTGTCTGTGACTGCTTTCATGCTACAACAGCAGGGTTGACGAGCTATAGTTTTGTGTTAAGTTTTAAAATCAGGTAGTGTATATCTTCTAACTTTGTTCTTCTTCTTCGGGATTTTTTAAGCTACCTCAGTCTTTTGCATTTGTATATAAATTTTAGAATAAACTTCTCAAACTGCTATAAAATTCCTGATGAGCCCTGGCAGGTGTGGCTCAATTGGTTGAGTGTTGTCCCGTGCACCAGGAGGTCACAGTTCAATTTCCAGTCTGGGCAAAGCCTGGGTTTCAGGCTCGATCTCCAGGAATGGGGGGTATGCAGGAAGCAGCTAATCAATGTTTCGCTCTGAAATTGGTATTTTTTTCTCTCTCTCCCTCTCCCCTCCTCTCTCTTTAAAAATCAATTTTTAAAAATCCTGATGAGCTCAGCCCTCATGGCTCAGTAGTTGAGCATCAACCTATGAACCAGAAGGTTCAATTCCTGGTCAGGGCACATGCTTGGGTTTTGGGCTCAATCCCCAGTGTGGGGCGTGGAGGAGGCAGCCAATCAATGATTCTCTCTCATCATTGATGTTTCTATCTCTTTCTCCCTCTCCCTTCTTCTCTGAAATCAATAAATATATATAGCCCTAACTGGTTTGGCTCAGTTGATAGAGCATTGGCCTGCGGACTGAAAGGTCCCAGGTTCGATTCCGGTCAAGGGCATGTACCTTGGCTGCGGGCACATCCCCAGTGGGGGGTGTGCAGAAGGCAGCCAATCGATGTTTCTCTCTCATCGATGTTTCTAACTCTCTATCCCTCTCCCTTCCTCTCTGTAAAAAATCAATAAAATATTTTTTTTTAAAAAATTTTTTAAGTATATATTTTTTAAATAGTAACGAAATTTTTACTGTGATTGTGTTGACTCTATTAATTAATTGGAGATAATAGACATCTTAGAATAAAGAGTCTTTGAATTCATAAACATTGTATATCTAGCTATGTATTTCAGTCTTCCTAAATTGTTCTCAGCAACTTTTTGTAGTTTCCATTTTCTAAGTCTTGCACACCTTTTGCCAAATTAGTATTTTATGTTTTCTGATGCTATTGTACACAATTCTTTTTTTTTTTTTTTTACTTTGCTTTCGGATTGTTCATTGCTAGAATATAGACATACAATTGAAAGCAAGATGGCTAGAGAGGAGGCTCCTGACTTCCCCTCCTCCCACAGAGGATTAATTCCTCAGTGAGGAATCCAGAAACAAGTTGAGTGGCTCCTATAGACCAGGCACCGTAAGCCAGGCACAAGGCTTAAAATTAAGACCAAGATTTCTGCCCCCTGGGGGCCTACTTCACATGTTATCCCCTCGGTATACATACAGCCCACCTAAAGACAGGCTTTTCCAGAAACATAAATTTCATTGGCCACAGCATTTTTTGTTTTGTATGCTTTGTAAACATAGATTTACAAAATGACTTGTATCTGGAACATAAAAGAACTCACAACTATTTAATAACAAAAACACATGCATATATCCACAACACATGGGCTCCGAAAATAAGGTGGTGAAGGCCTGGGGGTGGCAGGTAGGGACAGGCTAAGAAGGGGCCAATAGGGGGAGGAAGGGGACATATGTAATACTTTCAACAACAACAAAAAAGATTTTTTAAAAAACTTTTAAAAAACATTTTTAAAAAATGACTAAAAGATTTTTTTAAAGTTTTTTTCAATCACAGTTGACATTCAATATTATATTGAAGGCCATAGCATTTTTTTAAAGAGCCCCCTCGAGCAGATAGGAATAGCTCTCATAGTCCTGATCTCTGGAGATAAACCATTCTCCCCTGATCTTCCCTAGGCTCCCTGTGAAAAAGAAACTTCTCTGCTACCTCCAGTTTAAAAAAAAAAAAAATTCTGTGGAAGATGCGCATTGGTCCTGCTCCGGTCACGTGACACCCTGGACCAATGGCTAGAGACAGGGTCTGAGGCATTGTCAAAATCATTTACTCACAAACCATTATTCCTTTTCAGGAAAGTGGACTCTGTCACCAGCAAACGGGAAAGGCTTGTAGTTCTAAACATGGACAATGAAGGACTTGTGAGCCAGCCAGTCACACATCCTAGCGTCAAACGATGTTTTTTTTTTTTTTTTTTTTTTTTTTAATTAAATCTTTATTGTTCAGATTATTACATTTGTTCCTTTTTTTCCCCCCCCATAACTCCCCTCCTCCCAGTTCCCGCCCCACCCTCCGCCCTCACTCCCCACCCACTGTCCTCATCCATAGGTGCACGATTTTTGTCCAGTCGCTTCCCACATCTCCCACACCCCTTTCCCCCCCAAGAATAGTCAGTCCATTCCCTTTCTATGTCCCTGATTCTATTATAATCAACAGTTCATTCTGTTCATCAGATTATTTATTCACTTGATTCTTAGATTCACTTGTTGATAGATGCATATTTGTTGTTCATAATTTGTATCTTTACCTTTTTCTTCCTCTTCCTCTTCTTAAAGGATACCTTTCAGCATTTCATATAATCCTGGTTTGGTGGTGATGAACTCCTTTAGCTTTTCCTTATCTGTGAAGCTCTTTATCTGACCTTCAATTCTGAATGATAGCTTTGCTGGATAAAGTAATCTTGGTTGTAGGTTCTTGGTATTCATCACTTTGAATATTTCTTGCCACTCCCTTCTGGCCTGCAAAGTTTCTGTTGAGAAATCAGCTGACAGTCGTATGGGTATTCCCTTGTAGGTAACTGAGTTTCTTTCTCTTGCTGTTTTTAAGATTCTCTCTTTATCTTTTGCTCTTGGCATTTTAATTATGATGTGTCTTGGTGTGGTCCTCTTTGGATTCCTTTTGTTTGGGGTTCTCCGCGCTTCTTGGACCTGTAAGTCCATTTCTTTCACCAGGTGGGGGAAGTTTTCTGTCATTATTTCTTCAAATAGGTTTTCAATATCTTGCTCTCTCTCATCTTCTGGCACCCCTATAATTCTGATGTTGGTATGCTTGAAGCTGTCCCAGAGGCTCCTTACACTATCCTCGCATTTTTGGATTCTTTTTTCATTTTGCTTTTCCGGTTGGATGTTTTTTGCTTCCTCGCATTTCAAATCACTGACTTGATTCTTGCGCTCCTCTGGTCTGCTGTCGGGCGTCTGTATAATATTCGTTATTTCAGTCTGTGTGTGCTTAATTTCTAGTTGGTTCCCCAATATAAGATCGAGGGTCTTATTAGTTTTCGTGTAGATCTCATTAAGTTTATCGGCAGCTTCTAAACAGTTCTTGAGAGACCTTAAAAGTGTGGTTCTGAACTCTATTTCTTCCATTGACAATTTTGTCCTGTTTCTTTGTCTCCGCATTTTGTTATGCTTCCTTGGTGCACCCCCTAGTGGTCTTTGTTCGCAGTCTTATAGATAAATCTTGATTGTTGTAGCTAATTCCAGGGAGGGTTTGACCTCCAGGCCAAGTGGCTATGAGAATCAGCTGTGTCAGCAGTGAGAGAACTTCTGTCCTCTAGGGAGGTGCTAATCTAGCCTTTGCCTGAGGCTATCCGGCAAATGCCTTTGCCTGAGGCTATCCGGCTAATGCCTCTGTGCAGGGCTTGGGCGGGGCGGATCGCACAGGATCAACAGGGTGGGCCGGAGAGAGCAGTTATGGCGGCTCTCAGTCCTGTCCCAAGGGGCTCTGCCTCTCTGAGTCCCAGCACCCGCTGCAAACCTCGGAGAGAAAGCTGCACTCGCTCTGACCGAAGCCAGACAGTCCCGCTTCTCCCGCTTGAGTCTGGGTCCCTAAAGACTCGCCCGGATCTGGTGCTCAGAGTCTGCGACTCCCTCCCGATTGAAAACAACAACCGTGCCCTCCGCCGCCAGCCCGCTCCTCGCACTCCGCACCTCAGAATTTGACTTCAGCACTGTGCCTCCTCTGAGTGTCCGTATGTGTTTCTCTTTCCTCCTAGTTGTAGGACTTCCACTCAGCCAGCGTTCCTGTGGTTCTGGGTGATGTCCCTTCCGTTTTTTGGTTTCACTTTTGAAGTAGTTGTTCAAAGCAGCAAACTCCGGCGTTAACCTATGCCGCCATCTTGGTTCTCCGAAACACTCCAAACGATGTTTTTATTCAGACCTGTGCTGCCCTGTCGCTGGTTATTCCGAGCCTGTCTGGCATTTGCACTGATGCCACATGGCCCATTCTGCTGGATGGACAGCCATTTCTGTCCAGTCAGCAGCTGCTTACCCGAGGGTGTCAATATTGGTTAAGCTCTCTGAGAGAGGTTGGCTACCAATAGCTACCATCTCTGCACAGAGGGTGAGGTCGATTGGGGCTCTATGGGTTGGGGATGCAGACGTGGGCAGCTTCAGAAAGGTGTGGCATTTGAAAGCAGAAGCTCTTACCTTTATATAGCCCTCCATTTACAAAGCTAGGTCCTAACAGCTATTTTTCTTATCTTTTGATACTCATAACAATCCTAGAAGGTGCCGAGGTTTAAGACAAATTTTTCGACCCAAAGAGAAGGCAACAGGGAAAGCAGACACCGTATAACTTCCAGAAAGGCACAAAAACTACTTAGAAAGCATTGAACAATGCGGAGGTTTGCCGGGGTCCAGCCCCAGCAGGTCCAGGGGTCCCCATAGGTGTGGACGGAGTCGGCGAAGAAGGAATGACACAGGGACAGCATTCAGTTGATCAGCAGCCTAGCCAGGATCTCCAGCCAAGTTCTGGTCTCGATCTCCAGAGAGGTTCTGCTTAGGATCTCCAGCCAGGTTCTGTCCAGGCTCTCCAGTCAGGTTCAGTGTCCAGGTTCCAGTCAGGTTCTCCTGCCAATCTCTGTAGTCAGGTTCAGTCCAGGATTCCTTGCCATGTTCTCCCGCTAGGCTCTGTCTCTAGGCTCCGAGGCCAGTCCCTCTCCAGGATCCTCTGGCATGCTCTCTCCAGCGAAGTTCTTCTGCCTCTAGAGAACGTTCTGTGTAGGTTCTGTGCCTAGGCTCTGTCTCTCTTGGTCCTGTCTTCCAAGCCCTGTGTTCTGAGTTCTGTGTTCTGAGTTCTGTCTCTCTGTCTGGTTCTGTGTTCTGAGTTCTGTGTGTTTCTGAATTCTGTCTCCTGTATTCTGTGTCTTGCTGTCTTCTGAATTCTGTTCTAAGCTCTGTCTCTTTCTGTCTTGTTACAACTGTATTTATACCAGTTGATTCAATCCTATCAATCTCTATTACAAAGGTTAGGGCGTTTCTTATCTCCATTCCAGGGAGTAAAGATTATGTAGCTTAAGCATGATTGTTCGTAGTTAAAGTGATTAATTACCCGCCTGGCACTTAGTTGAGGGGTTTTATTCCCTCCCTAACTTCAGGGGAAAATCCCTACTTGGGGATTCAACCTTTCTCGGAGAGGTGACCTTGGTTAAAAAACAGCGCCAAGAAGGTGAACAAACATATTAAGAACCGTATGCCATATATGCCAGGTCCCTTGAAACAGCAAGGATGGACCGGCTCCCGGCAGAGGTTTCCTCTCTAGTAAACACCAGTTGGTTGGTAAAGGCTGTGGGGTGCTGTCTTCAGAGGAATTCTCCAGCTCCAGCCGCACTCAGTGCAGCAACGTCCTGGGATCCGTTACCCAGGTATGTGGGCATTCTCAGAGCAGCAGCCTAAAAGGGAACGGGTGCAATAGCTCCCTCTTGTGGGCATTTTGAGAACAGCACTCTACTAAAGAATTCTGCGAGTCTGAAAAGAAAGCCTTGTCCCACAGCCTCCTTAAGCTCTCCTCCTGTTTTTAATTGTTGTTTTTCCTTTTTAGTTCTCTTATTGTGTGATTTTCTCCTACCCTGTCTTCTCTTTCACTGATCCGATCCTCAGCTTCCCCTAATCTGCTGTGTGTTCCTTCCAGTGTTTTGTTTATTAGTGCTATGTCATTCTTTATTTCCAACTGTTCTTTTTTCATAGTTACTATATCTTTTTTTCATGCTGTTAGGCTCTTTAACATCACTATTCTGAACTCTGTATCAGATAAATTTCTTATCTCCATTTCAATTCTCTCTTTTTCTGTAGACTTCTCTTGTTCTTTCATTTGGGAGTTATTGTTTGGTCTCTACATTGGAATCACACTATTTTACACTTATTTGTAATATGCTTGTTCTCATTATCAGTATATACAAATTCAATTTTTAGTTCCAATTTGCTAGTAATCATTAATTGTGACTTCTCTCTGGGTCTCAGATACTTCATTTCTAAAATGAAGATGTTAGAAAAGATTATCTCTAAGATGCCTTCTATCTCTGACAACTTATGAATATATGCAACTTCTGATGCCTACATCTGTTCCTCTCTCTTCCCTCCTCTCATCCACAGGCAACCCCAGGACCACTGTACCTTGCTTGGGGAATGAAGACCTTGAACCAGCCTCCCTCAGATTCCACTTTCATGATCTAGAACAGCTGCCAGGGATAGGGCTCCTATCTGTCAGGGTGACGTTGCAGGCCTCGGTTGCTTTCGTTCTGATATACAAATCTCCTTAGTGCGCCGAGGCCCTGACAAATCATCGTTATAATCTTTTGTCAAATGAGACCAGCATTATTTGGAATGCTGGTCTGATGTGAACCTCTGATTTAAAAAAAAAAAACACATTGTTTCACCCAGGCAAAACGTAAACTCATAAAACATGACTGTTTTGTTCATAACTTCTGCACCTTATCACTTAGGAAGTCCCTAAGGTAGTAGGTACTCAATAAGTATTTAATCATTTGAATAAGTGACTCTAACCTTATCTATACCCTTTCCTAGTGTTCCCAAGGACCCTTGAAACATCTGCTTCTACATCTCCAACCACTGAGGCCTGACTGATTGCCTCTTAAAATAACCAATTCCATTGTTGCACTGAGGGACAGGTGTAATTGGAGGATGGCAGTGTCAAACTCAATATAACCTCTACCCCAGTGGTTTTCAACTGGCGTGCTGCAGAATAGTGGGCCATGAGATGAAAAGGGTTGAAAATCACTGTTCTACCCCAATTGCTAAGTCAAGAATGAGAGGCAAGAGGTGAATATGCCAAACGGGCAAAAATAGGCTCTGAGAGTGAAAATACAAGCTTAGAGACAATAACCTTCCCCTCTGGAGTCTGTACAGGACATTTATGCACATCTCTTTTATCCCATCTTGAGGGTTAGGCAGAGGCAGGATTTAAATTCAATGAGTAGTATTTGTTGAATGGCTAGATTCTTCTGCAATTTTTACATATGTCAGCAGGGGGCGCACTTGTTGCTTAACTCGTCCCTTCAATCAGGCCTGTGGCCAACAGTCTGAGAGCCATTCTGGACTTAAACAATAAATCACCATAGACTTTTAGGTCCTGTCACTGGCCCTTCCTACTACAAAGGAACGATGCTAAAAGTAATATTGCCTGTCAAAGCAGATACCCAGGGCACATTATATCTACTGAGAAGAGTGAATAGAAAGAAATCCTTTACCCCTGATTAAATGCCAAAGACCTATGGGGAAACATTATACCTTCGAGGTAAAAGGGTTCCAGGGCCTTCCCCACGTGGAAGGAGCATCGTAGAGACTTTACCTGTCAGTGCTACCTTATTCTCTAAATCTCTGGCAGTCCCCTTTTGAAATATTAGGGCTAAAAGGAACTACATTTGAGAGCACCCAAGCATTCCCTCTACACTTTTATTTTACAGACTAGAGGCCTGGTGCACAAAAATTTGTGCACTGGGGGGGGGGGGGGCTCAGCCCGGCCTGTGCCCTCTCGCAGTCTGGGGCCCCTTGGGAGATAACGACCTGCTGGCTTAGGCCTGCTCCCGGGGGGCAGATGGCAGGCCTAATCACTAGGTGCAGCCCCTGGTCGGGCTCAGAGCAGGGCCGATTGGAGAGTTGGGGCGCCGCCCCCTGTCATGCACAGAGCAGGACGGATTGGGAGGTTGCGATGCCACCCTCAGTCACGCTCAGGGTAGGGCTGATTGGGGGGTTGGGGCACCGCCCCCTGTCACACTCAAGGCAGGGTCCATAGGGAGGTTGTGGCGCCACCCCCTGTCACACACAGAGCAGGGCTGATCAGGGGGTTGGGGCGCTGACCCCTGTCACGCACAGAGAAGGGCCCATCAGGGTGGTTGGGGCTCCGTACCCTGTCACACACAGAGCAGGGCCCATCAGGGGGTTGGTGAGCTCCCCCATGTCATGCACAGAGCAGGGCCCATCAGGGGGTTGGGGCACTGCCCTCTATCACCCACAGAGCAGGGCCGATCAGGGAGTTGGGGCGCCGCCACTGTCACACTCAGGGAAGGGCCGATGGGGAGGTTATGGCTCTACCCCATCACACACAGAGCAGGGCCCGTGGGGTGTGGGGGTTGGGGTGCCGCCTTCTATCACCCACAGAGCAGGGCCAATCAGGGGGTTGGGGCGCCGCCACTCTCACACTCAGGGCAGGGCTGATGGGGAGGTTATGGCTCTACCCCGTCACACACAGAGCAGGGCCCGTGGGGTGGGGGGGTTGGGGCGCCGCCTTCTATCACCCACAGAGCAAGGCCGATCAGGGGGTTGGGGCACCGCCACTCTCACACTCAGGGCAGGACCGATGGGGAGGTTATGGCTCTACCCTGTCACACAGAGAGTAGGGCCTGTGGGGTGGGGGGGTGGGGGCGCCACACCCTGTCACACACAGAGCCACAGGGCGATCAGGGGGTTGGGGAGCTCCCCCCTATCAGGCACAGAGCAGGGCCGATCAAGGGGTTGGGGAGCTCCCCCCTATCAGGCACAGAGCAGGGCCCATCAGGGGGTTGGGGAGCTCCCCCCTGTCACGCACAGAGCAGGGCGGATCAGGGGGTTGGGGCTCTGCCCTCTATCACCCACAGAGCAGGGCCAATCAGGGGGTTGGGGCGCCGCCACTGTCACACTCAGGGCAGGGCCGATGGGGAGGTTATGGCTCTACCCTGACACACAGAGAGTAGGGCCTGTGGGGTGGGGGGGTTGGGGCGCCACACCCTGTCACACACAGAGCCACAGGGCGATCAGGGGGTTGGGGAGCTCCCCCCTATCAGGCACAGAGCAGGGCCGATCAAGGGGTTGGGGAGCTCCCCCCTATCAGGCACAGAGCAGGGCCCATCAGGGGGTTGGGGAGCTCCCCCCTGTCACGCACAGAGCAGGGCGGATCAGGGGGTTGGGGCTCTGCCCTCTATCACCCACAGAGCAGGGCCAATCAGGGGGTTGGGGCGCCACCACTGTCACACTCAGGGCAGGGCCGATGGGGAGGTTATGGCTCTACCCCATCACACACAGAGCAGGGCCCGTGGGGTGGGGGGGTTGTGGCCCCACCCACTGTCACACACAGAGCCGCAGGGCGATCAGGGGGTTTGGGCGCTGCCCCCTGTCACGCTGATCCCAGTGCCGGGAGGCCTCGCAGCTCCGCTGATCCCGGTGCTGGGAGGCATATTACCCTTTTACTATATAGAATAGAGGCCTGGTGCATGGGTGGGGGCTGGCTAGTTTGCCCTGAAGGGTGTCCTGGATTCGGGTGGGGGTCCCCACTGGGTGCCTGGCCAGCCTGGGTGAGGGGATGATGGCTGTTTGCAGCTGGTCACACACCCTTCAGGGTGGGGGTCCCCACTGGGGTGCCTGTCCAGTCTGGGTGAGGGGCTGAGGGCTGTTTTCAGGCTGGGACTGAAGCTCCCAACCGCTCCTTTTTTCTTTTTTCTTTTTTTTATTCTCGGCCAGCTTTAGCTCTGAGGCTTGGCTCCAGCTCTGAGGCCTCAGCTGCTGAAAACAGGTATCTGGTTTGTTTCGGTTCTATAATCGAAACTCTGTATCAACTCCAGCTCTGAGATCCCGGCCCTCACTGAAAGAAGGTTTCTGAGGTTTTGTTTAGCTTCTATATTTGTTACAATGTTCAAACTGCAGGCTCAGAGGCCAGCAAGGCAGGCGGGGAACATTGGAGTCCTCCGTCACTGAAGCTAGCAAGCCTCATGTTCAGTTTAAGCTGCCTGGCTGCCGGCCGCCATCTTGGCTGGCAGTTAATTTGCATATCTTGCTGATTAGCCAATGGGAAGGGTAGCGGTCGTATGCCAATTACCATGTTTCTCTTTTATTAGATAGGATGGGGAAACTGAGGCCCAGAGGAAAATAAGTTATTTGCCCAAGGTCAAATGCCTATCTAGTGGCAGAGCCAGGATTACCACCCAGGAGGTTGTTTCCCTGAGAATAGATTGGCTGATGGGGGGCAGGCTTCAGAAATAACCCTTTGGATTCAGGACAACCTAAACTCTATTGGAGATTAACACTGGTCATTTTAAAAGGGGTTATTGACTATAATACCTCTGCTTGAGAGAGAGAAAGAGAGAGAGAGAGAGAGAGAGAGAGAGAGAGAGAGAGAGAGAGAGAGAGGAAGGAAGAAGAGTTTTCTTATGGCCTTGTCTCCAAGCAGCCTCTGTTGCTGCTCTGTCTTCCTAGCAACTGCAGCTATGCTGCATTGTTTGAAATAATCTCTCTCTCTTTTTTTTTTTTTTTCCAAAATCAAAAGATGAAGGATAAACTCCCAAAACAAAAGGCATTTTTCTTCCAAGGGCTCAGATAAATCATAATTTGAGGACAAAAGCGTCAAGGGTGAGCAATCCCTCAGAAACCATCTGCAGAACAATTAAGTCTTGTCAATAGCACAGCTCATTTCTGAAGTGCAGACTCCCAGAGCCTTGGGAGCCAGAACTAGAAAGGGCCTTGGAATCACTGTATTCAAATACCACACTTCACACATGAGGGATGTGTGATTCACAGAGGGGAAGGACAGTGTCAAAACTCAAATGCTTTCACAGGCCAGGGAAATGAAGCCAACTGGGTCAGATAAGAGGTACTTTAGATGTTACAGGAAATATGACTTGCCCCTTTCAGAAACACAACAGGGCAAGCATCTTGACAAATGTCAGCTAACACTTGCCCTTGGTAATGGGGTAAGAGTAGAGACTGTGGCAAACTGGATATGCCCTGCCTCAGGGGAGAAACTGCTACCAGCTCCACTGGCCTACCACCTAGCTACCCAGCTCCATATGCCTACTATCATGTAGGCATATGAGCCTGGAGTTGCCAGATCTCCTGTCATTTTAATATGGATTTGTACTTGAAATGTCCTAGTTGCTTTTTAACAGTGGCAACTAATTTGAATTGGTTGTAGGCCAACCAGAGCCCTTCTGGAGTCTGATTTCCGCCACAAGTATCTGGTGTGGGTATTGCGGGATGCACTAGGCTACACAGCTTCTCAGG
This sequence comes from Myotis daubentonii, assembly GCF_963259705.1. Lineage (NCBI taxonomy): Eukaryota > Metazoa > Chordata > Mammalia > Chiroptera > Vespertilionidae > Myotis > Myotis daubentonii. The sequence goes on along the minus strand of NC_081848.1, from coordinate 56,442,909 downwards.
GTCCTTTGAGAGCAGAAGGGCTGAGATTCCCGGTGCTTCTATGCTGCTGCCACTCTCTAGGATCCCACATCAAGTCCAGATCTGATCACTTTTCCCACCTAGAAACCCCTCGTAGCTTCTAAGTACATTAGAATAAAACCCAACTCCTCCACAACCTTCAAGGCCCGTGCGGTCTGGCTCCTGCCTCCCTCTCCCACCTCCTCTCTCACGGTGGCCTTCCTGCTGTGCCTAGAAGGGAAAGCTCTGCCTGGGAGTTCTCTCCCTACTCTGCATAGCTGGTTCCTTCTAGTAATGCAAGGCCCTGTTCAAATATTCTCTCCTCGGGAGGCCGTCTTGGAACACCTACTCAAAAGTGACCCTTCCACCTTCACTCATCACCCCACCCTCTTTCCTCTTTCTTCACTACACTTACCACTGCCTGAAATTACCCTTTCACCCATTGTTTTAACCTGGTTCATCGGCAGTGCATCCCCACTAGAATATAAGTTCCGTGAGAGCGGAGACGCTGTCTTGCTCGCTAACGTGTATCCAGCTCCTGGAACAACGGCTACCTCAGAGTAGGCCCTTGATAGAATATCTGGTGAATGGCTCCCCTTTGCAGGAGCCCAGAGCAGCAACCACGGGTGAGCCTAACTTCTGACTCCCGCTCCTCCCGAGACAAGTATTTTGATGTTTCTTCCTGGGACCAGCAGCCAGGTGCCCTTGGCCTTCACCTTGAGCTGGCAGGCTGGTGTCTGTGGCCCCCAGAGGCGTGGTCCCAATCTGTGGCGAGCCGCTACAGCAAGATCACATCACACCCCCCACCCGCATACAGCCCAGCTATTGGTCTCAGCTCACATTCTCCCCTGACACACCTTGCTACCATCCTTGGCTCTCCACTCTCAGCCTCGCAGCCAGGAAATACGACTCCGGAGATGAACTCTCAGGAATGCAAGGATGTCCTCTTCCTTTAAATCAATAGTCTCACAGGAAAACTCTGCTTTTTATTTTCCCACCTCCATCCCCATAGCATCTGCTCCAAATCCCAAATCCCTTGGGAATGGTACTTGGACACTTTTCCTAGGACCTGCCTGCCACCACCCCCCCACCCCCCTCAAAGGATTACCTTTGCCAATTTAGGTGTGGGGAGGATGTCCAGATTTCCTTGAGACCCCACCAAAATCAGCTTCATGAATCCCACTGATATATCTGCTGAAACAATGAAAATAAGGTCATTGGCCTCAGGGACCCTAAGGGCCCACCCTCAGGAAACCCTCTTGGAAGACTTGCTCTGAAAGCTAAGTGCTAGAGCTGCCTCAAATTCTTTATGGAAACAAGAAGGTGAAAGAGAAAGAAAAGGAGAAAAGAAGGGTGAAGGGAAAGAAAATATGAGCTAGTAAATAGAACACAACCTACCTTGTCACTTTAGACAGATTTCCTGCTTCTTCCTCTCTGAAATAATCACTGAAGTGTTCAACAAAAGCTTATTGAGCACCTGTTATAAGAAGAGTGGTCAGGGTGGGTGTCATTAAGAAAGTGATACTTGAGCCAAGCCTTGAAGGAGGTGAGGGCATTATTTCTATGAAACTGACCACCACCACCCCCTTTTTTTTCACATCCAATAAGATCAGAACCAAATCTGAGGCTCAGTCCTCTAGAGGCCCCTGTGGTCTGCAAATGTGTCGTCTATTGTCCCTTGGAGAGGCAAGACAAGACAGTGGTTAAGGACACGGGTCCCAACACCAAACTGGACTTAAATACTGGCTCTACCATTTGCTACTTACATGACTTTGGGCATCATATTTAACCTCTCTGAGCCTCAATTCCCTGTATCTCAAAATGAAAATAATAATAGCACCTCCCTTACAGGGCTCTTCTAAATGAAATAATGTCCATACATTCCTGTGCACACAAGAACTCAGTAAAAATCGGCTGTAATTATTAAGCCTTGGTCTTATCTCTCAAAGTTTACTTACATTTTCCTTGGTCCTGATTCTCTATCCTTACTGACATTTTAACACTGTTTTATGGTTTCTGCTCTTGTGGTAAACTCCCTTAAATCCTTTGTGGCTTGGGGAGGGTTATAAATAAGCAAGTAAATAAATAAAAATCTAGATAGAGGAACATTTTCACTAAAATAAAACATTTCATTACAATAGAGTGAATTGTGAGGCCAAAAGTAAAAGAACTAGACCCTCTTTTCTAACCATCCATCAGAAACCACCAGCAAGACACTCTCTGGTGACCAGATCATCTTTCTCTTTCCCAAACCCCTCTTCCTCCCTCTATCGAGAGAGGAAATGAGTCACACGAAATGACCCCATAAGCCTAAAGCCTCCCAACCTCACAACGATTTCATTGCTGTGGGTTTCAGAGAACACTCCTTCTTCCCCATCAGAGGGGAGAAAGGAGCTAGATGGGGTTGCTTTCCATGGTGATGGGATTAGAGAAAATGGTGCTGGTGCAGAATCTCATTACTGCCATTAACTAGTGAGCGCAGTGGCCATGGGGAAGTCCCTGGGCCTCTCTGGGCCCCAGTTTTCTTGTCAGTAATAATAGTACCTCCCTCCTGACGTGCCTGTACAGATGAAGGAAAACAACATGGATAGCATATTGGTAAAGCCCTCAATACACGCTAGACTTTCCTTCCTTACCTGCACCCCAGGGCAACACACAACGGACTATGGGAATAGGATACCCTTCAATGAGAGGGTGGACAGGGCAGGCCCTGAGAAGACTAGTTTAAGAATAGCCCTATATGCTGGGAACTCCCTACAAGAAGGGGAAAGATCTTTTTTGAGCTCCTCCTACCTTCTAGGTATATCATCACGCTTCTTCCTCCCCGTAACCCTTGGAGAGGAGCATGGTTATCCACATCTGACAGCTGGAACTGGGCTTGACCCCAGAGCACGTGGCTAGGAATGCTGGGGAGGCAGCTCTGGCCTTCTGAAGCTGCCTTTATGCAGGGCAAGCACCAGCCCCCACTACAGGACCTCGCAGCCACCACGGATAGAAGCCTGTGAGGCCCAAGCCCTCGGGGGACCACCGCTGTGACTCTAGGACTGAATTCAGAGGCTTCCTAAGCCCCTCCCCTCCCCTCCATCAGCCCCCAGGGCCTCCCCAGTTAAGGCTTCCCTGCTCTATAAGCTTTGGTATTCATTCGATAGGTCTGAATTTGAAACACACGCCCCTCACCTATCAACAGGAGGACCTTGGTAAGTCACCTATTCCTTCTTGTTCTGCTTCCGAAAATGAAAACATTCAATGCCTACCTCCCAAGGTTGCCATGAAGATTAAATAAAGCGCTACCTTGAAAACACACAAAACAGTGCTTGGCGCCTAGTAAGCCCTCGTTGTGGTAGCTGCTATTGTTACACTGACGCCGTCAGCCTTATGCTGGCTGAGCCACAGAGATGATGCTCTCAAGGGAAGAATGTGTCATTGAGCACTTGCTGACATGCCTACCCACACTTCCATACAGGCTGAATGAGCACCATGGCCTGGTTATCTGACATTTGATCCTTCTCCTCACCACGCAGGAAACTACCTGGGAATAACAAGATTTAGCTGGACTCTGTGCCCCTTCCAAGAAAAAAAAAACTAATCAAGGCCCAGGCCAGGGCCTCCCATTCACTGCCCTTGATCCACAAACACGTACTGCTGGTCCCTCCTCTGGGAGAGAGAAGACGCAACCCTATCCTAGGAGTTCACAGTGCACTTGGGGGAAAGGGCAAGAAACCGCTGTGACGGCAAACAAAACGGCATGAGGCCGTGTCCCTGGGAAGAAGAGGAAGGCTCCACGAGAAGGAGGTATTTGAACTGGGCCTTAAAAATTAGGTGAGACATGGCAGGGGGAGGCATTCCAGGCTGAAAGCATAGCATGAACAAAGGTTAGACATGCGGGGCTTGTTTAGAGAACAGAGGGGTCTGATGAGGCAGGAGGACTGAGAGGCCAGAGCACAGAGTGGAAAGCTGGTAGTGAAGGGCCAGTGAGCCTGAGGGGTAGGGAACACACAATAAAAATCATGATTGCAATGGAGAAAATGCAGTGGGGAGGGGCCCTGCAATTTAAAATAGGATGATCTAGCCAAAACCGGTTTGGCTCAGTGGATAGAGCGTCGGCCTGCGGACTGAAAGGTCCCAGGTTCGATTCCGGTCAAGGGATGTACCTGGGTTGCGGGCATATCCCCAGTAGGAGATGTGCAGGAGGCAGCTGATCGATGTTTCTAACTATCTCTCCCTTCCTCTCTGTAAAAAATCAATAAAATATATTTTTTTAAAAAAATAGGATGGCCGAACCGGTTTGGCTCAGTGGATAGAGCGTCGGCCTGCGGACTCAAGGGTCCCGGGTTCGATTCCGGTCAAGGGCATGTACCCTGGTTGCAGGCACATCCCCAGTGGGGGGCGTGCAGGAGGCAGCTGATCGATCTCTCTCATCGATGTTTCTAACTCTCTATCCCTCTCCCTTCTTCTCTGTGGAAAATCAATAAAATATATTTTTAAAAAAATAGGATGATCTCAGAAAGCCTCTTTGAAGTGACATATTTAAGAGATTACAGAGCAAGCCATGTGACTACCTGGGGTAAGTTTTCAGGCAGAGAAAATAGCAGTACAAAGGTCCTGAGGCCACAAAGTGGTTGCCATGTTGGTAATGCATTAAAAAGGCCAGTGTGCCCGACCAGCATGGCTCAGACCTAAGAATTCCTGGTCAGGGCACATGGCTGGGTTGTGGGCTAGATCCCCAGTGTGGAACTTGGGGATCAATGATTATCTCTCATCACTGATATTTCTCTCTCTCCCTGCCGGGAGCCGGTCCATCCTTGCTGTTTCAAGGGACCTGGCATATATGGCATACGATTCTTAATATGTTTGCTCACCTTCTTGGCGCTGTGTTTTAACCAAGGTCACCTCTCCGAGAAAGGTTGAATCCCCAGGTAGGGATTTTCCCCTGAAGTTAGGGAGGGAATAAAACCCCTCAACTAAGTGCCAGGCGGGTAATTAATCCCTTTAACTACGAACAATCATGCTTAAACTACATAATCTTTTCGCCCTGGAATGGAGATAAGAAACGCCCTAACCTTTGTAATAGAGATTGATAGGATTGAATCAACTGGTATAAATACAGTTGTATAAATAAAGACAGAAAGACTCAGAACTTAGAACAGAATCAAGAAGACAGAACCTACACGGAGCCTAGAGACAGAAGAACTTTGCTGGAGAGAGCATGCCGGAGGATCCTGGAGAGGGACTGGCCTCGGAGCCTAGAGACAGAGCCTAGCGGGAGAACATGGCAAGGGATCCTGGACTGAACCTGACTGCAGAGTTTGGCAAGAGAGCCTGACTAGAACCTGGCTACTGAACCTGGCTAGAGGAACCTGGCTATGATGATCACCCGAATGCTGCCTCCGTGTCATGCCTTCTTCGCCGACTCCGTCCACACCTTTGGGGACCCCTGGACCCGCTGGGGTTGGACCCCGGCATCTCCCTCTCCCTTTCTCTCTCTAAAATAAATAAAAACTTAAAAAAAAAAAGACCAGTATGACTGAGCTGTTAAGATTAGAAAGTTAAAAGGAAGCCAGCTCATGAGAGGCCTTGCAGGCCGTTAATAGGAGCTCGAGCTTTCACTTGTATGATTTCTAGTAAAGGAGCAATGTGATCTGACTTATGTTTTAAAAGGATGGCTCTGACTGCTGTCTAGAGAATCAATGGCAAGGGGCCAAGGGTGGAAGCAGGGAAACCAGTAAGGAGGCTGTTGTGGACAACCAGGCCAAAGAGGATGGTGGTTTTTCCTCGTGTAAAAACGGAGCTTAGAATCCCCGAACTGTGCAGCCCAACGCTTAAAATCCTATATAATAAAAGCGTAATATGCTAAGTGTCCTACCATTCATTTGACCATTTGACCAGTCACTATGACACGCACTAACCCCAAGGGGGCAGATGCTCCGATCAGTAGGTTAGCTTGCTGCTGGGGTCCGGTGATCAGGACTGGATGAGACAGGCCAGACATGCCCTGGAGCCCTCCCCCAGTTCCTCCCTGGCCCTGATCATGCACCAGTGGGTCCCTCAATCATGCACCAGTGGGTCCCTCGGCCTGGCCTGTGCCCTCTCGAAATCTGGGACCCTTTGGGGGATGCCAGAAAGCCAGTTTCAGCCCAATCCCCACAGGCAAGGCTGAGGGACCCCACCAGTGCATGAATCCATGCACTGGGACTCTAGTAAAAAATAAAAAACAAAAAACATTGACCCTAGCTGGTTTGGCTCAGTGAGTAGAGCGTCAGCCTGTGGACTGAAGGGCCGGGGTTCTATTCTGGTCAAAGGCATCTACTTTGATTGCAGGTTCCCCAGCCCTGGTCGGAGTGCATGCACAAGGCAACCAACCAATGTGTCTCTCTCACATTGATGTTTCTCTCTGTCTCCCCCCCCCCCTCCCCCCCCCCGTCCCTTCCACTCTCTCTAAAAACCAATGGAAAAATATCCTCCGGTGAGGATTAACAAATAAATAAATAAAAATAAAAAACATTGGAACCTCCGGCCAATGGGGTGCCAGCCTGGGGGATGTGGGATTATGGGCAACTCCTTGCCTGCCCCTGGTGTCCAGGAGAAAGTCAATGCAGGTGTGCGTCCCGCAGCCCGTCAGGAGGGCTAGAACTGGAAGAGGGATGTCCTGCTCCCCAGAGACTGCACAGGGAAGGGTGGGGAGGAGGGTGCCACCTCCCAGCCCTGGAGCGCGTCCTGGGCACCGGCACTGTGTGCGCTCTGGTCTGCAACCTCTCCGCCTGTGCAGGTGTGGGCATCCTGTGAGCATCTGGTGGGGAGCCCACAGCACCCCTCCCCCAGCTCTGATCCCTTTGTCTCACTTTCCCCTATTCCCATCTGTCTGCCGGTCCGTTCCCCACAGGTTTCGGCGCACACGACCCCGCCGGGGTTCCTCTGGCGGTCGCCTTAGCGGCGCAGCCCAGGCCTGGGGCTCCCGAGAGGAGAAAATCATGAATGAAATGGATGCAGTGCTCCGGTCTCCCCGCCCTCCCGGTCCAGGCAACCTCAGCGCGGGGGCGGTGCCTGCGGGGACTCCGAGCCCAGTCGGGGAGAGAGGAAGCCCGGAGATGCGGATCAGGGATTGAGGGTCCGCGACCCGGCCCCGCGCGGGCCCAGGGCGCAGCCGGGCTCCCCGCCCCCAGCCGCCAGCCCCGCCGGCCCTGCGCCATTCCGGGCGCGGCGCGAGCCCTCCCGCCGGCGGGGCGGGGCGGAGCCGGGCTGGGCTGGAGGGTGCCGAACCCACCCGGCGGCTGCGCCCGCGACTCCGCAGCTGAGGCGCATTGGTGGGGCGGTCCGGCCCAGGAGCGCGCACGGAGAGCGGGACGGAGCGCCGGGCGCACAGAAGGACGGCCGGACGCCCCCGCACACGCAGACGCACACAGCTCGGCGCGGCTCCCGTCACACACACGCACACACATACACACTCGCGCAGACACTTACAGGGACACACGCAGATACACGCACCCTCGCGCGCGAACCTCCGCCCGCCCGCTCGCCGGCGCCTGGAGCCCGCTCTGGCCGGTAAGTGTGGCGTTTCCGTCGGCGCCTTTGTGTGGGGAGCCGGAAGGCGGAGGGTGCGCGGTCCCTCCCGGAGCGGCCTCGCCACTGACACCTCCTCCAGCCCCCCGGGGACCAAAGCTGGCGCCCGCCCCCGCCACGCCCCCACGGGGCTCCCAGCGCCCCCGGACGGGGGTGGGGTCCCCACCCAGGGGAGGAGGGCGGGCGCTGGAGAGTCGCGAAGGAGCAGCAACCATTCCCCGCGGAGCTCGGACCCAATTCCATGGAGGGATCGGGATAGGGGTCCGGGTCCCAGCCTCTGCGGCCGAGGCCAGTGCGCGGCTCTGGGCTGCGTCGCCTCTCCAGGTCTGCAGCTCCAGGGGGAGACTGGACGTCGCCGCCAGCCCGTTTGCTTGGAAACCGCGGCTTCCTCGCCTCGCTTCGCGACCCCAAACCCCACAGCTTCACCCACCCACTCCCCACCCACCGCCCAAATAAAAGCCCAGTGCGTTCCCCACCCCCAGCATGCCCCCTTTTCCTGCAAAGCCTGCAGATGGCCTGCGTCTGAGCCAGGAGGGGCTACCTCACCAAGGATCATGTCAGGACCAGTTGAACCTTTGGAACTCATTTAACCCCCTCCTTTTACAGGTGGGGAAACTGAGGCCCGGTGAGATGGCTTGACCAAGGTCACCGGAGAGTTAGCGGCAAAGCCTGCATTAGAATCTAGGGTCCCGGGCTTTCATACTCCTTTCCCCAATATACAATTCGCTCCTGTTCCCATTGAAGACCCAGAACGCCAAAATTCATCTTGGTGTATCAGGAAAGTCTTTGTAATTCCTACCTCGCCCCCACTTGGAGCGTCATGTGCCATTCATTTGCTACCATCCTTACTGAAAAAAAAAAAAAAAAAGAGGTTAGCGTTTAATTTGCCTCATTCTGCCCAGAGGAGGGCTTTCTTATGCAAGCACTCCAGGTTTGGGATTTAGTTTGGGATAATGAATCAGTCCTGAACGGGAAATCAGATACCACGGTGTTCATCCTGGCTCTCCCAGGAGTCCCTGAGCCTGTGTCCTCGATTGGACCAGGTGATGTAGCATCCAAGGAGCCATCCCTCCCCCCACTTTGACCTGCCTGCGTGCCTTCCCAGTCACTCTTCCCTCCTCTGTAAAGGCTAGGTCTTTAATCCCACCAGCCTCTTCCATCATCGCTTTGTGGAGGTCCCCCAGTCCTTCATGTCGGGCCACCTCTTCCTTCTTGATGTTTGTTGGGTGTTGCTGACAAAGCAGCTAGGGAAGCTTGAGTTACAGGCTCTGGTGGCAGCTCAGAGCAAGGCTTCCTCAAGGGCAGCCGGGTGTCCCCAGAGCTGGCACAGAGAAGGTGCCCCAGGAGGTAAGGTGAAGGAGTGCAAGCTGGATGGTGACTGGATAGTCATTCACCTTTGAAGAGACTCCGTTGGATGGGATAGTTGACAAGGAGAGCAGTAATCAGTGTCTAGGGGCCTGAGGCTCTAGTCCAGTGGTTCTCAACCTTCCTAATGCTGCGACCCTTTAATACAGTTCCTCATGTTGTGGTGACCCCCAATTTCATTGTTACAAATTGAACATAATTAAAGCATAGTGATTAATCACAAAAACAATATGTAATTATATATGTGTTTTCTGATGGTCTTAGGCAACCCCTGTGAAAGGGTCATTCGACCCCCAAAGGAGTCGCGACCCACAGTTTGAGAACCGATGCTCTAGTCTCAAGAGCTTCCTTCTTGCGTGGGATAAACAGCCTGGCATGGGGCAGAGCCACAGTGACCAGGTGATGTGATGCCAGGATCCACCATTCACATTGCAGGCCACCTAATGGCAGTGTGCTTTGGAAGAACCATTTGCACAGACTTCTTAAGGAGTAGTGGCCCTTGGGTTTTCGCAGGGCAGTAGCTCCCACCCTGAGAGCGAAAAGATTGGGGTTCCAGGCCCAGACTTCCTTACTGGCCGGACATGGGTCTCAGTTCCTCCATCCAAAAAAATAAGATAATTGGATTGAAGAGTTTCAGGAGATCTTTCAGGTCTGAACTCTTGGGGGGTGGAAGGCACTTTTTTTTTTTAAATATATTTTATTGATTTTTTACAGAGAGGAAGGGAGAGGGATAGAGAGTTGGAAACATCGATGAGAGAGAAACATTGATCAGCTGCCTCCTGCACACCCCCCACTGGGGATGTGCCTGCAACCAAGGTACATGCCCTTGACCGGAATCGAACCTGGGACTTTTCAGTCCGCAGGCCAATGCTCTATCCACTGAGCCAAACCGGTTAGGGAGGGAGGCACTTATTGATTTAACAGCTATGGGCTGATTGGATATGTGTGCTAGAGGGAGGAAGGAATTAGAAGTGATGGCTTTGATCTTGAGTGATTTTGGTTGTCCTTTTCTATTACTCTGTGAGGGAATAAGATGAGATGAGATCATGTAAGTAGGGTACTTAGCATGGGGTATAAAATAAGCTCAGGAATTGGTAGCTTTAGGGCAGTGGTTCTCAACCTTCCTAATGCCGCAACCCTTTAATACAATTCCTCATGTTGTGGTGACCCCCAATTTCATGGTTACAAATTGAACATAATTAAAGCATAGTGATTAATCACAAAAACAATATGTAATTATATATGTGTTTTCCGATGGTCTTAGGCGACCCCTGTGAAAGGGTCGTTCGACCCCCAAAGGGGTCTCGACCCACAGGTTGAGAACCGCTGCTTTAGGGCCTCAGCATTATGGTTATACCCTCCCCTTCTTCCTTTTTCAGATTGCCTAAGGACGTGAGACTTTAGGGCCTCAAAGTCCCTCTTCCTCAAAACCCTCTCCCCACTGACCTATTCCTAGAGTTAGGGCTCATGCAACCTCCCTGGGAGAAATTGCACTTTTGTTTACCAGGTATTTCACACCTAAGTGTGATTGCACTTATTAATTTATATAGTGTCAACACTCTTCTTACACTCTCTCACTTATAACTTAATCCTCATAGCACGCACATGAGATCAATAGTGTTACTGCTGCCATTTTGTAGATGGGGAAGTTAAGACTCAGTTTAACTTATCTACAGGGGTGTCCTGTGAAAGCCTCTGAGCCAGAGAGCTGTGCCTCCTGCTCAGGTATCTGACTCCAGATTCTGAACTCTTTCTTCTCTGTCATGTTGCCTGTCCTTTTCCAAAACCTCCCCTAAAAAAAGAGATTGGAAAAAGTTGAGAAGATGGAGGGGTTTTATTCTTCCGGGAGATCAGGAATGACTTCTTGGAGATGCCAGGTAGCGTTTGAGCTGGGTCTAAATGATTTGTACAGTAGAAGAAAGGAGGGGAAATATCACTAGTGGAAACAGCATGAGCAGAGAATAGGCCGTGGGGGGCTCTAGGGCATGTGTAGAAACTGGAAAGTGGTTCATTCCAACTGGTGCAAAAAGGTTAAAAGAGGAGCAGTGAGAAGGAAGTCTAGGTATGAGGGTGGAGACAGTGTCTGGGGGCATTGAGTGCTGAGCTAAGGGGTTGGTCTTTAGTTTTTTAGTTTGGGAGAGACATGATCAGACCTGGCCATTAGGAAACCCACCCTGACTCCCCTGTGGAGAACAGATTGGAGGGAGAAAACCTGCTGGCAGGGAGCCAGGTAGGAAACATTGGGGTGTCCAGATGAGAGATAAGGAGGGTTGGGGACTGGGAGTGGTTGTAAGAATGAAGAGAAAAAGGAGTTGATGCAGGAGACTGCAGTGGCAGCTGGTTGGATATGTGTGCTAGAGGGAGGAAGGAATGAGAAGTGATGACCAGGCTTTGATCTGGAGTGGCTAAGGATGCCATTCACAGAAAGAGTCCAACGGGGAAGAGTGGGGAGGCTTAGGAGTGGAGGCCATGGATCTGATAGGGAACCATAAAGAATCCTCCTACAAGGCTGGCTGACCGAGCATCCCAAACTGTTAAGCGCTGGCTTGTTCATTCACTCTTCCATTGTCCAAATACATTTAAACATCTGTCACATGCCAGGTTGTCCTAGGCCAGTGATGGCGAACCTTTTGAGCTCGGCATGTCAGCATTTTGAAAAACCCTAACTTAACTCTGGTGCCTTGTCACATATAGAAATTTTTTGATATTTGCAACCATAATAAAACAAAGATGTATATTTTTGATATTTATTTTATATATTTAAATGCCATTTAACAAGGAAAAATCAACCAAAAAAAATGAGTTGGCGTGTCACCTCTGACACGTGTGTCATAGGTTCGCCATCACTGTCCTAGGCTCTAGGGACACATCGCTGAAAAAGGTGAACTTCCTGCCCAACCTCTACCAAGGTAGACGGAAAATGAAATATCAGCAAATATATAACATTTCAAGGGGGTGGGCAGTGCTCTGAAGAAAATTATGCAGGGTGAGGAGTGACTGGGGGACAAGAGTGGAGGAAGAGATTTGCCTTTAAATAGAATTGTCTTTAAGAAGGTGATATTTGGCCCTCGCTGGTTTGGCTCAGTGAATAGAGCGTGAGCCTGCGGACTGAAGGGTCCTAGGTTCTATTTCAGTCAAGGACACATGCCTGGGTTGTGGGCTTGATCCCCAGTAGGGGATGTGCAGGAGGCAGCCAATCAATGATTCTCTCTCACATTGATGTTTCTATCTCTCTTTCCCTCAACCTTCTCCTCTGGAATCAATAAAGATATGTTTTTTAAAAAAAAAAGAAGGTGATATTTGGACAAAGACCTGAATGAAGTGAGGAGGAGACCTGGGAGAAGAAAAGTATTCTAGGAAGAGGAGACCACAAAAGTGGGCTTTATCTTTCCCCTGCGGCAGGCAGCTCCTGGTACTCCCATGTCCCAGAGGAAGAAACAGAGGCTCAGAGAGGTCAGGCCCTGGCCTGGGGCTGTGGGAGGAGGAGGTAGCAGAGCATAAGATTTCAGCCAGTTCTCTTTGCCTCCACATCCATCTTTTTCCTGAGGATCATGGTTGCCTTAGGGTGCATGACCTCAGAATTGTCAGCCTGTCGTGTTTTGAGGGCTTCTGCCCTTGATTAAAAACCTCTGTTGACAGCCCACCCTAGGGCCTGGTTCCCAACAGTCCACTGGCACAAGGCAGTGGGAGAATCAACCATCCTCGGCCCAGGCTCTATCCTGTCTTCTCCATCAGGCACCTGAGCAGGACCAGAGTGATCACTCACCTGCTCTCATGCCAGTCCCTAGCCCTTCTGAATGCCTGTTAGCTCCTGTACAAACTGGAGTTATGATGTCTTCTTCACACAAGGGTCTAGTGAAATAGATTGGGAAGTACATGGCACATAGTAGGTGTACAGCTGAGATTTACTCAATCTGAATTGAGACCCTTTTCAACCTTGACTCCTGGTCCCATCTGGCTTTGCTTTCTTTCCCATTCCATTTGACTTCCTGGCTCACACTCTTCTCTCTCCTGACAGAGGAGCCGCAGACCAGCTAATGCAGCCTCTGCTAGGCCCTGCGTCTGAATCAGTTTACCTGATTCTTCCACCAAACCCTAAAGTGCCAGGATCTTCCCAGCTTAGCTGAGCCCGAGCACAGAAGGGTTAAATCAGAGGCTGAGGGAGGGGCCCTGACAAAGGACTAGACCCTGCAGTGGGGTATGGCAGGAGCTAGGGGCCTACCTAGCTGCAGGTGGGGGCAAACCTGGCTCTGAACTCCAGCTTCCTCTCTGTGAGTGCTACAAGCTCCATGAGATGTGGCTTTGTAAGCAGTGAAGCTCCCAGCAGATGTCAAAAAGAATCATTCTGGGTGATCTGTCGTTAGGCACAGGTGGCCCTGGCAGTCCAGGCTTGGCATCAGGGACACCTAGAGCTGAAACCTAAGGCCGGTGGGGACCAGAACACAAAATCATTTGTGATCAGGGTGGGTGTGTAGCCAGTACAGGCTAGGCTGGCATTCTAGTTCCAGTGGAGGGGGGCCTCCATCCTGGAAGACAGATGAGCAAGACAGAGACTGTGCCTGCCAGGGCAGAAGGCAGAAGGCCAGGTGCTAGGACTGGGCCAGCTTCAGAGCCAGACAAGCAACCGTGAAACTGAGTGTTGTTAAAATTCTTAGCAGCGATAATATCAGTTAACATATAGTATACTCTATACAAGGCATTCTTCTAAGATTGTCCTGTTCACTCATCTCAACAATATTATGAGTTAGGTGCTATTGCTGGTCCATTTTACAGATGAGAAGACTGAGGCACAGAGAAGTAAAGTATCTTGCTCAAGATCTGGCAGCCAGTGAGAGAGCCTTGATTCATGCCCGAGCAGCCCAATCCCAAAGCCTGTGCTTTGTGGTGATTTTAATGAGCTCTTTATACATGCTCCAACTCTAGCCTGCTTTTCGTTTATTTTTCCAAGAAATATGTCTTGAATATGTACCCAGTGCCACATAGAGTATTAAGCATGGGAAACAGGAAAGTTCATATAACAGTCTGTAAACCTAATGGTTTACATAAAGGCTGGGCCTAGCGTGGCGGTAAACTCCGTTTGAAGCCTGCTTCTTCCACTTACCAACTGTATGACCTTGAGCAAGTGACTCAGTCTCTTCATGTCCCGATCTCCATACGTGTAGGAGGGGCTGATAACTGGGTTTAGCTCATAGGGTTATAGTGAGAAATGAATGATGTCATGCACAGTGCTTGGCACGGTACCCAGCACACAGTAAGTACTCGGCAATAAGAGGCCGCAAGGATTGGAACCCACAGTGTGAGGCGGGGGTACAGGAATCAATAGATGATTACCAAACGCAGAGGTGGAAACAGAAAAGAGAGTACCCAGATCTTCCTGAGGGAGTCGGGGAGGGTTCCGCTGAGGAGGCGACATTTGAGCGGGGTGTTGGAAGGGTCTTTAAGAGTTTTCCAAGCAGAGGAGGGAAGAGGGGGCCTTTCCAGGGAAGACAGTGCATTCCAAGGCATTATTGGTAAGAGCGAGTGTCAAACTAAATGGAAATACCAGAACGCCCCCACAAGAGGTGTGATCTCGCCTTCACGTTTGTGATCGCCTGTTTTCTCCTTGTAAATTAAACTGTATGCCTGGGGAATAGAGGGGATGTAGACAGACGGGGCAGAATGGAGTGTTTTCAGTCTAGGAGAGCAGAGTTAAACCAGATGAACGTTGAACTCTGAAATCCTGCTCTTACTTTGGGCTCCTGTCCACCAAAGGGTAAGACTATCCACAGCACAGGTAAGGCCTGTTCTCATCATTACAGCTGAATAGGCCTCCATCAATGACTGGCGTGGGTGGGGTCTGCCCTCCACACTTGGTGGGGCAGCTTTTGCCTAGGCTCCATGGCCCAAGGCCTGGTTTCCCTGGTACCCGGAGCGCCCCCTGCTGGTTTCCTGCCGCTCCACCACCATCTGCCTCATTAAACCATGACAGCCCCAGAACTGAAGCTTGACCTTAAAGAAAGGTCAGCCTGTAGCACCTCTGTAGGCTGGGCCTCTCCGGCACACTTCCATCTTCCCTTTCCTTGGGTCTCTGCCACACTCACACCCCCGTCTCCTAACAGCAGAGCAGGATGGAGGAGAAGTCATCATTTATCCGGGCACATCCCAAGCAGAGAACACTCAGACCCTGTGTTTGGGATGCAGAACACTCCAAGTTTGCAGTCTGCTCAGACGTGGGGACAGATGGCTGGACAGTGGACAGCTGGGCAGAGAGGGTAGGCAGCTTGGCAGGATAGAAATAGCAGTGAACTAAGCATTGGGAGTCCTGGGCTCAGCGCCTATCTCTCCACAAGTTTTGCTGCACGTATCAGTCTGGGTCCTTTGGTTGCCAGCAACAAAAACTGATCTTGGGAACTTAGGCAGAAGAGCTACTTATCAGAAAGCGTTGGGGTATGACACAGAATGACAGGTGGCTGACCCCTGGTCTTGGGCCCTTCCTATGACAAGGAACAGACAGGGCGCCAGAAGAAGAGAGAGAACTCCTGAAACAAAAATCAGGATTTTGTTAACCACCTGGAAATAACTGTTCGCACACCATGTGACCTGAGGCAAGTCACTCTTGCCTCCGTTTCCCTACCTGGATGTTCTAAAACTGGCCTCTCTCCTGCATTCCTGTTTCCAGTGTGCTTTTCGCTGAGAAAGCTCCCTGCCCTGGTTCCAGGTGGCACCTTCCTCACCTTGGGAATGAATGATGAGAGAGTGAGGAGAGGAATGATGAGAGAATGATGAGAGAAGAGCTACCCTGCAGCTCTTCCCGATAAGGAGGGCAAGCCCTCTCCTTGCGCATGCGTGCTCTGGGACCTGGGGCTCATTTGCATGAGGTCGTCAGCCTGACCCCTTGTTCTGGAACCAGCATGTCCTCTGCCCCTGCACACTGACCATGCTGATGAGATCTGGATGGCATGTGGGCTTTTCCTGGCTGTCGTTGGGAAGCTCCTAGCTAGAGTCTGCCGTTCCAGAGTCCCCGAAGCCACCAACCCCAAGACCCTGCCATGCCCTCCATTTGACCGTTTGTACATCTACAGACTCAAGCCTTGTGCTGAACACCTGGGTGCAGAGGTGGCTGAGGGTGTTGGGATGCTCCTAGTCACTGGAAGCCCAGTGAGGAGGCAGGTGCATAAACAGCTGCCTATAGCAGCAGACAAAGTAAGAGGCAGAGGGAAGTGTAAGATGGGGAGGGGTGGGGGGGCCTAGATGAGAGAGCTTGATTCTTCCCAGAGATCAGGGAGTGCTTTGTGGAAGAGGTAATGTTGGGGATGAGTAAGACTGGGCAGGAGGGGGAAAGGAAATTCTAGGCTGAGGGAACAGCATAAACAAAAGCCTAGAGGTGGGAGTAGACAGGTCTGATTCAGGGAATGGGGGAGTCTGCTGGGGTCAGAGCTTCAGGAGGGTAGTAGGAGCTCTGTGTTGACAGAAAGGGGTGTCTAGAGGGCCCCAGCAGCTTTGGAGTGTATAGCCCAAGGTAGAGGGCTTGTTAGTCTGGGGTTGGGACAGGAGATTCCTGGGGGCTCAGCCTCCCATCTAAGAATCCTGGTTTCAGCACCCCAGCTCCTCCTCTGCCTCCCTCCCCAAACCTGTCAGCTGTCTCTCTGCCTAAGCAGTTATTACTCTGCCTAAGTCATGAGCACCCCTGGCATCCACTACAGGATGCCTCTTAACTGCACCCACTCACCCCACATCCCACCCCCAGGTAGAAGTGAAGTGCTCCCGCCTAACCGGTTTGGCTCAGTGGATAGAGCGTCGGCCTGCGGACTGAAGGGTCCCGGGTTTGATTCCGGTCAAGGGCATGTACCTTGGTTGCGGGCACCTCCCCAGTAGGGAGTGTGCAGGAGGCAGCTGAATCGATGTTTCTCTCTCTCCCTCTCCCTTCCTCTCTGTAAAAAATCAAAATATATTTTTTTTTAAAAAGTGAAGTGCTCCCAACCCATCTTGGATGGACCTCTGATAGAATACATCATCCAGCCACAGCAGTTACCTATTCTGTCTCCCCAACCAGCCCCGATCTCTGAGAAGATGGGGCAGGCTGGGCCAGGGGTCTGCAGCACCCAGCACGGTGGAGTCGCTGTGTAGTGCACATTACCTTCACACATGTGAATGCACTGATGATGTGATGATATTGAAGCTGCAAGGGACTTAGAGTCTGACCACTTGCTTTATAGATGAGACCTCAGGGACCCAGGGTGAGAGGGAATTGCCCCAAGTCATAAGCATGTTGAGGACAGAATTTCAGTGAGGCTTTTGATGCACAGAGGCACCGTTCACAAGAGCCCAGAGGAGGAAACAATCCTGATGCCCATCGCCTGATGAACGGAAAAATAAAATATAGTACATTCTTTCAGTCAAATAGTCAGCCAGAAAAGGAATGAAGTACTGTTACAATTGCATGAACCTTGAAAACATTATGCTGAGCAAAAGAAGCCAGACACAAAAGACCTACATACTTTATATGATTCCATTTATATGAAATAATCAGAATAGGCAAACATATGGAAATATGAAGCTTAGTGGTTGCCAGGGCCTGGGAGAGGGGAGAATAGGTAATAACTCTTTCATGGGTATGGGGTTTCCTTTCGGGGTGATGAAAACGTCTGGAACTGGATAATGGTGTTGGTTGAACAGCATTGTGAATGTATTAAGTGCCATTGAATTGTATACCTTGAAATGGTTAAAATGATGAATTTTATGTTATGTGAATTTTGCTACAATAAAAAAAAAGGAGTTAGTTGGGGCCAGAACAGATGCCCTAAGCTGGGGCTAATGTCCGTTTCTTAGAGCTGCTGGCTCCACTTCCTGTTACTAACCTCCCCGGCCCAGGCCATGGGTGGAGGAGCCTGTGGCACCTCTCCGTGTGGGGAGCCCCATGGTCGGGCGGGAGAGGGCTGCCCACCCCAGGAGGCAGGATTCCCGGCAGCCAGGCCTGCTTCTTGCTCGTGTTCTTCTGCTGAGGCTTAGCCCCCATCGCTTCCTCATCCCATTGACCAACCTACTTCCAGTTAGCACCAAATGTTCCATACATCTCGCGCCCCCGGGCCTGGCTCTTGCTATGTGCACTAGAAAATGGAGGTCTTTCCCTTGTGATCCCTCCTCCACCTGGAAACATCCTTTAGGAACCAGTTGCTATCTTCCCCTTGGAGAAGACGTCCTCCTCCCCCCGCCCCCCGCCCCCTCACCACAAGCTGAGCTGAGCTCTTCCCAAGGTGTCACATGCATGTATCAGTGAAAGCAGACGTGGGTACATCATGTTTGCACATGTGTCTCCCCAGGAGGACTGGGAGCTGTGGAGGGAGGGGCCGGGCATGTCCGTCACTGTATTCCCGGGACAGCTCTGGTGCCTGCTCATAGGAGATGCTCAGCAACTGCTTGTTAAATAAGGCAAATGGCCTTGGTTCCCTCCCAGACATTCTCCATCACTGAGGGAGGGACAGGCGAGGTGATGTCCCTTTGTCTCCAGGGTTTTCTGGTTCGAAGAGCAACAGTGGGTGGCCACTCCAGCAAGTCGCTGCCTGTTGTCACGGTTTTCTGCTCCTTTGCCCACTGATAGAAGTGGAGAAGGAGCTAGAAGGAGCCTGCAGCAATCTTCTGCAAGCAGCTATTTCTGCTCTTGGCGAGGAGAAGGGAGGGCAGTGCCCAGAGACTGGGCTTCTCCATGTAGCCTGAATGGACCATCTTCTCTGGGAATCTAATTAAAACCCTCCCCTGAACAGCCTAGACATGTGGGTTTGGGCTGAGGGTACCTGGAGTCCTTCGACTGCAGGTTCTTATTCCATTTTCCTCTACAGACTCGAGGTGCTACTCTTTCTGCTTTTCTGATTATGAAATTAGTCATTTTCTAGGAAGCTTATTTATAGAGTCCTCTGCACGCATGCAGCACCAAGCTATTCTGAACACAGCTTGGGGCCTGGGAGGCTTAAGGTGTAAAAGCGTCTGTGAGTCACCCTTGGGGCCCCTTCCAGAGGTATCTGGATCCCTTGGTTACTTTTCTGCACCCAGCTAGGGGGCAGCCCTCAGGGACTGTCCTTAGGCGGGGGTGTTCTTTAGGATAAAGAAAAAGCTCTTTCTCAGAACGGGGAGGTTAGGGATAAGCGGGTGGGTTTTTTGTGGTTGTTTTTTTTGTTTTTATCCTCACCAGAGGATATTTTTCCATTGATTTTTAGGGAGAGTGGAAGGGAGGGGGAGAGACACAGAGAGAGAAACATCCATGTGAGATTGGTTGCCTCTCACACACACCTTGACCAGGGCTGGGAATCAAACCTGCAATCAAGGTACGTGCCCTTGACCAGAATCAAACCTGGGACCCTTCAGTCCGAGGGCTGATGCGCTATCCACTGAGCCAAACTGGCTAGGGCAAGGATAGGCATTCTTTTTTTTTTTTTTAATATATTTTATTGATTTTTTACAGAGAAGAAGGGAGAGGGATAGAGAGCCAGAAACATCGATGAGAGAGAAACATCAATCAGCTGCCTCCTGCACACCCCCGACTGGGGATGTGCCCACAACGAAGGTACATGCCCTTGACCGGAATTGAACCCGGGACCCTTGAGTCCGCAGGCCGACGCTCTATCCACTGAGCCAAACCGGTTAGGGCAGGATAGGCATTCTTGATCCCAATTTCCATGGTTGCGATGTATGGCCTGGGACAAGTCAGACCTCATTTTGTGCCTCAGTTTCCTCCTCTGCACAGTCACTGCTCCAGATGTGTGACTCTGTGACCGCTCTTGACAACAGCTCTGGAGGAGGGTTCCAAGTGGCTTAACAAAGACCTGCAAGCCAGGAAGCTCAGATGGTAACCATGTTGGAGGTTCCTGGTGGTTTTTCAAGATGGTCAGGGCAACATTCATTTACTCAGCAGGTATTTAGTGAACACTTACTATGAGCCAGCCAATGTGTGAGACTTTGAAAATAAAACAGAAATGGTGGTTCCTACCCTGTTGTAACTTCTGGTCTAATGGTTGAGGTAGATGTTAATCAAATAATGGCATAAATCAAAGTGAAATTTCAAATTGTGTCAAGTGCTATGAGTATAAAGTACTGAGAAGTAGAGATGGGGGAGCTTTCTGGGTAGAGAGGAAAGCGTGTACAAACTCATCCTGCATAGAAGAGCCTGACCAGAGTGCAGAGGTCAGGAGGGAAAGGGTCCTGAAATAAGGCTGGAGGGATAAACACGGGTCAGACCATGCAAGGTCAGGTAAACTTTGTTAAAGGATCTTTGTCTTTGTTCCAAGTGCAGTATGATGCCATCCGAGTCATTTTTTAAGGAAGGTTATGTGATAAATGTTGAGTTTGGAAAGAGTCGATTCTAGCTCAAGCCTGCCCCATTCAGTTGTACAGGTTGTAGAATGCACAACCTTTGCAGCCATATGTGTGCATTGGAGCATATGGAGAATGTTTTGGAGGTCAGCCTGAGTGGATGCCAGAGACCAGTTAAAAGATTGCCTCAATGCCCAGCCTGCATGGCTCAGAGGTTGAGCATCAATCTATGAACCAGGAGGTCGTGGTTCGATTCCCAGTCAGGGTACATGCCTGGGTTGTGGGCTCGATCCCTAGTGTGGGGCGTGTGGGAGGTAGCCAATCAGTGACGCTCTCTCATCACTGATATTTCTATCTCTCGCTCCCTTCCTCTCTGAAATCAATTAAAAATAAAAATAAAAAGATTGCCTCGGCAATCTAAGCATGAGATGCTTGGCTGGGACCGAGATAGAGGTGGTGGAGAGGGAGAAAGGTGGAAAGACTCAGGAGACATTTAAAGGGCCCTCTCTGCAGCAGAGCTCGGCTCTGAGATTTGGGATTCTCAGAGACAGTGCCAATTGCAATGAGGAAAGAATGGAATATAATGCAATGCCCGCTGCAAGCACCTTCACCCAGCCTGTCTGCCCTTTATTATTTCAGCCCAGCCTCAGGGCTGGTCCGAGAGGCAGGATTGCAGGACTGGTGGGCAGAGAGGCAGCTGTCCTCTTGGGCTTCTTGAAAGTAGTATGCTAGTGGGGCTGTATTAAAGGTCCTTTGGGTTGCCAATCTCAGAACTCCAACCCCACGAGCTGAAGCTAAAATGTTGGACGTTATTGAAAGGATTCTGCGGCATCTCATGGCCTCGGTGGACATGTTGCCCAATCAAGACTCAGGATGGGCCGGAATGCAGCAGCTCCGAGGCCCTCGGCAACAGATGTTTCAGGCCTTTTCTCCAGGGCACTGCAGCTGCCGTGATTCAACCCCAGAACCCCAGGCTGCAGGCCCTCCGAGTGTGTTAGAAAAGTGCAGGCAAGAGCATCTGATTGGCCCAGCCTGGTTGGTGTGCCCAGCCCCGGATCAGCCACCCACTGCCAGGAGTCAGAGGCATGAAGGGCAGGCGGGGCCCACTGGAGCCCACACCTGCATTTCCAGCCATTCCCACAGTCGGGAGCCCCTGTGAGCTGTGCCATTGCCCTTAGATGATGCCTGTCTAATAGACACTTCCAGGGGTCTGTCTGATCCACAGCAATCTTTTTCCAGCTTATTGGGTAAAGGGGGAAAGCTAGACGCCAGTGTAATCCTGGAAGGTGCCCTCATGGTCTAGAAAGAGGGTGTTCTGATTTCAGAAAGAAATAGAATGTTTAGAATATGCAATATATATGTATGGCTACTTCTAGCTATTTCTGGAGAAGCATTTTGCATACCACTGTCCACTGCCTGAGGCACAGGGCACTTGCAGTCCTTGGGGAGCTGGGCACAGACGGTGTTACTCAGACCCCTCTATTTGCTCACCAGTGCTTTCAACTTTTAAACCCTCAGTAACTAAGCAGCAGAACAGCACAGCAGTGAGCATGAGCCTGGAGTCCGAGATTGTCATTTCATACCAGCTCCCACCCAAATGATGTGTGTAACCTTGGGCAAGTTCTTGAACTTCTCTGAGCCTGTTTAATGATTCCTAATTCATGAGGTCACAATGAAGACTCTGTGATAAAAATTTGTAAAGTGCTTTGCCCATGGTAAGCCCATCTTGAAATCGAGAGATGATGATAAGGAGGAGGAGGAGGAGGAGGAGGAGGAGGAGGAGGAGGAGGAGGAGGAGGAGGAGGATGGTCGTCATAGCGATGCTACTGTTGCCGATGTCACATGGAAGATACCTGCAGAATTCTTCTGGCTCTGCAGCCTGACCCTTCTGTTGGTCTTTTCCTAAGGTCCCCCTGATGGAGTGGGGTGGAGTTATTCAAAGGGACACAGTACAAGAAAGGAAGGCTTTTGATCTTTGCTCAGGGTTGTCTTGATGCCAGCCTCATCTCCCGTTTTTTCATCCTGCTGCAGGAAGGAGAGAGAGAACCACACTGCTGATGACTCCGAGGGAGGGGCCCTGGACATGTGCTGCAGTGAGAGGCTGCCGGGTGAGTCTTCCGAGCACCCAGATGCCCCCCAGAGTTCCAGATGGAGGGAGAGAGCCTCAGATGACACTGGGGCTGGAGTAAAGCCTGGTTAGCTGGGAGCCTGCTTGAGAGGAGTGACTCAGCTGGTCCATAGATCTTCATTTAAATGGGAATTTGTTTTTCATCATTTGGAGCTGCTCTGGCTCCCACGGAGGGAAGAGGGGGTGGCTGAGGGTGTGCTGGGAGGGTAGAGAGCTGGGGAGTCTAGGGCTGGCCAGTACATGACCACTGACCAGTAGTGTGCTGTGCAGATTTCAAGAGGTAAGATTAGGAAACGCAGCCTGACTGTGGCATGAACCCAGGGTGGGGTGGATAATGTGGAGAAACTACCTGGCAGCCCTGTTGAGAAGCCTGGTTGTGAATGTCAGATTATGCTGCTTGAGTCTGGTTGACCACACCTGGGGGGAGCCTGGCTGTCGGAACCACGGGCCATGTCACCACAGAAATATCACCAAGGCACTCCTGCCCATGGGCAGATGTCCCAGTTGTAGACAAAATGCCCAAGTCATGAAAAGTGAAAGGAATAAAGGGAAGGAATGTGGGGGAAGATTTTAGTGTTGCTTTTCTTTTTAGAAACTTTGTAGTGGTTATTTTTCTTCTTATAACAAATATCCATTGTAGAAATATTAGAAAATAAAGACAAGGGGGAGAAATAAAAGAAAAATTACCATTTTCATTTCTTTCCTTCCACACCTTTTTGTTTAAAAACAACAACAAAAACAAAAAACAGCCCTAGCTGGTTTGGCTCAGTGGATAGAGCGTCAGCCTGAGGACTGAAGGGTTCTGGGTTCGATTCCAGTCAAGGGCACATGCCTGGGTTGCAGGCTCGACCCCCCAGTAGGGGGCGTGCAGGAGGCAGCCAATCAATGATTCTCTCTCATCATTAATGTTTCTGTCTCTTTCTCCCTCTCCCTTCTTCTCTCTGAAATCAATAAAATATATCTTTTTTTAAAAACAGCCATTTGAATTCTAATATTGAAATCCCAAACCTGTAGTTTTTCAGAAATCTCATGATTGACGAGGCACCTTAGAGTGGAATCTTCAGTGACACTCTTTAAGATAGACATTTAAAACAACTAGGTCTGCCTCTAAAGCAATGACTCTTTAAGATAAGCAGTTATTTCTCTGACCAGTGGCTCTGTTGGTTGGAATGTCGTCCTGTACACCAAAAGGTGGCAGGTTCGATTCCTGGTCAGGGCACATACATAGGTTGCTGATTCGATCCCCCTTCAGGGTGCATACAGAAAACAACCAATTGATGTGTCTCTCATATCAATGTTTCTCTCTCTAAAAATCAATAAAAATATATCCTTGGGTGTCAGTTTTAAAAAAATAACATAGGCAGTTATTTTATTCACACCATGAGCCAGGGTCCCAGCTACTGCTGAAGGTCCTCAGGTGAGCAGAGCCCATGGTGCAATTCACACTTTATCCAGTAGGCGGTACCCTTGCTCTGAACACTTTGGACTGCCTGATATCAGGGATGGTCTAGGTCTAGGACAGGAGCCACTCCACAGTTGTTGTGGGGACTAGAAACAACTAACTTGAAGGAAACAGTTCTCCAGAGGGATGTGAGCGCTGTCTGTGACTCTGAGAGACTGCCTTGTGAAGGGGCAGCTGCTGCATTCTGTGTGCCTCTTAGGAAGACGGCATAAGCTAATACATAGAAACTAAAAAGAGGCCCGTTGGCCCAAAAGATGCAGAACCTTCTTTCTGACTCTAAAAGTGCCCAGTTATAGAACTTGTTAATTGAAGAGGAAGAAAAAGAGTGTTCCATCATTGGAGGCATTCAAGTATGATCTGGATAGACATTGGAGAGGAAATTTCCACAATGGGTGGGAGGTCAAGATGACATCAAAAGTCCCTTTCAACTACTCAACAGTTCTGTGATTCAGATATGAGTCATAGAATTCGGAGATGATTCTACAACCAGGGACGGCCCTACTGGCTAGGAAAAAAAAATCCATTTTGGAAAATAGGACATGATGTATATTTGTCCAGAGAGTAGCAATGGTGGGGAGGAAAGAGCATGGGTTTTGGCCTTTGAGTCTGGCTGTTTTGTTTACAGGCTGTGTGTTAATGGACAAGTCACTTAACCTTGCTGAGCTTCTAGTTCCTAATTTGTAAGTGGAAACAACTTATTAATAAATGGTTATTTATCTTCACAAAGATTAAATAAATAAAATCACACATGCACTTCACTTATTCAACAAACATTTATTGAGCAACTACTGTGTGTCAGGTATTATACTAGGTGCTAGTGATAATAGTGGTGAAAAAAGCAGACATAGTCTCTGCTCTGCTTTGAGTTGCTTCTGGAAAACAGGACGAAGCCACAGCAGAAGGGTCACAGTAATAAGCATATTTAATCCCACCCTTCTCTCCCATTCCCTCCTGAAAGCCAGCAACCAAGGTACAATGGAAGAGGAGCATTGGTTATCTCCACTGGAGCTGGCACATTGCCTTTCTTGTGCTATGTGCACTGTTCCAAATGCCTTTACAGGTATATGTCATGTAATCCCCTCCACTAACCTAGGGAGTCTGCATCATTTGCTATCCCCATCCTATAGATGAGAGGACCAAGGCCCAGGCAGGTTAGGGAATCTGTCCAGGTCACCTAGCAAGTGTTTGGTAGAGTGAGAATTCACTCCGGGCCATCTCTTCAGAGCTCATGCTCCTGGCCACGACCGCATTGCGCTTCCGTTGTCACCATCGAGCCACCATCATCTTCTGGAATCCTATAGGTTAAGGTAGGAAGAGACAAGGGGTGTCTGTCCCCAAGGAGAATTTTGGAGGAGATGATAGATGTCACTGTGCATAGCCCCTTCTCTGTCCTTTCTCTGGAAAACCCTGCCATCCAGAAGCCAGGCATGTTGTGTGCTCCCCTAGACCCCACAATGCCATCTTTATATGATATTGAAGTAACTTTTGCCTGTTTCCTCAATGGGACCATGAACTCCTTGAAGGCAAGTACCTCTCTATTTCATCCTCCATGTCTAACATTCATCCACTCATTTCTTCATTCCTTCACTAGCTAGTCATTGAGCATCTGCATGTAAACACCGAAAATTCAACAGTGCACCAAACTGAGAAAATGTCCAACCCCATAGAACAGTATTGTTTACTGGTGAACAGCAGGGACCCTTGACAGGTGTGGCCCCCACCACTTACCATGGGATGATCATAGGCAAGCTACTTAACATCTCTGTGCATCCCATTTACAAAATGGCAAGAATAATATTCACTGCCAGGTTGAGTTGTTTGAGGATTAAATGAAATAATAGAGAAATTAGAACAGTGTTTGGTACATAGCAAGTGCTACACAGGCATTTTTTATTAAGAGAAAGATAAATAAAATAAGAAAAATATATAGCATGGTAGGTATGTGCTATGGGAAAAATTAAGGCCAAGAAGCCAGGGATGGGAAAAGGACTGGAGGTTGGTTCTGGAACTTGGTAAGGAGTAGATTTCCACAAATGTTCATCAGCTGAAACCACTCACCTGAATTGCAACTTGGACATAAAGGGAGATGGCAGGCTAGAGCTAGACCAAGAGAATTGGGGTGCTGGCCCTTTAGAATGAGCCCATGGGCACTGCAAGCAATTGGATAATGATAGTGTAAAAACACAGTCCTCGAGTAATCTCTCCCTCTCCCAGCTGTCTTCCCTGCTGGGCGAAACCAGAAGCGAGGCAGAGTGGGGGCCAGCCATGCCTGATGACTCACTTATTCCTACACGCACTGCACTGCCAGGCTGGGGCAACATCGCCAACACTCCCAGCCACAGCCACCTAGACCTGAGCCGAGCAGGTCATGCAGTCCTCCCTGCTTGAAATTTTCATGTGAAAATATCCTCAGGCATCACCAACACCTCAGGCAACCCATAGCTGCCCCAGGGACAGGCATGCTTGCTCACAGGGCACTCCACGCATGTGCTCACACACTCATATGGGTTCTCACTTGTCACAGCCTCATGCTCACATGCTCACGTGCACACACCCACACACAGCCACCCAGGCACGCACCCGGTCTCTCTGTCTCACAGAGCCCTGTGGAAGCACACCCCCACCTTCAAGTTCACACCCCTGCCCGTCTTCCTCTTGCAAACTCGGGCTGTCTTAGCTCCATGGCTCCATCATGCATCCCCTTCCACCCGACATGCTTTTAGAGATGGACAGACTTGCTTGCTCTCGCCTTCCCTCTTTAGGTCTCTTTCTCTCCCACATCCGTGCCCCTTCTCATGCACCCATACAGACAAGCAGGCATGCTCCTTCCCTCCCGTTCTGTGCCCTGTTCCCAGGCCCTCCATTGCCCACTGTTCCTAGGTACTGTAGCAGGCACTGGGTGTGTACCTGGTTGCCTCCTCCACTCCGTGTACACGCACACGTTTATTTTTCTTCTCCCCTCATGCACACAGTCTTTTTCACATGGTCACCCTTCTTTTCTTCTTTTTCATTCCTCCTTGCTTGCTCACTTATTTGCTCACAGTCACCCAAACACATTTATACATTCCAACTCACACTCCCCCTCTTCCGCGCGTAGGTGTTCACATTCGCAAGAAACCAGGCAACCCTGCTGGTGCTGGGGCCTCCGCGCTTTCCCCAGCCGGCACCGTTGTGGGCCTAGCTTGGGACCAGCAGCTTCTTCAGGGATACGGCGCAGAGGAGGGAGGTAGATAGGCGACAATAGGAACTAGTGATGGCATGACGTCACCAAGTATTGCTCTGTGTCTCCAGTGGGCACATGGGCAGGCCTGCTCCTAACATTTGCAGGGACCTAAGCCAGGCTTCAAATGGGGCCCCAAGTGGTACATCACCCACTGCTCAGTTCTACACTGCAAGGGCCCCTGTGTGCATGCATGTGGGCATGTCAGTCTGTGTGTCTAAGCGTGATCTACACCCCGCCCCAAGAGCTGTTCCTT
Source organism: Myotis daubentonii (assembly GCF_963259705.1). NCBI lineage: Eukaryota > Metazoa > Chordata > Mammalia > Chiroptera > Vespertilionidae > Myotis > Myotis daubentonii. The sequence goes on along the minus strand of NC_081848.1, from coordinate 56,415,641 downwards.
GGTCACCCCTCAAACCTAAAGATCCCGAAGCAGGAGGCCATGTCCACCCTCGGAAGGATGGTCCTGCACCCAAGCTGGTTTCGGGCCCCTTGGTTAAGGAGCTCTGGAGTCCCAGTAGCCAGAGCATGGCCTGGAGAGGGGAGCATGGGCACATCCCCTATGCCCCGTGGACTGCTCATCCATGGGGAGTGGCACAGCCAGAGAAGAGGGAGCTAGGGCCCGGTCTGAGGACACATGCTCTTGGGAACAGGGTGTTTCCACAGCCCTCCTGTATGTATGTCACTGCCATGATGTATGTCACTGCCACCCTGAGATTTTAGGATGTCATAATTAGCTGGCTGTACACAAGGTTGTGAGTAGACACTGAGGTTTGAATAGGCCATTCATTGCGCATTTGATAGGAGCCGCTGGCCTTTTGGGCCAGTGGCTCCAATACCCACTCCCTACCTAAGTCCCAGGGCCTTGAAATCTACCCTCCGCCAGCCTTAGGCTCTGTATCATCATCGGAATCAAGTGGGGGTCTTCCCCTCTGAGGGGAAGAAGGTGGTTTCAGCAAGATGCCACTGCCCATCACGGGAGCCTTTTATAAAGTAAGGAGGCGGCCTGTACTCAGGAAACCTCTGCTGTCCTAACCTGGCAGCAACTCCCGCTGGCCATCAGGGAGGGTAGGTCATAGCTTTCATGGCCGTACCACCACAGCACGGATCAGCTCTTAGGCCAGAAGCCAACAAGGACCAATTGAAAAGGCAGCCTGGCCCTTTTATCGACTTGACAACTTTTTATTGAGCAGCTACTCTGTGCCCTATGCTCTGCCAAGCACTGATGATACAATGAAGAGCAAGACAGACTGGGTCCCTGCTCTCAGAGAGGGTAGGACTCCATGGAAGGGCACAACAGCAACATAACCCTATGTTGGGGGGTCATGGAAGGCTTCCTGTGACTAGAAGGATGAGTAGGGTCCTGGTTCATGTTCTTGTTAACCATCTGTCAAAGCATTTCAAGGAACAAGTTAACCTCATAATGACCAGTCCCCGTTCTCAAAAAGCCCCCAGTCTGGTGCCTAGTACTGGTTTAAACTGTGCTTCTGCCCTCCACCCAGCCCAGGGTCACCCTCTGCTAACCTGAGCTACCCACCCAGGTAATCTTGGCGCCTCACACCAGGGTTGACCCTCAGCCACACCCAGCCTCTCACGCCTGCCTCTCCTCCGTGTGAATCCTGGTCCATTGTGGAAGCCCTCATGAACCGAGGAAAGAATAAAACTATTTGTATCAGTTATATTTTGCTACAATATTTTGTGTTCAGATACTTTTTCTATTCTTTCTTTTTTTAATAATGTTTTTGTTTTTTTTGGTTGCAGTTAACATACAATATTCTATTAGTCCCAGATGTACAACATGGTAATTAGACATTTCTGTAACTTCAGAAGTTACATGTGCAAGTGTTTTCCTTTGTAAATACTGTGTTCTGTTAGCTTCATTCTTCTCACTCAGCGGTGTTTCTGAGGCCCTTCATGGTGCCATATGTACTGACCCTTTGCTCCTCAGGGCTGCATAGCATTCCCCGGTGTGTTCCTAGACCAGTGGTGGCGAACCTCTGACACACGAACTCATTTTTTTGGTTGATTTTTCTTAATGATTAAATGGCATTTAAATATATAAAATAAGTATCAAAAATATAAGTCTTTGTTTTACTACGGTTGCAAATATCAAAAAATTTCTATAGGTGACACGGCACCAGAGTTAAGTTAGGGTTTTTCAAGGGGAAGCCATTGAATTAAACTAACACTCAAGATATTTTTTTACGGCAGCCCTGGGTCTTTAGTACTGGAAGGTCCCTTAAGGCCCCATTGTTGTCCCCAGTTCCGAAGGCCCGTGAGGTCTAGGAAGCCACTGAGCTGCCACTTTGCCAACAGTGTGAGGTTTTGGGTGGTAGAGGCCATCTGAGGGTGGCAGCCTCTGGAGGATTGGGGTTTGTTGGCACTACTCTCCTGGGAATCTCAGGTTGCTCTTGCTCACCTCCTATCACCTAGACCAGCCGTGGGCAAACTACAGCCCGCGGGCCGGATCCAGCCCATTTGAAATGAATAAAACTATTGGGAAAAAAAGACCGTACCCTTTTATGTAATGATGTTTACTTTGAATTTGTATTAGTTCACACAAACACTCCATCCATGCTTTTGTTCCGGCCCTCCGGTCCAGTTTAAGAACCCATTGTGGCCCTCGAGTCAAAAAGTTTGCCCACCCCTGACCTAGACACTCCTAGACCTCCGAGGGCACTTACCGGGCCCAGCCTTCTGCTGCCATCGGGCCTCAGCCCTTCAGATCCCCACAGTGAAAATTCCCATGTTGACCACATGGGTGAGAACTGAACCAGAGGGTTAAAGACCTATGTGCCAATCCTGGTTCTTACTCTGTGGACCTCCATTTTCTCATCTGTGAAATGGAAGGATGGAAGATGCCCTCCCATGCATTTGTGCTCAAGTCTGGAGCACTTGAGACTTCTGGTACCCCATCGCCCCAGGACTTTTCTGTGGGTTCTTTTAGTTCTCAGTGTTGGGGGGGGAGGATGCTGCACCCTCAGAGTTTCATTGACCCTTTCACCCTTGTACTTCTGGGCCTCCACTCCAGAGAGGCACAAAGAATTGGGCCTTTGTGTGCAACAACAAAGCTGTTTGGTTCTTTTTCAGATAGAACCATTTTATTATATCCCATCCAAAGAGTACTTGAGTTGTGTTTTGTTTTGTTTTGAAAGCTTGTTAGCATTCTGGTTTTAAATAACTGGCAGAAACAAAGCTGCCCCACTTCTGCCACCCCCAGTCCGTACCCACTCCATCCACGGCTCCGTTGCCAGCCAGCAGCCTCAAAGCCCCTACCCACGTGGGGACAGGGGTCCATTGTCCTCCTGCAGGGCCCACCTGGCAGATGAAAGGGAGGTCCTTACTGCTGCCTCTGCCTCATCTCTCTTTTTCCTTCCCCTCTTTCCCCCTCCTTTCTCAATGATTGAGCTTTCACGTGGGCCAGGCACCAGGTTAAGCTCTTTGCAGGCTTTACTTTATGGTATTCTCAGAATCCAAGAAGCAAATTGTATATCTCTTGTCTGGAGCAGCGGTCACCAACTGATGGTCCGCGGAGAGATTACGTCACTTACCCAAGGTCACATAGTAAATGGCAAAGGCAGGCCTCAAACCTACATCTGTGTGACTCCAAAGCTTTCCCTGTGAGCCACTAGCAAAAGTTACCTCCCTGCCCTGGCCAGTGACTCAGCTGGTTGGAGCATTGTCCCATACCCCAACCCCAAAAGGTTGCAGGTTTGATCCCAGGTCAGGGCATGTACTGGAGGCAACTGATCGATGTTTCTCTCTCACATTGATATCTCTCCTCCCCCTCCTCCTCCTTCTCCTCCTCCTTCTCTCTCTAAAAAATCAGTAAACATATCCTAGGGTGAGGATTAAACAAACAAAAAATCTGCCCAGCTGGTGTGTCTCAGTGATTGAGCATTAACCCATGAACCGGGAGGTCATGGTTCAATTCAAGGTCAGGGCACATTCCTGGGTTGTGGACTCAATACCCAGTAGGGGGTGTGCAGGAGGCAGCAATCAATGATTCTTTCTCATCATTGATGTTTCTATCTCTCCCTCTCCATCTCACTAAAATCAATAAAAATATATTTTAAAAGTAGATAAATAAAATAAAAATATACCTCCCTAGAAGCAAAGCTAGAGTTAGTGTGGGGACAGGAAGAGCTGCAATACAGCCTGGAGGCTCAGGTACTAGAGATATTTCCTATGACTTGAAAGTCTACCTACCGAGAGCATCCACACACAAGGCCCATTCTTGCCTCTTGACCTGCCCCGTCCCTATTACAGCCTCTCGTGTATCTGCAAAGAGCGTTCAGCCCTCCTGACCTTCCAGACTACGCATCCAACACGCTTGGTTCCCAGGCCTCCCCATCATCTTGGTCCCAGTCTAGCTTTTCTCTGCCCCCGCCTGCCAGGGTGTGATAGATGGACTGTCCCCTCTGCCCTGGAATGGCTGGAGCTCCTTCTCAGACTGACTTCCCCCAACAAGGAGGAGGAAGAAGTGGCAGGGGCCCAGCCTGGGGCAGACAGCGTGGAGTCTGACTAAGAGGCCAGATCCTAGCCCTGGCCCAGTAGCTCAGTTGGTTAGAGCATCAGCCCACTACACCAAGGTTTCGGGTTCAATACCCAGTCAGGGCACATACAAGAATCAACCAATGAATGTATAAATAAGTGGAACAAGAAATAGAGGTTTCTCTCTCTCTCCCTCCCTCCCTCTCTCCCTCTCTATCTCTCTCTCACTTTCTCTAAAATCAATAAAGAAAAAATAAAAGGTGATGTGGAGTAGAGAGCAGAAAACCTGAGTTAGTCATCTAGTGTGTTGGTTATCAGTATGGGCTCTGGAGACAGACTATCTGAGTTCTGGTCTTAGTTTACCCATTTAGTAGCTGACGTTGGCCAAGTGACTCGACTTCCCTGTGCCTCAGTTTCATCATCTGTAAAATGGGAGTAAGGGTAGCACCCACCCTCTAAGATTGTTGCAAAGACTAAATGTGTTAGTATATATAAAGCACTTAGAGCAGCGCCCAGCACATGGGAAGCACTCATTATGTGTTAGCTAATAGTGGTCACGGTAGCGGCCAACATCCTGGCTCTGCCATTGGTTGGCTGTTGACCTTGAGTAGCCAATTCCCACCTCTGGGCTCAGTTTTCCCATCTAAGAAATGAGCAGACTAGCCCAGATGCCCCTCAGGGCCTGTCAGGCTCTGACGTCTTTGTTTCTAGAAGCCCAGGCAGGACTGAGCGTGATGTTCTGTTGGTCCAGGCCCCCTGAGACCTTGTGGTCATGGCTGGGAGGTCACCCTGCCATGTTCGGGAAGGGAAGAAAAGCTGAATGGGACAAAACCGGCCACCCTGCTCATGTAAACAGGGACAGGCTGAGCCAGCCTTCCGTTCCGGTGTTCCGGTGGGCTAGCAGCTGGCAGCGCCAAGGATGAGTCACTGACAGCAGCAGCCACGGGCGTTCCATCTCAGGCGGTGCCAGCCCCGGGCACTCGGTAGCTGCAGAGTTTGATGGTGGGACTCAGGTGCTGGGTGACGGGAGGGGATCATAGTACTCCCACATGACCCAGGTCAATCTGAAGGCCATTTGCCTGCAGACTTTACCCAGGCTCCCTAGAGCTTTGGCCTGGGACCTGGAGCTCCTGTCTTCCAGGATCTCTTCCCTCCATACTGTGTGGCCTTTGAAGAGCCAAGAAGAGCTGGGGATCAGGCGCACAAGCTGTACCTGGTTTCGGGGTTCCCCCAGATACAAGGACTCCATCCCTCTCTCCCTCCCAGCCTCTCACCAGCTCCCAGGCTTTGCTGCAATGACCCTTTCCTAAGAAGCAGTGTGGCAAAATGGAAAGATCACTTGGTATCAGGAAGCCCTGGGTTCGACTTCAGGTCTGCACGGACTTGAGCAGCCGCTTAACCTGGCTGAGCCTCGATTCCCACGCCTGGAAAATCCCCTGCACCCCGTGCAGGCGTGAGGAGCTAGTGCGCGCGCGACCTTAAATCACTGTCAGCAAGCTGCCTCTGAGTCAGAGTTTCGTGCGTGGCAAAGCAGCTACCTCGCTGTGAACTATTGAAAAGCCAGCCCTTGACAGAAGCAGCCGCCTCTCACCAACAAAACGGGGCTGATGATGCGAATATCTACCTCACAGAGCTGCCGAGAGAAGCAAATGCAACTGCGTGTGCAGATGCGCTTTGGGAACTGCATAGAGCCTGCCCAGCGATGGCGTTGTCGTTCCCAAAACTGGATAGTGAGCAGGGGAAAGAGAAGCACTGACGTTGCCTCTGGGCGTGGGCCCAGGACCACAGTGATCTGTGCAGGCAGGGACTGTTTGAGCCTCTCCGAGTTCTTGGCAAAGTATATCATTGGTGCTCAGGAAATGTGTATTGGGCTCACACATGACTGAGCAGAGACTGAAATCAGCCCGGTGCGCCCCCTCCCCACTTACATGATTTTCCGTCACCGACCTCTGCTCCCCCTGGCTGAGATCAGGGGTGCTTAACCCGGGGTCCGTGAATCCCCTCCAGAACTGTACACAGAATATAGTGTGTTTGACAGTGAATCTTCCTGAGTAAAGAAGTGTCAGAGTTCTGCCCAGAAAAGCTTTTAGGGGAACCCTGCTCTGAAAGATGGGCATCTGCCAGGTGCTCAGTGAGCACCCGCCCGTCGGATTCATTTGGCTCCCAGGACTGCCAGGTACCCTGTGGATTAAAAAGGAACAGCCTCCATCTTTGTCTCTGAGAGGTGCATGCAGGGCCCCACCAGCCTGCAGTTTTCTTTCCTGCAAGTTAGTTAACCTGCCATCTTTCAGATGCAAAAGCACTGATCATACATCATCAGGGGCCTGTCTTCTGAGTGGCTGTTCTACAGCTGGCTGGGTCTCAGACAGCCATGCACGATCTCCCATGTCCTACCAAAGGCATTTGTTTGTGTGTGTTTTTCTTTTTTGAGATTTTTAAAAAATTTAAAGATAGTTGGTGTACAACCTTTATTGGTTCTATTAGTTTCAGGTGCATATAATATAGTGATTCAACATTTTTATACTTTACAATGTGATCACTCAACTTAATCTAGTAATTATCTGTCACTGTACATACTTATCACATTACTAGAGGCACGAATTCATGCACCAGTGGGGTCTCTTGGCCTGGCCTGCGGGATCAGGCCGAAACTGGCTCTCCAACATCCCCCAAGGGGTCCTGGGTTGCAAGAAGGTGCAGGCCAGGCCAAGGGACCCCACTGGTGCATGGTCAGGCCGGGGAGAGATGCAGGGGGTTGGCTAGCTGGGGAGGGACTGCGGGAGGGCTCCAGGGTGTGTCTGGCCTGTCTCACTCAGTCCCCATCGGCCGGACCTCAGCAGCAAGCTAACCTACCGGTTGGAGCATCTGCCCCCTGGTGGTCAGTGCACATCATAGTGAGCTGTTGAGCAACCTTAGCATATCATTAGCATAGTATGCTTTAATTGGTTGAACAGGCAACAGAACGACCAGACACTTAGCATATTAGGCTTTTATTATATAGGATTATTGATTATATTCCCCTTCCTCTTTTCATCTATCTCCCCAACCCCCTCACTTCTGGTAACCATCTGTTTGGTCTGTGTTTCTATCCATTTGTTTATTTTTTTAAAATATATTTTTATTGATTTCAGAGAGGAAGGGAAAAGGATAGAGAGGTAGAAACATCAATGGTGAGAGAGAATCATTGATCAGCTGCCTCCTGTACTCCCCCTACTGTGGGGATCGAGCCCGAAACCTGGGAATGTGCCCTTGACCAGAATCGAACCTGGGACCCTTCAGTCTGTAGGCCGACGCTCTATCCACTGAGGCAAACCAGCTAGTGCTGTGTTTCTATCCATTTAGATGTGACCAGTGGGAGTCAGGGCCCTGACACAGGGCATATTAACTAGGCCTCATGGTATCTAATCTCAGAACTGTGATCTCTTTTTTAAAATATTTTTTCTCACTAAAAATAAATATATGTGTATATATACACATACATGTGTATATACTCATACACACATTTATTTATTGAAGAAAATCTGGAATATATAAACAATGAAAAAATCACCTATAATTTCACCCTCTTCCAAAGAACTGTCGTCAGCACCTGGCTTCTGTTCTTCCCACTAACCGTGTGCATTATGGAGCACTTACTGTGTGCCAGGCATCGACTGTGCTGCAGGCTCTGCAGGCACCATCTCATGTCAGCCCTTGTCTTACGTCTGGTATACTCCACCTTTCTACATGCACCTTTACACTTTCTTAGTTTTAAGGCCAAGGGGATCATACTGTTTTGTAACCTTGCCTTCCTCACTGCAATAGCATTGAAATTTCTTTCTGTGTTATTAAATATTCATCTACAGGATCATTTATAACATCGGCATAATGTTTTATTGCAGGCGAGTTCCATGCTTCTCAGACTGGGGTGCATGTACCCCTGAGGGCAAAGCCACAGGATAAATGTAGCACAGTCTCCTGAAGCATAAATTGGATTCGAAGCTTTGGGAGGGGAAAAAACCACATTATTGCCCTAACTGGTTTGGCTCAGTGGATAGAGCGTTGGCCTACAGACTGAAAGGTCCCAGGTTCGATTTCGGCCAAGGGCATGTACGTTGGTTGCGGGCACATCCCTGGTGGGAGGTGTGCAGGAGGCAGCTGATCGATGTTTCTCACCAATGTTTCTAACTCTCTATCCCTCTCCCTTCCTCTCTGTGAAAAATCAATAAAATATATTTAAAAACACACATTATTTTAATATTAAAACAAGTGTGTGTCTACCATAGTGTAAAAGAGCAACCATGAATTTTAAAACAGAGCAGCCACGTTCAAAATTGTTTGAGCTTGTGTTTTCCCAAGACCCAGCCCCCTGTCCTCCGGGTGGCAGGAACATCTGAGAAGCGCAGAGTTCTAGTTCAAGCCCCTCGTTTTACTGATAAGGCACCCGAGGCTCAGGGAGAAGGAGGGAGCTTGTGTGCCCCTCCCAGCCTTCCATACTTGGCAGCATCCCTCCACTGCTTTTTCAGAGGGTGTGGGTGGAGACCTTGCCACTTGAGTAATAAAACCTCTGCGTATCTATAGTGGAAACTCTTGGCTTCCTGCATGATCCATCTCTTAGCAGTAGTTTTGTTTTTCTTTTCGCCTTGCCGGCCAGGATCTGAGCTGTGCACTCCTGTGGTTCGTAACTGTAGTCTCTGTGGGCAAAGGTGGAGGCCCTCCCTCAGCCCCCATGGACTCCAGCAGCACTCAGATATGTCACTTAATGCACTGTATGAATCCACTGCTCTGTTTTACCCAGGAGACTGGGAGGCCTGTGTAATCATTATCATCATCTGACATGTATCAAGCACCTTCTAGATGCTTCCAGATAAAACACCATGCTGCATGTTTTATCTGAAGTCTTCATAACACCTTTTCAAAGCAGGTATGATTGTCCCCATTTATCAGTAAGAAAACTGAGCCAAAGATGATTACTTGTGCATCATCATTCACTGATAAGTATTTACGGCAGGATTACATGCCAGGACTTGTGTTAAACGCTGTGGACAATCATGATGAACAAAACTGATACCACTCCTGCCTTTATGGAACTTACAGTGGGGGAGATGATATTCAACAAATACGTGTTCTTAAATATGTTTTTTTTAATTGATTTCAGAGAGAGGAAAGGAGAAGAGAGGGATAGAAACATCAATGATGAGAGAGAATCAGCCAGCAGCTGCCTCCCGCACAACCCCCACTGGCGATCAAGCATGCAACTTGGTCATGTGCCCTGACCGGGAATCGAGCCAGGACCTTCCGGGTCATGGGTCGATGCTCAACCACTGAGCCACAATGGCCGGCTCAACAAATAATTGTACAAACTGTAGTGAGTGTAATGTGGCCCAGAGCCTGTCCAGCTGCCTCAGTTTAAACCCACCTCAGCCACTTATCAGCTAGCCTCATCTTGGTCTTCTGTAAAAAGAGGATAATAGTAGTATCCACTTTGTAGGAGTACTATCAAGCAAGTAAATCAGCAAAGGTAGAGCCCTCAGAGCAGGGCCTTGCACATTCCAGGGGTATTGCTGCTGCTGGGACGAAGGAGAGGGTGCCCGGCGCACATGATAGGGCAGGGCCTACGTCTGGTGACACTGACTGAGTTCTACAAGAGGAATGGGAGTTAACTTGGCAAAGTGGGGGGATGACAGGGGGTAGCGGGGTGCAGGGTGTTGGACGTATGTTCCAGGCAGAGGGAATCGCCTGTGCCAAGCACCGAGGGTGGACTCACCTGAGGAAATGCACGGAGTGTGGCTGGAACACAGCAGGTAGGGAGCCTTACAGGTCAGCATCTGCAAAGGAGGCGCCTGTGGTGGAAATGCAGCTGTTTCCGGGTCCTGCGCTCTGCACGGCACCGTTGGTCCAGGCCACGGGAGAGGCTTAGTCAACGTCCCGTGAGCGAGCGAGCGAGCACAAGGACAGACAGCTACGTTGGCCTCACGTGGTCTTGCTGTGGGAGTTCCATTGTCCCCCAACCAGAAGAGGAGTCCGTTGTCCCATATACACAGCGGTGTGTGGACAGTTCCATCCCCACAGTCGAGCATTACACAGCCCTGTTGCTGGTCCCTCCCTTCTTGGCAGTAGACTGAAACGTGTGGGTTTGGATGGGGATCTTCCACATCCGGGACTCAGCAAGGTGGCTGCTGCTGCTGGAATCCCTGCACTGCAGTCAGGGCCCCAGATCTAAGCCAGTGGTATTCAGACTCTCTCAGGAGTGGAAGCCTGTGTGGAAATGATCTTAAAGGAAACCCAGAAGGTGGCACGGGGACAAGCAGAGCTTCCGCAGGCAGAGGGACTCTGCGCTTGGTAATACCTGGTGCACCTGAGTGAATACTAGGGCTCCACAAAGCACAGTTAGAAATCCAAGGGCTGAGCCCAACTCGCACTGTCCAGGTGTGGAAACTGAGGCCCAGAGACGGGGTGACCCTCCCAAGGTCACACAACCAGGGCCAGACCCAGAACTGAATTCCAGACATTGGATAATCAATTTTATTACACCCAGATTTTCCTACCCACCACCCTGCCCGCCCACACACCTCTTCAGTTCGGGGGCGGGGGGCCGGGGGAGGGGGGGTCTCGAGGTTGGGGAAGGGCTGTAGCTAGGATCTTGTCACGTGTCCAGCCTCCAGCCCCAAGCCCCAGTCGGAGCCCAGGGCACAGGGCACGGGAGTCAAAAATCCGGAAGGCAGGCGTGGGCGGGTTATTCACGTGCACAACCTGGTTGTGCTGTGTCTTTTCTCTCTCTCTCTCTCTCTCTCTCTCTCTCTCTCTCTCTCTCTCTCTCTCTCTCTTTAATTGAGTTTGAGGTGGTTGTTTTTTGTTTCCTTAAGAAATGGAAAAGAATGAAGCTGCATAAACACAAGGATGTTAACTCCCTGAAAAACCTCCTGCCATTTTAACTCTGTTACTGGAGAAATAAAAGAGAAATAATTTGTCCACCCACACTTAGCTGTTTCTGACGAAGGTAGGTGAATATTGCTTTGCTAATCGAGGGTGACTGCTGGAAGTGGAGCCACGCTGACTGATCCCGGATTGAGAGGAAGGCACGGCAGCCCCAGGAGGAGCGGCCCGTGGGCCCACGGGCCCCGAGTCAGCGGCCGGCTGTCCTCCTTCCACAGGTCTCCCCCAGCCAGTAGTGATGGAGGCCCTGGACCAGGCCGAAGAGCTCACGGACTCGCGGAGAGAAATGCCACCGCCACCCCCTCCTTCATCGCCCTCTGAGCCAGCTCAGAAGCCGCCACCTCCGGGCACCTGGAGCCACTCCCTCACGGTCAAGAGCAGCCTGTGCCTGTTGGCTGCCTCCCAGTTCCTGGTAAGGACATCACAGGCCCCAGGAGGGATTGGAGAGGGTGCGGGTTGAGGGACAGCCCTCCACCTCCTCCCCAAGCTGGCCACCTGGGGATGCCGAGAGGTGAGGGCCCTTCTTAGTGCCCCTCGGGGACTCCCAGCCCTCGGCTGGAGTTCTGAGCTACCGCCTCCATAGCCAAGCCCCTCACACCCTGCCCTCCCTCACCAGGAGCAGGAACAGCCTCCGCCCAAGCCTCTGGCCCTGCAGGGGTCTCTCTGAGGACTTCCTGTCTCGGCGGCCCCTGGGAAGGGCTATCCCTTGACTCCTGTAGTCAGCTCTTCCCCAGAGAGAGTCCCGGGCCTTCTTTGGCACGCAGGGCCTGGGCCCTTCCCTCAGCTGTGCAGGCTGGACCTTGGGGCCAGGCTGGCGTGGGAAGGGGCGCACAGAGCCCAGGCCCCTAACTCAGTGCACTTGTCCAGCTTGCCTGCGGCATGCTCTGGCTCAGCGGCTATGGCCCCAGCTGGTTGCAGAATGCCACACTCCTGGAACAGCTGGGACCCAGGGTGAGTAAGCTCCGGGACCTCCAGGGCAGGGGCAGCGGTGGGGGGCCTCCCTTCGCACCAAGCCCTGCGCGGGGCCGTCTCTGAGTTCCGAAGGCAGCCCCACCCCCTGGAGCTCTTCTCCCTGCTCCCCACCCAGATCTGATCTGAAGTTTTCAGAGCCTTGGTTCTGTCCCTGTTGAAACAGATGAGAACTCTGCCCCCTCCCCACCCCCCACCCCCCAACCACCCAACCACCTTGACCTGTCTGTCTGGTGTCCCCAGGCCTGGCTGGGCGTTGGGACCTGGGAAGTCCCCAGTCTGCTGCTGGTCTCTCTGTCTGTGCTCCTCGTTACCAGCCTGGTAAGGTGCCTCCTAACCCTGAGGCCTGATCCCCACCAGCCCCCGTTAGACATTCTGGGTCGGTCTGAGGGGTGGGCTGTTTGTCTCTCTCCATCAGTGTGCCCCGCATGGGGTGAGAGCACCTTCAGAATTGTTCTACAGTGTTCTAGGCAGGGGAGTGGGGCCAAGGCAGGAAGAAGACAAGTAGGAGCCCCCACAGCCCACCAAGAAACCCTCAATCCACAAGAAGCTGAGAGGTCGAGGGAGGGAGGGAGGGAGGGGTCAGGGAGGACAAGGTGAGGGTGGAGCCTGCCATCCCTGTGAGGGGCAGTTCCGTGCAGATAGCTCCCAGGAGAGCAGGGCTGCTCTAGACATATTGAGGGGCAAGGGGCTTACTTCCATGCGCCGCCCACCAGCGAGGGGGCAGCAGCATGGTCCCAAGTCTGTGATGCTGTATCCCTCCAACCAGGTGTGGCACCTCCTGAGGGCTCCCCCAGAGCCACCCACACCACTGCCCCCCGAGGACAGGCGCCAGTCGGTAAGCCGCCAGCCCTCCTTCACCTACTCGGAGTGGATGGAAGAGAAGGTCGAAGATGACTTCCTGGACCTGGACCCCGTCCCCGAGACTCCTGTGTTTGACTGCACGATGGACATCAAGCCTGAGGCCGACCCCGCCTCGCTGACCGTCAAGTCCATGGGTCTGCAGGAGAGGTGGGAGGCGTGGAGGAGGGGTGGGCTCTCTGGGCCCTGGAGCTCTCAGCTCCCGGTCAGATGCTTGACTCTTAACTCCCAGTGCCCAAGACCGGGCTGACCTCGTAGCTTAGCCAGTGTAAACACATGCTCTTTAGGTCTGATCAGAATGCCCCAAGGTGAGTGCTGAGAAATACTGTACCTGCACACAAGCACATAGGCATGCACAGGGTATACATGAGCACACGCACCCATACATTCCTGTGTGCAAGTAAGTTTGGGTATGTTTCTTTACTGCAGGTCTTGTCAGGTCCTTTAACGTGCTCCTGTTCACTGTAAATCAGCAAGGGGGTGTATGTGACATTCCTCAAAGTCGCTTGACCACAGAACCTTTTATAGAGTGTGTCCCTGTGTTCCCCAGATCACACTTTAGGAGGTGTCGACACCCTCTTTTCAGATCACACTAGGTTGAGTTGCACACACGATGTCATGGACAGAGCGCGGATAAGTAGTCAGTACACCTAGCTTTTTGTTTCACCTCTGCTGCCCCCTTACTGCACGAGCTTGGACAATGCTTGTCCCCTCTCTGGGACTCGGTTTCCCTTTCCATGTAATGAGGGCCCTCCCTGTGCTGGGCCCTTGGACAGTGAACACAGAGGAGTCTGTCCAGGGAAGACCCCCTTGCTGCTGCCATGCTGCCCTCGGAACTCCCTCTTTCCCTGACAGCGAGGGTCCCGGCCCCTCCTCGATGAGATGACCTTGACTCGTTGGCCACCTCATCTCAGACTGCCGGGCCCAGGACTGTGCTACCAAGGGCCACGCCCTGCTTCTCTGATCTAGGCAGGTGCCCTCTCTCTGGGGGTTTCCTGGGGGCCACAGGGCTGGGTGCTGCCTCCAGGACTGACAGAGGAGAGCCCAGGGGCGGCCTGTGTTAAGGGGCCTCAGCTGGAACCTTTGGATCTGGGGCCCCCAACTCCTCACTCAGGCAGCTACTCTACTGCAGGAGGCGGCGAGGCAGGCCCACGCCTGGGGCTGAGACTTGTGCTCCTTGTCGCACCCCCACTCCTCTTCTTGGAGCCCACCCAGTTCCCAACCCCGCTCTCTCTGTCCCTCATCTTCCCACTCCAAGCCCCAGGCTGATGCCCCTCCCTGCCCCTGAGACTCACTCCCCCTTTCCCGGTCCTTCCAGGAGGGGCTCCAACGTCTCCCTGACCCTGGACATGTGCACACCCGGCTGCAACGAGGAGGGCTTCGGCTACCTCATGTCCCCCCGCGAGGAGTCATCCCGAGAGTACCTGCTCAGTGCCTCCCGCGTCCTGCGGGCCGAGGAGCTCCACGAGAAGGCCCTGGACCCCTTCCTGCTGCAGGCGGAATTCTTTGTGAGTCCCCTGAGCCCGCTACCCCTTGGTGGGCAGACCCCTCTACTCAGTCAGTTGCCTAACTAGCAGGGCACCGGAGTGGGGTGCCCAGCACTCAGCATCTGGTAGATGAACACCATTGTGTTTGTGTTATCAGTTCTCCTCATGTCTTGGGCAAGCTGCTTCCCCTTTGGGCCTCGGTTTCCTCATCTAGAAAATGGGGATGTTGCAAGGATTAAAGGGATCACTAAGGTGTGCCAAGCGGCCAGCCGGGTGATTGGTGTTCAGTGGCATTCCTGAGTCTTCAGGGCCCAGTCTTGTGCTTTTTTTTTTTTTTTTTTTTTTTTTTTTTTTTTTTTTTTTTTTAATTCTCACCTCAGGATATTTCTCCATTGATTTTTAGAGAAAGTGGAAGAGAGAAGGAAAGACAGAGAGAAATATCCATGTGAGAGAAACATATTGATTGGTTGCCTCCTGCTTGCGCCCTAACCAGGGCATGGGCCTGGGAGGAGCCTGCAACCAGTGTAGGTGCCCTTGACCAGAATCCAATCCAGAACCCTTTGGTCCGGAAGCCAAAGCTCTATCCACTGAGCCAGACAGGTTAGGGCTAGCCCTGTGCTTTGAAAGCTATAGAAAGCCCTCCCTCTGGCTGCTACTTTCCCACCCTCCTCCTGCCCGACAGCACCAAGCATTGTCCGTGCCCCTTTTGACATCTTCCCAGCTGTAGCTTAGGGAGGTCTAATCACCTCCTCTCTAGACTTGTGCTACAGCCTGAAGCTGCCTCCTGTTGGACTTCGCGGGGCCCAGTAAATGCCACCCCTGTTTTATCTGCCTGAATGCTCAACCAGTTAAGAGCTAAGTCCTAGGAGATCACAGTATCGTCTTTATTTTTGTTGGTAAAGATGAGGTTTAAAAAGGAGGCTTAAGTATGTAACAATAGTGAGCTTCCTAATACCCCCAGATTTAAATTTTCTACCCACCCCATGTGGTACTGGCATATCATGGGCTCCATGGGGCATCCCTATAATTCTTTCCTGGCAGGAGGGCCCAAGAGGAGGAGGAAGGAGGAGGCTGGGACCCAAAAGCCCATTCCTCAATCAAATGCACCTGTCAGGCTACTTGCCCACCTCTGTGGGCAGGATGGGCGAGAGGCTATGAGTGTTTGAGGAGAGTCTCTCCTGGGAGAAGCCAGGGGGATGGGGAACCGATGTGCCTCCCTCACAACTCCCCTCCCCCCACCCTCCAGCCCCTGTTCCCTGTATGGACACAATGGCTCTCTGAGAAGACCTCCATCACCTTGTGACCCACTGCTCCAAATTCTGCAGAGCTTGGCATGGCCTGCATTATCCGAGTTGGGCTAGCCTGGGACCCCTTTTCTAGCCTTATGTCCCCCAGCCCCTGCAGGGACTGTCCACCTCAAACTAGGCCAGCACCCCCCACCCCCATGTTTTTCTCCTCCAGGGCCTTTTTGCACATCATCTCCCACCCCTGATGCCTCTAGAAAGCCTTCCTGGACGATCCCACCCCAAGTTCCCACCACCATCACCTCCCCTTGAAGGGGACTTGTGTCCTCTCAGCACTTCTTGTTTGGTAGATCGTTGTCGATCTTGCCCAGAGAAAGGAACACAGCCTGCACACCCACCCCACGGCGCTTTCGCACATGTTTTTATTCTTTTGAGTCTCACAACAACCCTAGAAAGTGTTATGATCCTCATTTTACAAAGAGCTTACTTAGTGGGCCCAGACACAGTGAACGCTATAGGACCGTGTGTGGACGGATAAAAGGGGAGTGAAGAAGTGAGAAGCACTGGGGAGTCATCCCAGAGGACATGGGGGGAGGTGAGGCTAGAGGGGAGCCTGAAGGGTGGGAATGGTGTGGAGAACTGAAGAGGGGTGCTCCTTGCAAGTGGAATGCCACGAACTCAGACCTGGAGGAGAGATGGAGAATGGCATATTAGCAACAGGAAGGAACGGGCATAACTGAAGGACGGGAATCTTGAAAGCAGCTGGTGGTAAAGGAAGGCCAGACCCCCGAAGACCTCATATTCCAGGCAGAGAAGTCCAGACTTGGAGCTCTTGACACAGAATGATTGGGAGGTGCAAATACGGCCCTGGGAGCTCAGGAGGCTCCTCTCCTGCTAGAGAATCAGAGAGGCTTCTTGGAGGAAGTGGCGTTTATGATGGACAGGAAGGACATGAGAAGATGAGAATCGGGTGGGGCACAGAGTGAGCAGCACAACCCCAGGTCCTGAGGTGGGGATGTCCAGGGTGGGAACACAGATCAACAAAGCCACTCAGTTTGGCTGCAGCGCAGGGAGTGTGGGAGATGCTGGTGACTGGCCAGATTGCTTTTCAAACTCTTGGTCTTGTTTATTGACCATTTATTTAGTGTCTACTCTGTGTCAGACTGGCCCTCAGTAGACAGTAGTAATGATAACATTTTTTACGTACCCATTGCATGCCAGACAGTGTTCTAATTGCGTTTTGTATATTCACGAACTCATTTAATAGTAAATGTTGAATGAACGCATGCACTCAAGCCAGCCCCTGGACTAGAAGTTGGGGCACAGCAGCCCCTGGGTTCAAACATCTGTGAGAATCAGCCCAATGCCTGCTCACATCCCCATGTCCTTCCTCCTGCAGGAAATCCCCATGAACTTTGTGGATCCGAAAGAGTATGACATCCCTGGGCTGGTACGGAAGAACCGGTACAAAACCATCCTTCCCAGTGAGTACTCAGTGCCCTGGGGGGAGGGGGTTTGGGGGGGGAGGGCTCACCCTCCCCTGGGTGTCTCCTCACCCTGAGGGAGACCTGAACCCCAGAGCTGGGCCTCCAGGCGATGCCCAGTGAAGAGAAACACCCCTACTGAGGGCAGAGGTTAATTCATTCCTTCACATGCACTCTCGGGACCCTTCCCGTGGCCGGGTGTTGTGCTGGGCTCCGAGGAAACCCAGAAAGAGTGACGATAGCAGCAGCTCCGACACAGTGCGTGGTGTCAGCAGGGTGTTCTCGCATCCTTGGTCTCTTCGGAGTGGGCAGGTTTTAAGGAGAGGCGATTAAGGCTCGAGAGGTTCAGTGGCTCATCCACAGTCACACAGAACTGAGTTTCAAACCAGGTCCCTGTGACCCTGAATCGGGCCCTTTTGTCGACCCCGAGTGTGTTTTGTCCAGATTGTGCATCCTCTACCAGGAAGAGAGCCGCCTGTCGGGGAGTAAGTGCCCGTCAGGGAGGGTGTTCAAACAGTCCCCGGGCAGTCCCTGGAGGGTCTGAGAGGGGTTTTCCCTCCCTGGGGGTGGTTAGACCAGGTGGCCCAAGGTTTCTCTTTCAGCCCTGGGGTGTCATTTTCAGGTCTCTTTAATGGAGCCCCTGTCTGCGAGTCACCCTGCCCAGTTCTGGCCCCAGGCCCCGGGCCAGCTCGGAGGGGTGACTTGTTGAAAGTGAATCCCCACAAACCTACTCCACTCCGTTTATGGAGTGACAAGGCTTTAAAAAGGCAGCTTTGCCATCAGCATCTCCAACAACATGGAAGATGTCATGACTTATTTTTAACTTTTAAAATAGCGACTTGTGGTTGCTATGGTTACACAGCCTCTAGGTGGTTCCGGTTAAACAAAGCACCATGTAAGGCCAGGAGGCACTGCTCAGGGCTGCTCACCTCTTCCCCTGTCTTGCTCTCCCGCACCCACCTAGCCCCACCTGGAGGGAGGGGCTCGTGGACCCCAGAACCTAGGCCTTTGCTGGCCATGCAGAGTGGCCACTGGGGGAGGGCGGGACTCGGACCATCTCGCCACCTGGCCCTGGATTCCTGAGAGGCTTTGAGCCACGCTGAGCCTCCAGGCCTCCAAGCCCAAGAGAGAACGTTCTCTGTGGCCAGCAAGAACTGACCCCGTGCCCTCTGAGGCTGGGCTGAGGCTGAGGGGGTGGGGGCAGTGGCAGAGGGCAGGGCAGTGGCAGAGGTCCCCTCTCAGGTCCAGGACGCCCCGAGGTTTGTTCCCACACTCATTCTGCTGTATTTCCTGAGACCCTGCCCCCAGGGCTGAGAAATCAGACGTGAGTGAGACACAGACTGTGCGCTGGAGGCTCGCAAGCTGACGGGAGAGACAGGGCTGTGGACAGTGACAGTACAGAGTGGCCAGGAACCCAGCAGCAGCACTGAGAACAAGATGCAGGGGAGCAGTTTCTGTCCGTTCCGCCACTGTCTCCCAGGCACCAAGGGCGCCTGGCGCATGGTAGCCTCTGCACCTATCTGAGTGAATGAATGGGTGGGTGAGTGAGTGAGTGAGTGAGTGAGTGAGTAAGTGAATGGATGAGTGGATGTCTCAAATCTAGTGCCCCTTCTCCATCCTCACTGCCAAGTAACTTTTTAGGGGTGGGAGGTAGTTGCCCAGTTTCAGAGGGTGCCATGTACATCGACAGCATTGACAAGTAATGCTCCCTGGAGTTGTGCAGGGCAGGGCAGCCCTCTGACCCCAGACACGTCTCACTTGGAGCATTGCAGTCATCTTCTAACTGGTGTGACTCCCACATCCTACCCTCCTGTCCATCTTCCATCATTGTCGCCAAAATGACGCAAAACCAAAATCCAGTCGTCTTTCTCCTCCTTCAACACTGTCACGTCACCCTGTAATCCTCGGGGTTAGGTCCAGGCTGATCATCACGGCTTATAAGACCCTCAGTCAACAGATTCCCACACACACACTCATCTCTCAGCAGCCCCTCCCTGCCCCGGGCACTTGAATCAGACTGAATGGTGTGCCCTCCTCCTCCTCCTACTGGTCCCTCACACCTAGTCCAGGTGCCCCTGTTCCGGGAAACTAGGGCCACACACTGTGCTCACAGGCCACACACTGCTTGTCTGCCTGCCCAGCACTTAGGAGCAGGGACTGTGTCTTGTTTATCTTGGAGTTTCTACTCTCAAGCACAGTGCCAGGCACCATAGGGTTGAAAGGACCATTCCCCTCCCCACAGTGGTTCTTCAATACCAAGGACCCTGGTGTCTGGGCACCTAATCTGGGCAGCGCTGATGAGGGGAAGGGAGATGGCGCATGCAGCACACCCTGCTCCTCTGTCCTGCTGGCCAGCCAGACCCCCCTCCACTTATCCTTGCTCTTCTCCACCCCGACATCCTTCTACGCCTCTGTCCACAGAGCTGCCCCTCCCCCACCTGCTCCTACCCCCAAATCACCTGCCAAAGACTCGGGCACTGGGGCTGAGGCGTAACAGGCTGGAGAGCAGAGGCTCGTGCCGTTTCTCCTGCCACTTGGCATCCTTCTTTTTACCTGTTACCGATGGTAGCGCGTGTAAGGATGGCGATGATAATAGCAGCAACTTCTACTGCACAGTGTTGTCTGTGTGCTGGGCTCAGTCACTGGTCTGAGGACCCCTTTAACCTTTACAAGATTAGTAAGGCCGCGCTGAAAGGGATGTCCCCAGTTTACAGAGAAGGCACAGGGAGATGAAGTAAGTGGCCCACGTTGGCACAGCTAGTAAGTCAGAGCCAGGATTTGAACCCAGGTTGCCTGGCTCAGTGGTGCAGACTCTTAGCCGCTCCCCATGCTGTGCACACCTGAACTACCTTCGTCCCGGCCCCCTATACGGGAGAGAAACCGAGGCCCAGAGAAAAGACCGTGAGCTGGTGACAGAGCTAGACCACAGCCAGGACCCGGGGCCCCAGCCAGCTCCCTGCCCCCTACACACCGTCTCCACCTCAGACCCAGCCTCTGCAGGCTGACAGAGCTGTCAGTGCAGGGAGGCTCTAGCGGGAATAAAATAGATTCTACCCCAGGAAGAAGAGCAGGATGTTATGAGAGTCTTTTACCATGGGATTTGACATGTGAATGGATTGAAGAATAAAAACCCTTTGTGCACACGTGTCTGCTGCGGCAACTCTAGCCTCAGCTCAGGCGTGGAAGGTTTTACTCCTCTTATCCCAATGGTCTTCCTCAGCTTTCATCCCCCAAATCTTAACAGCCCTTTATAGCTATAAAGCACTTTACTTAGCACTTTCACAGCTGTTTTCTCATCTGTCTTCCCAACAATCCCAGGAAGTCGGTGTCTTTACCCCCCATATTACAGACAGGAAAACTGAGGCTTAGAAAGGCCATGTGCTTTCCAAGTGCACTCAGCACGTTGGTGAGAGTGTATATTCAAACTCTTGCTACCTCTGCTGTCCAGGATGTGTCCCCTGGATAACTCCTTTCTCTACTTAGCTTTCTTCTCCCTAGAACATTAGGCACAGTGAATCCAGGGCAGCTTAAGGGGCAGGCATTGATGCCACAGAGGGAGAGACCCAGGGCCTCACACTCAACCCGCCTCTTCAGCCTGGACCTCGCCTGCCTCAACAGGCCATGGGGAAGGGTGAATGTTTTGCTACCAGGCAGGGGAAGGAGGAACTTGGGGTCTCAGAAGAAATGTGGGTGCCCTGAATGGGCCAGGCAAGGTGGGCCCTGCCCCAGGAAGATTGCACACGTCGGATCCCAGCCTCACCTGTCTCCCCCACCCCAGACCCTCACAGCAGAGTGTGTCTGACTTCACCAGACCCTGACGACCCTCTGAGTTCCTACATCAACGCCAACTACATCCGGGTACGTAGCCCCATCCCAACACCCTCTCCCTGAAAAGGAGGCCCAAGCTGGTGGGATCCATCCTCCAGGCCTGTCCGTAAGCCAGTGCGGCGGCTGCCAGCCCCGGGAAGAGCCTGAGTGTGGGGACTGGGACCCAGGAACATTGCGTCTGACCCTGACAGCCTGGGCTTGGCTGGCCACAGGGCTACGGTGGGGAGGAGAAGGTGTACATTGCCACTCAAGGACCCATCGTCAGCACGGTTGGCGACTTCTGGCACATGGTGTGGCAGGAGCACACACCCATCATTGTCATGATCACCAACATCGAGGAGATGAACGAGGTAGGCACCCCTGCACCATTACCAGGTGTCTGCAGCTTCGCGCCCACCCTAAGCCTCTTGTTTCCGTGTCCTTACAACAATCCTGTGAGGTCGGTAGTGCTCACTCCACAGTCAAGGTGAGGAAGTAGGAGGCTCAGCAAGGTTAAGCCATTTGCTCAGGGCACATCAGTACTCAGAGGCAGAGCCTGGAGCTGGCCTCTCTACCTCCAGTGCCCAGGATCTTAAGCAGAATGCTCTGCTGCCTCCTAGGCTGCCAGGGCTGACACTGGCTATTTCCATACTCAAGATGGGTATTATTCCCATTTTCCAGATAAGGTAACTGAGGCTCAGAAAAGGGAGGTAACCTAAAGGTTACGAAGCTGAGTTTTGAACCCAGTACTCTCTAACTGCAAACCTATTGCCACATTATAGCTCTCCCGGCTGGCCCTGAAGGGGCACTGGAGAGAGTATGGTTGGGGAACTGGGAGTGTATCGCAGCCTGATCTTGGCCCTACAGAAGTGCACCGAGTATTGGCCGGAGGAGCAGGTGGTATATGATGGTGTCGAGATCACCGTGCGCAAAGTCATTCACACTGAGGATTACCGGCTGCGACTCATCTCCCTGAGGGTGAGGCCTGGGGCGGGGCTGTTAGGGCGCAAGGGCTTTATTGAGGATGCCACAGAAGAACAGGGTTCCAGAGTCCACTCTAGCTGAAATCAAGTCCCATGTCAGTGGTTCTCAACCTTCTGGCCCTTTAAATACAGTTCCTCATGTTGTGACCCAACCATAAAATTATTTTTGTTGCTACTTCATAACTGTAATGTTGCTACTGTTATGAATCTTAATGTAAATATCTGATATGCAGGATGGTCTTAGGCGACCCCTGTGAAAGGGTCGTTCGACCACCAAAGGGGCGCGACCCACAGGTTGAGAACCTCTGTCCTATGTCTTCCAGGAATTGCTGGTGAGCAAGGGATAAGGGAGGGCTGAGTGGACCGGGGACAGAAGCAGGACCAAACCTGTTGTATTTTATGCTGTTGGGCTCTCTGTGTGTCTACACAGTCATTCATAATGCCTTCCAGCTCTGCCTCAAATGCACCTAAACCCAGGACCGTCTGGATAAGGGGTCTCCCGCTGCCTCCAGCACTGTCCTTATAACTGAAAGACCATGGTGACTTCAAGATCCCTGCTAAAAGCATCCCCTTCACCTGGGATGCAGGCCTTCTGGCCTGTAGTACCCAATCTGTCCACCAGAGGGCAGACACTCCTTGCTGCATTTGGGTTGCAGGAGGAAGTTGTGATTACAAAAAAAAAGCGGGGGGGGGGGGGGGGGGGGCAGACACAAAATATGAGCAATAGGAAACAGCCCAGAAGAGTGGGGGAAGGTATCCTCCCACCCTGAAGTTGTGCTTCTTTCAGGAGCAGCCTAAGAGAGCGGGCTGTTCATTTGGAGTTGGGAGGATCAGTGGGTCCTCTCTTTAAGGAATGATACAGCCCTTCTAATAACCCCAAAGACTGGCAGGGGTGAGCCAGGCACCAGGAAGCTGATAGAGTGGGAAGTCCAGTGAAGCTGACAGTCACAAGGTCCAGTGCAAAGCCTGAGGTCTGTTCCTCTGAGCTGCCCCTCTCCACTGGAGAGGATGCCAGGGAGCACTCAGCTCCCAGCGGGCAGTGCCCACCTGACCAGCTCTGAAATACAAGCCTGGCTGGAGGGCAGAAAGGGCCAGGAAGGGGGTGGGGGGCAGAGGCTGTAGGAGCTTTCACAGCCAGATGACCCAGGGCCCCAGGAACCAGCTTCCTGTTTCCCCAGAAAGAGAGGTTGAAGGGGAGTCAGACCGAGCACAGCAAGGCAAGAGGAAGGTCCCTGAGCTCTGGTCATGTGGCTACGGGGGGACTGGGCTGTTTGTTAAAATAAGAAACCGGGAGGCAGGAATGAATTGGAGAGGGGACTCTTTGCCTCTCTTGGATGATGTGTGAAGACCAATGCCGATTCCACGGGCCAGCCGCCACGTCCAAGCTGGCTTTGGGTCTCGTCTGGTGCCACTGGGCAAGGTGGTGTCCATGGCAGAGGCCAGAGGCCCCACTCCCTGTGTCCTCCCGCCTGTGTTCTTCCTCCCCCCACCCCATCCCATCCCCATCTCTGTGCTGTGTGGGCTCACAGAGCTCACGTGTATCTGGGGTGGGTCTCTGTCTCCTGGACAGAGCGGGACTGAAGAGCGAGGCCTGAAGCATTACTGGTTTACGTCCTGGCCCGACCAGAAGACCCCAGACCGGGCCCCCCCTCTCCTGCACCTGGTGCAGGAGGTGGAGGAGGCTGCCCAGCAGGAGGGGCCGCACTGCGCCCCCATCATCGTCCACTGCAGGTGGGTCCTCCCAGCCACCCCCCAGGGCAGGGCAGCCACCCACCCCCGCTGCCCCGCCCCTCACCCCACCCATCCCCTCGGCCCTCAGCGCAGGGATTGGGAGGACTGGCTGCTTCATTGCCACCAGCATCTGCTGCCAGCAGCTGCGGCAGGAGGGTGTGGTGGACATCCTGAAGACCACGTGCCAGCTCCGGCAGGACAGGTCAGCCCACGGGCAGGGTGGGGCACATGGAGAGCGTGAGCCCTAGGGGCATAAGGGAGAGACTGACTGTGCTTGGGGTGAGGGGCCGGAGGGCACACTGGGTATGGACTGGCCGCTGGCTGACGGGGTAGGGAAGTCAGATGAGTGGAGGGGCTGGATCTGGACAGGCGGTGCTGGATGGAGAGGGAAGAAAAACAGCGGGCGGCCAGGACAGGCTGAGGGTGGCAGGAATGCCATCTCTGTCCCTGCTGTCTGCACCGGCACTGGGAGGGGCAGGGAGGAGCTGAGGAGATTGCCTGGCTAGGGCTGGCCTCTCCAGCCTCCACGTAAACAAGGCCTCTCATGAGTGACCCCTCCCTACCATGCATCTCTGCCGGGCAGGGGCGGCATGATCCAGACGTGCGAGCAGTACCAGTTTGTGCATCATGTCATGAGCCTGTATGAGAAGCAGCTGTCCCGCCAGTCCCCAGAGTGACCTCTCTGCTCCCCCCGAGGTCCTCCTGGCACCACCCAGCCTGAGTCTGGGCCCTTGCCCCAGCCACACCCCCAGGGCCCAGCCTCAGGTCCTGGCCTGCTCCCTTCCCTGCCCCTCCTGCTTCCTTCTCTCCAGCTGGCCCTTACCCCCAACATAGCAATTCCTACTGTATATATTGGGGAGTGGGGCAGGGTGGGGGAGGGACGTGCCAGGCCAGGCCTGGGGCTCCAGGACCCGACCCACACCACGCAGACCTGGGGCCTCAGTTTTAACGATGGTTCCATCGCTACTTGATCCAAAATGTTTGTGCTGCATTCCAAGTGTCCTGCCACAGCGTGTTCTGTCTGTCCATCCATCTCTGCTGTCTGTACCGGACACTGTGTCTCCTCAGCCTAGGATAGGGGTCATGAGCTCCAGGCCCTAAGCAGCCCAAGCAAAGGTACCTGGCTTGGCCCCCACCCCACTTCTCCCAACAGGCAGATTGCATTTTGCCCTCAGTTACTGGGATCAGGGTGGGGAGAAGGGCCGGTGGACCTGGAGGCCAGGCATGGGAATCTCCTGGGTGAGAAGAGAGATCTCATCTAGGGAGAGGTCTCTGGGGGGAGGGGGGCGGGGGAGAGTATCACAGCCTGGATGGCCTCTGGGTGTCACAGGTCCTCAGGAGGCAGTGGCCAGCCTGAGAGGCATTGGGGGGGAAGGGGACAGATGGGGGCTGTGCACCCAGAGGACCTGGGCCCTGGTGGGGATGGGAGGGAGAGGGGGAGCTCCGAGGGTGGGATGGGAAATCGCCCCAGATCTGTGGGAAACATTTTTCTGTGTCACCGTGGGAAGCCTTCCCAGGAGTCTTGCTGCGTGCAGCTCTGCGTGTGTTCCTGTGTCCACGCGTGTGTTGAGAGCCCATCAGCGGGGTATGCATGACTCTTTGGCAACATGTGTTATCTTGGAGCCACGTGTTTTTATTGCTGACTTTAAATATTTATTCCACGGCAGACAGAGACATTTGGTGTCTTTTTATAATTTGCTCGTGGTCATTGAATAGAGCAATAAACAGAGCATTTTGAGCAAAACTGGCCTCCTGGGTCTGTGATTGCCTCTCCCGTCCACTCCCTGCCTCCTAGTACTGCTTGTCGTCTCTCCTCCTCCTCTTCCTCCTCCTCCTCCTCCTCCTCCTCCTCCTCCTCCTCCTCCTCCTCCTCCTCCTCCGTGTGTGTGTGTGTGTGTGTGTGTGTGTGTGTGTGTCCATCTCCCCTAACACCCCCTTGTGGAGATTGGGAGTATGGAGAGAATCCAGATCTGCAAAGCCAAAGAAGTCCATGGGACAGACCCTCACACCCCCTCACCCCAATCCAGCCAGAAGCCCTGGGACAGGGCAAGCCTCAGGAACAGGTGTGGCAGGCTTCTACCGAAGGCAACGCGGCTGGCCGGGCACCAGTTCCGGCAGATGGGCCGGAGAAGCCAAGGCTAGGCAGGGGGACATTCAGGTCACCACCCCCGGCCCCTCCCTGTTGGCCAGCACACTTATCCCATGCAAACCCTACAGGTCCCAACAGCAGCTGCAACCCAGTAATTTCCCTTTTAAGGCCTGGACGGAGAGTAACCCCTCCCAGTGGGCCTGGGGAGTCTGCCCAGGCGCTCAGGTTCTGGACGCTCCACTCCTGCTCTATTCTTGCCCCTGCCCCCAGGGATGCAGCAAAACTAGCAATGATGCCACGGCTGGCAAGCGGGGGTCATTTCCAGACAGGAGGCGGCCCAGGGCAAGGCTGCTGATCAGCCAACAGGTCCTTCCAGGTGCCAGAACCTTGTGGGGCTGGTCGCCGGTCTAACCATGCAGGTAGACTACAGTCAGGAAAGAATAAGGAGAGGCTTAAACAGCTGGGATGGAGGTCAGGGGTAGGGGCATGGTGTCCAGCCACCCTCCCTCAGGGGGTGGACCTCCTGCCCTTCTACCCAGGCTGGGGGATTGGGCTGCAGGAGTGGGAAGGGGGAGGAAGACTAACAGGCTGTGCAGGCACCATACATACATGAATGGTACCCCCTGGACTTGTGCAAAATAACAGACCACCTTGAACTTCCCATTGGACTGTGCATGTGTGCGTGCTACACACACACACACACACACACACACACACACACACACACAACCCTGAGCCCCTCAGCTCAAAGCGTTCCCAACCGGCAGCAGTGAGAAGCAAAACCTCTGCCACGAAGGAACAGGTAAAGTACCTCTGGACCACCATCCTCAGCCCCCTGCCCGCCCATGCCCAGCATTTCCTCCAGGCTTGGCTCCAGCCCCACGTCTGCCCACCCTCTGCCCCTCCCCTCCCCCAAAGCAGTGTGTCAGATAGCCGGGGCAGCTGCGGAGCCTGAGTAAGAGGTTGCCCCCAGGGGGCCAGACATTTAAGGAACCGGTGACTCCTGGCGGCCTCACTATTAAGGCAAAGGAAGAAGGAGACTGGCCATTCTACGACCCGGGCACTAGCTGCTCCTCCAAAGCCGTGGACACAGCGTTTGAGGGTTAGGAGGGACTGGTCATACGAAGGTAAGACTTCCCTCATCCCTCAAGAAGGGGCAGAGCCTACTACCTTCTGAGCCCAGAGAGGGACCGCAGGAGCTGGGACGGAGGTGGTCTCAGAAGCTAGAAAGAGAAAGGACAGGCTGAGAGAGATCATGGTGGGGGTGGGCGAGGGGATAAAGTTTAGCCTCGAACTGCCTGGCTCAGAACAGGGCTTTGGGATCCCCTGGAAGGGCACTGGGCTGGGAGTCGGGAGGCCAGGATTCCAGTCTGAGTGACCTTGCACAGGTTCTGACTCTCAGACATCAGTTTCCTCCTCTACAAAGCAGGGGTTTAGAAACTGCCCTGCTGGTTCGATGAAATTCCGTGTGGCTATTAACAAGAATGAGGACACTATGAACTGATATGGAGAGACCTCCAAGATGTATGAAATGAAAAAGGAAGGGGCTGAATCGTGTGTATAATAGGCTACCGTACATGTAAAAAAGGGGGGGGGGGCGCAGGGGACAAGGACGAAGACATTCATATTTTCATGAAGGAGCCCAGAGACCACCAGTGCTTACCTGTCGGGGGAGGGTTGGGAGATGGGGGCTCGAGATGGAAGGGAGCCTCTTCGTAAAGATGTTCATATTGTTTTATTTTTCAACGATGTGATTGAAGTACCAATATTTTTTTAAAGTGTATGAAATCAACTCTGTCTTCACTCCATCACAAACGAAAGAGCTGGAAAAAATGAGCTGTCATCTGTCTTGGCATTCCACCAGGGCCCGGGGCCCCAAGGCCCAGGAGAACATGCACAGCTTCCTTCCAAGGCCGCTCCAGTGTGGCTTAGTCAGGCAGTTCCTTCTTAGATCTGACTTCATTCCTCCCGATGAAACCTCCAGCCCTGCCTCCCTCGTTCCATGTAGCTGTCCATAGGTATCCTCCTGGTTTGCAGGATAAACCTAAGCCCTATATCCTCTCCTCCCAGAACTTGGAATGGTTTGGGATTACTCAGTGGGGGACAAGCCCATTGGTCCTTGTAGCCAGGCTAGGAAAGTGAGATACAAAGGGGAGAAGATAGAGGCCAGACAGAAAAGGTGTATTGCCTCTCACCTGACCTCTCACCCCCCATGTCCACCTGCCCCTCTACACACACACACACACACACACACACACACACACACACACACCATCTCTGAATCTCCCTCCTACTCCCTTGTCCTTCATGGCCTCATCATCCTCTGCCTGTCCTCCCAGGTGAGTGCCCACGCCTGCTGTCACCATGACAACCATTCACCACAACCAGATGATGCAGGAGCACGTGTCCATGGAGTTCTCCAGCTCCTCCACCCACGTGCAGACCTTCTCCAAGACAACCAAGATCGTGGGAGGCAAGTAGAATGGGGGCAGGGGGGATTGGGAAGGGGCAGCCTTTCTTCCTCCACATCCACCCGCTGGCTGGGTGGCCTCAGTATTTGCGGTACCAAGAGCAACCCTCTCCCAACCTGTGCTTCTAATCTGTGCCTTGATAAAGCTTCAGCCAGTCTTATGTTCACCCACAGATCAGCTCCCCAGGAAAACAGCTTACAGAAAATCAATCACACGGCTGTGTGTGAGTGACTGATGAACTCTTAATTACTTGAGATCAGGGCCATAGGCAAACACATGCATCCCTGATGGTAGAATGTCAGCACGGAGCGAGTTAGGGGGGCAGCCACCTTATCTACATATGAGTAATGCTGACCCTGCTCCACTTAAGAGAGAGACTTTGAGCTGCCAGCCAAGAGAGGATGAACAGCTAAACAAGTGACCTCAGCTTCCAGGCTCTCAGCCCTTGGGGACCAGACCTGGGGAGGACAGATCCAAGGAAAAGCTGAGAAATGGCCTCAGACCAAAACAGTCATGTCTCAGTCATGTCTCTAGAGAAAAGTGATTAACAAATGGCCAGGGGCCAGGATATTGAATCCCCATCCTCTCAGCCATTGCCCCTCCCTCAAAGTCCTGGACAGGCTGTCCTTCAGAGTCCTCTGTGCACAGAGGTCAAAGCCAGATAAACATGCTACACCACCCCCTCCTGGTCAGTGACGCAGAGCAAAGAGGAGACCGGGGACCTGAGGGCAGAAGTTGCAAGTTCAAGTGATGATAGCAGGGATTATCAGCACCGGCTGGAGTTAGAGTCATCCTAGTGTGGGCGCGAGAGGGAGAGGAGTAAAAAACATAGCCATACCTGAGCCTCACCCAACTGTTAAACCAGGTGTTTGTTTTTAAAACTCTCAGAGATTCTAATATGTGGCCAGAGTTTAAAGCCACTGACCCTCAGGGTCCAGGCAGGGAACATAAATGCATGAAAGAGACTGAGGTGAACTCGAGAGGACATACCCCATCTAAAGGGGCAGCCATATTCACCTCCCACTAGTTGTTACCATATGGAAATACAAGAATCCAGAAATCTGAACTTTTATGTGAAATCTCACAATTTTTAGACGTAGGGCTACTTTTTGTTTAAACGTTGTGCAGGTCAAATAAGACATGTACGGGCTGGGTGCGGCCTGCACACAGCTTGTTTGAGACCTCTGACACTAGTTAACAGCAGGCACAGGGCTTCTTAACACGTTTTTCTCTCCTCAGTCGTTCAGGTTGGTGGGAATAATACAGGCACCTCCTTCACCGAGTCACTGTGAGGATTAAATAAAATAATCTCTGCTTAGCACAGTTCCTGACAAGGAAAGGGCACCGTGATTCAGAGCAATTGTGATTAACTCACTAAGCCAACAAGATTTTGTGTAGTTTATATTGAAAAAATAACTTTTTGTTTCCCAAATATAAAACTACAGAGGCCCAATGCATGAAATTCATGCAAGATTAGGCCTTCCTTCCCCCGGCTGCTGGCACTGGCTTCCCTCTGGCACTCGGGACCCAGGCTTCCCTTGCAGCCCCAGCTTAGTCCAGAAGGTTGTCCGGAAGGACGTCTGCTCTAATTAGCATATTGCTCTTTTATAATTATAGATATTACCACATTGGATATGCTCTTTCAGATGATGAGATTCCCATATGTAGTCCCACTGGACTGGGAATGTCTCCTGTCCCTCAGTCAGGAATCACTACTCCATGGCAATGAATGCTGAACCACAGGAGGGCAGGGGGAAGGCCACAGCAGAGCTCAGCTAAGCTATCAGGCCTCCCAAGCAGGAGCAAGCCCAGCCCCTCCTCATGCTACTGGGGGATCGGGACCTCCAGGAGACAAGCACAAGAGATTAAGAAATTCCCAAAAGAGAAGTCTCCTTTAAAAAAATATATAATATATACTCAGGGCGGTGGTCCAAAAAGGGTGATTGACCATTGAAGGGTTGGGAGAGAAATCGGCTCCCCCTGGTGGTTGAAATGTGCCATAACACAATGACTCCAGGCTCTAAGGGCCTCCTTTCTTGGTCAAAGCTGGTCCGCTGGCCTAAAGTATTCCACACCATCCCCTCAAGAAAAGGCCAGTGCTCTAGTACCAGCCCGAGCTCTGCCTGGAGCTCACTCTGACCTCTCTTCTGCTACCACAGAGGAAGTCATGACTAAGTCGTCGTCGTCGAGCACTGTCGAGTTCTTCAGTTTGGTGACTCACAGTTCCAACATCCCTGAGGGCGAGAGTGTCCCTGAGTTCGTGGAGAAGCCTCAGCCGGTCACCGCGTCTGAGGGTACATTGACCCCATCGCATGTCTCCCCAGGCTCCTGGGCACTTCCCTTTCCTTCCCATAACCCCAGCCATCCCACCGCCACCATCACCACCACAGTCTCCAATAAGCAAACACTGTCAGAGCCAGGCCAAGGTTCCTTCTCCTGCCTGGGCTGGGGCGAGATCCATGGGAAGAGGCAGGGAGCAGGCAGCAGGTGCAGCCTGAAGGCTACCAGGTGAACATGCGTCCTGTGCCCACTGCAGGGGAGAAAGCTGTGTTCCGAGCCCAGGTGCAGGGGAACCCCAAACCGAACATCTCCTGGAAGAGGGAAAGTGGCATCCCCATCAAGGAGTCTGCCAAGATGTTCTACGACAGCGTTAACAAGGAGCACGTGCTGAAGGTGCGGGGCCCAGCCTGAGATCCAGTTACCCAGGAGGCCAGAGGGAGGGACCCTACCCTGGAGAGCCACGGGTCCTCTCGCCCACAAGACAGTCACAGGGAGACCCCAGAATTGGGAGAAGGGAAAAGAGGCTGTCATTACCCTAGAGGAGGAGCAGGATAAGAGAGGCTAGTCAGGAGCTGGAGCCTTCCCAGAGTGAGCAGGGGACCAAACTGTAGGGGCAGGGCAAGGCAGAGCCAGAACAAAGGCAGAGCCAGGAGGGGGCCAGCACAAATGGAAAAGAAGGAGTGTTCCAAAAGGTGCGTGAGCCTAAAGGAACAGGAGACCAACCTTTACCGGTGTCACCAGAAAGGGGCAGGACCATAGTGAGTAGATGAAAGCTGAGTTGAGGGATGGAGGGAGGGCCTGGTCATAGAGTGGGAGTGCGGGTAGGGTTCCTGGGCTTTTCAGGAGAGTCTTCCAGAAGAGTCTTGCCAGAGGCTGATAATTCTTAGGTTTAACCAGCTTCTGCAACCTCTAGTCTGGAGAGATGGATTCCTAGGAGACCTAGGCCTATAATTACTCCTGTCCCAACTGGTCCTGCCCCCAACTTCCATTGTAAAAAGCAATGAGCCCCCCTGCTCTCCCAGAAACCAAAGTTGGTTCCTTCTCCTCACAAAGACCCAGAGTCCCCTCTTCGCCAACCCTTGCACAAACTCATTCACTCAGCAAACCCTTTCTGAGAGCCCACTAGGCTGTAAATACCAAGCTATAGGCCCAAGACAGTCTTATTCACCACTATTTCCCCAGGGGCTCAGCCCCATGGTACAGAGGAGTAATTATGTGTTAAAGAAAGGAGTACTTAGCCCATTGCCAGAAGCTGCAGATAGAATTACAACCCAGAGGAAGTCCCTGTGTTCCAGGAGCTCACCACCAAGAGGGAGAGTCCATGCGGAATCAGGCTATAAACACTGACTGCTACCTCCAAATCAAGGAGGCTGTTCAATCCTCCGCACATACACCCCCAACACTCAGCTCCTTCCCCAGCCCCCCAAATATGCCTTTCTTTCTTACAGAAAGTCTCCCTATGGTCCCCTCCCCTGTCCCTTACTAATGGCCTGATTCTGATCCAGCTAGAGCCACTGACCTCGGATGACTCTGACAACTACAAGTGCATTGCAAGCAATGACCATGCAGATGCCATCTATACCGTGTCCTTGCTGGTGACAGAAGGTAAGCCAGCCCCCTCCTCCTGGCCTCTCTCCTGAAGAACCAAATTCCCCTGTCTGACCCTGTCCCTCTCTCTGTCCTCAGGTCAAGAAAAAATGGACTTCAAAAAGATGTTGAAGAAGAGGTGAGACTGGAAGGTTCCTCTGCCCAGGATACTGTCCCCCCATTCTCCAGGCTAGAGCTTCTTGAAGGCCTTTCAACAGGGTTTTGATTTAATGACCCTTGCTGCAAGAATCCATGGAGTGGGGAGGGGTATCTCAAGGTTAGGAGAAGCTCCCTCTGTCTTCCGAGGGAGTTGCTGAGTCCAAACTTGGTCCCCCACCTCCTCCCAGGGCTCCCCCTGCTCCCAAGAAGCCGCCGAAGAAAGTGACAGATGAGAAAGAGATGCTGGAGATTTTGGCCAACGTGCCCAAGAAGGACTTTGAGAAGGTCTGCATGGAGCACGGATTCACTGACTTCCGGGGACTGCTCAAGAAGCTCAAAGGGATGAAAAAAGTAGAGGTGGAGGTCAGTGCCTATTGGGGGGCATGGGTCTGCAGGCTGGGCCTGGGTCTCACCAAAAGGGCTAGCACCTTTGTGTCTCCTGGCCTGCACACACATACTCAAAAGCATACTCTACAGCAGGCGTCCTAAAACTTTTTAAACGGGGCCAGTTCACTGTCCCTCAGACCGTTGGAGGGCTGGACTATAGTTAAAAAAAAAAACTATGAACAAATTCCTATGCACACAGCGGCGGCAAAAACACCCAGCGGGCCGGATAAATGTTTTTGGCGGGCCGCACGTGGCCCGCGGGCCGTAGTTTGAGGATCCCTGCTCTACAGCAAAAGCAGGAAGGGAACTCAAGTCACTTCCCTTCTACCTCTCCTCTCTTCACTCCCTAATATACTTGCATGGACTTGGAGTCAGACAGACCTAGGTTCAAATCCCAGTTCTACTGCCTTTTTAACTGAACATGGGCATCTCTCTGAACCTCAGTTTCCTCATCTACCAAATGAAAACTATATTTTTGCTTCCATTTGTTTTTGTGTTATTTTCCTTCATTTACTCAACCAATTTGTCATTATTACTCACCTACAATGGAATTAGAAAATCTATGTAATGGGTCCAGGTCCACAGTAACTGTCCTGCAAATGGTGCTCACCTGCTTTACATTGTACTTGCTTTTCTCATCCTCTAGCTTATCTGTCTCCCCCTAAATCCTCCAGTTGATCAGTGGCAGGAGTTAGGGGGAAGCAAGCTATCTAATCAGTCTAGTCATTTCTCCCCAGACCTTGGGGAGCTCCTCCAGGATTGGGGACACAAACTGGGCAGGCTTCAGGCACCCTCAACACGGCCATTTTGTTATCCCAATCTCTCAGGCCATCCGGATCCTAAAGCCCCTGGAAGACATAGAGACCAAGATTGACACCACGGTGGTCTTTGAGTGCATCATGGAGCTGAAGGACCCCAATACCAAGATGACATGGGTCAAGGTGGGGAGCACCTAGTCAGGGCCCACCCTGCAATATCATTTCCTCTCTGCACCCCCTCCCTTCGCAGACCCTCTCATTTTCCATCAGCCATGTCCTTTCTTCCATCCCATCAAGAGGATGCCGCCTGATGTGGTAAAAACTGGCTGGGAGCTGGGCTCTATTCTTAGCTGTTCTACCACTTTGCTGTTTAATTTGAGACATTGACTTTCCTCTATGCCTCAGTCTACCCATCTGAAAAGACGGGATGAGAGGGTCCTGAAGGTCTCTGTGCCTCTAAGAGAAAGCATCAAATGAACTCATGCATAGTAAGAGTTCAGGCCTTAGGGAAGGCAGGGACCCTGGATCCCAATGAGCCAGAGGATGAGGCTAGAGAGATCTTATCGGCCTCTGGGTGTGTTTTAGGTTCCTAAGGAGGTAGACATGGCAGTCTTCCAGTTCAGACTGGCCTTGGGAAATGGGGACCTCCGAAAGTCTCCTAAACCGCTTCATCAGCTTTCCTACCTGTTTCATGTGGCAGGGTACTGAACCACTGAGGATCCAGTACTCCCTGGGCAAGTATGATGTGAAGCAGGTGGGCACCAAGTACATGCTGGTTATTACCAACGTGAATATGAACGACGCAGGCATCTACAGCCTGTCTGTGTGTGACAAGCGGATGACTGCAGAGCTCAGAGTGCTGGGTATGAGTGTGGGCATTGGGGCACAAGGAGGACATGGTCGGGGTCAGGGAGAGAAATAGCCATGGATGGGGTCCATGGGGATATGGAAGAGAGGACTGTGGGGCTATGCAAGGAAGGACTGCATGGGAATGGGAGTTCATGGAGCAGGGAGACAAGTGGTGTAAGGGAGAGGACTATGCAATAGTAAGTGCCATGGGCCAGTGTAGTATAGTGGTTAAGAGTACAATCTCTGGAATTAGACTATTGGGGTTTAAATCCCAGATTCTGTCATTTATGAGCTGTGTGATTTGGGGCAAGTTATTTAACTTCTCTTTGCTTCCATTTCCCCATCTGTAAGAAGGGGAATAATAGTAGAATCTACTTGTGTGGGAATTGGATGCATTACTATATGCACATTGGCTAGAAGAGTTCCTGGCACATATCTAAAACTACACAAGTGCTTTTTAAAATTGCCATTAAGATCCCTGGGGAGGAGATCAGATAAACACCATTAGAGGATTTGCGAGCAGAATGAAAGGAAGGATACTTTCCCCAACTATGGGCTACAGGAGGCCAATGACACCTGAGTCTCTATGCTCCCTTCACCATCCCACTGCTCAGGGGAGACCAGGGCTGCAGTCCAGTGACTGCCCTCCTACTTTTTGCTGCAGATGAGCCGCTGACGTTCTTGGGAGAGATGAAGCCAGTGAAGGTGACAGAGCGCCAGACAGCCGTATTTGAGATCCGTCTCTCCAAGAAAGTGCCTGACTTTGTGTGGAAGTTCAATGGGAAGGAGCTGAAGAGGGATGAAAAGTATGAAATCTCAGTGTCTGAGGATGGTCTGACCCATACGCTTAAGATTAAGGATGCCAGACTCAATGACAGCGGCGAGTTCTCTGCCCAGGTCGGGGACCTGGTACAGAAGGCCCAGCTCACTATTGACCGTGAGTGACTGGGCCAGAACTTGAGGGGTGGGCTTTATGCCATAGCAACTTCCATATGGGCAGTCATCCATCCACCCATTCAACCATCCATCCATTCATTCATCTATCCACCCACCCATCTACCCATCTCCTCTTTGCAAGGCCCTTTGATGGGTACTAGAAACAGAGAGGGTTTGCCTCTCCACTAACTCCTAGTGTAGTGGGAGAGGCACGTGTGGAAATGGAATTAGAACAGAAGTTTTCAAGCAAGAAGTCAAGATATATGAGGGTCTTATTGTCAGCTGGAAAATCATGGGCCAAGAAATTATTATATCACCTATTACATATATTACAGCACATCACTCTTGACTAGTCACATTCTTGTAACTAGTTTGGAGGATTGTACCTGATGATGAGGGTACACCAAGAAACATGTCGCACATGGAAACCACACTTGACACATGCAACATGGAATGATCATTACTGTGATGGAGGGAGACACAGAAGCTGTAGGAGCACAAAGAAGAGGCACCGCCTGGCAATGTCAGAAAGAATGTGATGAGGTGATGGCCAAGCTTTACCAAGAAGAACAAAAAAGTAGTTCAGCTTTCAGAGAAGGAGGGAGAGGAGGGGTCATTCTCAGAAGAGGGAATACATGTGTAAAGACCCAGACACCAGAGAGACAATGACGTTATGTTTGGGGCTACAGGGGGGCATTTATCCCATTTTACATATGAGGAAACTGAGACTCAGAGGATGAGTGCATTGCAGTCAGCTAGCAAGTAAACACGCTCTACGTCACAAGTCCCTGTGCTTTCTGGGGCCAAAAAGATGAACAGGGCAGCAAGTAGCTGCAGAAGAGGACGTAGGTGGTTGGGGGCCAAGCATTTCTCTGTCCGCAGGCATCCCCATCAAGTTTGTGAGCACCCTCAAGAATGTACGTGTGAAGGAGAGGAGCCGTGCATGTCTTGAGTGTGAGCTGACATCCAAGGACGTGACACTGCGCTGGAAGAAGGATGGGCAGCTGCTGGAGCGCAGCACCAAGTACAGCATGAACCATGAGGGCAAGCGAGCAGAGCTGATCATTGAGGATGCACAGCTCAGTGACGGTGGCGAGTACACCGTGGTCGCAATGCAGGATGGGGACCCCACTGAATACTACAGTACTGCCACAGTCACCGTGGAGGGTACACACCCTGTCAGTCTGGATGTGGACCAGCCCCCTATGACTCCAACCCTCCCCCAGACCATGATCAGTTTCTACCTCCCCAACTCTGACCACCCCCATCTCCCACATTCTGACCTCCCAGGCTCTGAACATCTCTACCTCCTAGACCCTGATCATCCCCCATCTCTTGAACTCTATCCAAAATCCCTTTACTTCATCCATCCTTTACTTCTAGCCTCCGACTAGCCCCAGCAACCATGATCATCCCACACCCCTTGATCCTGACCAGACCCCACTCACTAGCCCAGACCATTGCCCACTGATCCTTACCACCCTCAATTCCCAATGACCCTGGGCATCCCACAGACCGGCAACACCACAACTAATCATCCCAACTCCACCAACCACCTGCATCCCCACCATCTAATGTCCTTCTTTGACCGAGCATCATAAGTCCCACTGACCATTCTCGAACGATTGGCTACTCCCACCCCAACCCCATTAGTCATCTCCTCGTCTTCCTGGTGGCCATTTCCCAGTGCCACTAACCTTTCCCCAACCCCTCACCTAACTTGTTCCAGTTCCCACACTGACCTTTTCCCAATCGCCCATTGACCACTTCCAAACCTCCTGCTCGTCATAAATGATTTTAAAAGATACAGTACACCTGCCCCTTCCCAAAGCCTCCGCTCCCTTTCTCCCTAGAGCGTCTGGCCAGCGTGAAGAGTGGGATGTCCGATGTGCATGCGGCCACAGGCAGTCCGGCTGAGCTGTGCGTAGTGCTGAACGATGAGAAGGTGGAGGGCGTGTGGCTGAAGGATGGCAAGGAGGTTGGAGCAGGGGCCAGGGAAGGGACCATGGAGGAAGGGGGTCAGCGGGCACACACACTCACACCCACTTATTGCCCCCCAGATCACGGATTTGCCAGGCGTGCAGATCGTGAAGCAGGGTGCGGTGCACAAGCTTATCTTCCCCAATATGGGCCCAGAGCATGAGGGCAAGTACACATTCCGGGCCAAGGGCGCCGAGAGTGAAGCCTCAGTATTCATCGCAGGTAAGGTCCCACTGTCCCACTGTAGACAAACCTCAACCACGCCTGCCACACCCACATGCTCTTCCTCCACCCCCTCAACTCCTCCCCTATCCTTACTGGGTGAGTCTTCCCCACCATCCTGGCCCTGCAGATCCTCCTACTATCGACCCCACCCTACTGGAGGCACTAGCAGCGCATCCAGTGACTGTGAAGGTGGGCCACACTGCGAACATCAAGGTGCCCTTCCGGGCAAAGCCACTTCCCAAAGTGATATGGTACAAGGATGGTGTGGAGGTGACAGAGGAGGAACGCGTGTCCATGGAGCGCAGGGAAGACCAGGCACTGCTCACCATTTCCAACTGCGTGCGTGAGGACAGTGGCCTTATCCTGCTCAAGCTCAAGAATGACCATGGCTCAGCCACAGCCACTCTGCACCTCAACGTGCTGGGTGAGGGCAGGACCCTGGGTGGGCTGGGCTGAGGGCACCTGCGTCCAGTGCTCAGGGTAGGAGGCAGACTGGAGACAGAGTTGGATTTTGGGTTAAGAATGGTAATAGAGTTCTGGCTTTGTAGCCAGAAGCCCCACTTCCTAATTAGATGGCCTTGGGCAAGTCATTTAACCTTCCTAAGCCTCAGTTTCTCTGTGGAAGAGGGTGATTTGTTTAAAGTATCTACTTCAAGTGAATAAAGCACAGCAGCATAGTGCGTAGCATATAATAGACCTTCAAATGTTACTTAAGTATTGTTATTGACTTGGAGATGAGGACATGGTTGGGAGTATGGTGTCAATGAGGTAAAAGAGGTGGGATTTTAGGGATGGAAGTGAGGTTGGTTGGGGAGAGTACTGGAGTTGAGAGTGGGGTTGAGGATAAAATGAGATTGGAGAAAAACTTGGAATAAGAGTGAGAATGGGATTTGAGATGGGTCGGAGCATAAGGTTGAGTAAAGAGATGAGAAGCTGACCTTAGTGAACTCATATTCCACTTGCAACACACACATACCATCTCCACCTCCTCCTCCTGCATCGCCATCAAGCGGTGGGGTGGGAAGGTTTGGGTTTCGGTTCAATCCAGTAGCAAAACTTAGCACCTCCTTTGTGTTCCTAGTCCTGAGGACACAAGAGGTGAAGTATCCCCAGCAGTCCCTCAACCCAGAAGGGACAGAGACTTGTAGACATGTAGTTCTAACATGTCTAATTCCAGAGAACACTGGACTTCTGGAAGCTCAGAAGAGGGGGAGATCTTGTCTGGAAGGGGACAAGATGAGGGTCTGACAGGCCCCTCAGGGCTTTAGCCTACCCACTCCGAGACAGACAGGAGACGCGGGGGCAAGGATCAAATCTTTAGACAGGTCTTAGAAGGAGGGGCAGTGGACAGAGGGAAGGGTTGGGGGTGGGGGGGGGGGTCCAGAAAGTTCAGAATCTAACTATGTTTTAGTCTGGCTGGGCCGCTGGCAAGTGGGATGAATCCCTGTGACCCTTTGCTCCAAAGCCCCATTCTGACGGCATCTTCTGTCCTCAGACCGTCCCAAGCCTCCCCAGGGCAGAGTGGAGTTCCTGGAGCTCTCGGGTAATTGTGTGCACATGAAGTGGAAGGCCCCAAAGGACAACGGTGGGCGGCCTGTGACACAGTTCATAGTGGAACGGAGGGCAGTCGGCAAGAAGTCCTGGATTAAAATAGGCGAAGTGGACAGCAAAGTCACCCAGTTCTCCACCAACAAAGTGGAAGAGGGAAAAGCCTACCAGTTTCGCATCCTGGCCGTCAATTCGGAAGGAGTGAGCGACCCTCTGGAGACAGATGAAGTGTTTGCAGGAAATCCTATCGGTCAGTGAGATAGCCCACAGCTCAGTGGCAAACTCAGGGTTCAGGATGGGGGCCTTGAGCCAGTGAGGAATGCTGGACTGTGGGGAATTTCACAGGGTCATTTCTCTAGCCACCCATGAGACAGATGATTCCAGAGTAAGAGCCAAACATCCTGTGGGGCAGGAATTCTTAACTTCCCCCAGTCAGAGCACATGCATAACATACGCCTGCGTATATTTCCAAAACTGTGCACAATTCCAGGGACCTGACTCCACTTCAGAAATCATCCCAAACCCAAGTGAGAGATGTTACTTTAGGGATAACCTTAATCCATGCTAAGATTTTTTCCAAAGAAAACCCTTGATAACATCAATATTTTAATTAAGATTACTACTTAATTACTTGCTATACTCCTTCCAACTGATCCCATGTCCCAACGTGTCAAGACAGTACCTTAAGAACTGGAGCAACCTGGCTGGGTAGCTCAGTTGGTTAGAGTGTCATTCCAATATGTCAAGGTGTGGGTTAAATCCCCGGTCAGGGCACATACAGAAGTCAACCAATAAATGCATAAATAAGTGTAACAGCCTCTCTCTCTCTCTCTCTCTCTCTCTCTCTCTCTCTCTCACACACACACACACACACACACACACACACACACACTAAATAAATTTTTAAAAAACAGGGGCATTGGGGGTGACACATGTTGGAAGGTTTAAGTGGGTGATTCTCAATCTTGGCTACACATTAGAATCACCAGAAGTCTTTTTAAAAATGCTGGTGCCTGGCCTCCACCCCAAGCCAATTAAATTAAACTATCTGGAGGTAGGACCTAAACACTAATTATTGGTGGTGTGTTTTTTGTTCCTTTTTTCTTCCCACTTCATATTAATGTGCAACCAGAGTTAAGAATCATGGGTTTAAGTTGTGTGTATGTTTTTCAGGAGGCAGCCAGAGGTCAGCACGGGGTGGGCAACTGCCTATGTGCTCCCTCTCCTAACCTCTGCCCTCTCTCCATCCCCTATAGAGCCCCCTGGTCTTGCCTCCCAGCCTCAAGTGACTGATGTGACCAAAGAGACCGTGACCATCACGTGGAATGCCCCCACCCAGGATGGGGGAGCCCCAGTGCTCGGCTACATTGTAGAACGAAGGAAGAAAGGCAGTAACCTGTGGGTGCCATTCAACAA
This sequence comes from Myotis daubentonii, assembly GCF_963259705.1. NCBI lineage: Eukaryota > Metazoa > Chordata > Mammalia > Chiroptera > Vespertilionidae > Myotis > Myotis daubentonii. The sequence continues at coordinate 56,375,384 of NC_081848.1, read as the reverse complement.
GGACCCCATCCAGGGTGAGTGCCTGGAGACAGAAGCCCAGAAGGGACTAAGAGAGGCTTTGCCGGGTGGACCATGACCCCTGCTGATCTGAACATACTCCCTTCCCCAATTCCTTTGGGGATTTTAATAGCATCCACGACCCTCTCTTCCTTGCCCTCTTACTACATGGACCTCCTGGCCTCATGACCACTCAAATTCCCATTTCAGGCACCGAGTGCACAGTGGATGGTCTCCTGGAGGATACAGAATATGAATTCCGAGTTATAGCTGTGAATAAGGCAGGCCCTGGACATCCCAGTATACCATCCAACTCAGTGGTGGCCAGAGACCCTGTCAGTGAGTTAGGGGCTGCCAGGCCCCAACACATAGTGGAATTAGCCCACTCACCGTAGAAAGAGGACTGCTTCTATGGGAAAGTGTAATGGGCTGGGAGGGGGCAGTATCAAAGGTGTTATCAAGGGTTTTCTTTGGAAAAAATCTTAGCATGGATTAAGGTTATCCCTAAAGTAACTTTCTGGGAGCTTCCAGCCTACCACAAATTCAGACAGAATTCAGACACATAAGAAAGCCAACAAATAAAGATTGAGACCAGAGACAGTGAGGAGGCAGGTTGGGAAAAAAATTTTTTTATTAAACTCTGAGTATTTCTAGTATTAAGTGAAGTAGTAGAAGCATGGTTGAGGATGGAGTAGTGGTGTTAGGTAGATGGTAGGAGAGTGTTGAGTTTAGGAGTTGAGGTGGCGATACTGTATATGAATGGATGTGGTGGAGATAGGTGGATTAAAGGTTGGGGGGTTGCATATAGAGGGGTTGAATGTGTATAATATGTTGAATTTGGAGGATACTGACTTCAAGGGTGAAAGTGTTGAGTCAGTAAGAGAATTGAACTTGGAGATCGTTGAGTGTGCAAGGTCAGGTATTGAAGGTATTAACTGTGAGAGTGGAGATAGAAGTTGTGAAGTTAGCTTTCAGGGCTATTGAATGTGGGAACTGGCACAGGATTGAGTGAAAATGAGTTTGGGGGCTGACTTGATGCGTGTTGTGCCCCAGAACCCCCAGGCCTGGTGCAGGGCCTGCACGTATCTGATTCCTCCAACTCCAGTATCTCCCTGGCCTGGCGGGAGCCTGCAGAGGGAGACCCACCCTCTGGCTACATCCTGGAGATGAGAGCTGAAGACTCCAAAGAGTGGTCCAAGTGCACAAAGATCCCCATCTCAGGCACCTGCTACACGGTGGGAGGCCTCACTGAGAGGCAGAAATACTTCTTCCGAATCCGGGCTGTGAATGAGGCTGGGGTTGGGGAGCCCGTGGAGCTGGACGAGGGGGTTCGTGCCATGCCACCACCAGGTGAGAGCACAGAGGGCCAGGGGTTAATCCTAGCCTCCAAACCTTCCTCTCTCGGACCTCGTTCCACAGAGGAAAATTGGGTCTTACTGTGATCAAGAAAAAGTCATCCATACTTGTTGTGCCTGGACAGAGCCAGGGGTGATCCTAGGGGCTGCCCCACCAAAAAACCAAAAAACACCTCATTATGTGCCAAATAGTATCTACTGTGTGCCAAAGGAGATGAGAGGGATAATGAAACAAATAAGGCACTCGGCCTGTCCTCAAGGGTTTTTCATATTAGAGGAAGACAGATGAGGAAACAAATAAATGCTTCACAGTGATGCAGGGCTGTTAGATGTCTGTATGGCCTATGATGAGGGCATGAAGGAGAGGCTGGGAAAGGCTTTGGAGGGGAGGCTTAAACTGAGTCTTCTGGAAAGAGAGAAGGATGCCCCAATCTCTGTCTCCTCCATCTCAGCTGCCCCCAAATTTGACCTCAGCGCCCGGCTGAAGAGTCACATGGTCGTTCGTGCTGGGACAGCCCTCTGCATCCATGCTGCCTTCTCTGTGAGTCATTCCTGACCCTGGCCCCAGTGTCCACCACCTAACCAAGATAGCTGCTGTAGCTCTCGTAGTCTCTGCCTCTGCTCCTCACCAGGCGCTGACACGAGAGCCTGGCAGGAGACTCCTCAACATTGGGGGAGAACCTGCCGCCCAAATACCACCTGGGTGACCCCTGGTGCCATCTCTTGTCACCACCAGGGCTCACCACCTCCCAATGTGATCTGGCAGAAAGATGGCATCCCCACCAAAGGCAGGGAAACTATCACCAAGGGCAAAAACCACTCCCAGTTCCTCATCAACAGCACCAAGCGCTCCGACTCGGGGGTGTACCGCATCTTGCTCCAGAATGAGTTTGGAGAGGCACACTACGACATCCATGTACGCGTGGCAGGTATGGCAGTAGCAGAGGCCTCGGGGAGCATCCCTGCACAGTCTCCAAAATATAGCTCCCTCTGGGCTTGCTTTCCTACCACTGTAAAATCATGCCTTCAGGGAGTGAAGGCTTCTTTGGTGCCACAAAGACTTTATCTGCCTTTGCCTTAATGGGGAGGGCTGTTGCCACTTTTTCTCTGTCCTGAAGCTCCAAGGGCACTGAACTAGGACCAAGCCCTCGTTTCAGCTTCTGCTGCCCTATCTGGTGAGCTTCAGGACATATGTAGAGTAGGTTCAGAAAAACAGAATAGAGAATGGGTGACAGAGGAAGATAATCCATTAAAAACTGGGGTGGCCCTGGCCAGTGCGGCCCAGTTGGTTTAGTCTTTAGTGTCATCCCATGCACTGAGGGGTCACCAGGTCATTTCGGGTCAGGGCACATGCCCAGGGTGCGGGCTGGGTCCCCAGTAGGGAGAGTGCAGGAGGCAGTCAATCAATGGTTCTCTCTCATCATTGATGTTTCTCTCTCTCTCCCTTTCTCTCTCTAAAATCAATAAAAACATTTTTTTTAAAAAAGACTCAATTTGTAAGACAAGTCAGTTATTTTAAAAATAAAATTTTAGAGAGTGCTGGAAGCTTAAATAAAGCCTTAAACCCCTATGGGCTGATGGACCCGCTGACTATTCCAGATTTTCCACGGCCACCCACAAACCTACAGCTGTTTGAGGAGGTTCCCAACACCGTGACTCTGAACTGGAACCACAGCCCTGATGTGCAGGAGGACGGTGAGGCTCACTATGTCATCTTGAAACGGGATGCAAGCACCGCCACCTGGTTCACAGCCGCAGAGCGTGTCTTCAGCAACAAGTACACCGTGACCGGGTTGCTCCCTGGCAGGAAGTACTACTTCCGAGTGTTGGCTCGGAACGAAATCGGTGACAGTGATCCACTGGACTCCAAGGACACTTGGCTCGTCAACAAGGACAAGAGTGAGTCAGGGTGTTTGGGGGGTCAGGTTATGTCTGAGATCCCTGATGCAAGAGGGTATCAAGGATTTAAGGTAAAATCAGAGAACCACTGAGGTGGGAGTGGGAACATTGGGAAGCTGGGCAGAGCAATAAAGGTCAGGAAGCCTAGGGGAGAAGCCACCTTTGGGGTACACTGAGGAGTGAGACTAAGGTGGAGGTGGGGAGGTACCCTTGGGGAGGGGGGACAGTATTGGGCCAGAGAGAGGGGCGGGGTGTAGTGCTGAGAGTGGTCCTGAGCCCAGGGGATGAAGGCGGTGAGGACTGGGAAGGGTCTCCAAGGAGAAGGGAGTGGGCATGAAGTTCAGCAACTGTGGAGGGAAGGGGTTAAGGGCGGGGACGGTGTCAGGAAATGTGAAATGCAGGGCTATATAGGAGAGAACTGAGACCATGGAGGCTGGGAGGACATTGAGGAAAGCTTGGAGGGGGAATTAAAAGCAGGATAACACCTCAGTTCTGGGAAGCCGGTGGCTAGAAAGAAGACTAGGACTCCAGCGTCTGGAAAGTATAAAACCCTGCAGACCTGGCTTATGTCATGGAACCCTGAAGTGGTAAGGTGGGTAGGAGGGTGGTGGTAGAATCTTAGGAAGCAATAAAAAGTCAGTCCCAAGTTGGTGGCATCTGGGAATCTAACCCAGGTCATCAAAATTCCACGTGATGGGTCTCAAGGGCACCTTCCAAGCTGGTAGGGACCTGGAGATGCTCACAGCCTCTGCATTCCATCCTCGCAGTCGAAGACCTGAGCGCCAAGCTAAAGCCGTATGAGAAGAAGGACTGGCGCCACGCGCCACGCTTCCTGACTCCGCTCAAGCCCCACACGGTGCTGCGTGGCCAGGACTGCACCATGACCTGTGCCTTCCTTGGGAACCCGCGGCCCACTGTGACCCTCTACAAGGGTGACATTAACATCACAGCCAACTCCAAGTTCTGGTACAACTCCACCAGCGGGGTATGCACAATTGTCATCCCTACCTGCACGCTCAAGGACAGCGGCGAGTACAGCGTGCTGGTGGAGAACGAGCTGGGCAAGGACCGCAGCAGCTGCACACTCACCGTCTATGGTAAGAGTGCTGCGGGAAGAGCCTGGGGTGGGGTGGGCATGGGAAACGGGTTGTTTCCCATCTGGGGCAGAGGCACAAAATGGCAGTCCTGGGAGTTGTGGACTCTCTTCATATGGCTGGCAACGTTTTGTATTTAATCTGCCATCAGGTGGTTAAACATTGGCCCTATTTGGTACCACTCTCCACCCTCAATGTCATTTGTTATGTGCCTGGCCCCTGCAGATGTGAGAGTTGGCAAACCCTCAGCAGACTGTAGTTTGCAATCATTGGTAGGCCTAGACTTGCCTTGAAAAAGACACTGAACCAGACTCCCCAATCACAATCTCTCTGGCAGAGTCATGGAAAGGTTCTTTAGGTTACAAATTTTTGCAAGTGATTCAAGATTAAAAACAACTGGTCTCGGATAAGGGGGAAATGGGAGGCACAAATGAGGAGAGGGCTAAAGGGAACCTAGTGGATGCCCACACTCTGCATGTGTGTGCCACATTTCTGCTTGTGTGTGCACATGTAGGGGAAATATGTGATGCCTTCCTACACCGTCTACTGTCTTCACAGCTACACAGCTAGTAACATGAACTAATTGCAAAGATGACTTTCCTTGTTCCCTCCTGCTTAACTTCCTAGCCTTCCCATGATCCTCTCAATAAAGTCCCAACCAACAAGGGTCCACCCCGCCCACAACTACCTCTCCAAGCTTCATCCACTGCCACTCCCTGAACTCCCCTTGACATTCCATTGGTGTCCATGGTCTCCCTAGTTATAGACCTGTTTCATCCTGTTATAGATGCCTTTTCTTGGGGAAAGGACCTTGTCCTGTTGCTCTGTCTCTCAAGTCAGCTAAATGCCTGCCACACTGAGGTGATGCCTTCAGAGTGGCTGCTGAACTACGTGACAGAACTAGACCAGGGAAGGCACTGTGGGAGATATCTAGCTTTCATTCCACAGCTGGAGAAAGATCCCTGACCACTCAATTCTGGTTGTTAAACACATGGGCCAGGGCCCTGGCCCCACCACTGACCAGACGTGTGACCTTGGCAAGCCATTCTACGCCTATTTTCTCATCTACTTCTTAGGGATGAGTGAGGTAGTGCATGGAAGTGCCTGGCAAATATTAAGTGCTGAATAACTGGCAGCTCTTGGCTACACACACTCAGCTGACCTTGGGAGACTAGAACTGGGGCCCAGCCCCAGGGAAGAATTGAGGGTCCCAGGCAGTTCCTGCATAGTAACCAGCTATGTGGAGTTTCCCTTACCCCTGGCATCACTAAACTAACAAACACTTGCCTTGCTGTTTCAGACAAAGATGACAAGACAATTCTAGCATCAGTCACCGAGAGCCTGCAGAAGAAATCAAAGCACCTTATGTGAGCTCCATCCCAGTCCCCGCATCAGGATGTTGTGATGTGGGTCCTCTTGGCCTGTCCTCTGTATGGCCCCAGTGAGGGAAACCCAGTTTGCTCTCTGGTGCTTGTCAATGTAAACATTCAGTGAAGGGATGGGACAATAAACTGAGCAAGCTCACCCTTTCCTGTCTCTGAGGGTGGTATACAGTTGATGTACAGCAGGGACCAAGGAGATGGAAGTGGAAGAGGAAAGGGGATTCACACAACCCAGGCTGCTGAGAGCTTAGTCCAAACCCACCCACGCAGACAGTGACCAGACCCCGTTTGACTGGGCCTTTGCCTTCCCCTCCTCCGTAGCCACACTGCACACTCCCCTCCTCTCCTGGCAGGGGTGGGCAAGTCTTGCCTGATTCATCCTTCTCCCCATCCTGTTCCCTCCCATTTCTTTACCATCATGTAGGTCTGTCATCAAAGTTCTGGGGTTTGAAGGGCCTCGGGACCTTGCCTCTTTAGTGCCCAGGGTTCCCAACGTTTGAGAACTAGAGCATCTCAGAGCTAGAAAGGATTAGTCATCCAGCTCTAGGTTTTAAACTTGTTTTTGCAGTGGAATCATTCCCTTTAAAAAAAAAAGGGGGGGGGGAGGATAGGGGTCTGTGAGCCTCCCTCCTTTACTTATTCTTTTGCTATCTCCTATCAGAGATTTCTGTAAAAACCCTTTTTTGAAAATCACTGATTCATTCAATACCCACAAGGGACCTGCATTGCCTTTTGTCATATCCCCATAACTATACAACCCCTCTACTATTCAAAACCACCCAAGGCTTCCCTTTCAAATTCTGGGTCAGAGCACTGCCCATTAAGATGCAAATGTCCCTGGAGTAGGGGAGAAACATAATTCTACCAGGGCTTCACATCAAAAGTATGAATCACCCAGTCTACTCCCATTCCTCCAAGCTGTTCAACTGAGCCCTGGGTCTAAGAAGAGAGAAGATGGCTGAAGGGAATCTGGATTGTTTGGAGCAGGCAGCAGGTCTGGGGTGAGGCAGGGAGGAGGTGGGCAGCAGGAGGACACAGAGTAACTAAGAACCACCAAAGGTGCTGGGCACCCATGCACAGGCAAGTGCCTCAGGACAAATTTGGACAGTGGCAAATTCTACCCATCCCCCATCCTCCTGAACTACATTCTCACCCACACATGTGACCAGGGACGTGAGACCCACTCCAACCAGCAGTGTTACCAGAGCCAGGGAACCAGCCTGGCGCCAAGATGCACTGGCCAGTACTGTGACCCAGACTATGAGGACATCCAGGGCCCCTGGCTCCATGCCCCCACACCCTCCTCCAGGATAGGCAAGCACCACACAGACAGACAAGCAGGGCAGCCAGCGGCCCTTGGTTTTTATTTTTATTTTTTCATATGAACAGTAAAGGATGGAGTTGCCCCATCCTTGCTCACCTTGCATTGAATGTGCCTTGGGTCTTATGACCCTAGAGTGTCATTGGAGCCCCCCCTCCTCTTGCTCCCAGTGCAGGAGTGGTAGGAAGAAAGAACTTGGGGGGGCGGGGGGGGGTGTTTTGGGCAATCCCAGCTCTCCAAGCCAGGCCCAGTATCCCTTCAGCAGCTCCCTGAGGCCTCTCCCTATAAGACTTTGACAGACAGCAGGACAGAGACAGATGGCAGAGAAAGACACAGGCTGGGAGACAGATTGCACACACATAGACACACACAGGCTGGCCCCTTCCTTTGGCATGGTTCACCTCGCCCTGGGGATAGGGTCTGAGGGTGGTGATGTGGGGCCTGAGCTCTGGGCTGGCCTTTGAGAGAGATGGGACCAACTTGAATCCTTGATACCCCAAGCTCCCAGGCCAAAGAACTCCCCTCTCTTACCTACTTGGTCAGACACTTTCCTACCCACCACACAGAGATTGCAATTGTTCAAGTAACAAGGATAGGTGAGGGAAAGGGAGACTCCACTCCATCCAATCTGCCCAACTAGGGGCCTTTGAAAGGGGCTTCAAGCCTTAGCACAGATTTCTCCCCTCCCCCTCAACTCTACATAGATCAGAGAGAGTGAGAGTGGGTGAGCCAGACTCTTCCATCTAGTAGAAGCGCGGGGAGGTCAAGAAGCTGAGCACCATCACCCTCCAGAGGGGTTTTGACAATCCCAATGGGGTAGAGGTGGGGAGATGTCTACTTCTGGCTCCAGCAAGGAATATTAGTCTGACTCTCTTTAGCTCTCAGCATTGCCCTAGACCACCAGCTTCACTAGAGGTCCTTTCCTGCTCACCCCATCAAACTTGTACATTTTCCAGGTGGTACCTGCTGCCTCAGTCTGAAACTGCAGCCATCCTGAACCAACTCTTGCAGGTTCCCAGGTTCTGGACCCCAGTCCCAGGAGAGGGCAGGTGACCAGACCCTAGCCCTTGGGGTATCAGTTGGCCTTGCTCAGTCTGTAGTCTTCCACTGGCTCCCGGTTCTCAACAGCTGACAGGGCAATGAGCATCTGGGCAGCATAGTAGGTGGACATGATGAGTGCCCGCGAGTAGGGCACGGGAAAGCAGAACTTGTTGACAGCGATGGTCACGTCAGAGATGATAAAGAGCACTGCACCACTGCCAGCCGCCAGCTCAGTCCAGCGCCAGGCCGCCCCAACCAGCCGTAGCCCTGCTATGGCCCGCCAGCCCATGAAGCTGATAAGAGCCACATAGGCCCCCACCAAGTAGGTGAAGGGACCTGAGAGGCCCGGGTAGAGGAAGGCATAGAACAGGACCGACAGCACTGCCATCACCAGACCTGTCCGAAGAGCCAATGGCCGCATACCAAAGGCTGAGGCGTAGAGCATGTGGGTCACAGCAAACATCAGTAGACCTGGGAGTGAGAGAATGAGGCGCTGCTGAGGGCAGGCTTAGGTGAGTGATGAGTACAGGGGCTGGGGTGGGAATGGAACATTTGGGATAACCCAGGAGCTTTGTTTTGGGGGGAACAGGGGTGGGAAGAAATCCACAAAGGTAAAGACCCCCAACTCCCCTGAGGAACTCCAGAACTGACCACCAGATCACCAGCAAGGTCATCCTCCAACAGGGGCCCCACAGTTATGGGTCTCAAAACCCCTCAGATTCCCAATATTCTTGTTCCAAAGCTCCCAAATCCTTAGCCCTCTAGGACTCTCTAGCCCCCAACCCCAGGATTCCTCCCAGGTAGCTACTGCAGCAACTGACCGTGTACAAAGTAGCCCTGGTCCTGCCAGATGAGGAAGGCATCACCTAGGGTGGAGAAGATGAGCCCTACAAAGATGCGTGTGGCACTGGGGTGGGCCAGCAGGAATCCTAGGCCATGGGCCAGAAGGAAGAGCCAGAGGCAGAAGACGGGCAGGCACTTGATGAGGGCGCTGACCCACGACGGGCTCGACGAGGGCAGCCAGAGCACAAAATACACGCAGGTGGCCTTGAAGAAGGGCACCAGCTTGGGCCCCTCACTCTTCACCTGGAGGACATAGGACAAGGGCAGCACTCAGAGCTCGGGAGCTCAGAGCCAGCCCAGACATTCACCCCAGAGACAGGCCCACCTCCCTGTTCGGAGGATTGACACACAGAAACCAGTTTGGCCTGCCCCAACCAGCCAGCAGAATGTGAACAAGCCCATCACTGCCCTGAGGCTTCATTCATTAGGAAGGGGAAGGGGCTCCACTATTCCTGCTGGCCATATCCATTGCTGACCCTGGGGCAGGACCAGAATGGTCACTCACTGGGCAGAAAACAGATCTTGGGATAATGTCCTCTCTCTCCTGCAGCCCAAACGCTTCACCCTTCCTGCCCCCCTCCTTGTCCCTCCCCAAGGCCCCTTTAGCTTCTCTCTGCCAGCATCAACCCTCAGCTGTCTGGAGTGCAGTCAGCAGAAAACCACAGAGACACCTGGCCAACTCATGATCCTCAGCAGTGGGGCCGGGGCACAGGCTTAGGGCCCTGGCAACACCAGGTGAGTGCCAGGAATGCGTGAGGTGGTACACTGCCAACCACCCCAGGCCCCACCGGCTCTCTCCTCAGCGAGTCTGCTACTCAGCCTCCACTCCAGCTGCTCCAGCGTAAAGGCAACCATCATGGGCAAGGCGAGGAGCTAGGGATGCTGGCTAGAGAAATGGACCCAGGAGTTGGGAGCAAAACTGCCCCTGAAACACCTGCCATTTCAGGGACCTGGAGGTTGGAGGGAGAGGGGGTGTCAGTCTCATTTCCCAGAGAACAAGCACAATTCAAGGCACCTCAGAAAGAGAGACAGGAGGGGGTGGGGGTTCTCTGTCCAGCTTTTGATCTGAAGCCAGCAGACCGGCTGGGAGGAGATGGGGAACTATGAGGGGGAAGTCAGAGCAGCTGACTCGGGCTCAGCTGGCCTGGGGAGGGAGGGCAGCTAAAGAAAGATTGTGTCCAAGGTCACTGCAGCTCGTTCCAAAGCTCCAACATCCTTGGGAGGAGATGGGGAACAAGCTCCGAGATATTCTGAACATGTGATCCCCTGAAACTCCTTTCCTTGGGCTTCTGGTACAAGGTCTCTAAGAGCTAGTCAGAGCAGCTGAGCTGCCCTGTATACCCACGCTCTGCCCAAAGTGACGGTGCCTCTGTCTGGGTGAGCTGTCCAGCACAGGGCTCAGGGGACACACTCAGTTTCCTGATCACCAGTTACCTGGGGACTGATCAGACTGATGCAGGAGGATGGGAAGAGCAAGATGGGTGGTCCAGGGTCTAAGACTGCCCTTACTCTGCCAGGGTGAGAACAGGAAGAAAAGATGACTAAGTCCCTTCCCCTGGAGATCCCCCCATCCAGGCTGGGCAGGGCAGGGCACGGGCAGAGGAGGAGACTGAAGGAGACAGATGAACAGCCCCCACGGAACCCAGATCTCCCCAGCCCCCACCAGCCAGCCCCTGGGAACAGCAACCTCTGCTCCAAACCCCTCCCCAGCCCCCTATTTTCTAGAAGAAATAGCCAGTAGTAGCGGGGGAGACTTTGACAGTCCTAAAGAACCCAGCATTAGAGGAAATATGGGGAAAGGGTCAGAGTTGAGAAAGTCGGAACAATAAGAGGTGTCAATAGATAACGACCCCTCTTCCTGCTGCGTCTTATCTCCGAAGCTTTGACTCGGGTGCGTCCCCTCCCCGACCCAGACTTGTTGATAAAATGGGGAAGGGGAGGAAACAAATGCTGGGGCAGGGTTTCGGAGGACCCAGGCACCCTCCCGCCCTCCCTCGCCCTCTCCCACGCCTCCCCGTCGGCTGCCCACGCAGAACCCGGCAGCAGGCACCCGCACCCTTCCCGTCCCGGCAGCTCTCCCGCCGACCCGCGCCAGACGCGCAGAAATCAACAGAGTCACGCTTCCGAGTCACGTGCCCACGGTGCCCCTCCCCGACGCGGAGGGGCGGGGGGCGCGCGGAGGGAGGGCGCCGGGGGCCTGGGAAGCCGGGAGGCCCCGACCGCGGCCGCCTCCAGCCGGGGAGACCGCCGCTGCGGGGCCCCTCCCCGTCCTCGGCCCCCAGGGGCTCGGCCCGCCGCAGTGCAGTCCCCGGGCCGGTGGGCTCGGGCCGCGCAGGACGCTGGCTCGCTCGCTGGCTCGTTCACTCACCACGGTGACCGGGGACACCATGGCGGAGGCGGCGGCTGCCGGCACCGGCTCCGGGCTGCGGGGATAAAGACGCGCTGGGGCCAGGTGAGGAAGCGACGGGGGGCGGACAAGACCTCCCGCGCTCCGGGCGCCGGGGGTTCTGTCTGCGATCCCCGCGACGTCACCGCGGACTGAGCCAATGGGGTGGCCGGAGTGGGGGGGCGGGGCTAGGCTGCGAATAAATCCCCCCTCTCACCCCCGCCCCAGGCCCCACGGGCTTTTGCTCCCGGGACGCGGCGCGGGGGGAGGCCAGGCCTCCAGGGAAAGCAATGCCAAAGCATCCCTGAACTAGACGTAACCCCAGTTCTTGGGGGAGGACCGAGCTTGTGTGAGACACAAACATTCCTGTCCTGGACACACGGCTACAAACATTTTCTCATAATCCGGGGATAAAAGAAAAAGACAGGTTCCCTTCAGCCTTGCAACATGCAGTCCACGTGGACACAGTTAAACCCACATCCTTTACTGTGTGCAAACACACATCCAGATCGACATGCAGTGGTCACCAGACATGCAGCTTTCAACATGAAAAGAGGCACATAAATAGGTACACAGCAGCCCATGGACCCCTAATCCTAACATATACACCAGCAACTATAGAATCACAATTGCCCTTAGGCACCAAGCAATCACATAGACACAAAACCAACAACCGCAGGTTGACACACATCCTTCATCTTAAAACAGACACATATAGGCTGCACACAGCTGTAATACAACTGTAATACACATAAGATCACATCAGAAATGACGGCTGGACAGGCAAAGCTGAGCATACTTATGGACCCAAAGGAATGGGAACTGACTTTGCCAAAAATACAACTTAAGCAGATTTTCTGTTGATATTACACAGACCACAGGTACACAGGCACATTTGAAACTGTGTTCAGAATCGGGAATTACATGGGTGACTTGATAGGCAGTCACGTAGACGGATCTAGTCCCAGTTTTGTCACTTCATCTGCGTGATTGGGTGAATCATTTCCTCTCTCATTCCTTGATTTCCTCATATGTGAGTGGATGATCTCTACGGCTCCTTCCAAGCCCAGCATGTGTAGGAAAGTGTAAGGGTTCAGAGAGGCCTCTTTGGCATGTGGATTATTTTGAGCTGAGGGCAATAAAGACCCTGCAGGCTCATGAGAAACTTTAACCTCTCCCTTAATGAATGTAAATTAGGGGCCTTGCCCATATAAGAGTTATTGCCAGAAATACCTTTTTATGATCTACCTATAGGGCAGGGCAAACTTTTAATTTCTAAACATCTGCTCTTCTTATCATCCTGTAATGACCACTTGAAGCCCTCAAGACACCTTGCCTCAACCTTAGCTCAGAATGTCATATATACCTCAATTAACTTTGTCCCTGAACCTCTCATGTATGTGGACTCTTTGAGCCTCCTCCTCAAGCTAAAATAAAACTAAGTACCTAGAGGAAAAGATGCAAATTGGGGAGATGTACTAGTAGTTAGACAGATAGATCAATCAATGATGTTACTTAAGTTATGGTTTTGAGGGTAGTTGTTCTTATCTTACAAATCTTTGCAAAACTAGATATACAGCTGTAGAAGCACTTCATAGCCCACCTACATTTATCATCCCCTGTTCCTAAGGCTGAAGGGGGGAAAAGAAAGCCAAAAGGGTTGTGGGGTGTTTTTTGTTGTTGTTGCTATTTGCACAAATGGCTCCTCTGACCCCAAGGACAAATACAAATAAATTTTAATAGTTTTCTCCACAAAAACTAATAAGAAAAAGCTTTTGCCATCAAAGTAGATAAATTTAATTTATTCCATGTGCCAGAAGCAGTTTGGATGCAATTTTTACAGTCTTTTACATTATCGTACATTATCATATTATGGTAGTAATTTTAGAAATTATGAAATGTTTTCATAAATTTGTCAATCTAAAATAATACTTATGTAACAGACAGTTCACAGTTGCTTACTTCTTAGTTTTCACTAGAAATTAAGGATTTTAAAGGTTAAGAATTGTATGTGAAAGTACAAAGTACAATAGACTTCAGCAGTCTTAATTGAGTGCCAAGAATAATGCAGAAAAGGACGATAGTTGATGAACTTTATAGGATTCTAATGTAGAAAGACGATGCTGATTTCTTGGGTATATTCAGTCTAACTCTAAGCTTAGAAGAAAAGTTCATCATTAAGCACCTTTACCTTCATGGATAAGCTTCAACTTGCTCTTGCCAAGAGAAGAGTGCTTGAGTTATAGAAGGCATTATTACTTTGGAAGAATTCAGCATTTTTGTAAACTTCCAGATATCAAATAGATTTTGATATATAAATGAATTTTCTGAAATGACACTGCCTCTACTTCTATAACCATTTCATCTGGACTTTCTAATCAGTACTATGAATGTGTTTCTAAATGTGTTTATTGAACACATATATAGCTGCCTTATGACAATAAGTACATGTTATTGAAGGAGGAAAAAAATACTAGATTTTGAATTGAGAGTGTAGGCTCCCTCTCATTATAGTGTTTCTTTTTCCACACTAGTCAATGATTTTAACCTAAATTGTAAATTTTTTTAAAGTGTTCATTGTTTACATCAAACTTGTATTAAATAATTCCATCCATTTATGGAAGAGGAAGATATAGAAGATCTGGGTACTAGTTCATATACCTATGAGTCAGTAAAGACTGAAATAATGTCCCATGTTGAGTTGGTTATTTTGAAATATGATTTTAAAAAATTAAAATTAAGCTAAAACAATTTTATTAACTAGATGATTGCAGAATATGATTCCATCATATTTTTCAGTACAGATAGTTTTTACTGTGGGGTGAAATTACACCATATGGCAGTTGCATTTAGGTTCTAAGGAAAAGAATCTGCAGAGATATCAGTGCAGTATATAATTTGTCCAGATTCATTTTTATTTGGGGAAAGAAGTTCTAAAATATCCCCAAAGCAGTTTACTAATTTATTGAAAGTCCTCCAAAAAACAGAGCTATTGGGAAACCATGGTATGTGGGGTGAAAAAGAAAAGCTCCCTCCGTTTTTTGGAGGGAATAACTTTAAAAATACTTAAATGACTAAGTTTACTTGGTGCCATTAAGAATTAAATTTGTTGATTTTAACATTGCTATTACATCTGAAATAAACTTGTTTAATGTTCTGGTAGTTCAAGAAAATTTTAAGAATTTTAATATATGTAATTAAAGCTACAAAAATCAATGATAATAGGAAAAACAACTATATATACCAAAAAATTAAGATATGTTTTGGCTTGAAAAAAAAAAAAAGGTATGAGATATAGAGATGTGTTTCATTAGGGAAATACAGTGATTTTTATCCTGAGTATTTCTGAATTGGGTAAGAGAACAAGAGACCAACTAAAAGAGACACAGAAAGTTGTAGAAAGTTTATGAAAAGGAATCTTGAGAGAGGAAATTTTATATGTGATCAAGTTGGATAAGATTGAATAAATTTATTAGAAGTTTTTTAAAATTAAGCTTTAATATCAATAGTGTACTAAAACTTCTGGAAAGTGAAACGTCTCAAGTTTTAGAGGAGGGATTTAGAACAGGCCACCCCAGAATTTGCCACTTTGGCATGTGAATTATTTTGAGCTGAAGGCAATCAACACCCTGTAGGCTCACCAAAAACATGTACTCTCTCTCATAAAGGACTTAAATTAGGAACCTTCCTAGACAGTGTGGCTCAGTTGGTTGAGCGTCATCCCATACACTGAGGTTACATACACCAAGAAGTTACATACACCAGGAAGTTGCATACACCAAAAGGTTGCCAGTTTGATTTCAGTCAGGGCACATGACCTGGTTGCAGGCTTAATCCCCAGTGTAAGCCTAAGAAGCTTCCTGGTCAGGGCACATGTCTGAGCTGTGGGCTTGATCCTCAATATGGGGTGTGCAGAAGGCAGCCCATCAGTGATTCGCTCTTATCATTGACTAGAAGCCCAATGCACAAAATTCATGCACGGGTAGGGTCCCTAGGCCTGGCCAGCGATCAGGGCCGATTGGGGCCTTCCAGCTGCTGGCTGGGGCCTTCCTTCATTCCGTGCCACCCCCTGGTGGTCAGCACACATCAGAGCAAACGGTTGAACTTCCAGTCGGCCAAACTCCTGAGGAGACAATTTGCATATTAGCCTTTTATTATATAGGATGTTTCTAGCTCTCCCTCTCTCTGCCTCTCTGAAATGAATAAAAATATATTTTAACTGATCTTTAGACCACTTCACAACAGATATTCCCTTTCGCTTAAACCACATTCCTCTTGCTAAGACCATTATCTCTCCCCTCCAGACTTTCCCAGAATCCCAACCCACCCAGAGAGCTCTCCACCCAGAAAAAGCCTGCCTAGAGTCCTTTAAAGTATCTGACTCTGCATCTCTGACTGAAGGTCACCCACAGCCTTCCCCTGTCCCTCCAGGCCCTTTCTGCATAGAGCCCCACTGGCCAATGCACTCTGCCTGCCTGCTCTGTTTTCTTTCCAATCGGAGGCTGTGGGGAGACCCACCTTACCAGAACAGGAGATTAGATCACTAGAATTGTTGCCCACAGGGTTCATTCGTTCTCTCTCTCTCTCTCTCTCTCTCTCTCTCTCTCTCTCACACACACACACACACACACACACACACACACACACACCTTCCTGCAAAGTGTGCTGCCTGGAAGAATGCTGGATTGAGAGTTAAAAATACTGGTCTTAGTGCTAGCCCCTCCTTCTCTGTGACTTACTATATAACTAACTCACTACCTGACTGTATGACTTATAATACTAAGTGGGACCATCACTCCATTTTAGCAGTCTGTTTCCTCATCATTAAAATGGGAGAACGAACTGGGCTCTGTGATAAGTGCAAACCTGTTACTTTTCTAGCCAAACACTTTAATGTCACCTAAAAATGGCATTTTTCCATTACTCTGGACCTTAATTTCATTCTCTAAAACATGAGAGAATGGGACTATAAAAGTGATTTTCAAAAAGCAAAGACTATCTGCCCTGGCTGGTAGCTCAGTTGCTTAGAGTGTCGTCCCCATCCGCCAAGGTTGCAGGCATGATCCCTGGTCAGGACACATACCCGAAGCAACCAATGATTACATAAATAAGTGGAACAACAAATCAATGTTTCTTTTCTCTCTCTCTCTCTTTCTCCCTCTCTCTCATCAATAAGTACAATTATTTTTAAAAAGCGAAGACCATCAAAATTACTTGGAAAGCTTTTTAAAAACATAGGTACCCACCCAGACCCACTAATAAAGCAGCGCATATTTCAATATGCTTGGACACACAAATGCCTAAATATACAAAACATGAGACATAAAATTGTCATCCGCAAGGCTCAAATTAATGTTTACCCAAAAGGCAATGATCATACACTCAGATCGCCTGCAGAGATCGCCTGTGCTGATCGTTCTCTGTTTGCTCTCCTAACACTCAGATCCATTCTCAGCCCCTCTCCACCCTGGAGTCTGACCTCTATGAACTATCACCAGGGCTCGCTTGCTCTCTGGCTTCTGATTGAGCTCAGCTAAGGAGAGCTGGAGGCAGATTTTGATTGTGGGAAAAGAGCGTGGTTGGGGTTCCCCTATCACCAGCTTGTTGGGTCAAGCTGAGGAACTGACAGTGGCTGAGCTTCTCATTGAGCTCCAGTCTCCCACCCTAGACCTCAGGCTTAGATGTGGCAACAGCCTCCAGCTGTTGCAAGTTTTTAAGTGCCTCTTCAGCCCTGACTGGTTTCCTCAACCCTGCCCACATCTCTGCCAGCAGTTACTACATTCTCTTCAGTTACATTCTTCACTTTGCCAGCACCCTAACTGATAGTCACAAACAAAACAAGGCACTGCCCCCTTCCCAAAAAGAAAGGGCTTATCTGATTTCATTCCTATGGATAAGATATCTTGTTTGTCTCAAAAATAAAATTTTATTTTACTGTTTGGTGTTTTTATATTGAATTGCATAATGCAAGGGGGAGAAAGTGGGGTACAAATGCCTGAAATGAGGCATTCCTTCCTCTCTGTACCCAAGTTTCCAGTCTGGTAGCAATCATCTCAGGTAGAAACTATAGTTTAACTTTAACCCTGCTGTTTGGCTTCTGTACTTATTTGCTTTGTTCAATAATAGAAAAGTTATTTTAATTTTCTGAATTATATAAATCACCCCATTCGATTAAATACCCTATTGATTGTAATGTGGATATCCCATTGGTTGTGGTCATAGCGGTCTTAGAGAGCACATTTTCCCTTACCTGGGAAGGACAGCACAATTATCCCAAGGTCAGAGGGCTCCAGTTAACGTGTCCCTGTTGACTCAGTGTTCTGGAGACCCAAAACTGTGGTTTAGATAATATGCTGCTTCTGCTTCTGTAAACTGCTTTTTTGCAAACCAGGTTCCTCATTCCAAACCTTGGGATGTAATCAATACCTTTGTGATCTTTGCCTATATAAGTCTGGTTTTGCAGCCATCTTATCACTATGAGATTTGGGGAATGGCCCCTCATAGTCCCAGATTGCAATAAATGTGACCCTTTAATTCAACTTCTTGAGGCATCCTTCTGTGATTCGAGGGGTACATTACAACAAGTTGACCTATTAGCATGGCCCTTTTCACACAGCTTTGAAATTTTCTCTTTGCTTGCTTGTCTCCCCTATGAGAATGTGAGCCCATTAATCTGTTCATTTATTCACCCAAGAAATGTTTAGGGTGCACCAAGTATATGCTAGCCAGTATGTTTGGTTCTGGGGTTTATTTTTTAAAATATAATTTTGTTGACTTCAAATAGAAATAGGAAAGGAGAGAGAGAGAGAAACATCAATGATGAGAGAGAATCATTGATTGACTGCCTCCTGCACACCCCACACCGGGAATCGAGCCTGCAACCCGGGCATGTGCCCTGACGGGGAATCGAACCATGACCTCCTGGTTCATAGTTCAACGCTCAGCCACTGAGCCGTGCCAACCAGGCAGGTGCTGGGGTTTAAACAGTCAGTAAGATGTAGGCTCTGTCCTCATGGAGTACACAGTTCAGTTCAGGCACGCAGATAAACAATTATTACACAATGTGGCAATGAAATAATTGGGGTGAGAAGGTTTGCCTCAGGTGACATTAGAATTACTCACTGTGTCTGAAGGAGTTGAGAAATCTGGGGCTCATCTACAAGGGTGAGTTGGTCTTCACTGAGTAGACACCAATGGCAATGATACTCTAGGCAGAGGGAATTGTGCATGTACATAGAGTCACAGAAGTCACACCGAATTCGGGAAAATGCCTGTAGTACTGGGGTGAGCTGAGGAGTGACAAAGGTGAACCTGGAGAAGTAAGCATGAACCAGGTCGGAAAGGATCTGAATGTTCTGCTACGGAGTAGATGACAGTCTGCTAGTTTTCTTCTGTTCCTTAGCTTCTCTGATTGTTCCTGACTCTCACACACCAGATGCATGAGCGATGCTTAGAAATGGTGACCAACCATTATTCTAGCTTTGCCTCACTTCCTCCTGTGGGGCTTCTTCTCATCCAGTAGCCTCCTCCAGCTCTGATCCCTGTGGTTTTGTCACAGGATATTTTCTCCTCACATGCTTTGCTCTACTTGGCATTGAAATCCACCTCTAAACTGTTTACCTTACTCTTGACCTGCTATTGTAGTGGTTGGCAAACTGTGGCTCGGCAAACCGTGGCTCGAGAGCCACATGAGGCTCTTTGGCCCCTTGAGGGTGGCCCTTCCACAAAATACCGGCTCTTCCACAAAATACCAACTTTTGAGCATGGGCCACAAAGTTTCTTTTTTTTTTTTTACTATGCAAAATTATTTATTTTGTATATTCTCATAAAATTCTGCTATTTAAATATCCTTGACTCTAGAAAATATTTTTTTTCCTTTTTCTAAAAAAAAAATTCTTTATTAGTTAAGGTATTACAAATGTGTCCTTATCCCCCCCATTAATCCCCATCCTCCCCCCGGGCCACGAAGTTTCAATCGTACTGTACGTGCACGCCCCGCACGTGGTATTTTGTGGAAGAGCCACACTCAAGGGGCCAAAGAGCCGCATGTGGCTCGCAAGCCCTGGTTTGCCGACCACGGTGCTATTGGATCTCAGATAATTTCTCTGTTTGTTCCAGATCCCCAGAACACTTCAAACCAACTCTCAGTCACCCCCGCCTCACCCTACCCCTGCCCCATCTACATATCTGAGGAGGAAAATCAGACACCACTGAAGAAATGTTAAGAAGTGGGACAAGGTCAGATGTCCCAATAGCAGTATGGAGGAGTGAACTGATAAATTCATACAAGTGAGTTGAATGTGTGTCAGCCAAGTGTAGGTATTTGGGAGGAGCTCATTGCAAAGCTGGAGCTCAGAACTGAATTAAAGACCAGTCCATATATTTGGAAGCCATGGCAATACTGAAAGGTATATGGCATGTGGTTAGCCAGGGAGGGATCTTGAGGGAGTAGAGAAGACTGACCAGATCCAGCCCCAGGGGGGGAAGAAAGGGAAGTCCAGGAAGGAGATAAACACAGATATGAAGTAAACAGATATGCTGAGGCTATATAGCTCACAGGGAGATAGGCAGACTCAGCCAGAAGGACAGTGACCCATCTCCATTCCTGCCTGCTTGCTCCATCAGCTCATGGTCTATGTGAGGCTCTATTCCTCCAACTCCAGTCCAGGGCATTCCTACAGGTCTCTCCTGCCCATACTGCTTACAGGAGTCAACCTAGAAATACCGAATTGCAGTATCACCCAACTTCTGAAGACATTCATTTCAGAATGCCTTTGTTGTACTGGAGCCTACTTGGGTCAAGTAGGCGAGTCCTGGAGTGGCTAAATGTAACCCAAGATATAGAGTCAGCTCCTGGAGGCCTTTAGGAAAAAGCGAAGACTTGAGCAAAACTCATATTTCTAGACCCTCAGTTAGGACTAAATTGTAATTCTGTCTTGAGATAATACCTAGGTAAGTGTCATTCTGAACACTGACATTCTGGGATGTTTGTTTGGCTTCTGGGGCCAGACACGCCTGGATTTTTACCCCTCTTTCCTTTCCTTTGTTAACGAGGGCATCATCAGATCTTGAAGCATGAGTGGATTTCTCTAACTGTAAAGCTGCCAAACAAAGGTTCTTCTAATGGGGTTCAATACTAGGGGTGTCCCAGGAGGAATCCCTAATTGTGGTGGGTTTGTGGGATGAGATGGCCTCCAACACCCAAGCTTCTAGAGCTCCAGTCTCTGTGAAGTCCCAGTGTTTTTTGGAAAGTCCTTGCATTGGGGTCATCCAAGTCCAATCATCTCGCCAATCCCAGTCCTCCTCCAACTTCTCCCTTTCCGCAGACTCTAAGAACTCTAGGTTGTGCTTTGGGTTGCTCCTTCTTCAGTATTGAGAAGTTTGTATGAGGAAGTGGAAATAAGAAAGGAGAAGTATCTGGAGGTTGGGCAAGAGGATGGCTTTTGAGAAAAAAAAATACCTAGAAGATCATATCATCAAGCACCAGGATATTGAGTAATTCATTCCTCAACATTAGTGCCTGAGGACCTAATAGTCTTGAGATAGATCAGAGCAGACCCTTCTGCCTAACCTCCCACTCCTCAGATTTCCCAAGACCAGAAAATTGGGCAGGGAAGAGAGAGGTCTGGCTGGGCCTGGCCAAGCCTAGCTGGATCTTCCAGGAGATTTTCTCCAACCCGACAGGAAGTGGAGCAAAGCCCGTGAGGCCGAGGCACCCTGTGCATGGGTCAGCAGAGCTATTTGTGTAACCTCAGCCCTCTTCAAACCCTTTCATATTCCAACTCAGCTTCCTGCCTCCTATCCTGAGAAGTTCAGGCTTCAGAGGAGTGTAATACTTATGTATTACAATGGGGTTTGAACTGCCAAGAAAAAGAGCTGGAATTGTGGTCATACTCCTCTCCCTGCCCCCAGCCCTGATGGCTCCCTCCCTGGCCAGGCTCAGAAAGGGAGGAAGGGAAGGCAGCAATCAAATGGGGATGCTGAGCAGCTCCCCTGTCCCTGAAAAGTTTGTCCATTCTTCTACATCACACACACACACACACACACACACACACACACACACACACACACACGCGCGCGCTACTTCCTTGTACTGGGAAGTGTTGTGAGTGATTTCCACTTGCTGCAGGGAGAGCCAAGGAAACAGGCTCATACTGTAAAAAGGGGCTTGTGTTTGAATCAGCAGTAACCACATTTGGGATTTACAGAACTAGTCTAATTTTTTTTTAATTGGACCCCAACTCTTCAATATGGCAGTCAAGACTCTCCCCACTATTTTTACGTTACTCTCTCACTTTCATGGGCTTTAGACTCAGGAGAGAGGTCTGAGTATATAGGGAGTCACTGGCATATAGAAGGGGCTGGAAAAAAATGGAAATATAAAATCAATGAAAGAGAAAGAAGAAGAGCCAAAGATAGACTTTTAAGTAACATGAACATTTGGAGGGTAGCTAGAGTCAAAGGCGTTCATGGGGAAAATCATGACTGACATGCCTTAAAACTGTATCAAAACAGAAGAGAAATAGTTTCATAAATTACAATAAAGTATCAAATAGCCATTAACAAAGATATTTCAACAAAATCTTCATGACATGGGAAGTACTCGGGATATAATAGCAAATGAAAAAGTAAAATTCCTGTATTTGTCATTCCTCCTCTCAACTCTTGTATTAGCATGGGGTTAAGAGTAGGTGGGATGGAAGTAGGTTTTGGTAGAATAAATAGACAAAAATATCTATGTTGTTCTCTTTGCTTAGATATATTTTTCAAATTCTGTACAATAAGCATGTTTTCTTTAATAATTAAAGTTTAAAAACATTGGACCCCAAACCAGAGT
Source organism: Myotis daubentonii (assembly GCF_963259705.1). NCBI lineage: Eukaryota > Metazoa > Chordata > Mammalia > Chiroptera > Vespertilionidae > Myotis > Myotis daubentonii. The sequence goes on along the minus strand of NC_081848.1, from coordinate 56,353,229 downwards.
TACCTATTTTTTTATTTTACCAAGACATTAAAAAAAGAGAGGGGGACCACTTTGTAAAGTACTATGCTGTACATCTGAAACTAATACAGAATAATATTGAATGTAAACTGAAATTTAAAAATAAAATTTAAAAAAATGGAGAAACAATCAACTGCCATCACCATCATTTTGTAAAAGAAAAGACATTTTGCCCAGCCAGCATGGCTCCTAAATATAACTCACCCAGTACTTAATAGGTGCTTCATAAATAGTGTCTTCCTTACTTTGAGGAAGCAAATGCAGAGTGGGCTTTTATCTGCCTGGAACGGCGTAAGCACAGTCTTTTCTGAAAATAAGTGGGACTTCTCAACAATCCCAAACTTCGGAGTGCGTCACAATCACTTGGGAAGCTTGTTAAACATACCGGTGACTGAACTTCAATAGTTTTAGGGTGGGGCCCCAGCATCTGTATTTTTACAAGTTCCTCAAGTGATTCATATGCACACTGAAGTTTGAGGATCTCTGTACTAGATAACTCATTCACCCATTCATTCAGTAAGCATGTGGCATGTGCTGGGCCAGAGGCAAAGAAGAAAACATATTTTTAGAAAGGCCAATGCCTAGCCCCGGTCCTGGCACATAGAAAGCACTTGTTAAATAGTTATCAACTAGCCTTCACCTGGCCAATGTGGCTTAGTGGTTGAGTGTCGATCCATGAACCAAGAAGTCCCTAGTTCAATTCCTAGTCAGGACACATGCCTGGGTTGCATCTCTATCGCCAGAAGGGGGCGTGCAGGAGGCCACCGATCAATGTTTCTCGTGGATGTTTCTATCTCTCTATCCCTCTCCCTTCCTCTATCTCTAAAAATCAATTTTTTAAAAATGATAGCCTTCCGCCCTGGCCAGTGTTGCTCAGTGGGTTGGAGCATCATCCTGTTCACCAAAAAGGTTGCTAATTCCAGTCCCAGTCAGGGTACACACCTAAGTTGTAAGTTTGATCCCCAGTTGGGGCACATATAGGAGGCAACAGATCCATGTTTCTCTCTCACCTCTCTGTCTCTCTGTCTGTCTGTCTGTCTGTCTGTCTCACTCTTTCTCCCATCCCCTCTCCTCTAAAATCAGTAAAACATATCCTTGGATGAAGTAAAAAAAAAAAAAAAAATTTGATAGCCTTCAAGGGAGTGTATTGGAGGTGCATTCAGTTGGGTACATGGGCATAGAAACCACTAAATAGCCACAAGGACTTGAACGAAAGTGGGCACCAAAGAAAGGGTAGCCAAAGGGTAATAAGTGATGCCAGCGGAGGGCTATGTCAAAACAAACTTCTAGGGAGGAGTCATCTGCCAGCTTGAAGGATAGGATGGGTTTACAAGCCCGAGTAGTGTATGTGTGGTAGACATGAACAGAGCAAGGACGATGGGCCAAGTACAGAAAGTCACCAGGGCAGAAAGTCCTAGGTGGGTACCTAACAAAGGACAATTGTAGGGTGGGACCTTGCCCCCAGGGTGACCTTTCCTCCCCTAGCATATCACTGGTCATGAGGTTTGGACCCCCTGATCTTTCCTCCTCAGAGATAACATCGAGGCTCCAGGCGCAGAAAAGCAACAAAACCAGACAAGCAACACCACCACTGACGGACCTCAGGACCAGCTGCTTCGGATAATGACCCTCTGTCCTGGCACCAACCAATCAGTGGGGACCTAGACCCTGAAAGGACATACCTGAAAAGCTGCCAAATATTCTATTGAGACCTTCCCCTAAAATCTCCACCCTTAAACCTTAGGACAGAGGACTCTCCCTCCAGAGAGCAGCCCTCTCCTTTCCCTTCCCCCCCCCTCCCCAGGCGGGCTACCATTACCTTCCTCACTCCCGAGTTCCAAGGGCCCTTCCTTTACCTCTATAACTCCTAAGCCCATTTCTTCTACAAATTACTTCTATCCTGTGATTTCCCTAATAAATGTTCTCTTATAGTTTCAGTCTTGCCTCTGAATTCTTTCTTTGCCAGAACTCAAATACCAAGGTTATTAAACCCAGGTCCAGTCTGATCCCATGGGTCTAACACCTGTAGGTGCAGTTCTGCCTACAACAGATGTCTGCAAAGACATAAAGGTATGACAGTGTGACTAAATGTGTTTGGATCATAGGGCACTTGGGAGAGGGAGAGGAAGTGAAGCAGGAAGAGGTGTGTGTTTCAGAACTAGTTGGTGATTGACCTGCTCTGCTAAGGAGTTTCAACTTTATGACAAAGTCCTTGGGAATCATGAGGATTTGTAGGTAGCAGGTAAACAGCTTTTCACTATAGATAGCTCATTTTAGCAGCAGCCTGCATGAAGAATGGGACGGTAAGCCCTAGCCGGTTTGACTCAGTGGATAGAGTGTTGGTCTACGGACTGAAGAGTCCCAGGTTCGATTCCAGTCAAGGGCACATGCCCGCATTGCAGACTCATCCCCAGTAGGGGGTGTGCTGGAGGCAGCTGATCAATGAGTCTCTCTCATCATTGATGTTTCTATCTCTCTCTCCCTCTCCCTTCCTCTCTGAAATCAATAAATTTTTTTTAATGGGATGGTAAAGTCAATACTGGAAGCAAGGAAAGCAATTAGGAAGTTGTTCCAATAGTCCATGAGGAGGTTGGGAAAGATCCAACTGGAGTAGCGGTGAGAGGATTTTTATGTAGTTCCTTCACATATGCGTGGGGAATTCTTTCATATGCATGGTCTTTTACAAAGCCTAGCCAAAAAAAAAAAAAAAAAAAATGTGTACATGAGGCTATTAAAAATAACCTTTTCTCAACTGTGAAAGTAATGTATTTATTGTGGAAAATTTGGAAAAAACAGAAAAGCATAAATAATATAATAGAAATCCCCTATAATGCCACAGTCCAGAGATACTCACCTTTGAATATTTTAATATACTTCCTTCCAATTGTTTTACATGCATATTTCAAATTTTTCAAAGTGAAAATTCACCATAATTTATTTTTTCCCCATACTGTTGAATATGTAAATTTTTTCTATTTTAAATAACGCTACACTAAACATACTCTACCTAAATCTTTGCCCACATCTTTAATTATTTTCTCAGGAAAAATTCTAAAAAGTAGGATGATTAAACCAAAGGGAATTATTATATTTATGATTCAAAAATTGCTCTCCAGCCCTAGCCGGTTTGGTTCAGTGGATAGAGCTTCTGCCTGCAGACCAAAGGTTCTGGGGTTCGATTCTGGTCAAGGGCATGTACCTTGATTGCAGGCTCCTCCCTGGCCTGGGCCATGGTGAGGGTGCGTGCAGGAGGCAACCAATCAATATGTTTCTCTCACATGGATGTTTCTCTCTGTCTTCCCCCTCTCTCTTCCACTCTAAAAGACCAATGGAAAAATATCCTTGGGTGAGGATTAACAAAAACAAAACAAAACAAAAAACTGCTCTCCAGATAAATTGCCAAATTACCTTCCAAATAAAGTCTCTGTTTTTGTGACAGCTATGAAGAATATGAGGTTCACCTGGTAAATAGACATATAAACTCTTTACTTAAGCATGATGTAAAGATCGCACTTCGCTGAAACCGGTTTGGCTCAGTGGATAGAGCGTCGGCCTGCGGACTGAAAGGTCCCAGGTTCGATTCCGGTCAAGGGCATGTACCTGGGTTGCAGGCACTTCCCCAGTAGGAGATGTGCAGGAGGCAGCTGATCGATGTTTCTCTCTCATCGATGTTTCTAACTCTCTATCTCTCTCCCTTCCTCTCTGTAAAAAATCAATAAAATAGATTAAAAAAAAAAAAAAGATCGCACTTCTATTTTTCTAAAGGCTCCACTCTCTGTATTAGTAATAAATGTTTTCTGGTGTTTGTTATGCTGGGTAGCATTCGGGGTGTTCTACCAACAGGGTGGGGCAAAAGTAGGTCTACAGTTGTTTGTATGAAAATAATACAATAATTACTAAACAATAGCCCTGTGGGTGTGGCTAAGTTGGTTGGAATGTTGTCCCAGATACTGAAATGTTGCCGCCAGTCAGGGCACATACTCATTTTAGTAGCAACCTGGGTTCGATCCCTGGTTGGGATGCATGTGGAAGGCAACTGATAAATACTTCTGTCTCACATCAATGTTTCTCTCTTTCACTCGCCCTTCCTCTCTCCCTAAAATCAATAATAATCTAAAAATACATTAAAAAATAATACAAGAATGGCCCTAGATGGTTAGCTCAGTGGATAGAGCGTCTGAGGGTTCCGGGTTGGATTCCGGTCAAGGGCATATGCCTGGGTTGCAGGTTGGATCCCCAGTAGGGGGCGTGCAGGAGGCAGCTGATCAATGATTCTCTCTGATTGATGTTTCTATCTCTCTCTCCCTTCCTCTCTGAAATCAATAAAACTATTTTTAAATAAAAAAGTAATATAAATTACTTGGACTAAGACTGCAATAAAATTTGGGACTTGTTGGGCCCACATCCCCAGGGGTCTGCCCACCAGGGAAAGCACCAAAGCCTATACCGCTGGAGACCCACCGACACAAGGCAGTCCCAGGGAAAGCAAGCATCGAGGCTTATGTCCAGGGAGGACATAAACTTTACTGGGTAGGATAATCTCCTTCATTCACTTCCTTGTAGCTTATCAGTAGAGCAGTGACCTTGGAATAGCCCTTATAATGGAACACAGAGATTAACCTAGACAAGATTAAAATCAACAGAACTAGATAGAGACAGGATTTTTGGCAAAGGTCAGATAAGAAACTATGGATATGAAACAAGGAACTGTAGAACCTCACCCAAAACATACCATGATGTGATTATAGAGGCATGCTTATAGGATCAAATGGTATAAATACAGATGTAACAGGACAATAAAGAGAGAACATGGCTAGGCTGCTGATCAACTGAACGCTGCCTCAGTGTCATTCCTTCTTCGCTGACTCCGTCCACACCTTTGGGAACCCCTGGACCTGCTGGGGCTGGACCCCAACAATTGGCGCCCATTTTTAAATAAAAAAATAATGTAAGAATAAACTCTGTGTTTTCGATACTCACAACTGTAAATCTACTTTTGCCCACACTCTTTTTTTTTTAATTCTTGCAATACCTTTATGATATGGGCACTAATATTGTCTCCATTATACAGATGAGCAACTTGAGGCTCAGAGAGGCTAAGGGACTTGACCTAGGTCACATGTGAGGAAACAGAAAATTATAATACCCCCAAATTCTTTAATAAGCCTTGGCTAAAAATCATATCTGAAGCCAAGGACCACAAGCTTTAGTTTCCCATTTGATGAGGAATCTTGAAAAGAATAAGATAACTGTTGACACAGGTACTTGGAGATATTTTGTTCAGCTGGCCTCACACCTCTGATAGCTCATGAAAAGAATCGAGAATAATTACATGTCAGTACCATCAAATTTTTGTTAAACCTATAAGTACTTATATCCTGTCATTATAAAGGTGAATTTCTAAGTTTGTTTACTAAGAATGACAAAGGACTTCCTTGTAATATGACAGGTTGGTTTTAATGGTTTCAAGGATTGCTGACTAACAACTTTGAGCTCTTGGCAGCAAAAGGGCACCAGGTGTTAGACTAGTGAAGTCATACCAGACCTAGGTTCAGCAACTTTGGTACTTGAGTTCTGGCTAAGAAAGATTTCAGAGCCAAGACTCAAACTAGAAGAGAAAGTTTATTTAGAAAGTCACAGAAGTAGTAGAAGTGAGTCAGCTGGGCTGTATAGGCTCAGGAAATAAGCTACAGAGGCAAAGGAAGGGCCCTTGGAGCTTAGGAGAGAGAAGGGCAAAGGTAACCGGCTTGTGGGGGAAGAAGAGGAGGAAGAGAAAGGCACAGGCATGCTCTAGGGAGGGAGAGTGCCCACTAGGTCTGTCTTGAGGATTTTATTTTTAAAGTGTTTTTTTTTTTTATTGATTTCAGAGAGGTAGGGAGAGGGAGAGAGATAGAAACAGCAATAATAGAAACATCAGTGATAAGAGACAATTATTACTCAGCTGCCTCCCACACGCCCCCTACTGGGGATCCAACCCGAAACCTGGGCATGTGCCCTGACTGGGAATCAAACCTTGATCTCTTCATTCTTAGGTCAACACTCAACCACATAGCCACACTGGCAGGGCTGTCTTGGGGGGAGGGAGGGGTGTTAAAGGCTGGGAGTTTAGAGAATATCTTAGGGGAAAATCTCAATAGAAAATTCATGAGCTTTATACTGATGTACCAAAATGAGATTTATTCTCTTAACTTCATCTGTCCTTGAGGGTTGTTGGCAAATGGCACTAATTGGATTTCTGCTGTCTGTCTCCATGAGTAGGGTGATTTAAGCTATTTACCCTGTGGCTGGGGAGGAAAAGTGTAAACCATTTAAACTGATTTGAGGGAGAGAGAAAACATGAATTTGTTGTTCCACTTATTTATGCATTCATTGGTTGATTCTTGTAAGTGCCTTAACCCAGGATGTTACTGTAACTGGCAAGATGATGAGACCTCAATTCTTGTCTTTTTTTAAAATATATTTTATTGATTTTTTTACAGAGAGGAAGGGAGAAAGATAGTCAGAAACATCAATGAGAGAGAAACATCGCTCAGCTGCCTCCTGCACACCTCCCACTGGGGATGTGCCTGCAACCAAGGTACATGCTCTTGACAGGAATCAAACCTGGGACCTTTCAGTCCGCAGGCCGATGCTCTATCCACTGAGCCAAACCAGTTAGGGCAATTCTTGTCTTTTTGAAAAAAATATTTTTTATTGATTTTAGAGAGGAAGGGAGAGGGAGAGAGAATCATTGATCAGCTGCCTCCTGCACACTCACTACTAGGGATCGGTCCCGCAACTGAGACATGTACCCTTGAGTGGAATCAAACCCAGGACCCTTCAGTCCTCAGGCCACGCTCTATCCACTGAGCCAAACCAGCTAGGGCAAATCTTGTCTTCTTGAAGGAAAGATTTCAGTCAAGAGACAAAGTGCAACAAGGCAAGAATTTATTGGCTGCATCAGTAACACTCAGGACAGTGAAGCAAGGAAGGGCAGAGAAAGCAATAGGGGAGCCTACGCCCAGCCTAGGCTGGGCTGCTTTGGCTCCCTGGGAATTCAGAGAAAAGGAGGCAATGGAGAGGTTCAGGGAGTTAGACCCGGAGGAGCTGCCGCTGCCAAGTGATTCCCTGGTTGCAGCTCTCCTGAAGTCCCTTGGAGGGAAGAAGGGGCCAGAGAGGAATGACGAGGGTGTGCTCCCCTGGAGGAGAGCTCTGAGTCCTTTGCATTGAGGGTATTTCTCTGCTGCAGGTGGAATCTTAGGGGAGGTCTCAGGGTGTGGTGGGCAGTTGGATACACATGAGCAGAGCAAGGAGGAGGAGCCAGGTACAGAAGGCCACCAGGGTGGAAAACCCTTGGTGCCGAGCACATGACAATTGTAGTGTGGGACCTGGGGGTGACCTTTCCTCCCCTAGCACATCACTGATCATGGGGTTTGGACCCCCCTGACATTTCCTCCCTAGAGATAACATCTAGGCCTCGGTTGTATTTCAGCTCCAGGCCCAGAAAAGCAGCAAAACGCCCCACACTGGGGATTGAACCCACAACTCAGGCACATGCCCTGACCAGGAATTGAACTGTGACCTCCTGGTTCATAAGTTGACGCTCAACCACTGAACCACACCGGCCAGATAATACTCTTAGGTCCTTGGTTAGAGAAGATAGAATTTGCAATGTATTAGATGGCTGTAAACTGACGGGCCGTTTAACTATCTGCCTCAGTTTTCCTATTCCACTTGTCCTGGCTTACTAGCCTGTCTCAAACCTAGTCACATCTCCTTCCATCACCATTTATCCCCGCTTCGTTCTCTCCTACCTACCCCCACCGCCCTAATAGTTGGTATTTTTAATCTTTTTATTTTTGCCAACCTGAGAGGCGGAAAATAATCTAATTTTAAGTTTCTTCATTTAATTATGAAAGCGGTTGTGTTTCTCTTTGTGTTTATTAGTCATGTGTAAACTGTTTTTTCTGTGAACTGCCAGTTCTTTCTTTTGTGCTTTGAGATTCTCTCCATCACAAAGCCCTTTCCCACACCTGCTCTCTCCGGACCCATAGCCCCACCCCTTGCCCTGCTCAGTCCTCTACCGCCACCTAGCGAGAAGGCTGGGATTTACCACAGGCCCTCACTGACACTAATTGCCTGGGCCTCACCAGAGCTAAACTCCCTGCTGGAATCATGCCCTTGGTTCCTAGGTACTTGGTTTAGCAAATAAAAGTGCAGAACCTCCATTTAGATATGGATTTCCAATAAGTAACTTTTTAGTTAGGATATACAATACTAAAAAATCATTCATGGGTTATCTGCAATTCAGAAGTAACTGGGTGTCTGTAATTTATTCTGCAATCCTATTTCCAGGCTTCCATTCCCATTAAGACCAGGTCCCAAAAGCAGGTTGAGAAGCTATTTCATGTCCAGGGCAGCTTTGCTCATAGTGCTCATAACTTCATAAACCACATTATTTGAGAAGCTGCAAAGTCAACTTGCATAATCAGTTTTACTCCATAAAATTATAGCTCTAATGTTTGCATATAAGGAAAATAGTTATTATGTTAGTAATACCTCTAACAGTATAAGCCCCACCCCCAAATTAGCCAGTAATCTTGTAGGAAGGTACTGTATGATCAAATGGTTAATCATAAATACAATGTAAATGTATCACTGAGCACTGTTTTCTAGTGTATCAAAATTTTTATTTCATCATTTCCTTCACTGTGCTATTGTTATGATGTGCTTAACCGAGAACGTGGCTAGTGAAAGGAGGATAAACCTGGATGTTACTGTAAAACTTAGTTTAACAAATATTTAAAGAATTTGAATTTTATCTGCCTCTTGTAATTTGGATCTCCTCTTATGTACATAGTGCTAATATGACGACCTTTCTCTGCACTATATGCAAACAGGGTAACTAAACAAAGCCACTTTCAGTCCTTGAAGGTATATCCAGGTTTATGACAGTAATTGTGTTTACATTTTATGGTGCCTAGTATTGACAAAATGTTTTAAAAAATTAAAAAAAAAAAGACCAGGTCCCCACCCTGACTATCCCTTACCTCCTCTACTCTTAGCAAGTTCTATTGTGCCACATTCCATCCCAGTGGTTTTCACAATGGTGGTTGCAGGTGATAATGAATCATTGTAGTTAAGACCTTGGCTCTGCATTTTTTTTTTTTTACTTTCCCCCCCAGTATAATTTGTCTTAGTTCTCAGCCTCTTTTTAAAAATATTTTTATTGATTTTTAGAGAGAGAAGGACAGAAAGATAGAAACATTGATGAGAGAGGAACATCATCATCGTCATCATCGATCAGCTGCCTCCTGCACACCCCCTAGTGGGGATCAAGCCTGCAATCCAGGCATGTTCCCTGACTGGGAATTGAACCGGCGACATCTGGGTTCCTGGGTTTTGAGCCACACTGAGCCACATTGGCTGGGCTGGCTCTGCATTTGAATCCTAGCTCTCACGGTGTGAAATCTCTTGAAAGTAACATCCTCTCTTGTGTCGGTCTCTCTTTCCTCATCAGGAGAGTAAGAATAATACGTTCCTCTCTGATTGTAATGATGATTTCTAACATTAAGGCTACCATTTACTGAGCACCAAGTATTTAACATGTGTCAGTTCCTGTGGTTGTTACTATTAGAATAAAAGATCATAGAACATGAGGGTGATCTTTCACCCCATTTATTGGCAGAGTTGATTCAGTTGATATGGCTGCTAGGCAGGTGTCCCCTTCCTCCCTCACCGGTCCTCCCCAAAGCTGGGAACTTGGTTGAAGAGGACGACCTATCCCGCTCCACCCAGAGGAGAGGACTGGTCTTCAGTCAAGGGTATACGAGTAGCTATGCTCCCTGCTAGAACCTCCAAACAAGCTCTCAAGGCCCGTTTTTAGGAGAACATCGGGTAGTCAAGCTTCCAAGACTCCGTATATATCCAAATGAGGCACTGCATGTGGCAGACTGCCTTTCTTTAAAAATAAAATAAAATAAAATAAATGTTTTTAAAAAGAACACAGCAAATAGAAAGATATGTTTTAGGCATATAAAAAATAAATACTGAGGAGGCATCAAGAAGAGTTGAGGGCAGTTACTATTAGGAAGACATCTGAGGTATATGGAGAGGAATGGAACAAAAGACTATTCTTTTAGAATAAATTTCCTGCTTAACCTTTAAAACCGAAGTCAGCCCTGGCTGGGTAGTTCAGTAGTTTATAGCATTGTCCCCATACACCAAGGTTTGGGGTTCCATACAACAATCAACCAATAAATGTATAAACAACAAAAATTGAAGTTTCTCTCTCTCTCTTTAATCAATAAGTAAAAGTTAAAAACAAAAATTGAAGTTAGCATGTTCTGATTGAAGTTGTCTGTGATCTTAATTCTGTTCTCTTTAGTGTGTCTGTCAGCTTCCCTTTTAACAAAAAAAAGTAGCTGCAGCCATTCCAGGCCTCATATTAGCACATCTAACCATCTGGAGCAGCCTTCTTTCCCTCCCATTACTCTAAAGGCCTGGACCTAGAGAATGCCAGGGCCTGATTACAGGGTCACATTATGACTTTCATTGGCCCTAGATACTTCCTCCATAAAAATAAAAAATTTAAATGAAATTATATTTTATGACTGCACTGGTGATAAAGATGAATATATTAATACTATCTATTGCATGTGTGTTCAGGAAGCCATAAGAAAATACCACAGAGCTGTTTAAACAACAGACATTTATTTTCTCACAGTTCTAGAGGCTAGAAGTGAAGGTGCCTCAAGGATTGGTGTCTGGTGAGGCCTCCCTTCCTGTTTTTTTAAATTTGTTTTGTTTTGTTTTGTTTTTAATTGATTTTTTACAGAGAAAAAGGGAGAGGGATAGGGAGTTAGAAACATCAATCAGCTGCCTCCCCCCCTACTGGGGATGTGCTGGCAACCAAGGTACATGCCCTTGACCGGAATCAAACCTGGGACCCTTCAGTCTGCAGGCTGACACTCTCTCCACTGAGCCAAACCGGTTAGGGCTCTTCCTGGCTTGTAGTTGGCCATTGCTAGCTGTGTCCTCATGTGGCCTTTCTTATATGTGGACATGGAGAGAAACTCCTTGGTATATCTTCCTCTCCTTGTGAGGACACTGTGAAACAAAAATTTAACTTCCAGAGCTGAAAAATCTTTTTGGAAAGAAAGGGTTTATTAGGTCATTGGTGCAAGAAAAAGACGACCAGGTCCTGGCGCAGTGCTGAGTGGAAAAGGCAAGCATGTCTGCCAGCCTGGAGTTGGGAGTATGTTTTTAAAATATATTTTTATTGATTTCAGAGAGGAAGAGAAGGAGAGAGATAGAAACATCAATGATGAAAGAGAATCATTGATCGGCTGCTTCCTGCAGGCCCCTCATGCCTACAACCCGGGCATGTGCCCTGACTGGGAATTGAACTGTGACCTCCTGGTTCATAGGTGCACACTCAACCACTGAGCCACGCCAGCTGGCTGGGAGCATTTTTTATACATCAAGCAGGGGGGAGAAAGTGGTAAACCACTCTGAAAGAATTTACATTAGCTATAGAAAAAGGGGATGGGAGAAGGTGAATCTGGACAGTTCTGGGATAGGTGCAGAATCCGAATAAGAAGGAAAAGATGTTCCTTCCTGTGGATTGTCTACAGGCAACAGATTGGAAAATTTGTGTATAAACAAGAAACGGAGGCTCCAGGGGTCCGACGGCACCTGCTAGTCTCTCTTTTGGATAATCTCAGAAATAGCCACCTGAAATTTAATCTGAAATTCTAACAGACATAAAGAAATTCCAACAGTCTTTTGTCAGCTGGCCTGCAGTTGTTAACGGCTGTAATTTAATTTAGGACTTCTCAGAACTTTCTCCTTGTCAACACCATCATATGGGATTAAGGCTCCACTCTTTATTTTTTTTTAATGTTTTTATTTATCTTTTAGAGAGAGAGGATGAGAGCGATAGAAAGATAGAAACATCGATGAGAGAGAGAATCATTGATCGGCCGCCTCCCAAATGCTCATCCCGCTACTAGGGGCCTAGCCCCCAACCCGGGCTTGTACCCTGACTGAATGGAACCAGGAACCCCTTGGTTTGAACCACACTGCAGGGCAAGACTCCACTCTTAAAACCTCATTTCACCTTAATTGCCTTAAAACCTCATTTAACCTTAAAGCCCTAGCCTCAAATACAGTCACATTGGGAATTAGGATTCAATATAGGGATCTGGGAGGGGACACAGTTCAAGCCATAATATATGAAAGTATCTTCTTTAATATAAAAGTTCAGCCGAAACCGGTTTGGCTCAGTGGATAGAGCGTCGGCCTGCGGACTGAAAGGTCCCGAGTTCGATTCCGGTCAAGGGCATGTACCTGGGTTGCGGGCACGTCCCCAGTGGGGGATGTGCAGGAAGCAGCTGATCGATGTTCCTCTCTCATCAATGTTTCTGGCTCTCTATCTCTCTCCTTTCCTCTCTGTGGAAAATCAATAAAATATATTTTAAAAAAATAAATAAATAAATAAAAGTTCACTTTTTTCCTTTTGATTTTATTTAAAAATTAAGGCATTTTCATGTGCCCTTAAAAAGACTTTGTGCTCTAGGCCAGCGGTTCTCAACCTGTGGGTCGCGACCCCTTTGGCGGTCGAACGACCCTTTCACAGGGGTCGCCTAAGACCATCCTGCTTATCAGATATTTACATTACGATTCATAACAGTAGCAACATTACAGTTATGAAGTAGCAACAAAAATAATTTTATGGTTGGGTCACAACATGAGGAACTGTATTTAAAGGGCCAGCAGGTTGAGAACCACTGCTCTAGGCACTGTGCTTACTATGCCTGAGGAATGCTCCTTCTTGTTTGATTGGTTTACAACCACACCCACTGGAAGGCCTGGGTGAGGTTATGCTGATGGGGTTATGGCACTCACTAGAGCTGGGAGGAGGGTCTATCCCACCCAGAGGGGATTTCCAATATACAATGGCACAGGGAGTGGGGTGGATACCAGCAAAATAATAAAAATATCTGTTGCAGATGGGAACAATTTACAAAAGAAAAAGAACAACGAATTACAATTACCACATGAAAAGTGGCTAATAATTGATGCTGGCTAGTAATTAAGGATAGGAAAAATAAGACAACAATAAGGTATTTTTCACCAATCAAATTGACAAAAATTTAAGTTTGATTAATATCCAGAGCCATTGTATAGAGAAAAGCATGCACCGGTATATTGGTGGTGGGAATCTAAACTGGTACACCCGTTTGGGAGGACAGTTAAGAAGTAGCTATCAAAATTTTAATTTTGAATACTCTTTATCCCAGCAATCCAATTTCTAGGTATCTAAATACCTAGTGTAAGCAAACATGAGGACTATTTGCACAAAGAAGCATTTATAAGGCTATTCATTGCTGAATTGTCCATGATAGCAAAAAATTGTAAGAAGCCTCACAATTCATTAGCAGTGGTGTGGTTAAATAATCTATGCTAAATACATACAATGGAATACAATGCAGCAGCTGTATAAAATGAAGTAGGCCCAGCTGGCATGCCTTAGTGGTTGAGCGTCAACCTATGAACCAGGAGGTCACGGTTCAATTCCCGTCAGGGCACATGCCCAGATTGCAAGCTCGATCCCCAATAGGAAGCAGCCGATCAGTGATTCTCTCTCATCACTGATGTCTCTATCGCTCTCTCCTTCTCCTTTCCTCTCTGAAATCAATAAAAATATATTTAAAAATAAAATAAAGTAGGTCAATATGTACTGAAATGTAAAGAGCTCCAAGACATATTTTAAACTGAAAAAAATCCATATACATACATATACATATATAGAATTATCTCATTTCTGTAAACAAAGTTATGTTTCCAAATATAAATATTCTAAATTCGCATTGATATGCAAATATTTACATATGCTACTTTATGTAAATACATATAATGCACCTTTATATATGTATATTACATGTATATGGTATATTAGATGTAATTGTGCATAATAAAACATCTCAGAAGAACACACAGCCATCTGATATGGTAGTTTTCCTCTGGTGAAGCTGCCCAAATGACATTCCTATAATGTCTGGCCTTCCCTTTGCTCCTTTTCTATCTTTTATAATAAAAAACTAATATGCAAATTGACTGAACAGCTGAATGACCAGTCACTATGACGTGTACTGGCCACCAGGGGGCAGACACTCAGTGCAGGAGCACAGGGGGATCGCTGCTCAGCCAGAAGCCCTGAGCTGGGCTCACAGCTGGCAAGTGCAGCAGAGGTGGCAAGAGCCTCTCCCGCCTCCACAGCAGCGCTGAGGACCTCTCAGGGGATGTCTGCCTGCCAGCTTAGCTCCCCTTGGGGAGTGAGCCTAAGCCAGCAGGCGGACATCCCCCAAGGGATCCCAGACTGTGGGAGGGCACAGGCCAGGCTGAGGGACCCCTCTGCCCAGTGCACAAATCTCATGCACCAGGCCTCTAGTTATTCATAACTAGCTAATTACAACAGTTTCAAGAGGAGTGAAATTGAGTGAAACTTTTGTGTTATTTCTAGTCCTTGCAAATTTTTTTCATCAAGCATTGTATTAAAATGCTGTGCAATACATACATTAAAAAATAACCAAAGCCCTAACTGGTTTGGCTCAGTGGATAGAGCATCAGCCTGTGGACTGAAGGGTCCTGGGTTCGATTCTGGTCGAGGGCATGTACCTTGGTTGTGGGCTCGATCCCCAGTAGGGGGCGTGCAGGAGGCAGCTGATTGATGTTTCTCTCTCATTGATGTTTCTAACTCTCTATCCCTTTCCCTTCTTCTCTGTAAAAATCAATAAAATATATATATTTTAAAAATAACCAAAAAGTAACTTGCCTAGGAACACATAACTCTTCCACAGCAGAGCTAAGATGAAAGCCTAGACCGTGGTCAGCAAAGACGCAGGGTCATTTCATTACTCCCCGTCCACACAACCTCCCTGAGTTTGCCTTTCTCCCAATAGCTCCCACCCCCCACCCTCATCACTGTGTGTCTCTCACTTTTTCTTCATCACGAAATCTCATCAAATACCATAGTCACCCATCTTTCCTCCCACCCCGTTAGCCTCTAGTGCAGTGGCTCTCAACCTTGGCTGCACATTAGAATCACCTGGGAATCTTTTTAAAATCCTGATTTCTGGGCCTGACTTCTTTGTTATGGGGTGAGGCCCCAACATTAGTAACAAAGAAACAGAATTTCCGGAGGATGAGGCCCAGATATCAGGATTTTCAAAAGATTCTCAGGTGATTCTAATGTGCAGCCAAGGTGGAGAACCACCGCTCTAGTGGCTCTGTTCTCCCTACATCCCATTACTGAAATTGCTTACAGAGCCCTGCCAGCAGGTTTGGGTTGTTTAATTACTGCAGGAAGTCTGAGTGCTGAGATAGCTAAACACTGGAGCCTGCCCTGCCCAGGCCGCTGCCTCTCGCCGAGGATAATAAAAACGCCACTGCAGCAGCTCTGACACTCCAGAGAGTCCATTCCAGACTGAGATCTCTGATACTAGTAGAGTACTTCATGTCTGTACAGTGACTCCCCAGAAAGGGGTACATAAGGTTTTCCTGGAAACTGTTGGAAGATCAAAGTAATGCATGCCCGTGAGTGCACATTTATAAAGGGAAAGCTCTATGTGACTGTTGGCCGTCACAATTTCTTTTTTTTAAACCTAAAAAAAAAAATTGGTTTGTTTTGAAAAGGCAGTACATGCACAAGGGAAAACAAATAGCACCAAAGAAAATGCAGTGAAAAGTAACCCTTCCTTTCACAGGTGACAGCTCTCTCCTCCACAGAGGCAACCATTTCCTAGATCATCAGTTCTCAACCTGTGGGCCACGACCCCTTTGGCGGTCGAACGACCCTTTCACAGGGGTCGCCTAAGACCACCCTGCGTATCAGATATTTACATGACGATTCATAACAGTAGCAACATTACAGTTATGAAGTAGCAACGAAAATAATTTTATGGTTGGGTCACAACATGAGGAACTGTATTTAAAGGGCCAGAAGGTTGAGAACCACTGTCCTAGATCATCTTTTTGGCACCCACCCTTTCAGAAATCACCTTTATATATACAAGCACATATGTGTGTATATACTTCTATATTCACCTTTTCTTTTTACCCCAGTAGTAGCATACATTGTTCTGCGTCTTGCTTTTTACCACTTAATATATTTTAGAGATTATTCCATAATATACATTCTTTTCATAGTTTTCTACCCTAAAGCTGTACCAAAATGTATTTAATTCATTTCCTACTAATGGACATTCAGATGGTTTTTCAAACCATGCTACAATGAATAACTCCGTTAAGTTGTCTTTTCACACATGTGGAATAGTCTGGTTGAACATATTCCTAGAAAGGGAGTTTCTGTGTCAGAGGAGTTGGATTTTAATCCTCACCTGAGCACATGTTTATTGACTTTAGAGAATGGGGAAGGGAGAGAGAAACACTGTTGTCTCTCGTATGTGCCCCCACTGGGGATCAAACCCCCAACGTAGATATGTGCCCTGACTGGGAATCGAACCCATGGCCTTTCAGTGCAGGGGATGATGTTACAACCAACTAAGCAATACCAGCCAGGGCCAGAGGAGTTGGATTTTAGGCTTTGACGGATGAGGCCAGTGCATGATAGTATAACACAGCCGGGAGCTAAGTGCTGACTCAGCCACTTATTAGTTGCGTGAACTTGGACAAATCACTCTATGTCACAGGTTCCCCATCCCTCACAGGGTTGCTGGGAAAATTCAATGCGTTAATACAGAAAAACTGCTTAGAGTACCTGGTATGTAATAAACACATAGCATTAGCCTTTATTATATCAATTTATTATTTTGTCAAGTTACTTTTATTTAAAAGTAACCTTGCCAACATTGCTTATTTTCCAACTTTTTTAACTTTGTCAATCTGATGGGTGAGAAGGGTATCTCATTGTGATTTTAATTTTCCTATAATATACTCATTACTGAATAATTCAGTGACCTTATTCCTACTGACCCTCCTTGCAGCATTTGACATTTGAAGTCTAGATCTTTTAAGTTGTCCCCTCCTCCTTGGCAAGTCTTCTCTATTGCCTCCTGGAATACTACACTATACTCCTTTGGTTCTCTTCCTTTCTGGTCTTTTAATGGTTCCTCTCCCTCCTTTCCTCCTGCCCTGATTCTTAAGCTCTTCTCAGCATGGCTTCACCCACTTTTCTAACCTTATTTCCTGTCCTTATTTCTGACATTATTGTCTTCTAAATACATACACTACTTGTTCTCTGGTCCCATTTGTATGCTTTCCTGCCTCTGTCTTTGCTCATGTTCTAACTGGAATTCCATCTCTTCTAGGATTGACAGATAAAATACAGGACAACCATTAAATCTAAATTTTTAGTGTTTTTATCTGAAATTAAAGTTTAACTGGATATTTTATTTTAGTTGCTAAATCTAGCAACCCTCCCTCTAAGACACTGTGCCCCCTAATGCTTGTGTTACATCATTGTTACTTGTGTTCATACAAGAATAAAAGCCTTGCCGAAACCGGTTTGGCTCAGTGGATAGAGCGTCGGCCTGCGGACTGAAGGGTCCCAGGTTCGATTCCGGTCAAGGGCATGTACGTTGGTTGCGGGCACATCCCCAGTAGGAGATGTGCAGGAGGCAGCTGATCGATGTTTCTCTCTCATCGATGTTTCTAACTCTCTATCTCTCTCCCTTCCTCTCTGTAAAAAATCAATAAAATATATTAAAAAAAAAAAAGAATAAAAGCCTTAACCAGGCAAGAGCTGGGTCTTTCCTTTCTTTGTATTGTATATACAGCTGTGCATACCATAGTTTCTCAGGAAGTATTTGCTGAATTCAGTGATATAAATTTTCTGTTATATGGTTACAGGGAAATTTCTTTCCCCGTCATTCCTTTCCTCATTCCCACCTCCAGCAGTTCTTGTTGATTTTGAGTAATTGCTTAATCCAAGCCCACTTAAATTATTTATAATTTAATGTGCATGTGTTTATACCAATTCAAATGGATTAGTTAATCTATGGTAGCTAATCTTTCAAAGATTTGTCTTGGCTCTCCCATTGACTAGCTGTACAATATTAGTCCAGTTATTTTACCTCTTCAAGCCTTGATTTTTGTTTTTGTTTTTTTAATAGGGTGTAACACTTTATTTTTTAAAATTGATTTGAGAGAGAAAGAGAGAGACCAGTTGCCTCCTGCACGTGCCCCAATTGAGGATTAAGCCCGCAACCTACGTATGTGCCCTGACCTGGAATCAAACTGCCACCTTCTGGTATATGGGACGATGCTTCAACCAACTGAGCCACACTAGCCAGGTCAAGCCTTGGTTTTCTTAACCTATACAATAGTAACAAGTGCATTACTATAGACACCTATGATTAAAGCAGGTGATCCATGTCAAGCACTTAATATACATTAAGGGCTCAATATATGTTAGCTGTTGTATCTGTGAAAGGCTCTATGAAGGAAAATATACTGGGGGCTGTAAGAATTTACACAGGGAGTCCTGAGCTAGATCAGAGAGCGCTTCCTTGAGAAATAATACCTGATTTTATTGAGTTCTCACCATACGCCAGTGTATTAGATTGCTAGGGCTACCATAATAAAGCACCACAGACTGGGTGGCTTAACAGAAATTTGTTTTCTCACAATTGGAGATTGAAGTGTTGGCAGGGTTGGTTTCTTCTGAGGCCTTTATCCTTGGCTTATAGGTAACCATTTTCTTGCTGTGTCTTCACATGGTCTTCCCTCTGTACCTGTCTGTCTCCATATGTCCTCTTCTTAGAAGGATACCCTAATTGAATTAAGACCCGCTCTAATGACCTCATTTTACCTTAATTATCTTTTTAAAGACCCTATCTCCAAATATGGTCACACTCTGAGGTCCTGGGGGTTAGGACTTCAGCATATGAGTTTTGGAGGCACACAACTCAGCCCCTAACAGTTAAGCACTAATCTGTAGTCCTTACATGCATTATTTTACATCAACTCTATCACTGCTATTTTAATCTTACAAACTGAGGTGTAGAGAGAGGTTAAGCATTTTCCAAATTATACAATACCTAGGAACCAATAGTGCTCAGGCCTGAATCTAGATAACCACCCACTGAAGGTTTATGAAATACTGAAGGATGAGTTGGAGCTGGCCCACCAAAGATTAGAGGGAGCATACCAGGTAGAGGGGAGTATATTGAAAGGCCCTGGAGTGGAAGAGAGCTTGGCACGTATGAGGGGATGAACGAGTCAAGGTGATGATGTTAAAGAAGTGGACCAGAGAAAATCACAGCAGTCCTTACAGGCCATGGCTAGGATTAAGATTTTGGTCTTTATCCTAAGAATAATGGGAAACCATTGAAGGATGACTTTACCCACTGAATAATAAACCACTTGAAAGAAACACAAAAATCCTAGTTTTAATTTTTTACAGATGAGGAACCAAGATCTGCTAGATTTTTCAATGTATTGCACCTAAGCTTCCATATAACTCAATCATGAGGGTGAAATATTTGTAAAGTTGGCTTCTTACTACTTAACACAGGTGGGTGCCCTGGCCAGTGTGGCTCATTTGGGTGGGCATCCTTTCGTGTACCAAAAGATGGCTGGTTCCATTTCCCGGTCAGGGCACATGCCCGGGTAGGGGCTTAATACTTGGTAGGTGGCGTGCAGGAGGCAGCCCATCAATGTTTCTTTTTCATTGATGTTTCTCTCTCTCCCTTCCTCTCTCTCTAAAAATCAATAAAAATATTAAAACAAACAAAAACAGGTGGGTATGTATCTAAAAGCAATGTATGGTGTAGGTGGCCTATAAGCTATGCTGGGTTCCCCAGATGGGAATGAGAAAATTGAGAGTTCTAGCCATCAAACTAATTTAATCTTGGTCTGATGTATTGGCCGCCTTAAATGTAGAAATGTCGTGAGGGCCACCACTCAGCATTAAAACTCGGAAGAATAAGACCAAGTAGCTTTTCCTAATTTGTTGTTGTTAATCCTCACCTGAGGATACTTTTCGATTGATTTTTAGGGAGAGTGGAAGAGAGAAGGAAAGACAGAGAGAAACAACTATGTGAGAGAAACACATGGATTGATTGCCTCCTGCACTCCCCCAACCAGGACCTGGGCAGGGAGGAGCCTGCAACCAAGGTACATGCCCTTGAGCCTAATTGAACCCGGGACCCTTCAATCTGCAGGCCCACGCTCTATCCACTCAGCCAAACCAGCTAAGGGCGCTTTGCTTAATATTTTTAAACAGCTTTATGTAGCTACAATTTACATACTGCAAAACTCACCTATTTTAAGTGTACAATAATTTTTAGTAAATCTACAGGACAACCACCACCGCAATCCAGTTGTGGAATATTTCCATGACACTGAAAAGATTCTTACTGTCCATTTACAATTAACGCCGGCCTGTTCCAAATGTGGACGAAAGGGGCCACATGCTGACCTGACAAGCTCAGGAGAGGCCTGCATAGGCAGTCTTGCAGACTCAGAGACCTAAAGTAACCACAAAGGATGGTCTGAAATTAAACTTTAACTAAAAGCAGTTATGGTGGGCAGTTATGTCCTAGGCCAGTATCTTCACTGATAAGGGCACAGCCAGGTGTGCTGGGCCCAGGACAGATATCACAAATTCCTTCATCATCATGTTAATTGTTCCTGCACCCACCTAAGTATGTGTCCATCATTTTACTTTTTATCCTATCCCAGAGGTTTCCCCACTTCGCTTAATCCCACCTCCTTAAATCTGTCACCAATGAATTTCATGTAACCCACCTATGTTCCTCCTCCTTTGATTGCAATGTATAAATACGGATGTAACCCTGCCATTCTCCGGAGCACTATCTCAATTCGTTGAGGTTCTGCTTCCCGGCATATGTCGACAGTTTGGCTCAAATAAACTCACAAAAATTCTTTACAGGTTTCAATGGTTTTTTTTTTTACGTTAACACAAATCAGCCTAAGTGTATTTTACAGAGTTGAGATGACCTTACAGACCTCAGACAAGCCCTAAAAGGAACCCAGGATTGGACTCCCAATGACTATGAATATAGGGTATATATGTATGTTTTTTCAGCGTGCCAACTATGTCCAGGCTCGATCTGTATGTGAGGAATTCATTCTTCCACTGACCAAAACACAGTTAGCTTCCCTTACGTGTTTAAAATGGTGCAAAAGCGGTAAGCGGGTGCCTCTAAACGCGCAATGCGCATCGGTGTAGGAGATGAGCACCATGTGCTGAGTGATAACGTGTATCCAAAGCAGGGCCAGTCCGTGTCGTGTGCGCCTGCGCGGCTCCGTGAGCGCCTAGAAACCAGTAACTAAAATCCCCTGCCCGCCATCTGCCGGTCCTGCTGCTGGGGCACTGCCGTCTCAGACCTGAGCGTCCATCCGGGATACACATCGAACCCAGGCCCGGTAGGTAAACCCACCCCCTCGCTTTCCCCACCCGGAGCTCGCTCGGAGGACCGAGATTGTCAGGCTACACTCGGGGGCCGCTAGAATAGGGCGCTCTGCCATAGCCACACCCCACAGTTTACTGGGCCGCGTCTCCTTGGTCGATGAAGGACTTGGTCCCGCCCCTTTGAGTGACGTCATTAGCCACGTACCACGTCTCTACGTGTCTCCAGCCTGAAAGCGGAAGTTACGCTAGGGACTCGCGAGCGCAGCGATGGACCTGTAAGGATATAGGCCATTTGGGGCAGGGGGCGGGCAGACCTCCTTGGACGGCGCCGGAAGTGGTCGTGCCGAGAAGAGCTAGGGAAGAAGCTGGCGAGCCAGCTCATTTGGCTGCCGCTGGCCGCCGGGGTAAGACGCCTTCTCCCTGCTCTCCGAGAGCCTGGCCCATTCTATCCGATTCGGTCAACATGGATTTCAGGGAAATTCTCATGATAGCTTCTAAAGGACAAGGAACCAACAGCGTACCGGTAAGTAGCCACTGGGACGCCCCTGAGATTCTAATTTTAAAGTTGGGAATGTGTATCGATCGGGCGGAACTTCGAGGCATCCGCCTCTCGGCTCCGAGAGAGGAAAGACCTGAACAGCTTTGCTTACTTTTCTTGGGCATGTACTTCTGGGAACTCCGGGTGCAGATGGGGCTTGAGACGAGGCGGGAGCCTCCCGGTGCGGGGCTTGGCCAGCCCAGGTCCCCCTGCAGCCAGGGCCGTGCGGGGTGGGTGCGTTACAGCTGCGAGGAGCTGGTGAGTGGAGTCGTGCCTGGCACACAGTGGGATCTAGCGCTTGTGTTTTCTGGCTTCGGTATAAACTTCTGCCCAGAGTGGGGAGCAAGTATGTGTATTGAAGAGTTCAGGGGTTTTAGAGACTTGGCCTGATAGCCTTTTGCTTGACTTCCCGCCGATTTTCGGGTCAAACATTTAGCGTTTTTCCCGAACAAGTTCTTCTGATTTGTGGCCCCACCCACTTCACAAACGAAGTGATTATTTCCCAAGGACCACTTTTTGTGTTGGAAAGAGACATGGAGCAGATTCCACGATTTCCTTGGCTAACTTAAGCATGGGTGAGCTAGTTTTGGCTTCCGTTTACTTGTGGCCTTCCAGGTTTGTCTTTGTTTGAAATCTAGGTCTCATTTGCTTGGCAATGTTTGCCAATTCGCTGGTACTCGCCGCGGTGGTGTACTGCTTTTAAAATCGAAACGCTGAAATGGTAGAGTGCCTGGTTTGCGGGATTGTAGCTGCTTTGCATAAGCTAGTCATTTCTGGGTCCTCAGATGGTCCCCACAAGACAGCTGTAAACCGGTAAATTGCATTGTGATACCTGCGGTTCTAATCATTGATGTAGAACTCAAACAGCTCTGTTAAAGTCAATTCAGCTGGAATTTATTGCGCTCTCATTGCGGTCTGCATTTCTTAGAATTTTGTCTATATGTGTTTTTTTCTCTCTTGTACGTTTCTTGTCGTCTGATGCTGTCCCACCCTTTTTAAAACAGTGATCTGATGATAGTAAAATAACTGGTAAATAAAACATATCCATCCGTTTATTATCTGTCCCCACCATCTCCATCCCAAGTACTCTTACTATCCATTCCCTTCAGCCGTGACTCATTAGCTATGCAGGTTGAAGTTCTGGGCTTAAACCTTTGACACCTTGAACAACAGAATTATTTCCTACATCTGTAAATTTCCTAGACAAGTCAATACTGAATTTTGTAGTACTGGATCTTTGCATTAGGTCCATATTTAATTCTAAATCTTCCTGAGTTTCAGTGTAGGTGAAAAATGGGTGGTAATACTATCTTTGATGCCCAGGAATAGTCTGTAGGAGAATTAAATAGTCTTTAAAATACACACACACACACACACACACACACACAAATCTTTTTCACTTATTTATGCCTTCATTGGTTGATTCTTGTATGTGCTCTGATGGGGGATCGAACCCATAACTTTGGTGTATCAGGATGACACTCTAACCAACTGAGCTATCCAACCAGGACTCTTTTTTTAAATTTATATACTTATTTTTAGAGAGAGAGAGATGAAGGGAGAGAAAAATCAATTTGTTGTTCCACTTTTTTATGCATTCATTGATTGCTTCTTGTATGTGCCCTGACCTGGGATAGAGTATCAGGACCACGCTCTCACCAACTGAGCTACCCAGCCAGGGCCAAGAGTTGGTCATTTCTTACTCTAAAAATCATTAGCCTCTGAGAGAAAGGCAAATGTTGCTAGAGCAGAAGCAGATTTCAGAATATGTGTAAATTTCAGACTATATGCATTATTTATTGATCTGCCTATGATTTGAATAATGAAGATTGGAAGCAGAAAGATAAACAGGTAAATTGGTGAGGTCATTTAAAATTTAATAGATGAATACAGGCATATATGTTATGAAAGCATGCTTTCCCCTACCCATCCCCCCAAAGCTAGTAAGCTTAAAAGTTGGTTTAGTTAGCAGCATTATAATCCTTATCCTTTTACATCACAAGAGAAACTGATGTAGAGCAAGACTTTAAATTTAATCCGTGATCTTGCTTCAACTTGATTCACCTAGTTATTCTAAGTTACATTCTTCATTAGCTTGACGTCAAGTCTTTTGGAGCACACCATCAATGCAAACAATGTATACATAATAAGGCCCAGGAAAAAATACTTTCTTTCTTTCTGCAGGATTCTTTATTATTTTATATTGTTGACACTATTACATGCCCCCCCCCCCCACTTTTACCTCTTTACCCATCTCCAGCCAGCCCCTGCCCTCCCCCGCCACTATTACCACACTGTTGTCTGTGTCATTGGGTTATGCATATATGTTCTTTGGTTAATCTCTTCATCTTCTTTCATCCAATCTCTCCATCCCCCTTTCTCTGACTTCTGTCAGTCTGTTCCATGTAGCCATGCCTTTGGTTCTATTTTGTTTGTTAGTTTATTTTGTTCATTAGATTCCACCTATAAGTGAGATCATATGGTATTTGTCTTTCTCTGACTGGCTTTTTTTGCTTAGATAATAATCTCCAGGTTCTGCAGGATTCTTTTTTAAATCAACTGGAGACACACATTTTTACAAAATACATATTTTTAAATTTTTGGAAACTTGTAAAACACATAGAATGCTAACATATACTTATATGCCCACACCTCACATTTAATATACATCAATATTTTGCCATATTCTTTAAAAAGATAATTTTATTGATTTTAGAGCGGAAGGGAGGGAGAGATAGAAACATCAATAATGAGAGAGAATCATTGATCAGCCACCTCCCATATGCCCCCCACTGGGAACTGAGTCCTCAACCTGGGCATGTGCCCTGACCAAGAATTGAACCGTGACCACCTGGTTCATAGGTTGCCCGCTCAACCACTGAGCCACACGGGCCAGGCGCCATATACATATTATTTTAAAGAAATAAAGCCTAGCCCTAGCTGGTTTGGCTCAATGGATAGAGCGTCAGCCTGCGGACTGAAGGGTCCCAGGTTCGATTCTGGCCAAGGGCACATGCCTGGGTTGCAGGCTCGATCCCCAGTAGGGGCTTGCAGGAGGCAGCCAGTCAGTGATTCTCTTTCATCATTGATGTTTCTATCTCTCTCCCTCTCCCTTCCTCTCTAAAATCAATAAAATATATCTTAAAATAAAAAAGAGAACGAAAGCCTAATTGATATGAAGTCTCCCAAGCCCTGTTTTCTTTTTTTTAATTATAACATATGGTACAGTGTAATACAGGTTCTTGTGTGTGTGGTTGTTTTTTTGTTAATCCTCCCCCAACGATATTTTTCCATTGATTTTTAATCCTTTTTTTTTTTTTTCCTGTTCATTGATTTTTAGAGTGTGTGTAAGGGAGGGGGAGAGACACAGAGAGAGAGACATTGATGTGGTTGCCTCCCACACGCACCCCTGTGGATCAAGCCTGCAACCCCGCAACTGACATACATGCCCTTGTCTGGAATCAAATCCAGGACCCTTCAGTCTGCAGGCGGACAGTCTATCCACCGAGCCAAATTGGCTAAGGCAGTACAGATTCTTATAAAACAAATATCCTTGTAAGCCACCATCCAAATCAAGAAACATTTCAAGCCACATACACACACCCAGCTTGACATAAACTTGGTTGATTGATTGATGTTCTAGAACCAGATCTTTGACATAATTGGCAGTGACATCATCATCCCTCTCTAGTGCATGATTCGTTTTTCCTTTTTAGCCATCTTCTTCTCTATCTTCCATTTGGATCCTGTCAGACTTGATGTTCAGATTTAGTCTTCATAGTTCCTATGGCAGACCTTTACTACAGGAAATTATCACTAGCATTGATTAGAATGAAATCCAAGGGAGGCTAAAATCTAAAACACCTGTATAGCCACTTCCAACTCTTTGCAGGGCTTTATTTTTAAGAGGTGTCTGTTGTCATCTGACTTGAGAATTAATGAACATTTATTTCCCCATGGGACATCTTTCTTTTTTTCTGTTGTTTTCTTTTTAAACGAACTAGTTATTTTTATAATGTTTTAGTTAAAACAAAGAAAGGATTGCATCATGCCTAGAAATATTTGGCACGCTATATTTCCCAGTGGGAAACTGAATGCAGAATAACAGCTGATCAAGGTGATGTAACCAGTCATTGTCATTAGCTCTGCTTATATTTAAACTAGAGGCCCGGTGCACAAAAAATTTGTGCACTGGGGGCGGGGGGGGTCCCTCAGCCCACCTGTGCCCTCTCGCAGTCTGGGACCCCTCGGGAGATAACGACCTGCTGGCTTAGGCCTGCTCCCGGGTGGCAGAGGGCAGGCCCAATCCCTAGGTGCAGCCCCTGGTCAGGCTCAGAGCAGGGCTGATTGGGGAGTTGGGGCGCCGCCCCCTGTCATGCACAGAGCAGGGAGATTGGGAGGTTGTGATGCCACCCTCAGTCACGATCAGGGTAGGGCCGATTGGGGGGTTGGGGCACCGTCCCCTGTCACACTCAAGGCAGGGTCGATGGGGAGGTTGCGGCGCCACCCTCGGTCACACACAGAGCAGGGCCAATCAGGGGGTTGGGGCTCTGTACCCTGTCACGCACAGAGCAGGACCAATCAGGGGGTTGGGGCGCTGCCCCCGTCACACACAGAGCAGGGCCCATCAGGGGGTTGGGGCTCCGCCACTCTCACACTCAGGGCAGGGCCGATGGGGAGGTTATGGCTCTACCCCGTCACACACACAGCAGGGCCCGTGGGGGGGGTTGGGGCGCCGCACCGTCACACACAGAGCAGGGCCGATCAGGGGGTTGGGGTGCCGCACCCTGTCACACACAGAGCCGCAGGGCGATCAGGGGGTTGGGGAGCTCCCCCCTATCAGGCACAGAGCAGGGCTGATCAGGGTGTTGGGGCGCCTTCCCCTGTCACGAACAGAGCAGGGCTGATAGGGAGGTTGTGGCCCCGCCCCCTTTCACACACAGAGCTGCAGGGCGATCAGGGGGTTTGGGTGCTGCCCCTGTCTCACTGCTCCAGGGGCCAGGAGGCCTAGCTGCTCCGCTGATCCTGGTGCTGGGAGGCATATTACCCTTTTACTATATAGGATAGAGGCCTGGTGCACAGGTGGGGGCCGGCTGGTTTGCCCTGAAGGGTGTCCTGGATCAGGGTGGGGGTCCCCACTGGGGTGCCTGCCCAGTCTGGGTGAGGGGCTGAGGGCTGTTTTCAGGCTCACGGGTGACTGAAGCTCCCAACCGCTCCTTTTTTTCTTTTTCTTTTTTATTCTGGGCCAGCTTTAGCTCTGAGGCTTGGCTCCAGCTCTTAGGCCTCAGCTGCTGAAAGCAGGTATCTGGTTTGTTTGGGTTCTATAATGGAAACACTGTTTCAACTCCAGCTCTGAGATCCCTGCTGGCTGAAAGCAGGTTTCTGGGGTTTTGTTTAGCTTCTATATTTGTAACACTGTTTCAAACTGCAAGCTCACAGGCCGGCAGGGGCAGGTGGGGAACATTGGAGTCCTCCATCACTGAAGCAAGCAAGCTTCATGTTTGCTTTAAGCTGCCTGGCTGCTGGCCGCCATCTTGGCTGGCAGTTAATTTGCATATTGCCCTGATTAGCCAATGGGAAGGGTAGCAGAGGTACGGCTAATTACCATGTTTCTCTTTTATTAGATAGGATATTATAAACAAAATAATAGTAAATTTTACATGTAATGCCATAGCAATCCTGAATAGCAACTTTTTGGTTTTATACAGGTTTCATATGCACAATCCTACAGCACATCATCTGTACACTGTATGGTGTGTTTACCACCCAGGTCAAGTCTCCATTCATCACTATTTATCCCCCCTAAACCCTCCTCCACCTTCTCACCCCACCCCTAATTTTCTTTTCTTTTTTTAAAATTTTATATATATATATATATATATATATATATATATTTTTTTTTTTTTTTTTTTTTTTTTTTACAGAAAGGAAAGGAGAGGGATAGAGAGTTAGAAACATCGATGAGAGAGAAACATTGATCAGCTGCCTCCTGCACACCTCCCACTGGGGATGTGCCTGCAACCGAGGTACATGCCCTTGACCGGAATCGAACCCAGGACCCTTCATTCTGCAGGCCGACGCTCTATCCACTGAGCCAAACCGGTTACAGCCCCCAATTTTCTTAATATGACCATGACAGTATAGTTTCAATGCAAAGAACACATATGTTTTAAAGTGACTTTGTGTGTTCTAAGACTATTGGCTTTAAAATTATAAACCTTGGCAAAATCTCCGATACTGTTTTTAAATGGTATAAGCTTCACTGTTATGGATCATTCATTGGGGTCCAGCAAATGACTGAGTTGGCTTACAGTATAATGAAATGGATATGCTTAGGATGAAAGAAACTCTGGTCTAGCTGCTTTTCATGAAGCTGAAATAATGAAGCAGCCTGGTGAGTTGAATCACATTCAGTATTGGTGGGAGCATCTTGATGTGCTGCTGCTAGAGTTAAATGTGACCATCTGATGTAGGGGAAAGTGCCAAGCAGTTCTTCTGCCTTATAACTAGAATATGTTGTAATTCCAGCTTGAGGCTTTCTTCAACATTTTTATTGTGATATAATTCACATAGCATAAAACCCACCCACTTAATGTGTAAAAGTCAGAGTTGTGCTTCCATCACCAATATCTGATTCCAGAACATTTTCATCTTCCTCAAAAATAATTCCTTACCTTTTAAGCAGTCATTTCTCCCCGATCCCCTTCTCCACTCAGCCCTGGCAACTACTAATCTGTATGGGTTTGCCAATTCTGGACATTTCATATAAATAAAATCATATACTCAGTGTAACATTACATAGTGATAGATATCATAAAATAAGGAATAAAGGTTAGGCCATAAGTAAATCCTATCTAATAAAAGAGAAAAATGGTAATTGGCGTACGACGATACCCTTTTCATTGGCTAATCAGGGCTATATGCAAATTAACTGCCAACTAAGATTGGCAGTTAACTGCCAACAAGATGGCGGTTAATTTGCATATGTAGGCACAATGCAGGGAGGCGAAAGGGAAAGCAGGAAGAAACCCCCTGCCACTGACAGTGATCGGAAACCCAGGGGGGAGCTAAGAGCTGGGGGGCAGGGCAAAGGCGGCCCTGGGGCCGCCTTTGCCCTGCCCCCCAGCCATGATCGGAGAATCAGGTGCATTTGCCGCCCTGGCCAGTGATAGCAGGAAGTAGGGGTGGAGCCAGTGATGGGAGCTGGGCACGGTCGAAGCTGGCAGTCCCGGGAGCTAGGGGTCCCTTGCTTGGGCCTAAAGCGAAGCCCACAATCGCGGGGCCGCTGCAGCTGCGGGTGGCCGCTGCAGCTGCGGGTCCCCGCTGCCCGAGCTGGACGCCTAGGCCAGAGGTGTCAGGCCTGGGCAGGGGCGAAGCCTGCAACCACGGGGAGCTGGGGGTCCCCTGCCCAGGCCTGACGCCTCTGCCAGAGGCCTCAGGCCTGGTCAAGGGGCCAATCCGGTGATTGGTGATCGGAGGGTGATGAGGGTCAACTCCTCTGGCCGAGGCATCAGGCCTGGGTGGGGGGCGGAGCCAGGGATTGGGGGGATATGATGGTCCCCTTGCCCAGGCTTGAAGCCTGGGTCAGAGGCGTCAGGCTTGGGCGGGGGGTGGAGCAAGTGATCAGAGGGAGATGGGGGTCCCCTGCCCAGGCATGATTCCTGGGCCAGAGGCCTCAGGCCTGGGCGGGGGCCAGAGCCAGTGATCAGGGGGAGATGGGGGTCCCCTGTCCAAGCCTGACACCTCTGGCGGAGGCGTCAGGCCTGGGCAAGGGGCCGATCAGGCGATCGGAGGGTGATGGGGGTCTACGCCTCTGGCTGAGGCATCAGGCCTGGGCTGGGGGCAGAACCAGTGATGGGGGGAAATGAGGGTCCCCTGCCCAGGCCTGACGCCTCTGTTAGAGACGTCAGGCCTGGGCAAGGGGCCGATCCTGCGATTGGAGGGTGATGGGGGTCAACGCCTGAGGGCTCCCAGTATGTGAGAGGGGGCAGGCTGGGCTGAGGGACACTCCCCCCCCCCACACACACACACCCAGTGCACGAATTTCGTGCACCGGGCCCCTAGTGATTAAATAAGTGATTATACAAAGTATATAAGATTTTTTTAAGTTTTGAAAACCCCCATGAATTTTTACTTGACTCTCTTAAGTTTGAAAATAGACACCTTCAAAGGCCAAGAGAATACCTTTTGGAGAATGCTTTCTAAGCTGGTTCCTAACATCCTTGAACTGAGAAATTATAATTATTTCTCTGGCTTAACTAATTAAGAGATAATTAGTTTCTATGCCCATTAATGCTTCAACAAGGGTATCATTTTAATTCTTTTGGAGTAAAAGCAGAATATCCTAGAAGTTAAAAAAAATGAACAATTATATAAGTAAATTTAAATGATGGTAATGTAATTTTATTCTGTAGTCAATGTTGACTTTTCTATTAACTTATGAAATGGAGAGGGGCATTGCTCAGATAAAAACTTTGAAAGAAAAAAATATACAATATGTAGCTTTGATGGTCAGTTTTATGCTAGCTTTGTTTATTGATTGATGAGAAAGAGACATCTATTTGTTGTTCCACTTACTTAAGCATTCATTGGTTGATTCTTGTGAGTGCCCTGACAAGAGATCTAACCCGCAACCTTAGCGTATCAGGAATCAGCTAAGCTACACAGCTAGCGCAGGATTGTTTTTCTTAGTGATTCTGAGTTCCTGAAAATCCCCTCCTTGTTTCTTCCTTGTGCTCTGCCTTTTCTGTATTTAAGTTCCTAGTTTGTGTTTCCTAAAGTGCTGTATATATAGCTTTGGCTCTACCATGATTTTAAACTGATGCACAAATACTTTTTATTCTAATAGTTATTTTTTTAAATAGTTATATATCGTGATATGATTTGGAAAAATATAACTAGCCTTCTAACCTGTCATTTCATAGATATTATTACTTGAGGTAAAGCTGTAATATTAAGTCATGGTATTAAGTCTACGTATTTTCTTCTTTTTTTATTTCTTAAAGTATTACAAAGAGTATTACACATATCTCCTTTCCCCCCCCCCTTGACATTCCCCCGGCTTCCCCCATCCCCCGGTGTCTTGTGTCCATTGGTTATTCTCATATGCATGCATACAAGTCCTTTGGTTGATCTCCTACCCCCCCCCCCCCAACCCTCCCCAGGGTTCCCACTGTAGTTTGACAGTCTGCTCAATGCTGCTCTGCCTCTGTATCCATTTTTGTTCATCAGTCTATAATGGTCCTTATTATCCATAAATGAGTGAGTTCATGTGGTATTTTTCTGAGCTTCCCAGGGGCCGTCTCAGTCTCACAGGGGCCATCTCAGCCTCACAGGGGCCGCCTCAACCTCACCAGGGCCATTTCAACCTCACCAGGGCCGATTCAGCCTAAGTCTACGTATTTTCTTAAAATTACTCTATAATAATAAAAGCATAATATGCTAATTAGACCAGACAGCCAAACGACCTTCCAGATGTCATTCCCAACCAAGCCATGGAGGCAGGGGCCAAGGCAGAGGTGGTTGGGGGTGATCAGGCAGGCAAGCAGTTAGGGGTGATCAGGAAGGCAGGCAGAGTGGTTAGGGGTGATCAGGCAGTCAGGCGAGTAGTTGAACCACTGAGTTAGGGGCAATCAGGCAGGCAGGCAGAGGGGTTAAAGGCAATCAGGCAGGCAGGTGAGTGGTTAGGAGCCAGTGGTCCTGGATTGAGAGGGTGCAGGCCAGGCTGAGGGACCCCCTCCTTCCCCTCCCCCTTCCCACGCACGAATTTCATGCACTGGGCCTCTAGTAAATAATAATACAGATGGCATACTGAAAGGAGAAAAATCATGAATATGGTATGAGAATGTCTGAAGCTTGGTAAGCATTGTGTTAAATTGTGCCCATTGACATTGTTTTCCTTTTGGGTACCTGTATTCAGTGAAGAGTCGCTTTGCACTAGTCATAATCCCATTACCTATCCCAAGTCCCAGGTTAAGAAGAAAGATGTTGCCAAAACCAGTTTGGCTTAGCGGATAGAGCGTTGGCCTGTGGACTGAAAGGTCCCGAGTTCAATTCCGGTCAAGGGCATGTACCTGGGTTGTGGGCACATCCCCAGTGGGAGATGTGCAGGAGGCAGCTGATTGATGTTTCTCTCTCATTGGTGTTTCTAATGCTCTATCTCTCTCCCTTCCTCTCTGTGGAAAATCAATAAAATATTTTTTTTAAAAAAAATAAAAAGAAGAAGAAGAAAGATGTTTATCCTGAAACCAGGTTAGGAAGTGCTCATTGTTATAATATCTAGATCAGGGGTCCTCAAACTTTTTAAACAGGGGGCCAATTCACTGTCCCTCAGACCGTTGGAGGGCCGGACTATAGTTTAAAAAAAAAATTATGAACAAATTCCTATGCACACTGCACATATCTTATTTTGAAGTAAAAAAACAAAACGAGAACAAATACAATATTTGTATTTGCATGTGGCCCGCAGGCCGTAGTTTGAGGACCCCTGATCTAGATAACAAACCAATCCTATTTTAAATAATTAACGCTGCCCTGGCTGGTGTGGCACAGTTCGCTGGAGCATTGTCCCATACCCCAAAGGTGGCAGGTTCGATTCCGATCAAGGTTCCATCTCATCAGGGCACATTGGGAGGCAACAGATCGATGTTTCTGTCTCACATCAGTGTTTCTCGCTCTCCCCCCCTCCTTTCCTCTCTCTAAACATCAATTTAAAAAAAAAGATTCTCTAAAAATAAATAAATGAATTAACACTAACCTGTATATTGGCATTTTTCTGTGGGCAACACTGTATATAAGCTTTGATTTGGCAGGCAAATCTATTCTTGTAAACCAGGACAATTTTATATACCTAGTTGGGTAAACAATGTGCTCCTTCCCTTAAGTCTCCCTTTACCTCTCCTTTTCTCCTTAAGTGGATTGGGGATAAGGATTTTTATTATTTATTTATTTTAAGGATCTCATTATGACTCAGCCAAGGGGACTGGGAAAGAACTCTGGATGCTCTTGGGATTTCTCTGTCAGGGATGTGTCAGTTCTCAGCATTGTTATTATGCAGGATTTTCAGGTTGGTCAGGGCCTGCTTCCTTGGCCAGTTGCTTCTAGACTGACTTAGCTGGAACTTAAGCCTGTTTCAAGATGCCTTGTATTGGACAGCCATATGGTAAGCATGGATCCTTTGGCTTTCCTCCAGGAATTTCATACCCACTTGAGGAATTACTTTTTGGTTCCTATGTATCTGAATTTGTTCTCAGAGTTAGTGTTTCGTTTTTAACTAATACAGCAACAGGTTCAATGGATAAGAATGTCATCTGCTTAATAAGACAAATGAGGGAAGGCACTTGAAACATCTTCTTTCCTAGCCTATACATTTAATGTGGGATGGTCCTAGAGATGAATCATCTCAGTCTGAGTTACTAGCTGTTTATCACACTTCTTTAATGATAGTTACTTATAAAATGGAAATGTTTTTCTTTTCACAGTTCAAATTAACAATATTCTAGTGTTAGTCATTTCCCGATGCAGTTATATAAAAAGTGAAGCCCAGAGAGATGTCATCTGTGCCAGGATAATGTTAGCACTTTTTGGGTGGTCAGAGTAAAATCTGTGTTTCATGTTGTAGGCAAAACTATGTAGCCATGTGTCCCTATTAGAAAATCAGCTGGAGTAGGGTACTCAGGAAAGACTATAGGTGTGAGTAGTAGTTTTTTCTGCTTGTTTGAAAAGTTGGACTTGAAATGCTTAATTCTGAAGAAGGCTGATTTTTAAAAAATGTATATTGATTGGTGATGGCAATCTTTAGTCTACTCATTCAAATGTTAATCTCTTTTAGAAACAATGTCACAGATACACCCAGAAATTATGTTCTACCAGCTGCTTTTCTGGGAATCCCTTAGCCTAGTTAAGTTGACACAAAAAATTAACCATCACAGTTCACAGTACACTGTTGCCTGAAATTGCGTCTCTCTTCTGAAAGGGGGCTCACGGGCTGTCATGGAGCCCCAGCCGAAGATGCCTAATAGTTCTATTTTTTATGAACCTTTACCTCCAGGAAGGCCTCATTGTAATGGAGAAGGCTGATTTTTTAAAATCAGAATTTTAAAGCAGTGTGTTCTAAGTGGTGAATTTTTTTTTTTTTTTTTTTTTTTTTTTTAGCCTGGACTGAATTTCTCATTTATGCATTATTTGGGATGTTACAGAAAAACTGCACATAAAATTAGTCATATTTAGCCTGAACCTTGATGGCTAAGCTTTAATGTGGGTTATTTGATGTCTTAATTATTCAGAATAGGTATTTCAGTCAATACTTAAACCTCTCTATTGCTTGCCACAGTGCCTTACACCTAATAGACAATATATTTTTAAAGTTGAATTGATTATAACTTTTACTTTTTTTTTTTTTTTGTAGAAAAGGTATAGTTTGGCAGTGGGTCCTGCCAAAAAAGACCCAAAAGTTAAGGGTGTCCAGTCAGCAGCTGTACAAGCTTTTCTCAGAAGAAAAGAGGAGGAGCTCAGACGAAAAGGTACGTTATCTCTAGCCTTATTCTCAATTTTATTTTGTTGTTGGTTTTTTTGTTCTGTTTGTTAGTCTTCCGGTGAGGATATTTTTTCCATTGATTTTAGGGAGCCTGGGAAGGAGAGAGGAACATTGATGCGAGAGAGTCAGATCAATGGGTTGCCTTCCATGAGGGATCCAATCTGAAACTCAAGTAGTACCTGCCCTTGACCGGAATCAAACCTGCCATCCTTCTGTGCGTGGGCAGTCTAACTACTGAGCCACACCGGCCAGGGCTTATTCTCAATTTTAAAGTCTTCCACCTTCACAGCTAGCTTATACTTAACCAATGGATATTCGTAGTAACATAACAGGCTAATGGATTTGTTGAGTATGTGTATGAATCAGCTGTATTTATTTATAGCAGTATATACGTTGTGTGTGTTTTTTTAATATGTTTTTATTGATTTCAGAGAGGAAGGGAGAGATAGAAACTTCAATGATGAGAATCATTGTTCAGCTGCCTCCTGCACGCCCCCTACTGGGGATCAAGCCCACAACCTGGGCATGTGCTCTGACTGGGAATCAAACCATGACCTCCTTGTTCATAGGTCAACACTCTACCACTGAGCCACACCAATCAGGTCATGTTCTTGCATTGATCATTTGTATGGGTGTTAACTTTTATTCCCCCTTAAATAAAAGCTTTTTGGGAAAAGCAATCATATCTTCTGAATCTGCTTCTAGCCTATTTTGTATTTTAATTTTTGGGTTATTATTAAAAGTATTATCTAAAAAATTAAAATAGAGGCAATTTTTGAAAACTAGTAAACTCGAAGTAATTTTACTTCATGAGAAGGAAACTGATTTAATAAATTTAAGTATTCATTGATTCTAATAACTATTAAATTGGTACTAATATTCCCTTAACTTGGTATATTTGGTATGAACTATTTTCTATATTTAAAGTTAAAAGTCAAGTCTCTCGCTTAGTCATATAGAAAAACCCATATGTAACCCACTCATTGTGTTCAGATGACTCAACTAATACTCATTCAAATGACTTTCTCATTTGATTCCTAGATGTCTTTAAACTGTATTGATTTTTGTGTGTGTGCTTTTTAAATATATTTTTATTGATTTCAGAGAGGAAGGGAGCGGGGGAGAGAGAGAGAGAAACATCAATGATGAGAATCATGGATCAGCTGCCTCCTGTACGCCCCCTACTTGAGATCGAGCCTGCAGCTCAGACATGTGCCCTGACCAGGAATGGAACTGTGACCTCCTGATTCATAGGTCAATGCTAAACCACTGAGCCACGCCGGCCAAGCTGTATTGGTGTTTTTTATTGTTGTTTTTTGTTAATCCTCACTGGAGGATATTTTTTCCATTGATTTTAGAGAAAGTGGAAGGGACAGGGAGGGGGAGAGGGGTGAGAGGAAAACATCGATGTGAGAGAGCCACATTAATTGGTTGCCTCCTGTGTGTGCCCCAACTGGAGCAGGTAACCTGCAACTCAGGTACATGCCCTTGACCAGATTCGAACCCATGACCCTCCAGTTTGTGGACCGACGCTCTAATCACGGAGCCACGCCAGTCAGGGCCAAACTATATTGTTTCAAACTACATGTTGCTTATGTTTTGGCCACCAACTGATTGCTTATAAACACACTGTTACCTTGAGACCTTAAAATACGTTCTTTTTGTCCCTTTTAGCCTTAGAGGAAAAAAGGAGAAAAGAAGAACTAGTGAAAAAGCGAATTGAGTTAAAACATGACAAGAAAGCAAGAGCTATGGCCAAGAGGACAAAGGACAATTTTTATGGTTACAATGGGGTTCCTGTTGAGGAAAAGTCAAAGAAAAGACAGGCAATGGAAAGCCATGGTCAGGGAACAGACCAAGAGTATGAGATGGAAGAAGAGGAAGAATTCTTAGAATACAATCAAGCAGCATCAGAACAGGAGTATGAAGAAGAGCAAGAACCTCCTCCCAAAGTTGAAAGTAAACCAAAGGTCCCCCTTAAAAGTGCCCCACCACTCATGAACTTCACTGACTTACTCAGGCTGGCTGAGAAAAAGCAGCACGAACCAGTGGAAATCAAGGTGGTGAAGAAAACAGAAGAGCGGCCGATGACTGCACAAGAACTTAGGGAGCGAGAATTTCTTGAACGAAGGCATAGGAAAAAGAAACCTGAGGCAGATGCAAGACTACCTCCAACCAAAAAGGCACCCTCTCAGACAGAAAGTATGGGCACAAAACCTAGCAGAGTTTCTGGGAACAAGCATCCTTCTTCCAAGGGTACTCCCCTTCCTCGTGATGAGAAGAAATCCAGACCCAGCGCAGCTAATGAGAAACATTTAGGTTTGTTTTCATCCAAATCCATGCCAGGAGAGAGGACCAAAGCAGGCTCTAGCAACTGCTCCCAACCCTCGCTTCGGAAGGACCATGACAGGCCTGTTTTCAATGGGGCTGGAAAGACCCACTCGAGCACCTATTCACCAAGTGTTCCAAAGACTTCTGCTAAAGGGATGCAGAAATCTGTTACTGAGCACAAAGCCAAAAAATCTCCTCCCCATCCTACCCATTCCAGACCTGGACCCGTGGTCACCCCACATAAGGCTAAGAGTCCAGGTGTCAAGCAGCCAGGCAGCAGTTCCAGCCCAGCTCCTGGGCGGCCCAGCACAGTGAGTGTTCGGCCTACAGTTAGTTCTGGCTCCGTGCCCAAGCGCCAGGATGGCAGCTCCAGCTCAGGACCTGAGCGATCAGTCAGTGGGACCAAGAGGCCAGCCAGTGACTCAAATCCTCCTGGAAGGACAGGTGGCTCTGGACGACCCATCAGTGGCTCAGGTGGTTCTGGGAAGTCAGTGGTCAGCTCTGGTGGCCCTG
This sequence comes from Myotis daubentonii, assembly GCF_963259705.1. NCBI lineage: Eukaryota > Metazoa > Chordata > Mammalia > Chiroptera > Vespertilionidae > Myotis > Myotis daubentonii. The sequence continues at coordinate 56,315,912 of NC_081848.1, read as the reverse complement.
GGCGGCCTGTGCACAGTCCACATGACCGACGACCAATGAGTGGCTCAGTGCCCCCCAGGCGGTCAGTCAGTGGCCCGGGGCGATCAGTAAGTGGCTCAGTTCCAGCTGGACGGACTGTCAGTAGTTCAGGCCCTGGAAGACCAGTGAGCAGCTTGGGACCTGGGCGAATAGTTAGTAGCTCAGGTCCCCCCCATAAGCCCAAATGCACTGTTGTCTCAGAAACAATATCTTCTAAGAATATCATTACCCGGCCCAGCAATGGACAGATGAATGGAATGAAGCCTGCCTTGGCTGGCTACAGATCTGCCCAAGGTAAAATTGCCCCTCCCCAAGAGTATCTATTTGTCACTAGGAAATTGGAAAACACACCTTTTAAAAATATAACCAGGGACCCTGTAATCCTTCTGTGTGGCCTTTAATGTATTCGTATGTTGACAGAATCCTGGTTTGTTTGGGTTTTTTTTGTCTGTGCCCGAGAATTCCTTTAGTGATTATAGTTTGGAAAAGTCTTTTTTTTTTTTTTAAATATATATTTTATTGATTTTTTACAGAGAGGAAGGGAGAGGGATAGAGAGCTAGAAACATCGATGAGAGAGAAACATCGATCAGCTGCCTCCTGCACACCCCCCACTGGGGATGTGCCCGCAACCCAGGTACATGCCCTTGACCCGAATCGAACCTGGGACCCTTCAGTCCGCAGGCCGACGCTCTATCCACAGAGCCAAACCGGCCAGGGCTTGGAAAAGTCTTTAGAAAGAGACTTATCTAGGTCCTGGGTGTTTATCCCAGTAATGTCTCCAAGTTTAATAACCTTAGCTCTGTGATTTGTAAGACAGTGAGTGTATATGCCTAAATCGTTCAACATTGGTTCTCCACCGAGAATGATTTTGATCCCTAGTGAACATTTGGCAATGTCTAGAGATATTTTTGATTGACACAACTGGGGATGGGATGCTACTAGCATCTGTTAGACAGAAGGCGGGAATGCTGCTATTATCTTACAATGCACAGGACAGCTTCCTCATAACAAAGAATTATCCGGCCCAATATGTCAGTAATGCCGAAGCTGAGAAAGAAGCTCTGAGCTAATGAGACAAGCCATGCATATTAAAACTTTAGAAGAACAAAAGGAGTGTCTGTAATCAAGGACAAGAAAGCAGTCTCCAGATGCTGGTCTATTGGTCGGTGTCAGTCTTTTGCTAAATTTTAATCAGTCTTTTGGAAAAATGACAAAAATAAGGATAATATAGTGAATTTTTCCTAAAGTCAAACTTTACTCAGTTTGACCAGTTACCCATAATTCTGAGAATCTTTCCTACTTTGTTGGACTTTTTATAAATGTAAGGACATTAATGATGATAATAGATAGTAGATTGTTACCTATGGTGTCTTGTCTTTGCAAAATTAAAAGTTAGTGATCCTATAGCTATTTGTAATTTTTTTAATGTTGCCAATTTTTTAAGTCCAGAAGAATGGAAACTACTAAGCTAGAAAATGTAAGACACAATAAGTCCTGGGACATACAGGAATTCTGTTCCTTGTGGATACCGTGAAGCATCAGGGATGATGGAGGAATGACTCCATGCCGTGCACTCGCTTGCTGGCTCGGGTTTTTGAGAAGACCATCTTAATGACTTCTCAAAATGTCAGTTTACATAGAACTTTGTTGAAACTATTATTATTTTTGAGGGGAGCGGGGGACGATTTCAAGTTTTAATGCTCTTATATATAATGGCTTTTCTATTCTTAGGTCCTCAAAGGCTTCCCTTCCCTAGTGGTTACAAAAGACAGCGAGACTATGAAGAGGAGGAAGATGAGGACTATGACTCTGAAATGGAAGATTTTATCGAAGATGAAGGAGAATCTCAGGAAGAAATATCCAAGCACATTCGCGAAATCTTTGGCTATGACCGAAAAAAGTAAGGCCAAAGAAGAATTATATATATACTTTTCATTTTGAATAACTCATGCAAAGAGAAAAAATAAACATTAATAGTTGAGGTATTGTATGCAATTCTTAGCTAGGAATTCTTGCATGATTTAGCTTTACTTCTTTAGTATTTATTATTTAAGAATTAACTCAGAATTATTTGTGTAGCTCTTTGCATGAGTGCCAAAAACTATCCCCTTTTAAAAAGTTTTCTTTAAGATGTATATTTAATGTGAGTAAAGCACTGTGGTATGGTAGAAAACAGATTGGCTTTGAAATCAGAAAGCCATCCACAAAGCTATGTTGAAAGCTGATCTGATCTGACACCTGCTTTTCTTTGGTGTAAAGAACTTTGCTACTCAAAAGTGTGGTTCCCTGGACCAGTAGCATTGGTATCACCTGGAAGCTTGTTAGAAATGCAGGCTCTCAGGCCCCACTTCATATCTGCTGAGTCCAAATCAGCTTTATAAGGTTCCCAGGTGATATGCACATTAAAGTTTGAGAAGCAGAGGAAAGATGAGGGTTTGAGTGGAAGTTCCGCCACTTGTTAGCTAGGTAAACTTGAGTAAGTTATTTTATGTAAAATGATATTTGGAAGGATTAAATGAAGTGCTATGTGTATAGAACAGAAAGACTGTACCACATTAGTTAAGCTATGTATTCTTGGTCAAGCCATTAACCTATGTGCTTCAGTCTCTTTTCTAAAAGTCCTTCCCTTCCTCATGATGGTCATAAAGTTCAAATGAAATATATACAAAATAATTTTCACATATATTGTGCTTTCAGGATTTTAATATAAACTATCACGTAAGTAGAGGTGAGTTGAGTAAGCATTGGATTCATACCTTCATCAGCATTAGATTCAGGAATAGTTGCCTCTGGGAGTAATAAGGGCTCATTTAATTTGCCTTTACTTCAGAAATCCACCTCTACCCATCCTTTGCTCCCCTATTCCCTGCCAAGCAAGGAGGAGGAACCCTAAGTGTGTTTGATTTAGTTGTAAAGATGTTGATTTTAAAAACAGCACGATTTAGTTCCTTTAGAAAATTGAATTTTTGTTATTTTTTTAAACAATTTTGATTCCCTCTCTTCAGATACAAAGATGAAAGTGATTATGCCTTACGTTACATGGAGAGTAGTTGGAAAGAACAGCAGAAGGAAGAAGCAAAGAGGTAAGCAAAAAACTTACATTTGTGTTGGCATGTCCTAAAAACTCCTGTTTGCTGCTTCAGTTGTACCATTGGGCCACACAATTCTGAATTCCAGTCCTGCTTGCTTGTTGTGGGGCTTTAGACAAATTCCTTAGCTTTTCTAATTCTTGTTTTCTTGTTTGTAAAATGAGAATATACTGTTTTTACTGCTTGGGGTATTGTGAGGATTAAGATAATGTTGACACATTGCCTACGGCAGTGCCTCATCCATGTAGGCACATAACAACTGTTTGAAGCCACCTCTGATCCCAGCATAGCATGGTCTTGGTTTTTTTGTTCCCCATCCTGATTCCCTTTGACATCAGACACATCTCAGTCTTGCCTAACCTGTGCCACTGCTGGCCTCAGGGACCTGATGAGGGATATTAAATTCCCTCTGTCTGATTCCCGTTTGGCTACCTGGTAATGAAAATTTCTTGGGTAGAGGTAACCAATGATTACTAGTACTTTGTTTATAGCATTTACTTGGTGAAATAATTGACTTCAGTCTCAACCCAGAACATTAAACCTTAAACCTTTTTCTCCCTCTTGCCCTTCCTTGTCCTGTAACTAGGAATCAAGCTAAAGTGTTGGTAAGGGACAAGCATGGAATGTTGTTATTTTTATATAAGTATTTTTTTTTTTTATTTTTAAGATCTGTTGAGAATTCTACTTTATTACTTTAAGAGGAAAATAAAATTTTGAGGTGGTGAGGTCTTTTTTAAAGAAATATATTTTTATTGATTTTAGGGAGGGGGAGAGATAGAAACATCAATGAGAGAGAATCATTGATCGGCTGCCTCCTGCACACCCCCCACTGGGAATCAAACCATGACTTCCTGGATCATAGGTCGATGCTCAAACCACTGAACCATAGCAGGCAAGCTGTGAGGTCTTTTTTCCACTATAATTTGAGGCAATAGCATGGCTCTTGGTAGTAATTTTGAGTACATACTACATTCCATCTGAGCTCTCAGTGGAAATTTCATTCTTGCTTTTTAAAGAAAGTAGAATCTTTGTCCTACCCTATATAAGCAGCTGGCTTATGCGGGGCGGCAGAGCAGATTTTTGTGGATGACCTGCTGCTCTCCCATACTACCAGCAGTATTGAAATAAACAGTCCTTTTCTGAAAAGAAAAGAAGGGAAGGGAAGGGAAAGCAATTTCATGTACATATATTGACAAATACCATTTTTTCTTTTCCTTTTTTGACAGTTTAAGACTAGGTATGCAAGAGGACTTAGAGGAAATGAGACGGGAGGAAGAAGCAATGAAATGCCGAAAGGTCAAGAAGCTGAAAAGACATTAGCTGCTGCTTTTATTTATTTTTGTGAAACTCTGGAGACACTCTACTGCAAAGAAGTCCTGCCTTTGGACTGAAGAAGCCCATTCTCATTTTAGATTTATACTTGGGTCCTCAAGGACAAAGAATGGATATTGTTTATTTTGAGCATAAAGTATTTTCAAATACTTTCTGGGGTGAAATCTGTAGTGCAGATGACATAATGCCCAGTGAGTGCTCTTAGGAAGTTAACTGCTCACAGGTTCCGGCCTTGATCCTGATGAGCTATGCACTCTAATGTGGGCCCACTCAACAGTCAGCCAATCTTCTTTTGTTCCTTTGCTATTTTAAAAAGGAAAAAAAGATTGCTTCTTGACTTCCATAATTCTGTTGATGGGTGAGTAGGGCAATGGCTGGCTCCCAATCAAACTTATTTTGTCTTTTTATGAGAAATCTGGCCCTTCCATGAATGTTGCCAGGAATAAAGTGACCTGTTCTAATCTATATGTTTGGATTGAGAACTTGAAAATGTAGAGTAGGCTTTATAATTATATGGATGTCATCTCTGTGACTTTGAAGTAAAAAGTAGAATAAATTATATTGTATTCTATATTCATGGATTGGATGCTGAGCATTCTTATTCACTGATTTAGGTGATTAGGCAATTAACCAAAAAAATTTCAATTTAAAAAACAAGCTATGCCATTTGGTATAAGAATATTCTTTTCCAAGTTTTCCTTTCAGATTTATTGTAAAATAGACAATGTTACTGTGCTGAATTTTATCTAAAAAGTCATTTTATATTGAAGAAAAAATATTTTATTCAAAGATTAGAGTTGAAAGAGTAATAGCTTAAAAAATAAGCAAGTGACACGTGAGGCGACCCTTACTCCTCCATTATGAAGATACTTTGGAATCCAAGGTGCCCTTGTATCTCTTGATGTTAATGACTTTGCATTTTTATCTTTAAATTCCTTAGCAATTAATGGCAAAAACCAAAAACTAAATTCATGTGTATCAAGCGCACCACCGCCTCTTTTTACTCATATTGCACTTTTATTTCAAACTATGCACTGTGAAGAGATTGTTTCCCCAGGTTGAAAAGGATGTTTCCTGCTACTGGTGGTGTCCTGGGCTGTGGAACTTGCTTCCTTATCCTTCTTCAAGTCCTCTCTATAGACTTACGCTCTCTTAAGCCTCAAATGCAAGCAATTCTCAGTCTGACTTAGGTTCTAGCTGGAGAGAAGCTAAGTCTCAAGGAAAGTCAGTGACAGAAAATGAGATATGCTGATGATAGAGAGCACTTGTCCTTGATGCTAAATGTGGAGGGTTGGGGACAGAGGGACAAAAGCTTACAGAACACTTTAACCTTCCTTAATGAGTTGACCATGTGACTCAGTCCCTTAACCCTGACTCATTTTGAATTGAGTTTCACACTTTGAAAGTGCAAGGATTTAATTTTGAAGTTGAGTCCAATGAAAGGTGTCTTCATCACTAGGAATAGCACCCTTCCTAATGCTACACATAGACTGTTACACTGGTGGCAGAAAATCCTATTGACTGCCTCACTGATCTCAAATACCTTCAGTCCAGTGAAACTGGTTTGAGGGTAGTGTGATGTTCCATGTAATAAAACAGGTTTGGAACATTATTTCCTTTGCTGCCATGTACTTCCTCCACCCCTTCAAATTCATTTTTCTTTTTTCTTTTTAAATTCATTTTTCTTGGATAAATTTTTTTTCAATATTTAGACTCTTTGAAATTGGCAATTACAATCAAGTGCTTGTCACAACGGAAAGATTCTTGGCAGCTTGAAGTTTCCTAGCACTTTACTCAATGACATGTGTACAGAAAGGCACCATTGTGCTAGATAGAAGTTCTAGAACTTGGTAAGAAGTCAGGTTGTGTCCTTATGCGTCTGTCACTTCTGAGTGTTTCTAATATGGATGTTGAGTTTTAGTAATCTGCAACATCAACATTATAAAAGGGCACTTCTGTGGTTCATTTTTTTTTGAAAAGTTCTGAGTCGTTTAAATTAATCTTGGCCTTGTTTCCAAATCCTGTCTTCCATTTTATTCTGTAATTCCTGACCACAAAGTTCACAAACCTTTGAAGAAACTGGAATGGGCTGTTATTTTATCAAGGTTTACAAATTAAGTGCTTGATTTTCAATGTATCCTCCGTTTTGACTTTCAGATTTTATTCAATATTTGAAGATGTGCCTTTTACTGGATAATGTTAATGCACGAATGTAGTAATGTTATTTCACGGTTGTAATAACGTTACATGATCATGGGTGTGGTATTCTCTAACAGATGACGTGAAAGGAAAGTAGTTTTCATAAAACTCGTATGCCTCTGATTGCACAGTCCCGCTTGCTTTTGATGGTTGCTATGTCAAAGCAAGGGCACTTTCTTTTAAGGCTACTTTCAGGACTTGTCTTTGTATTGTCTCTATACTATAAATGCAATTATGTCCATTTGGAGGGCAGGGTACCCCATGTCATAGGCAGCCTTACATGTGTGCCGTGAAAAGGTTCAAAGACTTAACAAAAAAGGAAGTCTATGGGAACTCAAAATTTCATTTTTTTTAATGTAATCCCCAAGATTTTCTCCCAAGAAATAAATTACTGTTTTGTATTTTGTAACTTAAAAGCAGCTACTGGTACATTTCTGAGATATAGCAGGAGACCAAAACATGTTTGGGAAGAGAATAAATATATGAAGAGAGATGGTTGGTTTATTTTCAATGTGCTGAATATATTAGACTATTTATTTTATGAGTGAATGTGATGAAATAAATATTCAGGTTTTAGTGTATGATTAAGAATGGGATATATAGGTTTCTTTGAAGTTATTAAATCCATCATTTCTTTTACATAAACATTGTTTCTAAACAAGTTTAGAAACATTTACATAGCTTAGCTTGTTAACCTGGTGCTGTTGACCTGCAAGAGAATCTACTTTTGCATATACAGGTGAAAGTTTTGCAATTTATGTATAAAAGAAATTGTAGGCATTAAAAATATTTTATTGATATCTCCCTGGTTTGCACTTATTTACCAAAACTCATATTCCTATATCATCACCCTGAACATATTTCCAGCTAGAAACCCCAGTAGACTCATCAGACTTCAGAGATGGGGTTTGTCTCCTTATACACATGCCTCTGTTCATTCTCCCTTATACATTCACATCTGTTCAGACCCTACTAGTGACCTATCATCTCTCCCACCAGCTTCCAGAAGGCACCCAACTTAGGAGAACTGTTTGGAGGTGTCCTCTGAACTGGAGGGAAAAAGAACTGGGTATATACTTATCAAGAAAAGCAAGCTCTGATCCCCTATAATAAGACCTGAGATGAATCTTTAGGAATACATACATGAGGGACAACCATGCAGCCGAAGAATGCAGTCACTTCATGAAATGTGTTGAGACTAAGTCGCAAGTACAAGAGATGCTAGTATGCTAGGCTGAGAAATTACAAAGTTTTGCTCATGGGTTTTGAATTCACATTTCCTTCCACAAAAAAAAAAAAAAGGTTAATCCATTCAGTGCATAGAGCCACTTACAAAATAGTTGAGCAAATCTGTACCAAATAGGCATAAACAAAATGTGTACATAAAAAGATATGCTGGTAAGGGTGCACTCCTGACGATGGAACTATATCAGTCATCCAAGCAGCCACAGAATGGGAACAACTTATACATTTTATTTTAAAAGTACTATGTTTACGCCTGTTAGAGCTGTTCCTCCCTCCCCATCTCCCCTTAGGGTCAGAAAGCTCCAAATCACTAGAGGGCTTATTCAGAATAACCTAAGGCTCAGACACCCAGCAACTGGATAGATCTCATACTTAGTTTCTGTCCTTGGTCTCATAAACTGCATCATAATGAGGACTAAGCAGTTAGCTTTTGTTTCTACACTTGCCTGTTTAAGCAGCAGTCAGTGCAAAAAGAATCATCAGGCCACTTCTTTGGCTACACAGATGAAGAAGACATTTGGACCATGAGGCAGTCAAGATCTTAAGATACCCCAGTCTCTTGTTTGGCCCTTTTCCTTGACGCACAAAAGCATGCTAGGAAAAGGCCAGGATCTTAACCTTCACTGCAACTCAGCTGCGTGGGTTGGTAAGTTACTTACGACTCTCAACTTCATTTTTGCCGTTTTGTGAAATGAGGCTACTACTCGGTTACTGGAAGGATTAAAATAATGTAAAATTGAGTATCTTACACCTAATATGAAAATGAGGACCTTTCCCCCCCAAGGTGGAAGCTTTGGGTTCTTAATAATACTTGTGGGAAGGCCACAGAGAAATACCCCCAAAGAACAGGCTTAAAGTTGCTGCAATCTCTAGCCCTTTAACATAATTTCAATCCGGGACCCAGGAGAAAGGCATTACTTGAGAAATAGGTCTAAAGAGCTCTTGAAAATTTCAATCCTTAGGGATATAGAACACAGGAGAAACTGAACTGGATATCTTAGTCTTACTACCAGTCTTAGGGACTATGAAACAAGGTAATCAACCACTTCCATCCACCCCCAACTACCTCCCCAGCCTCCCTCTCCCTGTTTTTGAGCTAACAGAATACCAAGTCTTTATCTTCAAAAGTACGGTAACTTTTTACATAAAATGTGACAAAAATAATGTGCAATTACTTTATGTGAAACCAACAACAGGAACTGTACAGCCAGCGGGTCAGGAGGGCTTCAGAGCTGCATTGCTTCACCAGGATCATCTTTGCTTGTTTCCAGTGGGATCTGAAGGGAGAAAAGTATGTCAGGTGGGTCATGCTTAGTGTGGGCTGAGGTCATTGCTCTCCTTGCCAAGAGCGGACAGGGGTAGCTGCGTCCAATTCTGTCACCAAATGCCTCTGATCTCAGTTGCCAGAGGGGCTTAGCAATATTGGAGCTGATGAGGCAGAGAAAGGCCAAATATCCAAGGTCCAACAGGAGGAGAGAGGAGAGAGACATGTGCCACCAGAACCATTACAAACCAGTGTTTACTTGAGGGAGAGTTAAGTGGGGTTGTTCGTGTGGGCTCGTCTAAGAAATGGTATTGAAGACGGCATACACAATGTCCCATGAGAAAAGACTAGGTCATCCATGTCAGGCAGCTTTGACAGTGGGCCTGAGAAATCTTGACCGCTACACCGCCAGTTTATTTGAAAGAGACTGAAAAAGAATAGAGGCTCTTAGGAAAATGTATGTAAAAGATCATGAAAGACGGGGGGGGGAAGTCTCCCAACTGTAAGTGGAAAGTGAATAGTAATAGAAGTGGGTAAGCTACATAACTTCTTTGAAATAAAGAAGAGGGTGTTTCTAAAGTTACTAGAGTTGGATTTTGATGCTTAATTTATTTATCTGGGACAGTGGTTCTCAATCTTCCTAATGTCGCGACCCTTTAATACAGTTCCTCATGTTGTGGTGACCCCCAATTTCATTGTTACAAATTGAACATAATTAAAGCATAGTGATTAATCACAAAAACAATATGTAATTATATATGTGTTTTCTGATGGTCTTAGGCGACCCCTGTGAAAGGGTCGCTCGACCCCCAAAGGGGTCGCGACCCACAGGTTGAGAACCGCTGATCTGGGGGAACACATTTCAAAGTAGGAATAGAGAACAAAGTTGAGGGCACACTTACCCCTCCTGGGGGATACTTATATCCCTTCCACATTGTTCCTGCAATGAGAAGCATCCATAAGACAACAATCATTGTGGCTCAGTTGGTGGTGTGTGCAGGGACAAATAGGTGTTTCTGAAAGGTGTGTTGTGTTCCCTGAGTCCTGGGAATTGGGCTGTCTTCATTCAAGGCCTGATGGTGGATGGCCCAGCATGATAGCTCCTGGCTGGAGCTTTGTGGTCTAGTCTGAACTGAAATGGCTTGCCATGGTCATTTTGGGGGGCAGGGCTCAGATACCAATTGTGACATCAGCTCCTGTGACCTTGGGGACCAGTCAGAGTGAGTATAGGATGGTTGGCCAGGATGCCAGATGTGTTGGGGCTGAAGAACCCTTATCAGGACGACCCTGTTCCCTGGTGGCTGACTCTATGCAGTTGGGATCTAGCTGGCATCCGATCTTTATTAACTCATCACCTAACAATATTTTGACTTTCAGCTTTATGCAGTCAAATGAAAAAAAAAAAAAAAGAATTCTTATGTAAAACACAAAACAAAAAATACCCTGGATTAACTGGAAGGGTTAATTGGCTAGATATGTTATGAGCAATTACTTTAGATAAGATTGTTAGGACTATTCAAAGAAAAAAAATTTTTAATTATCGATTGATTTTTAGAGAGAAAGAGGAAGGGAAAGAGAGAAACATCAATTTGTTGTTCCATTTATGCATTCATTGGTTGCTTCTTGTATATGTCCTGATGGGGGAATCTAACCAACTGGACTACCTGGACAGGGTGAAAAATCTTGAATGTTGTGAACTAGCACAGTTAAACTTTCATGCAAGGTAAACCTCATTACAATTTCCTTCAGAAGGGAAAAGAAGGAACATGGGCTATTACACTCAATTTATAGCTGGAGAAACTGAGGCACAGGATAATTTCAGCAGTTTGGTCAGGAACACAGTGTGGCAACGGCTCAGCTAAACAAGTGCCCAGGGCCTCCATTCTCATCCCCACCCCCACAGAGGTGTGACTGTGTTGTGCCAATACACTCCTAGGAATTCTGGGGCAGAGGGAGTGGGGGGAAAAGCACTTGCTCTTAGAGTATCTGGGGCTGGCTGAGACTCGATACCCCTGCCTTCAGTGTAGCTGCCTAGAAAACCTGCTCCTGTAGTCGGTACATTACTAAGACTCAGAAGTAAGTTTCTTTAACTGTGGTAACATCTTTGAAAAAACAGGTCTGAATAAAATGGGTGGGGATGATTTGATTTGCTAAAAGGACACTCTTAATGTTTGCTACAGGTAGGCTGGTCTAGCAGAATGAGTGTGAGGGGCTATTAAAGCCAGAGATCTATGCTTACATCCCAGCTTCGCAAACAAGTTGGCCTGTGTGGCCTTGGATAAACAGCTGAGGTCATTGCCACAAGCTAATCTGGTTCATGATTGGTTGACTGGTTCATGATTTTGCTTAGTTTTTAAGTTAGCATTTACTAAATGCTAATTATCAAGCTTTGCATTAAATGCCTTACATGAATTCCCAAATATAATCCAACTAATAAGATCCTGAGATATCTCCATTACACAGATGAAGAAACTGCACTTCACAGAGATTAAAATTTCCCAAGTCACATAGCTAGTAAGTTGCACAGTTGGGACTTAACCCAAATTCACCTTAACTCCAATTCAGTATTTGCCAAAAGGGGCATTAAAATGCTGGCCCAATTTATTATAGAGCTTGTAAGTTAATAGATGGGAACAGTTTTCAAAACGAATACCTTTCCTTTCAAAACAGACCAGAGTTGTTAACAAATCTTTGAACCTTGATCTGCTTTTCAGCAGTGCTCCCCCAATTCTATTTCCCTGCTATCTACCTCTAATCATTTCCCCTTCTACGGTTTATCATATTCTCCAGAGGAATACAAAGTCTCCACTGAGATTTCAAGGTGTTACCAAGTCCTCTGGAAAGGGAGGAATTCAGCCCAACAGACATGACCACCACTCACAGTTGTAGATCTTCATCCAAAGCCTGGCTGTTCCGTCGGGCCTTGCTCTCCTGAACAGGCCACCTCTCTTTCCACCTCAGAGTTGGAGTCTGAATCAGAAATAAATGTAAAGGCAGACATGGCTCCACTTGTTGGTCCAGTAGGTAACTGTCTCTGTATAGGACTGGAAGGACGGCTGAAAGTCCCCTCCAAGGCCTATCTTCCCTCTCCTGATCAGCAACTTGGCCTGGACTTAGTGAAATCCAGAAGGTGGGCACTATCTTTGGCAGAGCCCTGACAAAGCCCATAATGCTTTGAAACAAGTGACGCTATATACCTAAGGGTAAGGGGGATTTAAAGATGTCCCAATGGGATGGGAAGTAGCCTGGGAAACTAACTTGGCTCCCGTCACATCCTGACTTCTAATTCGCGGTGAGATCTCAACTATCTTTCCCATTTGGTCAGAAACCCCAGCTGGGAGGGTTAGCGAGAGCCAGGACTGACTACCAGGAATTTGCAGGCAGAATCGTTACTTACCATAAACTCCGGAAACGTGCCCATGTAACATGCAAGGCCAACAAAAAGCATCCAGCCAAGCACGATCATGATAAAAGAATTTCTAAGACACAACTGCAGAGTGAAAGACTTTTCACCAAATCTTGGCAAAGGAGTGTGCTCAAAGAACCCTCAGTTGGTAGAGGTCTCGCATGTCAGTTCCAGTCCTTGGCTCCAAGGGATCCAGAACTCCCTAGTAGAGAAGTTGGAGTCTAGTAGGGCATTGTGACATCATTGATCACACGACTCATACTCACTACCCGTCAGGTCAGGTCATTCCTCTGTTCAAAACCCTCTGGTGGCTTCCTCTTTCAGAGTAAAAGCCTAACAGATAGAAAAGCAGCCCCTGACATTGGAACTGGGCTGACCCAGCTCTGTCTCAGTGTCCTTAGCTGACTTGGCACTCGTAGCTAGGCTATGTGATTCTCCTGGCTCACAGAAAACCAACATCAGATGGGTCATTCGGACCATGACAAAATGAGACAAAACAAGGCCACTTCATAATTCTGTCTAAGCAAAAATAAGGTCACTGCATAACCCACAAAATACCAAACATCCTCTTCTCTCTGCAAATATAAGTGATTGCTGCTTTTTTTTCTAACCTATCACAGCTCTATCATCACTCTAGGTTGTCCACTTTATAGATATTTTAGATAACCAATCATAGAATTGTCCTTTCGGACAGCACCCAACCCAAAGTGGAGCTTTGCTTTCTTACATGTCTCCCAAATCACCCAAAACCCAAATCCTGTAATTATGGAGTAATCAACCCTTCTTGTTTAAGTGTGAGTGTGTGCCTGCTGGTCTCTGGCTGAAGGGCATTTGACAAGCCAGTCACAATTGTTTGCAAAGCACTCACGCTGGTTCTCACATTTTTTTCTTGCGTTAGAATTACCCAGGCTTCTTAAAACAGACTGCTCAACCCCACTCCCCTAAGGTTCTGAGTTTGTAGGTTTGAGGTGGGGTCTCAGAATTTGTATTTTTAACAAGTTGTGGGTGATGCTGAGGCTGTAAGTCTGGGGACCGCACAGGGTAGAATCACTGCCTTAGCTCCCTCTTATTTCTCTGAGTTAACCTACTTCTGCTTCCTCACTTCTTACTTCATTCTACTCCAGCCATACTGGCCTCGCTGTTTCAAGCTTCCCCAGGCTCATGCCTGTTTTAGGACTTTGCTTTGAATACTCTCTATGAAATGCTTATTGTTTCAGCCCTCAAGGGGACCTACCCTGATCTCCTTATGCTGCCTTTTAAAATTGTATTACCATAACACAAAATTACTTTATAACATGCACTCTCATTTACTTATTTATTGTATTTATTATTTTGCTCTCCTCCTACAAATAAAAGCATCAGCCTTAGGAAAGCTGATGTTTTTGTGTATTTTGTTCACTTCTGTATCATCAGACCTAGAAAAATATCTAGCCAATAGTCAATGCTTAACCAAAAGTTTGTTGAATGCATAAATGCTCCTTCCAGCCTTTCAACCTTCTTCCCCTAATTGAGTCACAGCATTCTTGCCTCTAGGTCTTCCAATGAATACAATCACCCTACTGCCAGCCCAGCCTCTTGACAGTTAAAAAATATCTCCTGCTCCTGCTCCAGCTCCAGCCAAGAACACAAAGCAGGTAGCTCACAAGTCAAGATCACCAAACAAGCCAGTATATTGCATAACTTCGCCTTCCTTCTTCAGGTGACCTAATCCACCAATCTACCCTCTCTCCTATTTTCAAAATGGGTTTTTTGTGTGTGTGTGTGTGTGTTGTTTTGTTTTTTTCTCACCTGGCTGTTGCCTTTGTCTACCACCCATATGGTTACGGGACTCTCCCTTGATAAAAAAAAAAGGCAACCCCTCCCCCGATGCGGCATCCTCCTCACAGGGCTGTCCCCATCGCCCAGTTCTCCACTACGCTCCTGCTGGCTTCCTATTCTAGGGCCCTGACATTCTGATTTTGAACTTTCATGATCTCTTTCTTCCTAAATCCAACTACAATATTCGTCCTTGATCTTTTCCGATACTGAATTTAACACCTCTTTCTAGGAACTCTCTTCCAGCTCCTTGACTGCTTCTCCTCAGGTCCTTGCTAGTCCTCTCTTCATAGACGTGCCCAAGTTTCTTTCCCGCAAACTGGACGCCACTTCCCTCGGAACCGCCGCGGAGTGTGGGGCGTTGGAGGCGGGCTGACTTTCGAGCCGGGGAAGGGGCGGGGCCTTGCGCCTCCCGGGAAGTTTGGTCCTCGGCGGCCGCCGTCCAGGAGCCGGTGCGAAAGGAGGCCGAGGGGCTGGGGTCGCGGGATCGGGCTCGGGAACCCGCCTGGAGATGGAGTTCGACTGCGAGGGTCTGAGACGGCTGCTGGGCAAGGTGCGGGCAGCCCGCCGGGCTGGTGCTGGGGCCTCGGGGCGTTTTCACCCCCGGCCGGGCCGCCCCCCAGCGGCGTGTCCCCGGCTTGTTGCGGGGCTTGGAGCGGAGGGGGCGCTGGCCCGAGGTCGGCTGCGGGGGGAGGCCTCGGGGAAGCCCCGGTCTCTCCCTCCCGGGGCCGCGCTCCGGCTGCACCCGCAGCTCCGAGGCCGCAGCCTCCTGCGGTGTGAGACCTCCTCACGCCTCCAGCGTCTCTCGGCTCTGGTAGCTTCTGGCACCTGCCTGTCCCTGGAGCCGCTCCCTTTTCTCTCCGCTGATGGCTTGTTCCACCCACTCTTTGTTGACTTGCAGTGTTCACTCGGCCTCTGTAAGGTCCAACTCAGATGCCAGTACCTGGGAGCCAGAGGCAATCCATTCGCTCCGCTTGTTTCAGAAATAGCGATGATCCATCACATCGTGGGGTCATTGTGTACCTGCACCCCTTACTGGTGCTTCTGAACGCCGCCGCCTCGCCTGTGCCTCCCCCCGGCGGAGGTGCTCAGTCACCCTGCGGCGGAGGAAGGACGGGAGTAGATTTAGGCAGGAAGACGGGGCTGGAAGGCCCAGAGGAGGTCCGCTTAGCCTTGGAAGGTTGGCCGGAGGGCTGACCCACGAGTCTGACCTACATTTCTGGGGCTCCGCCAGCACCAGTTTCCGGTTCAGGCTCTCTGATTCCAAACCATTGGATAGTCTGAGGCAGCCCCTCTTCTCATCAGTTTTCTAGTTGTAATTCTTTTTTTAAAAAATATTTTTTTATTGACTTCAGAGAGGGAGAGAGATAGAAACATCAGTGATGAGAGAGAATCATTGATGAGCTGCCTTCTGCACGCCCCCCACTGAGGATCAAGCCCACCACCCCTGGCGTATGCTCTGGCCAGGAATGGAACCGTGAGCCCCTGGTTCCGCCGGCCAGGCTGTAGCAGTTCTTTATTTTTATGACTGAATATTCCGTGTTATGGATATATTACATTTTATCCATTCATCAATTGATAGACATTTGGATTGTTGTAAATGTAAATGATTCCTCAAAATCATTTTTTAGAATGGTAATAGACTCTTAACATACTTTTTCTTTTATTTAATCCTCAGCACAAGTCTACAAGGTAGGTATTATTTCTCTTTGCAATTAAGAAAAATTCAAAGAAATTAGATGATTTTGCCCACAGGGCAACCAAGGTCACGTTTCTGGGAGTGCATCTGGATGAGTGAGGAGACAGTTCACTCAGGCTGACTGCAAACCTATGCATGCTTTTTTTTTTTGTTCTCCCTTTGAAACCCAAGATGCAGTACCAGGAGGGTTGGAAGGGAAATTTAAGGTGTGTCAAGTGAATGAATGAATGAGGTATTCAAGAATAAGAGTGGATCTTGAACAGTGGTGACAGGAGTGATAGATACACCTGCCCTACTTCTTAAGCCTTCAGGAGGTGTTTGGAGGCAGTTTGATTTAGTGATTCAAGGCCCGGGTCCTAGGTTTCATCTCTGGCTTCCCTACTTAATTTACTAACTCAGCAGGTTATTTGTATTCTCTAGCTTTCATGTTCATCTTTATAGGGTTGTTATTACTACTCATGTTTGTAAAACTCAGAGCCTTGTACACAGTCAGTGTTCAGTTAAATGTTGATTGTAATTGTTCTGTCATCTATAGATTTATTCTTATCCCATGCTCATTTTTCTCTTTTCAGTACAAGTTCAGGGATCTAACTGTGGAAGAACTAAAGAATGTAAATACGTTTTTCCCACATTTCAGATATTCCATGGACACCTATGGTAAGAATTGTATTCTCTAGTTTTTGCTACATTATGTCAACTATTATTTGTTCCTAGTGAGCTACAAAATTATAATTTCTCTCTTTTATCCCCTGATTTTGAACTACACTTTGTTACCTGTGATTTCTGAAGAAATTTAAATTAATACATTTTACATTGTATTAATTTTCTATTGCTGCCATACAAATTAGCTCAAATTTAATGACTTAAAACAATACATATTTACTATCTTACAATTCTGGAGGCCAGAAGTCCAGCACAGGTCACTGTAGATGGAAAGTGTGGACTAAAATCAAAGTGTTGGCAGTTCTCAGTTCCTTCTGGAGGCTCTGGGAGAGAATCCATTTCCTTGCCTTTTTCAGTTTCTTAAAGTCATCCTCATTCTTTGGCTCCAGGTCTCCTTCCTCCATCTTCAAAGCTAGCAATGTTGCGTCTCTCTTACCATCCTCTGTAGTCCGATCTCCCTCTACCCACAGCTAGGAAAGGTCCTCTACTTTTAAGGACCAGTGTGATTCGATTCCGTCCATTCCAATAGCACGGGATAATTTCCCACCTCAGGTCCTTAATTACATCTAAAACGTCTATTTGCCAAGTAAGATTAGCATATTTAGAGGTCCCAGGATTAGGGTATTAAATATCTTTGGAGGTCATGATTCTGCTTACCACATACATGGTTGAAGTTTTAGTTATCTTGTTCACTTAATACAGAGAGTCTGGCTACCTAAGAAAGATTTTGATTTACTATCTTTCAAAAATTCTGACCACAGCCTACACTTGGAAATACATTTCATGCCATGAACCCATATACACATAGCTAAAATACTGTGGACTCTTTGGCATTTTTTCTTCTATTTATTCCATTCCATTTAAAAACAAGAATAGTATAGTTACCGAGGTACTAAAAGGACTACGTTCCAAGGCAGTATGATAGTTTGAAGCCAAAGGTAGTCTTTTCTATATTTAGTTCAGTTCAGAGATTAGGGCATTCATTCTCCATCAGTGTGTCCTAGTCATTGATGAAATTTCAGGGATGTGAAGATTGAATAAAGGTTGAGAATAATGTAATTAGAGAAACCAAAGAAAATAATTATTGATCTTTCTAAAAGGTCACTTTAAAAAATAAGCTAACATTTTTTTTCTTATTCTAAAACTTATAACCTGATTTCTGAAAGTGATTGTAACTGCTTTGTTACATGTGACAATTATTTAATAGTGTCCTCACATTTTATAATCCTTTACTTCTTTTTACATTATCTCATTAGACCCTTATAACAACTTTATGATGCAGCCTTATTATCTTTATTTTATGGATGATCAAACTGAAAGTCAAAAAGATTAAAGTAACCAAAAGTAACGTGCCTTTAAGTGGGGAAGGTGGGCCTAGAACTTGGGATTTCAGTATCAAAGTCCTGTGTTTACCTGCTCTGCTTTCTAAGAAAAAAAAAAAAGTAGTAATTTTCCTTTGTCAACATTTTTATTGATTCCTAGACAATGGTATTTAGAAATTATGTTTTCTGTACATGTGTATGTGCATATATGCGTTACCTGCCATTGAGTCGACTTGATTCCTCTTCCTACTTCTGATTGCACATTTTGAGGCTTTTTTTTTCCCTTTCAGTTTTCAAAGATAGTTCCCAGAAAGACTTGCTGAATTTCACTGGTACTGTTCCTGTGATGTATCAGGGTAAGTGTGGATGTTGAGAAATTGTGGGAATTTTCTAAATGAGCAGTTCAATAAGAACTTAAATTTGTTTAGTGCCATAATATTCAGACCTGTTCTGCATTTCTTATGGTTAGATGTTAGAAAGAGAGATAAGGAATTCCTATCCACCCCAAGGACTGGTTGGTTGATTGATTGAGTTCACAATTCTTACCCATCCCAATAATTTCAAGGTATTTGCATATTAATGGAGGAGCTTGTGAATTTAAACGAATCATTGCTTAGTAGCATTTCAGTTTCTAGGACAATGTGGGAGGTAACAGGAGGGCATAACAGTTATCTTACTGCCATTGGTAAGATGCCCCTCATTGACTCTCCTAGTGCCATGGAGTTATGTCATTGATTCTTATGCTGGCTGGGCCTTTCAAGGTAGTAGTGGTACCTGCAATACCTTTTTCATTGGAAGTACCTTTTTCCCCCTTTGCTTTTGACTAGAATTATATTAACTCAACGTGATGCACGCTAGTTACTTCTTGCTGATCAGAAGGTCAGAATGTATTATCTTTCTCATTATCAAATGGGCCAATATAAATGGTTACTTTGTGGTGCTATGATCACATGACTTTATAATCACAGAGTTATCTACAGACCAATAGCTACTTCTCTCTATACCTGTATTGTAAATACACTATATATGGTGACAGATGTTAACTAGACTTATTGTGGTGACATACCTCAAAAAAACATTTCTTTAATAGTTAGACAAAAGTAGAAGAGGAGTGTGGTTCTGAGAACTGCTAATATGAAATAGTAGACCAGGTATTAGGATATTTCTGTAATGTACTAATTTTCAGTATTAGCTGGACATCAGAATTACATGGGAATCTTTTTAAAAATGACATCCAGTCCCCATTCCATTGAATCAGAAACTTTAGAAGAGTGGCCTGGATATTGGTATGTTTTGAAATTCCTTAAGTGTTTCTAATTTGCAGACACCTCTGAGTACCATTGTGCTTAGGGGAGCAGTAAGCAAGATGAAAAAAGTAACTTTCAGTGGAAGGAGGATTTCCTTAGTAAGAAAAGGTTGCAGTGGAAAAGAAAATATTTTTACTTATAATGGGCCTATTTTCAATTTTCAAAATGCAAACCCTGCCAACCCGTCATGGTACTTACCATATCATATACTGTTCTAAGCATTTTACATACATTAACTAATTTTATCCTCACAATAACCCTATGATGTAGGAGCTATTATTATTCACATTTTATAGAAGAAGGAATTGAGACACAGAAGTTAAGTTGCCTAAAATCATGCAGCTAGTAATGAGTGAAACCTACACATTCTTGCTTCTGAGCATCCATGTTCTTAAGTACAGCGAAAGACATATGCAATAAAGCTATGGGAGCAGTAATAAATATCAGGAGATAAAATAAAACAGCCAAGGTAATTGATGAGATTTCTAGTTGAAGTTTTATTTTTATACTTACATTAGGTTTCACTTTGGGCTTCCTGACAACCAAGGCAGTCAGATTTTGGTTCTCGGTAGGCATGACTTACATGATTACAATCAGAAGAACTTATATGCAACTTCCTTTCTCAGTACACTAAAATTTAAGAACCACTGGACAATGTGACTATTAAGGTTATTTTCAGCTCTAAGTTCTATGTATCAAAACTAGCTGGTATGTTATAGTACCTGCAATTAGTGAGCAACTTGAGGGCCAGTATCAGATTCAACTTTACTCATTCATTTATTTTTTCATTTATTTATTAATTCAGTCATTCTTAATTATATAAGAGACTTGTATTGAGCAGCCAGTACGTTAGGCACTATCTTTAGTGAAGGGGTTATAGAAATGAATAATACATAATCCTCTCTTAGGAAGAAGTTTATAGTGTAAAGTGAGAAACAGAACTGTAAGCAACTAACTTCAGTGCAGAAGTATAAAAATATGTGTCCACTACCAGTCAAGATAGGTACTATAGCTCTGCTTGGGTAGAGTGAAGAAGATTACATATAGAAGATTGTGTATCTCAAACTCCTGACATAGTAGGTCCTTTATATATTTATTGAATTGAGTTGGATGTCTTAATTAAATTTCCTCAAATATTATGCTGGTGATTTAATGGGAATATATTTTCAATGTTAATGTAGATGAAATGAGAAAAATAGGCCTCAATTTACATAAGTTCTTTATATATAAACTTGACTACACATCTTAAAATGCCACCTAGCTATACCATACATAGTGTGCATGCCTTATTGTTTGAAGTATGTTTATTTTGTCTCAAATAGGTAATACATATAACATACCAATTCGTTTGTGGATTTTGGATTCTCACCCTTTTGCTCCCCCCATTTGCTTCTTAAAGCCAACTGCAAATATGGGAATCTCAGTTGGAAAACATGTGGATGCTCAAGGCAGAATATACTTGCCCTACCTCCAAAACTGGAGCCATGTAAGATCAATTTGGATTTTCTTTGAATAGTTCTTATTTTTTTGAGTATTTATCTTGGATCTTAGTGAATAAAAGTAACAAATAAGTTACTGAATTTTCTTTCAATGATATTTTTCATATGGTCATTAAGAGTAATTTGAAATTGAGCTCCCAGGGATACCTGAGTCCCAGAACCCTGATGACAGCAGCCTGCCTGAAGCTGCTCTCTTTGAGTCTAAGAGCCAACTGTTGTTT
Source organism: Myotis daubentonii (assembly GCF_963259705.1). Taxonomy (NCBI): domain Eukaryota; kingdom Metazoa; phylum Chordata; class Mammalia; order Chiroptera; family Vespertilionidae; genus Myotis; species Myotis daubentonii. Next base: position 56,294,832 of record NC_081848.1, on the reverse strand, counting down.
GCTCCCTATCCTCCTTTATAATAAAAGGCTAATATGCAAATCAAACGAACAGTGAACAACTGGTCGCTATGACACGCACTGACCACCAGGGGGCAGACACTCAACGCAGGAGCTGCCCCCTGGTGGTCAGTGCACTCCCACATGGGGAGCTCCGCTCAGCCAGAAGCCCTGAGCCAGGCTCATGGCTGGTGAGCACAGCAGTGTGGGGGGAGCCTCTCCCGCCTTGTGGGGCGTTAAGGACGGCCCACGGGGAGCGGGCCTAAGCCATCAATCGGACATCCCCCAGGGCTCCTGGACTGCAAGAGGGCACGGGCCGGGCTGAGGGAACTCCCCACCCCCCAAGTGCATGAATTTGTGCACCGGGCCTCTAGTCTTTTTATAGTTGTTTACTGCTTGATAAAGCACATGTAAAGTTACTAGCAAGTATTGGGCATTATTTCCTAGTCCCTCTCTATTGAAGAGTCTTATGTAATATACATATTTATTTGTAGTTTTGCCTGTTTTTGACCTTTGGTATATTAAGTCAGATAATCTGTTATGTGCTTTGTTTTAACTGAGCATTTAAATGTTATCTGGATACATAACCATTCTTTCCTTAGTCTTTTAGAGGGTAATGAGAGAGTTACCTGGAGCTTTGATGTATATCCAGGCTTTGACACAGGACTGGAAAGTTCAAAAGTTTAGGTTTCCAGGCTCATTAAAACAAGAATAGCCAAAACCGGTTTGGCTCAGTGGATAGAGCGTCGGCCTGAAGACTGAAAGGTCCCAGGTTCGATTCCGGTCAAGGGCATGTACCTGGGTTGCGGGCACATCCCCAGTAGGAGATGTGCAGGAGGCAGCTGATCGATGTTTCTCTCTCATCGATGTTTCTAACTCTATCTCTCTCCTTTCCTCTCTGTAAAAAATCAATAAAATATATTTAAAAACAAAAAACAAAACAAAACAAGAATAGAATCATTTCCTCATGCTTCAACTTACTTGATTTTAGTGATTTAGCAGCTTGACTACACTGACTCCATTTTATCTCTTTACTCTATTCCTCAGTATTTAGGGATGAAGAGGTATCATATCTGCAGTTTACTCTTAATTGGTTCAGAAAAATGAAAAGAGGGAAAGAGACCAAGAAAGCAAATGTGATACAATTTTAGTGATCTGGGTGAAAAATACATGGAAATTCTTTTACTATTTTTGCAATTTTTCTTGGTTTGCAAATGTTTCAAAGTAAAAATTTAAACAAAGACAGACAGCTCCCAAACATACTCTGCTCATAAGCACATTCATGTTATACCCTATATTTTGGAGATGTGGATTTAGCATTTCTCCCTTCATTTTTCAGTTAAAAGAATTAAGTACTTTTTCAATGAAAAGTATTAAAATAATTGAAGGTAAAAGTAATGAAACAGTTGAAGGTATAATTTCTATGGTAGTGTTCAAAAATGAGAACATAATACAATAGTTTGTTTTGGCTGACTATAACAATGTATAGATTAACAAGATAGTACTCGTTAGCAAAATTTTTGCATAACTCTTCCCTTTGTGTATATTCTGCAGCCTAAATCTGTTGTTGTAGGATTAATTAAAGAAATGATTGCCAAGTTTCAAGAGGAACTTCCCCTGTATTCTCTATCATCATCTGATGAGGCACGGCAGGTGGATTTGCTAGCCTATATTGCAAAAATCACTGAAGGTTTGTATTTTTATTCAGAGTGTTATAAGTTTATAATTTCTCATTGATAGCCTTTACTCTCTGCTACTTTATTTTTATAAATAAATACATGCATATGTACATATATACACATGCATATATACACACACAAGTCTGTATTGAATTAAAAATTCCTGTACATATATCATAGGGTAAGTATTACCTACCATAGTTCCAATTACCTAACTATACAGTTCTAAGGAATATGCTTTCTTAAAATGTAAAAGATTAGCCCTGGCCAGTGTGGCTCAGTTGGTTGGCGTGTTGTCCTGTAAACTGAATGGTCATGGTTTTTATTGATGTTTCTCTCTCTCTCTCCCTCAAAATCAATAAAAACATATCCTTGGGTGAGGAGTTTTATTTTTTTTATTTTTATTTTTTTAAATATATTTTATTGATTTTTTACAGAGAGGAAGGGAGAGAGATAGAGAGATAGAAACATCGATGAGAGAGAAACATCGATCAGCTGCCTCCTGCACATCTCCTACTGGGGATGTGCCCACAACCCAGGTACATGCCCTTGACCGGAATCGAACCTGGGACCTTTCAGTCTTCAGGCCGACGCTCTATCCACTGAGCCAAACCGGTTTCGGCTTGGGTGAGGAGTTTTAAAAAATACATAAAAGATTACCCTTATACTGATAAAATAGTTTGTATTTTGTATAAAACCACTTGAATATACAGGGCTGGGCAAAAGTAGGTTAAGTTGCCAGCCATTATTACCTAAAAGATACATCATAAATATGGATACAAGTGATAATAATAATAACAATAACAATAAAAAGAATACAAATAAATATTACAGGGAAAACTCTGTGTTTCATGTACTCAGAACTATAAACCTATGTTTGCTGACCCCTGTATTAATGATCCCAAAACTTTTCCATTGTATCTTTATGTATCTTTTTGCCTCATTTCAATATATTGGACCAGAAAATCTGTGATTCTCACTGATTATAAAGTAAACTACCCATACTTGCAAAATTTTGTGAGGTGTTAAATATTTTTGCATTTTAAACCACAGCAGTAAGAATCAGAATATTTTCCAGAATTGTGGAAATCCTGTTTTTTAGTCTTATTTAATATTTTTTAAATGTTTGGAAAGATATTTTCTTTTTAAAAGGGTTGTCTTGCCAAAACAGGTTTGGCTCAGTGGATAGAGCGTCGGCCTGCGGACTGAAAGGTCCCAGGTTCGATTCTGGTCAAGGGCATGTACCTGGGTTGCGGGCACATCCCCAGTAGGAGATGTGCAGGAGGCGGCTGATCAATGTTTCTCTCTCATCGATGTTTCTAACTCTCTATCTCTCTCCCTTCCTCTCTGTAAAAAATCAATAAAATATATTTTTTAAAAAATAAAAGGGTTGTCTTTATTTAGTGGAATATTTAATAAGAGATTCCTAGCTTTCCTAGTATACCATTTGTTTGACAGGTATTTTTGAGTGCCTATTATGGGCTAGCACCATGCTTTCTGTCCTAAGTTATTGAAGCTTGGTGTATTTTTTTGAAAGATGTTAAAAAGGTTTTTGATATTATTTTTAAATTGTCATGATCATTCACTTTTCTTTGTAGGTATCTCAGACATAAATTCAAAGAACTGGGCAAATCATGAGAATAAAACAGTAAAGAAAATTACTGTGGTTGGAGGTGGAGAACTGGGAGTTGCCTGCACATTAGCAATTTCAGCAAAGGTATGTTAGTATCTTTTATAATAAAAGGGTAATATGCAAATTGACCCTAATGGTGGAATGACCAGAACGACTACTTGACCAGTCACTATGAGGCACGCTGACCACCTCTCGGTCCCTTTCCTGGCCAGCTGGCTCCCATCGCCCGATGGTGAATGGGGAGCTGGGGGTGTGTGGAGGGGGACATGGGTGGTGCCAGGCCATGGCTCCCGCCCCACCAGTCGCCCCCCACACAGAGGGCAACCCATGGCTGGGGCGGGGCCGGCGAGCAGGCGGGAACGGCTGACCTCAGTCCCTTCCCCCAGCCGTCAGGCTCCAGTCCCCTGATGGCGAATGGGGAACTGTAGGTGGGTGGTGGTGGGGGGCAGAGCCAGCTGCAGGCAGCCTGGGAAGATGGCTCTGATCCCAGGCCAGGCCTAGGGACTGTACCCGTGCACGAATTTTGTGCACCGGGCCTCTAGTAGTAGTTATAAATATATATCATATTGATATGCTTTTAGGTAGTTTATGTTTAATTTTTTCATGTGGAATAAACTCATTTTGCCTTAAAATATATTTAGTTGACAAAAAAAATGGCTAAAAACTCATTAGGGATGTTGCCTCTTTATTAGCAGTTAGTCATGGAATAGGCTTTGAAAAAGTGGTTTGAATAATGGGGTCATCAACCTAATTCAAGGGAAACCTCAATTTGACATTCATCTGACTTCATCACAAATTCTTTGTTTTAATTAAACTCTTATTTAATAAGTTAATTTTAGCTTTTTCTGAAATTAGAATATCTTTTACAGTTGCCTTTTTTGTGTAATTACTCTGCTTTCTTCTATGATCGTAGTTCCTGAGTTGATAGTTTGAGATTTATTTTTATCAGTCCTTTTTACTAGATTGTTTCCATATAAATTATTTTCAGAAAGGCATTTCAATCCCCTTCCAGAGTGGTTCAAAAGACCCTCCAGGGCCCAGAATCATGGTAACAGCATGTCTGTGTCATTTGAGGGATATAGCCCAGGATAGACTAGCTGTCCCTTCATATACTTATTTGGTAGTTGGCATTTGGTTTTCTATTCTATTAAAATTTGATTATTTGCCATCTAATTTCTTCCATTTAAGAATCACATATGTCTTGGAGGTAGGGTCTACTTCAGCAAATGATTACATTGTATCTAGGGAGCTAGAAAATTTTAAAGCTGGCTGCTCAGAACAATATATGCTAACTTTTGACACATAGTTTTATTTCCACCATCCTCCGTCAGAATATACTGTTCCCTCTTAATTGGAATTGGAATTTTTTTCACTTCTTTTGTTACTGAATAGAATGCTTCTGTAAACATTGCTTTACAAGTTGCTTATTTTCTCATCTGATTTTTTTTTAGGTGTGTATAAAATCATACTAGTGAGTCAGAGAACATGAATGGTTTTTATGGCACTTATTACATATTGCAGGATTGCTCTTCAGAAAGGCAATACAAATTTATGCTGCTAATAAAAACGTGCATATCAACCAGATTTTTGCCATTCCTAACAGTACTGAGTTTTATCAGTTTTCTTTGTTTTTGTTAAGTACAGGAAGGCCTCTTAAAGTCATGTTTCTTTAGTTGTTAGCAGAGTCTCACTGTCAGTATTTCTTTGTGAGCTGTCTAGATGGAAATTTTTTTCCATGTTTCTTTTTGAACATTAATATTTTGATACAGGATAACAATATTCAAATAGTGCAATAATAGCCATAATAGTGACAGTAGTATGTAGCAGTGGTGGTAGCAGCAATAACTAACCTTTACTGAATGATTAAGTAGGTGCCAGCACTTCACTCATTTTAAACACTTGACTCATTTTTACAGCAACTCTATGGCTTAGATACCATCATTACTGCCATTTTTACAAATGAAGAAACCAGGGCATAGGAAGGTTACCAACTTGCCAAAGTCACACTGTTAGTAAATGGAGGGAGGATTTGAAGCTAGGCAGTCTATTTATAGAACCTATATTCTAAAACCTTACTACTCAGATGTGGCTTTTAGACCAGCAGCATTGACATCACCTGAGAGCTTATTAGAAATGCATAATCTCAGGCCCCACTCCAGACCTATGGTAGAAATCTGCATTTTAACAAAATCCCTTGTGCTTCCCTGATCTATTAAATGTGATCTCTTAAAGCTTGAGAAGCTGTGCTCCAAACCACTATGTTAAACTGCTTTGTTGTTATTGTTGTTACTGATGGACACTTAAGTTGTTTCTAGACTTTTTGTTTTTAAATGAGTTTATTTGAGCCAAGGTGATGACATATGCTGGAAGCAAGATCTCAAATGCTCTCTCTTAGTCTTTTGAATATCCTTATATTTTTACATATTGTATCATTATCCTACATGTTCTAATAAACTTATAGGATAATTTATATAAATGAGATTGATGGATTAAAGGAGTTTTGTGTTTTTCAATTTTGATAGAAATTGTCAAATTATCCCCCATGTCAACTATACCAGTTTATTCTCATACCCACTTTGTATGAAAATACCTGTTTTACAGTTGTTAAACTTTTGGATCTTACCATGTATGATAAATTAAAAAAGGTAACTCAGCTTTCTTTGCATTTCTCTTACAAATGGTTAACAATAATAAAATTAATCGGTACAATTTAGAGGGGACTGCTCTCTGCCAGCCCTGTGTAACATAATTAATCCTCACACCACATGAAGTAAGGCCAAGTTCAGTGACTTTCCCAGCATTACAGAGCGAATAGGTAGTACAGCTGGGTTGTTTTCTTAACTTCCACACTTCCTTTCCAGTAGTCAGGTAGATCCCTGGGGACTCTTGCTCCTGCACTCTAAGATAGGAGAGAGCCTTAAATCCCTTACTGTTTTGGAAAAAGACCTTCCACAAAGGTAATTAGACTTTTAGGATGTTCCTTTTGTCATTTATAGTAATAAATGACAATAAAAAACACAATAACTCCTTTAATCTATCAATCTCATTTATATAAATTACCCTATAAGTTTATTAGTACATGTAGGATAATGATACAATATGTAAAAATATAAGGATATTCTAAAGATTAGAGAGAGCATTTGAGATCTTGCTTCCAGCATATGTCATCACCTTGGTTTCCAGTCAAGCCTAAAGGATCACAGTATTCATAATAATTTCTTGCTTGCATGTCCCTTTCATTATTATTGTTACTTTTGATTCCTAAGACAGCATATGAAGCCTCTGCATTCTCCCTTAGCCCTCACTTCTGAATGAATTTAAACTGAGTAACCGGACATGCCCCGTGTAATGCTGTTCTTTTTTTATTGTACTGTACAGGGCATTGCAGACAGACTTGTCCTCTTAGACCTCGCAGAAGGGACTAAAGGAGGGATGATGGACCTTGAGATCTTCAGCCTGCCTAATGTGGAGATCAGCAAAGGTGTGGTTTCTCTGCTTAACAGATGCATGCCTCATTTGCTCTTGTATTTAAGTCCTGGAATTTTTAAATAAATTGTATTTTTTACAGCTGTTTTAGGTTCAGAGCATTATTGAGCAGAAGATACAGAATTTCCCATATATACCCCCTGCTCCCACACATGCATAGCTTCCCCCATTGTCAACATCTCCTACCTGAGTGATACAGTTGATAAACCTACCTGGAAACATTATCATCATTCAAAATCCATAGTTTACATTAGGATTCACTCTCGGCATTGTACATTCTATGGATGTGGACAAATCTATAATGACATATACCCACCATTATTGTATCATAGAGAGTTGTTTCACTGCCTAAAAATCCTCTGTGCTCTGAATTTTAATACTGAAGGTACTTTAAAGATCACCTAGTCGAAATCCCTCAATTTACATATTTGGAAACTAAGATTTCAAATAAGTTAAGTGATTTACTCAGAGTCATACAGGGACTGCAACTGATTATATTAACAAGAGCCAGATAAGCAAATAATATTCAGATTGATCAAAGGGATTTATTCTTTCTCTTTCAAATCACTTTAGGACACTGTTTAGTACATGGACCCTGGAGGTGGTAAGGCCATTTAGGATATGAGGAAACTGTCTCTTTCTATGTGTCTCACTTTAATATGAATTTGTTTTCTCTGATTGCTTCCTTTTTCATAATATATTGGTTAAGAATACTGGTCTTAGAGTTGGAAAGATGGAGTTTGCATCCTAATTCTGCCACATTATAGCTCTGACACTTGTCAGATTATATAATTTCAAAGTTCAGTTTTATCATCTCTAAAGTGGGAATAATACATACTTCTTGGTATACAGCAAAAGTGCTAAACCAATATTCTTTCTAAAAATTCAGTTAACATTGCTTTCCCTAAAAATACATTGTTAAAATAAGTTTTAATAACAATAAAAAGGGTTTTGTAGCAATAGATAAAAATTTAATGCTAAAGAAGTAATTTTATCTTATATTTTTAATGTAAAAATTTTGCATGTACTTTATAATGTGTGTAATATATTAGTGCAGACATATATCTGTAGGTAAATGCTTTATTTGAGGATGTGAACTTAAAAATATTTTATCCCTAGCTGGTTTGGCTCAGTGGATAGAACATCAGCCCTCAGACTGAAGGGTCCCAGGTTTGATTCCAGTCAAGGACACGTACCTCAGTTGCAGGCTCGATCCCCTGCCCTTGTCAGGGCCCATGTGGGGGGCAACCAATCGATGTGTCTCTCTTATATAGATGTTTCTCTCTCTCTATCTCACTTCCTCCCTCCACTCTCTCTAAAACTCAATGGAAAAATATCCTCAGGTGAGGATTAACAACAACAACAACAACAAAATATATATATATATAAAAAATTATTATTATCATTATCAGGGATGCATGATCAAAAAAATTGGAAGACCATTGTATTAAAAATTGTTTACTCCAACCTTCCAAATCTAGGTTATAGCAAAAGTCAGGTTGTAACACGTTGTGGTTGTTTGGCTTGCCTTTCCCTTTCCTTGCTTGGGTTCCTTGTATTCCTTGACCATGTTTTCCAAATAAAATGTTGAGACATCATGGTTTCACAAGCTTAAATGTACTAAGAACAGTGGGTCAGAAAAGTTGATATAATACCTTTAGGTTATAAAAATTGGTGTAACAATTCTAGCAAGCCTCTAGATCCCTATAGGACACAATGAGTTAATTTTCCTTTTCTAGAAAGAGTAGAATAGTTGCTTTAATGATCCTTTTGTAGGCTTCATAAAGAGGATTCCTGGGGGAGCTGGATATTCTCTTGTGCCTGTCATTTCTAGGTACTGAAGTTCTTAAGGGACATCTTAACTCTTCCAAAGTACTTTAGGGAACTGTTAGTACATGGGCCCTAGAAGTTGTGAGGCCACTTAAGACATGAGGAAATTATTTCTTCCTATGATCTCATTAACCATCAATAACTATTGTTTAGATCATTGCAAGTATAGAATCCTTGGAATAGATATATAGAGCATGGTGCTTGCCACCAAATAGGAAATGTTGAATGAGTATACACTATCTTGGGGCAAGTTTCATGTTGCCCATGTTAATTTTGGTTGCACATTCCTGATAATATTTAATTACTATGACATGAAGTAATTTAAAATACAAGGTTAACTAACATTTCATAAATATAATCTATGCTATGAAAAAGTGCATTAATAATTTTGGGAAATTAAACTCATTTGGAAATTTTAGTAATGTTCCCGTCATAACCATTGACTGATCATCTTAGAGTTGTTACTTTGCTCCATATGGATATTTTATTTTATTTTTGTTAATCCTCACCTGAGGATATTTTTTTCATTGATTTTTTTTTTTTTTTTTTTTTTTTTTAGAGAGAGTGGAAGGGAGGGAAAGATGGGGGTGGGGAGAAACATTGATGTGAGAGAGACACATTGATTGGTTGCCTCCCACATGCACCCCAATCAGCCCGGGGATCAAACCTGCAACCCAGGTACGTGCCCATGACTGGGAATCCAGCCCAAGACCCTTCAGTGCATGGGCTGATGCTCTAACCACTGAGAACACCAGCCAGGTTATGTTGTTTGTATTTTTATGATTACAAATAATGCTTCAGAGAACATTGTAATGCAAAAATCTTTGTGCACTTCTCTAACTAGTGGGATAAAGTAGAATTACTGGGTCAAAAGGGATGTGTTTTTAAAATTTGTATTTTTAAGTTGTACCTATTTATACTCTAACTAACTGTGTATAAGGGTTCCTGTTTCCATTCTCTCAATTACTTTTATTCATTGTTAAACACAGCTAATGGAATAATTCTCCTATGGTATTATTTTAATCATGTCATTTTCTGACTGAAGACACTATTATGCTTGTTTCACTGCCATTATTTTAGGGAATCAATAACATATGTTATTTTATATATATTTATAGTTTCTTACTTCTCTTACTTTATTTTATAAATGATTCAGAGAGATCGTGGCTTTGGTCACACAGTAAGGGGCTTAGCTTGGGTTTCAAACATATGTTTATTACCAATTTCTTATTTACTCCAGGAATAGTCTCTGCATATACACGCATAAATATTTGTGTATAGAGGTATAAGCATGTGTGTGCATGGAGAAAAAAGTCAATAGTTCTAAAACTTAGCCAAGTAAGATTTTCTCAATAGTCATTGATTCCTAAAACATGGTTTATGGATTGATAACTTGTGTCCAAGTTACCTGAGGTGCTTTTTAAAATTACAGATGCCTGGAAGCTTGACATATGGAGTAGGAAGCCTTTCTTGCACTTTTGAAATATTAGACAGCTTCTACTCTGTTCACTAATGATCAGCCTTGAGGGTGAGGCATTTTTATCATTTAAAGTAGAGGAAGCTAAAGGGGGAAAAGAAAAGAAATGTTCCTGGCAAGGTAGGCTGATGCCAAATTACAGGATCGTAAGTTGAACTATTCACTGATATTTAATAATATTGACAAGCCACCTAATCTTTCCAGGTATCAATTTCCTCATCTTTATGAGGGTATAGGACTAAATCTGTAAACATAGGACAGTGCTAAACAGTACTCTGAAGCCAGATTGCCTGGGCTTAAATTCTGGCTCTGCTACTTACAAGTTCTATGACTTTGAACAAGTTACTTAACTTCTCTGTGCCTCAGATCTGTCAAATGGGGATGATATTAACTCCATAGTGTCTTTTAGCTTAGATTAAATGAGTAAATATAGGGAAAGCTCTTAGAACAATACCTGACACACAAAAGTGGTAGGAAAGTGTTAACTATATCCCTTCCAGATCTACAGTCTTCTAATTCTTGAGATTTTGACTGACCACCAGATATCTATTTTGAACACTAAAACACAGGAATTAATTATAGTTTATGAAGAACCATAATTAAAATCCATGAGTCAGTTTTTGGAGCTACCATCCCCACAGTTGCATTAGATAATGTACTAAAATTGGGTAGTGCATTTCCCAGTGGACACATTGCACATAAACTTTTGTAGAAAGATGGCCTTAGAGGCTTCATTAAGACTAAACCCTGGCATCTACTCATTGTCTCCCTGGGATGCCAGTATTCATTTACAAAGGTTGATTAAACTGATACCATTTTAGTTGTTTCATTATTTTTCTGTTGTATCTGATGTTGCTAATGTCTGGCCACTGTTTTGACATGTACTTACTCTAAAACACACTGTGTAACAGAAAGTAATGTTGTAAAATAGCATGTGTATGTTTGAGGATCATAGCAGTGAACTCCAAAACCAGTGGTGTTTTTTTAAAATCTCATTTGAGAACATGCTTAGAGAGAGAAAGAAAGGAAGGAAAGGGGGGAGGGGGGAGAGAGAGAGAGAGAGAGAGAGAGGAGAGAGAGAGAAACATCAATCAGCTGCCTCCCATATGTGCCCTGACCGAGGAGGATTAAACCCACAACCCAGGTATGTGCCCTGACTGGAATTGAACCGGCAACCTTTTGGTGCATGGGACAATGCTCAAAACTGAGCCACTCCAGTTGGGCAGCAGTGAACTCCAGAGAATAGCTTTTTCTAAGTCATAACAGTTGCTAATGCATTAAGTTCCATTGAAAGAAGAATCTAAACCCAACGACTCTGGGCTTCATTCAGTATAAGAAAAAGTCAGGCCAAAGCCGGTTTGGCTCAGTGGATAGAGCGTCGGCCTGCGGACTGAAGGGTCCCGGGTTCGATTCCGGTCAGGGGCATGTACCTGGGTTGCGGGCACATCCCCAGTGGGGGATGTGCAGGAGGCAGCTGATCGATGTTTCTCTCTTATCGATGTTTCTGACTCTCTATCTCTCTCCCTTCCTCTCTGTAAAAAATCAATAAAAATATATTAAAAAAAAAAAAAAGAAAAAGTCAGTAAAAACTGAGCCGAGACATTTTATCTTCATGTGAAGATTTTCAAACCATTTTTATCCCCTCTTTGGAGTAGAATCCTTCCTTAATAAATTAAATAGATACAGCAGAACTACTCTGCTTGGAGAAGTTGAAATAAATGGCCTGGAGCCATGCCTACCAGCCTTCTGATTTTCACTTATTCCCAGTCCTCCCAGATGGCCCCTGAATCACTTTTTTTAAAAAAAAATATATTTTATTGATTTTTTACAGAGAAGAAGGGAGAGAGATAGAGAGTTAGAAACATCAATGAGACAAGAGAGATCGATCAGCTGCCTCCTGCACGCCCCCCAGTGGGGATGTGCCCGCAACCAAGATACATGCCCTTGACCGGAATCGAACCTGGGACCCTTGAGTCCGCAGGCTGACGCTCTATCCACTGAGCCAAACTGGTTCGGCCCCTGAATCACTTTTAAGGAACTTTAGGACACCTAAAAGTTTAAAAATGAGTGATGTAATTGATTTTAAGTTTTTTTTGCCTATAACATATTTATTTTCCCTAATAAAATGATGGATTAAATAAAAATTAATTCCTTTTTTGTGGGTTCTGGATCCTGTAATTTGTTTGGTTTATCTTTATTGCTCTCTTTCCCCCCTTGGAATACACTGTTGCTCCTTAATCCTCTTTCTGGTGGCAAACTTCAGCACTTTGTATACTTCCTATTGAGATAAGATTGATCTGGAGGTAGGTGTGCAGAAAAGGTCTCTACTTGGAGAGAAGAAAAACCTTCTTTATGAACACAACCTTGATTAAAACATATACCTTGAGCTCATACTGTTTCTTTTTATTCATTAGATTTGTCTGCCTCTGCTCATTCCAAAGTGGTCATCTTTACCGTTAACTCTTTGGGTAGTTCTCAGTCCTACCTTGATGTGGTGCAGAGAAATGTGGATATGTTCAGAGCCCTTGTCCCAGCTCTGGGACATTATAGTCAACACAGTGTCCTGCTTGTTGCATCTCAACCAGGTACTAGGTTTTATTTTAAATGAATTTGATGATCCAGTGCATCAGTAGAATTGCTATTACTGATAAAAGTCATAAAACTGGATTATAAAAGGATGACTAGTCAATTAAATTGCTCTTATAATGAACAATACAGTATTTCCATATTCTGTCATACAGTGACTTCTTATGACTAGCATTAACTAGAAGGTTACAAATTATCATTTTTATATTATACTATTATTATTATGTTCCAGGTTGTTAGCCATGCTTTTCAGTGAGAAAATGGTTAAACTCCCAAGAGAAAAATGCAGTGGCTATGTGAAAGAGTTTTTTTAATTCTGAAGTGTCATACAATGTTAGTGAGCATGCCAGAGTACATTTTTAACATTTTGAATTTAAATTATTTGAAACTGTTTTACTTAAGAAAGAAATATTTTTAAAGAGTTAGGTGCGGTACTGGCCTCAAGTTGGTGAACAGATTTTTTTACATGTTCCCCATGTAGGAGTATGGCATGCATTTCACTTGTTTTTCTTATAGTAATTGAGGAACTCTGGTCTCTTTAATTCTTGACATCCTTTTGGCATATTAGAAAAAAAGTAGTGGTGGTATATGAATCAGTATTTTAATTTAAAGATAGAAACTCAGCTTAAGATAGATATAAAGATAACTTGATCAATGAAAAAAAATTATCTTCTGGTTTTCGGTACCCAGTTTTTATCCTTCTTGCTTAACTATTCTAGGAAATTATTCTCCGCTTTATATTTAGCAACAAAGTTATGTTAAATCATGCTGAAACCGGGTGGTTTTTTAAAAATATACGTTAGAAATATACCTTATAGTGCATTTAGGACCTAAGAAGAATATATACAAGTTCTAATATACTTATTAAAATAATATTTGTTTATGAACTAGGCTAGAAGTATGTTTTTTAAAATATTTACATTTTTACCTTGTGTGCAATATTTAGTGGAGATCATGACTTATGTGACATGGAAACTGAGTGCATTTCCTGCAAATCGAGTAATTGGAATTGGATGCAATCTGGACTCACAGAGGTTACAGTATATTATTACAAATGTTTTAAAGGCAGAGACTTCAGGAAAACCAGTGTGGGTTATTGGTGAGCAGGGAGAAGACAAAGGTAAGAAGTACATTTTTACTAGTTATATTGATAATCTAAATCACTAGTGGCCATGATATTCAGATATAACTGGGGACTCAAGAATTGTGGAGCTTAGTTGGGTTTTGTTCCACATTTGGGTGCCTTTTCTGTAACATCTCTGTCTAGTGAATAGATACCTCAAATGTGTTATCCTACTTATATTTACCTTTCTGTAAGTTTACAATTAGGCAAGACTCCTTAGTCAGGTTTTATATTCCTTCAAAAGTATTTTCTTAAAATTTAAAGCTTCCTATATGCTTTGATGCCAAATATTAACAGCTGTTATGTCTAGGATAGAAGTAATTTTTAAAAATGTGTACTCTCCTGTGTTTTCTAATTTTGTTATGGATATGTGGTATTTGTATAATTTTTAAGAAAATTATTTTAATAAAATACAGTCGTATTTTAAATATGTATAAATCTGCACTGGCTACCTAGAGAGTTGAGTGCTATAGAGTAAACTTTTACAAAGCCTGACAGTGTAATTCAAGCAGAAATACTTTCCAGGTTCAAAATGCTAAACATTAATCAATAGGACCCTAGAAAAAGGTAGCAAACAAGAACTTGGAGCCAGATGTATTAGAGTAATGAATGTCTAGGGATTCAAACAAACCCAAGACCTGAATTTTACTCACTACTCCATTTGAATTCTGGTCCAGGTTGATCTTTTGCTTATCTGGTTATTGTAAATCTCCCAGTTAGTTTGCTCTTTCTCCTCTAGTCTGCCAAATTAATAATGATATTAGCCAAAACTTACACGGTGTTTACAAATGCTTTCATTATAATTCAGTCTTCCTAAATCGTATACCTCCTTCCAAAAACGTTTACTGGCTTTCTGTGATCAACCATTAAATTCCTTTCGTTGGCATTCAAGGAGTCCCACAGTATTCAAGGAATGCCCTCATTTTCCTTCGCAGTTATAGTTATGGAGGTAGTCATGTTATTAAAGAGTTGGAAGGAACCCACGGGATCATCAGTTACACTTTAAGAACCCAGAAATGGATACAGGGATGGTAAGAGTGACCTGCCCAGGAGCCTATAGCTTTCCTGGTCTAAAACCCAGGGCTTGTGCTGCCTAGCCCCACTCTACAGCTTTGCTTCAGCCACAGGGATCTTTGCCCACCTCATTTTCCTCCCTTCTCCTTCTCTCTCAGCATATTTAAATCTCATCCTTCAAGATTTCGGTCAAACCCCACTTATTATACTATGAAGCTTTTCCAGATCACATCACTCCACAGTGATTTTTTTCAGTCTTTTGAGCTAAAAGTTATTGTTAGCTATATGGTGAATAACCATATATTGTCTCACGATGCTTATTCTTTTGTGAAACTGCTGTTTATTCTGATCTAGTTTGAATTTTGTGTTTGCACCTTCTCCTTATTAAAAGTGTAAATTATTAAGCTGTTCTTCTAGTTGAAAAAAATCATACATTCACATCGCAAAAAAATTTAAATAGTACAAAAAGGTATACAGTGAAAAATAAGTCTCCCTTGTATGCCAGACACCCCTTTCTCTAAAAGCAATCACAGCTACCAGTTTCTTATGTAATCTTACAGAAATGTTCTGTGCATAGAGAAGCAGATGTATAAAATATATATCATACATTATTCTCTACCTTGCCCTTTTACGTATTGATAACTTGCAAATGACTACTATATATGCATTTCATTCTTTTTAACTACTGGATATATCAAAATTTATTTAACCAGTCCCCCAAATAGGTTACAATTTTGTAATGAATTAGAACATTTCATAAATATAGTTGCATTAATATCACAAATTGTAAAGAGAAAATAAAGGATGGTGTGACAATAAGTAAACCTAAGACACTATGCTGACTGCTGTTAGAGCTATATAGATGTATAAGAACCTGACCCTGTTTTTAGGAAGCTTAGCATATAATATAGGAAATGACTGTACTAGAAGGCAATATTGACTTCCTGTGAGAAAGGCCTAAGGGAAGTAGGATAAAAGCATAAGGAATATTATGGTAAATTTGCCTTCAGCTCTCAAATGGGAACTAGAAATAGAGGGATGTAGGTACATGAGAATTGAGATTACTTAAGTATAATATGTAATATTTGACACATACAAAAGTATATAATGTAATGTATATATATGTTTTAGAGCAGTGGTTCTCAACCTTCCTAATGCCGCGACCCTTTAATACAGTTCCTCATGTTGTGGTAACCCCCAACCATAAAATTATTTTCGTTGCTACTTCATAACTGTAATTTTGCTACTGTTATGAATCGTAATGTAAATATCTGATATGCAGGATGTATTTTCATTGTTCGTGACCCACAGGTTGAGAACCGCTGTTTTAGAGCATAATAGAATAAACATTCCTAACTTGCAAATGACTACTTATATATATATGTATCCACACTCAACGAATCCACACTCAATTATTATTATTTTTTTTTAATATATTTTATTGATTTTTTACAGAGAGGAAGGGAGAGAGATAGAGAGTTAGAAACATCGATGAGAGAGAAACATCGATCAGCTGCCTCCTGCACACCTCCCACTGGGGATATGCCCGCAACCCAGGTACATGCCCCTGACCGGAATCGAACCTGGGACCCTTCAGTTCGCAAGCCGACGCTCTATCCACTGAGCCAAACCAGTTTCGGCATACACTCAATTATTAAGAACAGTACCGATACCACTGAAACTACCTATGTACTCCCCAACCCTACCTTTCATTTAGATACCACTATCAGATCACTTTTTATCCTGTTTTCTATTTTTTTTCAGAGATAGTGATAGCAATGGATTGGTATACTTAGCTTGGCCCTGAAGCCAGAAATGGATTAGAGGCTCCCTCTGCTGGTTTTATAGATATCAACTGGTTATATTTTTGTATAAGTGATACTACCACAGTAATAGCATTTATAATTATACTAGAGGCCCTCACCTGGCCTGCATCCTTTCACAATCTGGGACCACTCAAGGGATGTCAGATAGCCAGTTTTGGCCCCATCCCCGCAGGCCCGATCCAGACAGGAGGGAGCCCACTCCTGTGCGTTGAGCCCAATCCTGTGCACTGACCACTCCTGGTGGTCAGTGCGCATCATAGTGACTGGTCATTTGGTTACGTAGGCTTTTATATATATAGATTGAGTGGATACTATGTGTATTAAATGGTTTGCATATCTCAACTTAAGAAGGAGATGGTGGTTTTCCAAATTAATATATCAGAAAGCTTAAAACTCAGGTTGACTAATCTGTTTGTGGTTACACATGTAGTAATGGCAAAACTGAGGTTTGAACCCTGGTCGACTCCAAAGCTGTGCTTTTTCTTGCTGTGACTTAATTAGATAATTTACTTAAAGCATTTAGTACAGTGTCCGGCATCAAGTAAACACTCAGTAAATAGTAGTTGTTATTACAGTAATCAGCAAGATGGTTATGAATAAAAAATTGGTAAAAACATGTAGAACTATGTTTTGAATAAAGCAACATTAGGATTTGGAAACATAATAATAGCAGGTGTGTAAGTAAAATTATTCTCCAACTATTTCAGAGACAAGTGGCAACTACAGCCTAGCGAGAAATCATATAATGTACAAAATGCTTTAGGATCTGTTTCCTGCTTCCTTCCCCAGCTTCATCTTCTGCCATTAAGCCAGGCATTCTATGCTAGTCAGATGGTCAACTTGCAATTTCCTGAATGGTTCATGCACTCTCATGTCTCCCTGCCTTTGCACCTGATGCTTCCTTTCCCTGAATATTCATTCACTGGCTACTTTCTGCTTACCCTTCAAGACTGGGCTTGAGTGCCACCTCTCCCAGGAAGCCTTTCCTAATTATCCAGGTTAAGTAAGTTTATGCCTCTATTATAAACACTATCACACTATGTTATAACTGCATACTTACCAGTCTTACCCCACAAGACTGTAGGTTCCTTGGAATGGTCTCAGTAAATGTGTTTTGAGATGAAGGAATGATCCTGACACCATCTTGTGATCAAAGGTCATTCATATGATGCCATACCAAATTAGATGGTCAGCAAAACATGTACTTTGGAGCAGCTATTTTCAGCTGTAAACTGCAGGTAGCTCCTTCGAATGGTGTTCTAGAAATCCAAGGCTGGACCTCAGGACAGAGTGTTAGATCATCTGCTTTACGTACACATCCATCTTTCCAAAGGGGAAGGTGTTATATGTAAAGGAAAAGTGCTGTCCCGTGGTCATTTTTCATTCAAATTTTGGGCTCCAGAGGATTACTGTTCTTGAAGAATGGAACCAAAAAGATTAGGATTGATACTAGACACAGTATTTAAAAGAGCTCCCTAAACTAGCATGGATTTACATTAGGAAGTTTGAAATCTAGCCTAGAATAGATGGTGAAATTATTCCTCACCTGGTGAAAGAAATGAGTCTGTGTGGGTCCCAGCAGAACAAATACCAAGTGTTTGTAATACTTGAGAGCCTGTTATTCGCAGCCTGCTGAGGAAGGAAGGCTTTCTATGTGGACAGTAAAATGGCCCAGGTAGAACTATTGTTGATGAGAGAGAACAGGTAAGGAGGCTGCAAGTAGACTTTGGGGATCTTGTGTTTTGGGGATTGCAGCTCAAAGTCTTACCCCAGCTGTCACTACAGCACATTTAGTGTCATTAGTGGAAAATGTAACTATTGCTAGAAGGTGGGTACCCTTGATGGCAAACAATCATTTATCACATCTTAATCCTAAAAGAGTTATTAACAAAATATATTGATTTTTCACTTTTTAGTTACCAAATGGGGTGGCCAAGAAGAAGTCATGAGTCATAACTCTCAGGTGCAGCTGTCCAGCAGGTAACACTGAGTGTAAATTTACATTTCTCTAACTAACATTTACTTACCAGGCTCCTGCAGACAAAACTAGCTAGTATGGACAAATCCAAAAATACAAGGGAGCAATATTTTCTATTGTTTCTTATCTGAAAATGGATCAGAGTGCTTTGCAAACCTAACTTCAGATACACACTTGACATTTCTTTAAATGTTGAACAGGTTCCTGATTTATAGACAGTGATTTACTGCTCCCATATCTAAACATCTGAGGATATTGACAATTTTCTTTTTTTAAAAATATATTTTATTGATTTTTTTCAGAGAGGAAGGGAGAGGGATAGAGAATTAGAAACATCGATGAGAGAGAAACATCGATCAGCTGCCTCCTGCACATCCCAGACTGGGGATGTGCCCATTACCAAGGTACATGCCCTTGACCGGAATCGAACCTGGGACCCTTCAGTCCGCAGGCCAACGCTCTATCCATCGAGCCCAATTGGTTAGGGCTTGACAATTTTCTTTAATGTAGAAGAAAACTTCTCATACCACTTAAAATTTGAAATGTACTTATTAATCACACATAAATACATTTAGAAATTAGTCTAATGTGAATGGATAAGCCATATTATAAGTGCAGGCAAAAACAAAGTATAATGCACAGATCCTTGTATCTTTTGCTTTATTCAGAGGCCTTCTGGGGGTATAGAGCTTATAGGTTGGACTCTACATATATTTTCACACCATTTGTTGTTTCACCATCATATAATGACATACTTTCCTACAGTCTGAGTGGTGGAGATTTTTAGCTTTTTAAAACTTCAGCATATAGTTCTGAACTGGAAAGAATATTCTCTTATTGATAAGGGGAGTATGTTGCACAATCCATTCTAACCTGATTCTTTTTTTTTTTGTTTGGAATAAATACACAACATACTGTTGTAAAAGTATCAAAAATTATTAACAAAACTTGTAGAACAACACCATGTAAGAATATTCTTTGCTCTAGGTCGTGACAACTTAAATTTTAAACTCAAGGTTTGGAATGAGGAACCTAGTTTTCAAAAAAAAAGGAATTTTACAGAAGCAGAGACAGTATGCTATCTAAATTACAGTTTTGGGTGAACACACTACCTAGAGTCCTTGGTGACCTAGGTTAAACTTAGGCATGTTATCTAAATTACAGTTTTGGTCTAGAACCCTTGAGTGACCTGGGTTAAACTTAGGCACTTTATCTAAATTACAGTTTTGGGTCTCCAGAATACTAAGTTGACAAGTTAACTGGAGCCCTCTAACCTATGGTGCTACCTCTTCTCAGAGGCATCAGGCATTTTTTACAATCATCATTGGCATTTTCATAGGCTAATTGTTGAATTAAAATGTCTCCTGCTGCCTCATGTTGAATTTGTCGTCTCACTGCTCGAGTGAGACGAGCCACAAAATCAGAAAATGATTCTAAAGGCCCCTGTAAACATTTACTAAAAGCTCCCTCAGAATCCCCTTTTGTTGGTAAAGTCCACCACGCTTTCCTTCCACAAGCTCTAATTTGCTCATATGCCAGTTGCACATAATCTAACTGGGTTCGCACATCATTGTATGGTCCCAGTCCTGCTAGCATTTCGTAAGTTATTTGAGCATTCAGCCCGCGGTTTATTTGGGCTTGCTCCTGGCATCTCTCCAAGAATTCTCCTTTCCATAGTAAATAATCTCCTCCATCCAGAGTTGCACGTGCTAGAGAATACCAATCTTGAGGGATTAGGAAAGCTTCAGAAATACTATGCATAATTTCTCTTGTAAAAGGAGCTGTTGGACCATTTTGGACTACACTTTCACGTAAAGCCTTTATCATTTTAAAGTCAATTTTTACATGTTGTCTGATTACCTGATGCGGTAGCTGTGGATCAGGTACCTCTATGATAGGGAAAGCAAGCCTTTCTTCCACCGGTATTTCCCTCAATCCTTCTCTGATGGCTTTTTGCACAGGTGATTCAAATGACAGCGAATTAAGCATATCAGAATTAGGATGTGCATGCGGAGGTGGAGAGGACCGTGAAGGCCATTCCTCTAACATGTCTTTCCACTTCTCACCAGGAGGAGCGGAAGGAACTAGTTGAGGAGACTCTTCCCAAGCCTCTGTAAAAGGCTTTAGCAAATACGATATTATGTTCCCCATGGAAAAAGTTTTTTGAAATGAGGTTTTTTTTTGTTTGTTTGTTTGTTTGTTTTTTGCTACTAACCTCCTTCCAAGCTCCAACCAACCTCCCTGGCAACCCTCCAAGATCCAACGTACCTTCCCCAAGAAAAGCAAAGGTTATGTTTTATAACAACATGCAAAAAACTATAAAAGATTACCTTCTAAAATTTTAACACTTTAATCATACAAATTAAAAACACATAATACAGTTTCTTAGTTTTTAAAAGCCAGATATACCTTTTTAAAACCGAATCTACTTTTTTAAAGCCAAATCCTTCCCCGTTTGTTAGCCTGGTTTAAGAAAACATTCCCAGTGTACTTAACAGACCCGGGCTTCTGTAGTCCATCCTGGGCTTTTGCGTGCGGTAGATTCCCCTCACCTTTTTTCGGTGAGTTATCCACACCTTCTCGGTGAAAACTTCCTTTTCTCGCTCCAGCGAGACCTGCACTTCCAGATTACCCGTTGGGCGCCAGATGTTGAGTGATTCCTTCCACGTCCTGCGTGGTTCAGGGTTCAATATCTGGAAGAGGAGCCGCACACAAATGAAATAGAAAAGACAAGAGATAATTTTGCAATACCGGGGGACCAGGCGGGCAAGTCCGGAAAGACTTCTTCCTCCCTAACCTGATTCTTTATGTAAACCTGCATTTATAGCTTTTAAAAGGAAGAAATTCAAACATGTTTTTAAATTTTATATCATGTTTTATTAGTTACCAAAACAATGTGTACTATTATAAAACTGTAAATGCTGTCGATGTCTATAAAGCAGGAAGTGAAAAGCTGGGGTAATTCCATTCTCTAAGAACCACTGTTAGCAGTTTAGTGCCCATATGTTCAAACATTTCTTTCAATGCTTCTGCAAACATCGTTTTTATTATTTTTTATTATAACAGATTTATGTTATTCATATTATCTTGCTTTGTTTTCTTTTCTTTCTTTTTTAAAATATATTTTATTGATTTTTTTACAGAGAGGAAAGGAGAGGGATAGAGAGTTAGAAACATCGATGAGAGAGAAACATCGATCAGCTGCCTCCTGCACACTCCCCACTGGGGTTGTGCCCGCAACCCAGGTACATGTCCTTGACCGGAATCCAACCTGGGACCCTTGAGTCTGCAGGCTGATGCTTTATCCGCTGAGCCAAACCGGTTAGGGCGCTTTGTTTTCTTAATAATAAATCTTGGACATTTTCCATATTGCCCATATAAATCTACTTTATTCTTCTCTAGAGCTACATGGCACTATATTAGATAGAGATTTATTTAATTCACTTTTGATTAATTGTTTCCAAATTTTTTCTGTCTCAGACAAGGCAAACATAATTATATGTATGTCTTTGCACATTTGAGCATATTGCAGGACAAATTCCTAGAAGAGGAATTTCTAGATCAAACGTTGCCAAATCTTTCTCCTAAAAAATTGTGTCACCTTATACTCTCACCGGCAGTTATGGGAATGCCGTTTTCTCTGTAGCTTCTCTAAAAGTATTTACCATTTTTTTTAATATTTGCCAATTTTGATAGGCAAAACTGATGTATTGTTTCAACTCACATTTAGTTAAATAGTAGTGGTAGAGCATCTTTTTATGTTAAGTCATTTTTATTGTCCTGTGAACTGCTTATCCAACATTTTAAGAAAACCTTAATCATTAGTTTATCTGTGGATTTTCCTAACAATTAGTGTATAACTCATATTTCTGTGTTATAAAAATATGTAACTAATACTTTAAATTGAAAGACTAAATACATATTTTATTCATTTTCTGAATTGATTTTTTTTTCATAACCTAGAGCCATGGAACTATTAAAGGTCAAAGGTCAAAGATCCTGGTCTGTTGGACTATCAGTAGCTGACCTAGTTGACAGTCTTATAAATGATAGAAAGAAAGTGCATTCTGTATCAACTTTAGCAAAGGTAATTGCTATTCTCATTCTCTCATCATTTGGTTAAACTTTTATATTATTAGCTTAAAACCTGAAAAGATGCTATTCATATTGTAATGAGGTATCTTCAATATTAGAGTAATACATGGACGGGAAACAGTTTGGTCTAATCCCTCTCCTGCTTGGCTATGGAAATTCTGCACTTCTATGTTTCTCTTCACCCCCATGTAATTTTGGGGAATTCCTAAGAAGCATTTATATATTCCATAAACTCCTTCTGGTTGTCCTTTATCACCTTAGCCAGCCAGGTCACCCCAGACTGATGTGTCACCAGTCTTAGCTGTTCATCAGTTTGCACTCTCCGGCTCAGTTGTCCTTTACCACTTCATCTCAAGCACCACTAAGACAGGCACAAATGCTTAACCAAATTTTCTTGAAAACTTAGGAATTCCAGGAGAAATAAAACATGGAAAGGAGAACTTAAAACAGGTTATTACATTGGACTGTACCCAGAGCCCATTCTGTGCCCCTCCCCTGGGAATCTATTCTAACAGTCTTTTTTCTTTGCCCCCAACTTGCTACTCATATTGCAGGGGGCTAGCTTCTCTTCCCATAAAGGGGATATCTTTGACCAAGTTCCTCCCATCTCACAAAAAATATCTGAAACAATAACTTGAATTTAGAAAATAAATGAACATTTTTTTTTTTCTTAAAGTTCAACTTTGTACTACGGCTATAAAAGCAAGAAAGTAACCATTTTTTATGATATTAACTTGTTTGTAGTGCTTTAGCTCTATTATAATCTAATTTTATTCATTTCAGGGATATTATGATATAAATAGTGAAGTGTTTTTAAGTTTGCCTTGCATCCTTGGAACCAGTGGGGTATCTGAAGTCATCAAAAGCACAGTGCAAGAAGACAGAGTGACTGAGAAGCTCCAGAGCAGCGCCTCCTCACTTCATGATCTCCAGCAACAGTTAAAACTTTAAGTCCAAAGTTCACAGCTACCTGGAGGGAAGCGTCATTTAATTTTGCCAACATATATAGGGTTGAGAACTTCTGTATCTTATTACTTATCCTTACAAACTGCTTGGTTAAGGTAGATGGTTTTTTGGTTGGTTTTGTAATTTGAATTCTTAGGGAGTTAGATAAGGAGGGGGAAAATCTGGTTTTCTTTGTCGTTCTTTATATAACTACTAGAGGCCTGGTGCATGAAATTCGTGCACGGATAGGGTCCCTAGGCCTGGCCAGCAATCAGAGCCAATCGGGTCCCTGCCTCCCCATCTCCCCGCCTCCCCCTTCCCTCACTCCCTCAGTGCCCCACCACTGCCACTGGTCTCCTGCCATGTTCCGCACTGCCCCTTGGTGGTCAGCGCACGTCATAGCAAGCGATCGAACTCCCAGTCGAACTCCCGAGGAGACACTTTGCATATTAGCCTTTTATATATAGATATTCTTTAAACCTATAGCAGAGATGAACTTTATCTGCAAAATGCATCATGTAAAATTATGTATCCTCAACTGAAAGCACATTCAGCACTTTGGGAATATTTTGAAAGTAATATATTTTTAGAAGAAAAGTACTCTTCAACTGCTACAGTAAACATGCTAAGTCAAAGGGTCAGTATGGATTTGCCAAATCTGTGCTAGGTATATAGTCAAAGGATCCACAATTTAAGGTATAAAAATAAAGTTGGTAGTAATGGTAATAAAGCATTTTGTTTTCCTTCTTCAATTAATTAGCTACCAAACAATGGAAAAGAATTTTACATGTACTTTAAAATAGTAAAAGGGAAAGTGAATTTTTTAATATATGAAGGAAAAGTATAGTTTACCTTCCAGTGGAACTGTCCTTTTTGAAATTTTCTATAACCTCTTTCTGGGCTATCAGAGTTCTAACACCTCATAAATTCACAGTAATATTAGTAGAATCAGAGAGAAATGTGTATTTTCAGTGAAAATAGATTGTGAATGAAAGCCAAGCAGTTTACTTTTAAGCTAAAATAGGTTGTCATAAAAGCCATTGGTTTTAAAGGGGGAGAGGTTGGATGAACTGATTATTCTGAGCAGATCCTTTAACAATTCCTAAAGAAACAATCAGAGTACATATGCTTTGGTGATGGTTCAATAACAGTATCTTCATATGTTGCTGGGGTCCAACCCCAGCAGGTCCAGGGGTCCCCAAAGGCGTAGACGGAGTCGGTGAAGAAGGAATGACACGGAGACAGCGTTCAGTTGATCAGCAGCCTAGCCAGGATCTCCAGCCAAGTTCTGGTCTCGATCTCCAGAGAGGTTCTGCTTAGGATCTCCAGCCAGGTTCTGTCCAGGTTCTGCAGCCATGTTCAGTCACCAGGTTCTAGTCAGGTTCTCTTGCCATATTTCTGTAGTCAGGTTCAGTCCAGGATCTTTTGCCATGTTCTCTCCAGCGAAGTTCTTCTGTCTGTAGGTTCTGTGTAGGTTCTGTCTTCTTGGCTCTCTTCTTAAGTTCTGTCTCCTGAGTTCTGTCTTCTGAGTTCTGTCTGTTGTTGTCTTGTTGCATCTGTATTTATACCAGTTGATTCCAATCCTATCAATCTCTATTCCAAAGGTTAGGGCGTTTCTTATCTCCATTCCAGGGAGTAAAGATTATGTAGCTTAAGCATGATTGTTCATAGTTAAAATGATTAATTACCCGCCTGGCACTTAGTTAAGAGGTTTTATTCCCTCCCTAACTTCAGGGGAAAATCCCTACCTGGGGATTCAACCTTTCTCGGAGAGGTGACCTTGGTTAAAACACAGCGCCAAGAAGGTGAGCAAACATATTAAGAACCGTATGCTATATATGCCAGGTCCCTTGAAACAGCAAGCATGGACCGGCTCCCGGCAATATGTGAAAGATTGCATATCATTACTGAGGTGGCATACAACTAATAGTAACAACCAACATCAACACTTGACGTTTCAGGCAGTGGGATGAGCACTTTATTTTGTTGAATCCTCACTGTAAACCATTGAGGTGGGGATTATCATCCTCATTTTATAGAGGAGGAAACTGAGCTTTAGTGACCAAGATCTCATGGGTAAAGGGCACTTATCCATACAACCTCTACTTTTTCTAATTGCTAGTAGAGGGAAAAGGCCTAATAGCCAAAATAGTCACCACAGGCGCCTAAAGCTGAGGTTCTGTACCTTCCATTCTCATGTAGGAGCTGACTTCCCCCCCAACGTAGTTTTTAGAAAGATTGATTCCCTGACTTCCCAGATTTGCCCTCAGCAAATGGCAGAGAGGGGTATGCACTGCAGTAGGTGCTTATTTATTTGGTTATTCAGGTAGTGTTGACTGGGAGCGCACTGTACGCAGCACTGCATTTTCAGGCACTGCAGGTACAGTGGTGAGCAAACCTGGGTTAGGTACAAGCCCTTAAGGTCCTTATAATCTAGTATGGCATACACAGTGATCAAATGTCACAAATAAATATACAATTGAAAATGTAATAAGTTCTGCGAAGAAGTCCAGGTGCTTTGAAAGCATATCATAAATAAATGGTCAGAGAGATAGGAGCCCAATGGTTTAAAGGACAGACACATTCTAGATAGAGAGGAAACCATCCATCTAATGCTGATTTAGTACAACAAAGTTTATAATGATGAGCTTAAATCATTAAGAAAAGATAAGAGTATATTCAGTATATAATTGTTTATATTATATCCTGTGTTTAAAAAGTAGGAAAGTAATATGCTTGGAAAGATTCCCACCAGAATTAACTAGTATAAAAACCTTGGACATTTGAAAGAGATGAGCATTAGTTCTGGTGTAAGTTCACTAGATGGGTAGATTATTTTGGTGTTACTCTAACAATGTATCCTCATTGTCCATTTGTATGAGATAGGAACGTAAAACTGAAAGAACGATTCTTACATTTTTTAGAAATACAACTAGCCTTTTCTAATATCAGATATCTAATGAGAAATTAGATAATTTTACTGTCTACTATGCTCTAAAACATAAACCTAACCACAAGATACTGTATTATAGATGAATTGCCAAGAATTTGCTACATTAATTATAGAAACATGACAATACAACAGATATTTATTGAGCACCTATTATTATTCCAAGTACTATGTTAGAATCTGAATATTCAAAGATGAGAAACAGCCTTTGCTCTACAGAAGCCCACAGCGTAGAAGTAATTCTATCAGACAGTTCCTTGAATGTTGAATATTATCAGTTATGTTGTAAATTCCATATACAAGTCAAGAAGCAGTACTACCACCATCTCACTATGATTTGGTAATAATTTGACATTTGTAATGCTGCTATTACGTTTCACTTTTTTATTTTTCCAAAATCATGCAATGTCTCTTGTTCTAAGTTTTAGTGATGCTTGGATTAAAATGATTCTTTGATATTGTAGCAGAAATAAATATTTTATTTTTCCAATTTTACATTGCGATTTTCCTTAAATGTCAAAAATTATGAAAAAATAAACTTTGACTTTAAAATTACCGTTAGATGTTTAATTTATTGAGTGGAAGGAAATTTATTCAGATTGAAGAGAAAGATCCTTTCATATAATCCTATAGTCCCCAAGATATTTAGTTATTTCATTTTAAGTGGCTTAAGTGCAAAATGAAGAGACTGGATTTTGTTAATTGTTTGCAAACTTAAAAAAAATATTTTTAGCAAGAAAACTTTTTATTAATTGCGCTCCCCTAATTAATAAAAACATAGTTGCTCTAAATTAGGTGTGGGGAAACTTTTTTCTGCCAAGAGCCATTTGGATATTTATAACATCTTTCGAGGTCATGCAAAATTATCAACTTAAAAATTTGCCTACTATATTTGGTCAGACATTTAATTTACTCACCCCTAATTCCTTGGCAGGGCCAGACCAAATGATTTCTCAAGGGTTGTACAGCCCACGGATGGGCTGGACGTTCTCTACCCCTGCCTAAGTGAAGGTACTCCTAAGCTGTTTGAAAACCAGATTGCTTTTAAGTGACTTAAAAGAGGTGCAGTGGCAAGATAGACTGCCTTATAGTTTCCTTTGACAAACTGTTGCTTTACTAACGTATGGTGTCCATAGTTTTAGAAGCAATATAGTTTTTGTGTTTGCATGCAACAATTTATAATGATGCTTTCACGTGGTTTTGATTATACCCTTTGTGTATGTGGCCTTCACTTAAGTGCCAACTTGGAAGGGAATTAATACCACAACCTGTTCCTTGTTAGCATTAGGCTGAATCATCCAAATTACCATACTGCAGTTTACAATATCTTGAATAACATTATACTTATAAAACTGGCAATGTTCAGTGACTAATATGACTATGAACAACTTTTATCCGAAGTAGAAATTCAATCAAGATCAAGTACTCTTGTGCTGTACAAGGCAATGAGCATCTGAAGACAAGCCTGCCCTCAAAGACTTGGACTTTGACAGTGGACAGGTTAGGATACAAATGTAGTGCAAAGTAAAATGCAGCCTGTATTAGCATTGAGGTCTGGGCACTGAGAAGTTCTGACCCAGGGGAATGGTTTCCTGAAGAAATTACTGCCAGGCTTCCTGTGAAGGAGGAATCTGCACGTGGCCCTTGGGAATGCAGTATAAGAACTTACAAACTTCAGACAAACACACACCCTGAGACGCGGGGCATCACGTAATGCAAGCCGCCCGTGTTAGACGGTGAAAAGCCTCGGCCCAAGCCCGAAGTGCATTGCTATTATCGCAAGGGCAAGTCAGTGGCAGTTGTCTGGCGCCCAGTCCAGTGCCCTCCCTTTCGATGAATCAGCCATTAAAGCTCGTTGGCAAGACCTTCAGTACTTGTCCTCCCTGCACCTGCTCCCCAAGTCTGAGGGCAACTGCGAAACACCTGCAGATCTCCCCAGCCCCGGGTCGCGACCCTCGGCACCAGCGGCCGCACAACACGGGCGCTACCAGCCGCACCTGAGCAGCGGGTGGGCGGGAACCACCCAGCTTCAGCGCTGACCTCGGAAGTGACGTAACGGAAGCGGAAAGAATGTCGTGGCGGCCGACTTCCTGTAGTTAGGGGCGGGGCGGCGGGGGGCTGACTGCTTGGTGCTCAGTGCTGTGGGGCGGGCTGGGCGGCCCCGGCGCGGCTGACCCTCTGCCTGCGGGGACGGAGCGGCGCGGTGGCCGCCATGGCCGTGTCGGAGAGCCAGCTCAAGAAGATGGTGTCCAAGGTGAGGCCGCGACGCGCTCGCCCCGGCGCGCGCCCACCGCCGCCTTCCGCGCCCGGCCGGCATGGCCCGACCAGTCCAGCGAGCCTGCCCGGCCCACCGGCCGGGACCCCGGTGTGGTCCTCGGGCGCCTGTGCGGCCCGGACCCAGAGGTTCCGGTCGCCTGGTGCCCGTTCCCGATGCCGGGCCGGAGAGGGTGGGGGGCGGCGGCTGTCAACAAAGGCGCGGGGTGGAGGCCGTCTGCCACCTGCGGCCCGCCCCCTTCTCTTTGGGTTGAGTTCGGAGCAGTCTGTGGGGCAGAACAGTTTTCGTTTTCGTTTTTATAGACACGAAGAGAAGGTTGTATTTAATTGTCGATCTGGGGCAGCCCTGCACTCCAGTGTAGGGATCGTCAGCTCTGGCCCGTCCCTCGAAGCCCCGGAGATTGTGTCTCCCTGCTTTGTATTCCTCACACAGCTCCGGCCCCGACCCGCGGGGGAGCAGTGACTTGGTGAACAGGCTCCATTTAGGCAAAAACGCCCAGAGGAGCCAAAATACCAGTCTCTCCCTACCTCGGGTGAAATAGAGAGAATTGCATTACCATCTCAGGGGCTTTGGTTTGCTCAGAGCAACTATCTTTTCATTTACGTTTTAAATCTTGTTTTTCAATTGCAGTTCACATTCTTTATTATTTTGTATCAGTTTCAGGTGCACAGCATAGTGGTTAGATAAGCAGATACTTTGCAAAGTGTTCCCTCAGGTATTTCCACCGGGCGCCATACATAGTCGTTACAGTATTATTGGGTGTGTTCTTTACGCTGCATTTGACATCCCATGACAGTTTTGTGACTACCAGTTTGTACTTTTTAATCCTTCACCTCTTTCATCCAGCCTCCCAGCCCCCTCACCGCTGGTAGCCATCAGTCTGTTCTCTGTATCTATGAGTCTGTTTCTATTTTGTTTGTTTGTTTGTTTTGTTCTTTAGATTCCATATAAAAAGTGAAATCATATAGTATTTGTATTTCTCTGTCTGACTTATTTCACTTAGCATTAATGTCCTCTAGGTCCATTCATGCTGTCACAAATGGTAAGATTTCATTCTTTTTTATGACTGAGTAATATTCCATTGCGTTTATTCACTATATCTTGTTTATCCACTTGTCTATTGATGGACACTTGGGTTGCTTTCATATCTTTTTTAAAAATATATTTTCACTGATTTCAGAGAAGGGAAAGGGAGAGATCGAAACATCAGTGATGAGAGAGAATCATTGATCAGCTTCCTCCTGCACACCCTCTACTGGGGATGTACCCGCAACCAAGGTACATGCCCTTGACCAGAATCGAACCTGGGACCCTTCAGTCCTCAGGCCAAAGCTCTATCCACTGAGCCAAACCGGCTAGGGCAGTGATGGCGAACCTTTTGAGCTCGGCATGTCAGCATTTTGAAAAACCCTAACTTAACTCTGGTGCCGTGCCACATATAGACATTTTTTGATATTTGCAACCATAGTACAACAAAGACTTATATTTTTGATATTTATTTTATATATTTAAATGCCATTTAACAAAGAAAAATCAACCAAAAAAATGAGTTCGCGTGTCACCACTGACACGCGTGTCATAGGTTCGCCATCACTGGGCTAGGGCCATACCTTGATTATTGTAATTAACATTGCAATGAACATAGGGGTGCATATATTCTTTTGAATTAGTGTTTTTGGTTTCTTCGGATATATACCCAGAAGTGGAATT
Source organism: Myotis daubentonii (assembly GCF_963259705.1). Classification (NCBI taxonomy): domain Eukaryota; kingdom Metazoa; phylum Chordata; class Mammalia; order Chiroptera; family Vespertilionidae; genus Myotis; species Myotis daubentonii. The sequence goes on along the minus strand of NC_081848.1, from coordinate 56,264,228 downwards.
GTTGGGTCATAAAGCAATTCCACTGTTTATTTTTTTGAGGAACCTCCTGTTTTCCCACAGTAGCTGCACCAATCTGCATTCCCACCAGCAGTGCATCAGAATTCCACTTTATCCACATCCTCCCCACCACTTAATGATTTATTGATTATAGTCATTCTGACAGGTGTGAGGTGATATCTCATTATGGTTTTAATTTGCATTTCTCTGATGATTAGTAACATTGAGCATCTTTTCATGTTTATTGGCCATAAAAGTAAATATCTTTAATTGTGTGCTTATAATATGAATTTATTTGCTTTGAACTTAATTTATAATCCTCACAGTTCGAGACTAGTGTAAATTTTCTTTAAAAAAAAAACACACCAGGGATTTTGTCTATTAAAGCTATGAATTATTTTGGTAATTACTTCAAATATGGCACCTGATACCAGCGTATACTGGGCGTTTGTTTTCCCCCCTTATATTTACCAAACCTAATTGGAATAAGATGTGAAGTAATTGAGAGTTGATTCTTGTGTAATTCACTGGGTTAGCTTTGGATATTTGTCAGAGCAAGAATGATAGAAAAAAAAAAAAAGAATGATAGATCCTAGCTGGTTTAGCTCAGTAGTTAAAGTGTTGGCCTGTCGACTGAAGGGTCCCAGGTTCGATTCCAGTCAAGGGCATGTACCTGAGTTGCTGGTTCAATCACCGGTGTCCTGATGTGTCTCTCACATTGATTTCTCTGAGACTCTCCCACTCCCTTCCACTCTCTAAAAAAAAAAAAAAAAAAAAAATCAATGGAAAAAAATATCCTTGGATGAGGATTAACAACAGCAACAATAAAAAAACTGACCTGGGGAAAAAAAACACAGTGATGTAAATAAAAAAGAATGATAGACATTGAAGTAATGTAAACAGTTTTTAATATTAATAAAATATCCTATATAATAAAAGGCTAATATGCAAATCAGCTTAACGGCAGAATGACTGGTTGCTATGATGTCCACTGACACCAGGGGGCAGATGCTCAACATAGGAGCTGCCCTCTGGTGGTTGCACTGCACAGCAGCAGTGGCAGGAGCCTTTCCCACCTCCGCAGCAGCGCTAAGGATGTCTGACTGACAGGGAGTGGGCCTAAGCCATCAGTCAGACATCCCCTGAGGGCTCCTGGACTGCAAGAGGGTGCGGGCCGGGCTGAGGGACCCCCCTAGTGCACGAATCTCGTGCACTGGGCCTCTAGTTACGTTTATAAGCTTATTTCTTTGAAAAAAAAAATTTTTTTTTCTTCGTCTGTAGTCTTTGGTTGAAGAGAACATAACCTCTATAGAGAAAGTGACAGTTTTTTTTTTAAATATATTTTATTGATTTTTTACAGAGAGGAAGGGAGAGGGATAGAGAGTTAGAAACATCGATGAGAGAGAAACATCGATCAGCTGCCTCCTGCACACCCCCTACTGGGGATGTGCCCACAACCAAGGTACATGCCCTTGACCGGATTCGAACCTGGGACCCTTGAGTCCACAGGCCTACGCTCTATCCACTGAGCCAAACCAGCTAGGGCGGAAAGTGACAGTTTTCAAAATATTTCTTCTCTTGTTTGTCTAGTATCTTCTAGTCTTCTTGGTTTTCTTTTGATAAAGTAGTTATTCTTAATTGTCAAGAAAGTTTTGGGGAGCCCTAGAAAATTGTGGCCCAGACCTATGTTGTAACATTTATATATCACTTTTTAAAAAACAGTACGTTGTTTTACATACTATGTGACTGAAGAGTGTCTTTTCCATGCAATTTTTGATCTTTAAATTGATAACATAGTATTAAGTATATATGGACAACAATATTCAGATATTGATTTTGAATTTTAAAACCATAATTAAGATTTCTAGGCTTCCTCTAGAGCAGTGGTTCTCAACCTTCCTAATCCCTCGACCCTTTAATACAGTTCCTCATGTTGTGGTGACCCCCCCCAACCATAAAATTATTTTCGTTGCTACTTCGTAACTGTAATTTTGCTACTGTTATGAATCATAATATAAATATCTGATATGCAGGATGTATTTTCATTGTTACAAATTGAACATAATTAAAGCATAGTGATTAATCACAAAAACAATATGTAATTATATATGTGTCTTCCGATGGTCTTAGGCGACCCCTGTGAAAGGGTCATTCGACCCCCAAAGGGGTTGCGACCCACAGGTTGAGAACCGCTGCTCTAGAGGCACCTGCCTCCCTCTCTGTCTAACCTCTCTTTACCCTAAGAAACAAAAAGAATGTAGGGGAGAGGTGGAAGAAGGCATTCTTCCTATCTTTTAGTTTTTTGGCCCAATATCTGAAAAACTGAGTCTCCTACCAGTGTTAATATTAATTCCGAGTACCAGCATCTTTTCTATCCAGCCAATAAATAGATGATAGGAATAGTAAGTAGCATCAATTTGTGAAATTTCATACTCTGGTGGAGGACTAGCTTCAGGTGTTATTCTTTCAGTTGGGTGTGGTTCCTGTAGGAATTGATAGCCAGGACCCTAGACACAGGTGATGGTTCTTTTTTTTTTTTTTATAATATATTTCTTTATTGATTTCAGAGAGGAAGGGAGAAGGAGAGAGAGATAGAAACAGAGATAGAGATAGAGATAGATTCAGTGATGAGAGAGAATAATTGATTGGCTGCCTCCTGCACGCCCCCCACTGGGGATGGAGCCCGCAACCCAGGTATGTGCCCTTTTCTGGAATCGAACCTGAGACCCTTCAAGTCCACAGGCTGACGCTCTATCCACTGAGCCAAGCCAGCTAGGGCAAGGTGATGGTTCTTGATTCTTTATTTTTTAAAAATATATTTTATTGATTTTTCACAGAGAGGAAGGGAGAGGGATAGAGAGTTAGAAACATCGATGAGAGAGAAACATCGATCAGCTGCCTTCTGCACACCTCCTACTGGGGATGTGCCCGCAACGAAAGTACATGCTCTTGACCGGAATCGAACCTGGGACCTTTCAGTCCACAGGCCGACGCTCTATCCACTGAGCCAAACTGGTTCGGGCTGGTTCTTGATTCTTTATCTGATTGGGGGACCCTGCACCCATCATAGTACTTTGCTGCACCTGTCTTGACCTATTTTATTTTGAGGTACAGTTGACATACAACATTATATTATCTTTTTATATATTACAGATCACTTTTTCCTTTGAACATTATCTTAGCTCCCAACTTAAATATAACTTTTAGTTAATACCCTCCTATGTAATTTTAGCAATTTATGGAGGTATATTTATACCATTAGTCCATCTTGCTTTACACAAATAACTTTAAGTTTTTCAGGCTTTAATGTTAATGATTAGTCAGAACCATTATACTTTTAAGAAGAGTGCTATTAAAAAATAAGATTTTAAGAAAATTAACCTAGCAGTAAAATATGTACATTGGTTTTAAACTAAATTCTTGTGATTTTGCTTTTCAGTACAAATACAGAGACCTAACTGTACGTGAAACTATCAATGTTATTACATTATACAAAGATCTCAAACCTGTATTGGATTCTTATGGTGAGTTTACATAATAAAATATCAATCACTTACTTTGAGTTTGCTCCTTTTGTTAATTATTGTAGGTTTTTCATTTTCCTTTTAAGATTGTTGTTTTTTTCTATTGTAGGACTAAACCTCCACCTAATATAAGTGTTGGAGGGATAGAAAATTACAAGATCTAATAATAATGTCTTATATTTGTTTAGTTATTTTAAGTGTTAAAAGGGCACTCTAAGATATAGCTCTGCAAATTTAGACCTAGAGGGGATGTTAAAGATGTTTTAGTTAATCATTTCCCAAAGCATTATCCATAGTTGTGAAGAATGTTGCTGGGAGTTTGGGTTCTGTGGTTAAGTTTGAGTAGTGACAGATTAAACAGAGTTAAGTGGGCTTCTTTGCAGCAGTGTTGCAATGTTTCTCGGAGCCTTTAATATGCTACCTCACCAAGAGGGGAGAGAATATATTGTAGGGTATCCTAAAGTTAATTAGCTACTGACACATTCCTCCCTACTCCCAGCATCTCTGAATATTCTTAGGAAGACATTCAGCAACTATATGCTGGACCATCACTCATTTTGTAGATGAGGAAAACATTTTTAAAATATGCTTAATTCTGTAGCGTGCGTAGGTGACAGTTTCGTTATTGAGATGAGTGAAGTTGGGTTTTAAGTAAGAAATAACAATGCCTAAAGTTGTTCCTTTTTTAAAAATAGTCTTTTTGGCCCCACACCTTATGTGCCAGGGCCAAGAGCTCCTGTCCATTAGGAGACCCTTGGCACCGAGGACAAGGAGCTGAATTTGTAGCTGAGACTCTCACTCTAAACTCCCCTCACCCCTAGAGCTTTGAAAACATTAGGATCCTGCTGAGGAGAGGTGGGAGGCAACAGAGGGACAATCAGTCCTGAGTTTCCTGAACAACAAAGACGTGAACTTCAAGTTTTCTTTCAAACTTAGGGCACGATTCTACTTCATGTCCACGTACTGTCTAATGGTACCTAGATCTGCAAAAAAAAAAACTTGTCTTACCAAATTAGTTTATTTAAAACTGGCTTCAATGGGGTGGGGTGGGATGGAGGGGGACTGGAGCTAGAATTTTACTGTGACAGTTTTTACTTCATGCTAAAAGAGTAACAAAGACTCCAACATCATTGAACAAACCTTACATTAGCGTTATATGGCCAGACCATGTCCAAACCATTATCATCAATATGCTTTTAGAATAAAGTAAGTCATCATTTAAATAAGATGTGTTTTTTTAAAAAAAGAAAACAAAACCACAAAATCAGAATAAATTACACCATAGTTTGTAATTGTCAGTAGTAAGTAAAAGAACTAAAGGTCAACAGTATTTTGTTCTTGTACTTCCCATTACAGCCTTTTCCCTATGTGGTACAGAGGTAATTCCAAATCATTACAAATAATAGCAGCCAATATAATACAAATTATGTGTGCCTTATTTAATCAATTATAGTTAGAAAAACTTGTGTGACATGGTATGAGAAATATTCGTATTAAGAGGTGTCTATATTTCATTGTGAAAACTCTTTTTAAAAACTGGTTTGATGCTATGTTTGGGCTAAACATGGGGAATCTAAAATTTTATGATATTTAACATTTAGTATGGTATTAGTTCATAGTGTTTTTTACGTAATTTTATAATCGTGTTAGTTGGGGAAGCAGAGCTCATAATTACTGTGATTATAGCACTCATATTCATTTTTCCAAGTAATTCAAAGCATCTTTTCTTTACTCATTTAAAAACTGGTCACATTGAGTGAATCAACAAAGGATACTCTGTTATTTGTTAAAATGGATGATACATTTAACAAGTTAACGCATTTCAAGGGTAATAATGAGTTTTAACCAGCACTTCTGAAAGAATAACTTAATGGGAACATCTACAATGCTCATGTTTAAATCATTATTCTTTCCTTTCAGTTTTTAATGATGGCAGTTCCAGGGAACTAATGAACCTCACTGGAACAGTTCCTGTGCTTTATAGAGGTAAGTATCTTATGTAATTTATGTTTCCAGTATAGATGCATTTTGATTCACATAATATATTGTCAAAGAGTTAAAAGTAAATTAAACCTATTTCCTCATGATTTTCATGATGATGTAGAGATTTAACATCTGTTGAAATTGAACTTCATTTGGCAGCAGCACCTACTATTTCAGCTTACTCTTTCCCTTCCTACCAACATACAGTATATCAATAAGTGACTCCTTGTGCTGACGTTTCATAGATTCAGAGAATCTTAAAACTAGAATCTTACATGCCTCCTAGTTCAGCATTCCACCCCATTCAGACTTTTCTAACAGTGGTAGCTGCACAGTATAGTGGCTAAAATAGAGGCTTTAAAGTCAGATTTCTCAACTGAAAGAGATTCTATTACATAAAGCAAAGAGAACAAGATGACGTCATTGATTGAATAACTATCACTGAAAATGCCATATGAATTGGTCAACTTGTGGCCACCAATCAGCATCTGTTTGTTGGGTTAGCTTTGGCAACAGAATTTTATCACTTTCTGATAGGATACCATAATCCATGGTCTTCCTTGTATGACCCTTCTCAGTGAACATTATTAACTGAAATGTCGGGGGTCAAGTAGCAACGAATGGATTGAGTTGAAAGATAATTCATGAAGAATGCTTTTAGGGCAGCAAGCACACACTTAGCAGAGTAGTGATCAATTACCTACTGAATCCTACTGATGTATTTTACAAACTGAAAATTTAAGAAACTGATCTTAAACAGAACTTTGAAATATTAAAATATTTGTTGTGATTTTTAAAAAGTGTTACTTACTTATAGCTCTCTCTTGCTCGTCTACTAAGCCATTATTGAAAAATAATAAAAAATGGAGTAACTGTAGTTTCTTTCTCTCTCAGGTAATACATATAATATTCCAATATGCCTGTGGCTGCTGGACACATACCCATATAATCCCCCTATCTGTTTTGTTAAGCCTACTAGTTCAATGACTATTAAAACAGGAAAGCATGTTGATGCAAATGGGAAAATATATCTTCCTTATCTACACGAATGGAAACATGTAAGTATTAACAGTGTTCTGTGAATTTGTTGTATTTTATATATTTTACGTACTGGCATCTACTTTTTGTTAACACTCAAAGAGGATTCCAGGGAGGAGATAAGTTCATATAAGATCACAATTGCTGAGCTGAGTAATCAGAAAAGGCTCTCCAGAACAAATATAGTCATGTACCCTGTGACAACATTTCAACCAATAACAGATCACATATACGATGGTGGTCACATAAGATAATGGAGCTGGAAATTCCTATTGTCCAGTGATGTAGACATCCTAACATTATAGCACAATGCATAACTCATGTTTGTGGTCATGTTGGTATAAGCAAACCTACTACGTTGCTAGTCATATAAAAGTATAGCATATACAATTACAGTAGTAGGCTATTCCATCTAGGTTTGTGAAAGTGCACTCTGTGATGTTCACACAATGATGAAATCACTAACAACGCATTTCTCAGAATGTATCCCCGTTGTTAGGTGTCACATGACTGTATATCTTATGTTTGTATAGAGCTTGGTAATTTACAGAATACACACAGTCACTTTTATTTGCTTGAATTGAACCTTTAAGAATAGGTAGAATTCATACAGTAGGAAGTGCATTTTAAAAAATAGTATACTGATGACATATATTTGTTTAACTGTTCAAATCTCATTACTCAGAGTGTTTCTTTCAAGAAGTAATAGGAAACTTTTGTTTCTACCTCTGATGGTAAAGCTCTGGCAGACCAGTGTTCTTATCAAAATAACTAGAAAAAAACACAAAGTACAAACAACATCTCTAAGGCTTTGGAAAACTGTTGAGGCAATAAGATTTAAGGGACAAGATCCACTAGTGAAGAGAACTGCAAGAGATAAGCCGACATTCTGCCAATTTCCCCTGGGAGTATTTAGTAATTTTTGCCACAGGGTAAGAGGCTGAGAATCTGGGCAGAGGGCCTTCGCTGAGAGGCAAAGAAACCTGCAGAGTTTCTAGCCATTTCACAAGGCTGAAAAGACAACAGTTGTTGTTCTGTATGCCAACACAGCCAGTCCTTTAGGAACCAAAATTTGGGAGAAGGGGAAGTTACAAAGAAATAAACAGGCCCGGCCAGCATAGCTCAGTGGCGGAATGTCGACCTAGGAACCAGGAGGTCATAGTTCGACTCTGGTCAGGGCATATGCCCAGGTTGTGGGTTCGACTCCCAGTAGGGGGCAAGTTGGAGGCAGCCAATCAATGATTTGCTCTCATCATTGATGTTTCTATCTCCCATCCTTCCTCTCTGAGATCAATAAAAATGTATTAAAAATAAATAAATAAACAAGATAATCTGCATTTTCCCCTTAAGGGATATGCTGGATTCCTAAGCTTCAAAGACAAGATGCTAAAAAGCTAACCAGCCCTGGCCAGTTTTTCTTAGTGGTTACAGCGTCAGCCCAAGAACCAAAGGGTCTTGGGTTTGATTTCTGGTCAAGTGATTTCTGAGATAGCCTGCTTATGATTTCAGAGTTTATAATACTATCTTTAATAAAAATTAATCTAAGAATATGTGTTTCCAAGGTAACATCATCTTTTAAAGGCCTTAATATTTGTGACTACTGCTGTGTTCATTCCTGAATTTGTAACAGAACACTTAATTTGTTCATTTGAGATATGTTTTGGTTAGCTCTATGGAGTCAAACGAATAATACTACTACCTGAATTTTGCAGTATATTCTTTTGGTTACTGCTTTTTTTAATATACAGTAGCCCCCTGTTATCCATTGGGGTTACATTGCAAGACCCCCAGTAGATGCCTAAAACTTCAGATAGTACCGAAGTACATATATCATGTGGCTTTTTTCATATACATACATATTTATGATAAAGTTTAATTTATAAATTAGGCACAGTAAGAGATTAACAGTTATAACACTATACTATAATACAATTTATGTGAACGTGATCACTTGTTTCAGAGAATCCCTTGATGAAGTGTTCAGAGAGGCTCAGTGCTTTCTGATGCAACATGTTACCGTCAGTTGGAGCACATTTTCTGTTCATGTCTTCTATCCACAAATTTTATTTTTAAAGATTTTTTTATTGATTTTTATTTTTTTTATTTTTTAAAATATATTTTATTGATTTTTTTACAGAGAGGAAGGGAGAGAGATAGAGATTTAGAAACATCGATCAGCTGCCTCCTGCACACCCCCTACTGGGGATGTGCCCACAACCAAGGTACATACCCTTGACCGGAACCGAACCTGGGACCCTTCAGTCCGCAGTCTGACACTCTATCCACCGAGCCAAACCAGCTAGGGCATTTTTATTGATTTTTAAAGAGAGAGGAGGGGAGAGGGAGAAAAAAAAATCAATCAGCTGCCACCTGCATGCCCCTCACCAGGGATGAGCCTGCAACTCTGGCATGTGCCCTGACCAGGAATCAAACCAGCAACCAACTAAGCTATGAGTCAGGGCTCCCACAAATTTAATGCCCTTTCCATCTTTACTAAACCACTTTATCACACACTGTGGCCATAACTTTTGCAGTTTGAAGTGTTGCAGCAAAACTAGCATGAACTTCTTTTTCTGTAGTTTCCATTTAATATTTAGGACCATGGGTAACAAACTGCAGACGTGAAATCTTAGATAAGTGGGGAATACTATACATGAAGCAGCAGACTTGCTACACATAAATAAGTAATAAGTAAAAAAAAAAATCACATAGCTCTATTAATTCAATGAAAATTTTGTGTTTGGGGGTGCTGCAAAGAAAATTATCAAGCTGAGTTGAAAACTGGTAAGAAATGGCCAGACTTCCTTTTTGCCAAAAATTAAATCTGTAGCTGACTTAAATTTGTTTTTTGTTTTTAGCCTCAGTCAGACCTGTTGGGGCTTATTCAGGTCATGATTGTGGTGTTTGGAGATGAACCTCCAGTCTTCTCTCGACCTACAGTTTCAGCGTCTTATCCACCATACCAGGCAACAGGGCCACCAAATAGTAAGTAGAATTGAGATTTGGTTTTTAAACTCAGAAACAAAAGACAGAAAACCTTGTTAACAAAATGTTTTTAATGACTTCACTTTGCTTTCTAGCTTGTCAAGTTAGTGGATTTTTTGGAGATATTCTGAGGCCTCACATCTGCATGTACAGATTCCCACCAAAGACTGGCATTTGGGCTTTCGTTTGTGGGTAGAAATCTAACTCTGGTGTGCTGCATTCCAAAATGGGGGAGAAAGAATGCTGGAGTAGAGCTAGAATTTTTTAAAAATTATGCATGCCATAGAATAGCCTTATTTGGTCATTTATGGAAGCAGATAAAACTTGAAAGGTAGTCTGAACTCTCCTTTCCTTTGCAACTCCAGGGTCAGTGTTGTAGATAAGAATCAAAAACAAAGTCTTAAATCATTCACATTCAGCTATTCTGGGTATACACAATTGGACATCTAGCTCTCAGTTTTCTTCTCTTTAGTACAGCCAATTCATGATTTTACTTTGAGGGAAAGGCACGGGGTCATAGAGTCAATACCAGTTCTCCCCTAATTGGTGTACATTATCTCAACTATTTTTTTTTTTTAATAATTCTTAAAATCACCCTGGATAATTGAGAATTGGTTGTACTTGTTTGATTTTAATAAACCTGCATTGATTTCATTGTTTTGAGTTGTGATTATATTTTATAAATTTTGCTTAAGATTATAATTAACCAGACTTATTTATCTTATAAGTCAGATTACATGAGCTTTAATTTTTCTGCTGAAAATTATTCTTCCTTTTTAATCCATTCTGTCTTGAGGAGTATCTTGACTCAGAAACTGAATGCAAATTTAATAGAAAGAACTTTCTGAACCCATTTACTTTTCCTTTCCTGCCTTCCCAGAGTAAGTTTGGTTTTAGAATTTAGTACCTCTTTTAATGAAAATTCTAGGTATTATTCATCTTAAATTCTGTTGTCTCCAGTACCCAAGACTATGTAATCTTGCTCATATGTCTTTTAAAAATCAAATATTTCTTATTTCATTATTCATGTTTATTTGCTCAAATAACATAGCGGTGACTACTTAAGATAAAGCTAGCCTTTTCAGAAATTTACGCAGTCTCCTGAGCAACATTTTTCCCCTAAATTTTTTTCAGTTTTATATTGACATTGGAAGCATAACGTTCTAGAAAGAGACCACATTGAAGAGGGTACTACTGGAATTCAATTTTGCGAAATGATCTAGAACTAGTTTAAGTAAATTACTAACTAAAAGACCAATTTATTGCCCATCCTCTCCAGTTTTAATATTTTTATACATTTAAACAATATTATTAGGTATAATTTTAAAGAAATTAAAGTTTGAATTTTGTTCCCCGCATCAAGGAATAGCTCAGAAATTTGGGTACATACTTAAATAAATATCTTCTAGTTGAGAAATCATATACTTCTATATCACTATTATCATTAGTCAAAACACTTTTTAAAAAATACATTTTTTTATTGGTTTTGGAGAGTAAGGGAGAGGGACATAGAAACATCAGTGATGAGAGAATCATTGATTGATTGATTGGCTGTCTCCTGCATGAAAACACTTTTGATCTATTTTAGGGTAACTTTCACGCTTTAAAAAGTGTTATGTTCAAATCTCGTTTTTGACAACTAACAGTCAACTTTTATTGAATGGACCTGGCCAGCATGGCTTATTGGTTGACCTATGAACCAGGAGGCCACATGCCCAGATTGCAGGCTTGATCCCCAGTGCGGGGCAAGCAGGAGGCAGCTGATCAGTGATCTCTCTCATCATGTTTCTATCTCTCCTTCTCTCTTCCTCTCTGAAATCAATTAAAATATTTATTTTAGAAAAATATTTATTGAATGATAACAATGAGACACAGTTAAGCACTTCATATTCATTGTTATTTAATCCTTAAAATAACCCTATTCATTATTGTATTTGTATCCCATTATGTTCTGGCTCTAAAATGACTTCACTTCATTATATGCTTCCCTGCCAGTGTTCACTCCAAATAGCATTTGTTTCCCAAAATCAAAATTTGAAGGCTTTGGTAGAATTGTTAGCTTTTCAGAACCTCAGAAAAGGAAAATTGCTTGTAACTATGAGGTGGTGGTTTATATGTGTGAGAGAGAAACTAGCATGGGGGTATTAACTGGTTATGTATGTTGCTGACACTTAATAGTGGCCTCATCCTTTGATGTTCATAAAGATCAACTGTGCTTAGCCCCTAGGAAAAAAGATATTTTATGTCATCTACTAATTGTGACATTTTGGGAGGTTCTTATCTTTCTGAAATAGCATTGAACACCATTAGCTTCAGAAAAATTTTACTTAGGACATGGATAGATTCATCCTAACTAGAAGACTATGAACACTGGTACTCAGAGATGTATGCTCGGCAACTCCGATAAAGACTTCTGTGGTCCTGGGTGAGAGTCCAGCATACTTCTCCCACCTCTGTTGCCTTCATATACCATTCCTCTACTAGATCACTTTTGTTTACCCCCACCTCCTAGGTTTAAATTACCTGCCTCCTGTATGACTTCCTCTGTCGTAACACATCACTCTGTACTATTATTCCTTGCTTGCTTATCTCCCTGACTAGACTATAAGCAATTTGCGGCCAATAATTCCTTTTTATTTTCCCATCAAATTCCCAGTGCCTGTCACATAGAAGGCACTAAAATACTGATTGGATTAAGGATAATTCATTGTTATGTTCAGTGAGAAAAATTTCACTGAGGACATTGATTCTAAGACAGCTCATTTCCATTTAACATCAGAGTTCTGTTTTCTTCCTCTATGTTGATTAGCCTCTTGGCACGACTGACTAGTTCTGTCATTGGTGTTCTCTTTAAAACATATGTAAAACATTCTTTAGGCTTGCTAGATTTGAGCTTTTTTCCCCTAGTATTCCCAAGCTTTTGTTTTAAACTATTCTAGCTGAATGTAAGTTTTGTACAGGACTTCTCATAGTAATTTGAAGTCTTTTAAAGTCCTCAATCAAGCCAACAAAACCAGCTGTGCTAATCGGTCAACATAGTCTTAAAAGAAATATAATAAGATTTCTTAGATATAATACAGAGGTCACTAAGAAGCTGACATTGGACCAGAGTTACCTTCTTCTAAATTCCAAATTAAACCAGTTCCTGTCTCAAATTGGAGACTTCTTGAGAGCTTGCAGAGCTGACCAGGTTGACCTATTTGCCAGTAGTCCTTGTTGGGATTGTCACCTGTGTTGTCTTAACTCTTGTTTAATGCTTTGAGAATTATGTGATTTACAGAGCATTATGCTTGAAGTAAAGAACTAACGTGGGTGAAGTGTTTGTTTTGTTTTGTGCTGAGATTTGGATTCTTTAAGTGTATGAAATTTTTGATTCTTTAACTGTGTGAAATTTTGCTACGGTTTGACAGTGATGTATATCTCATGTGATCACTTATGTACCAGAACTATGAATATTATTTTAAAATGTTAAAACTTATTTTCAGCTTCCTACATGCCAGGCATGCCCAGTGGAATCTCTTCATACCCATCTGGATACCCTTCCAATCCCAGGTAATCAAAAATTTATTTTCTTAATAACTTAGAAATTCTGTTGATGTAGAGTCAAAATAATAGGTGCCAGGGCATTAAACTAAATTTAGTTAACAATTTAATGAAAGTAAAATTGGGTGTATTAGAATTTTATGGTATGTACACAGCTCTAAAGGAGTTTTTGCCATTTTAGAGAAACGTGCTCTGTCCCATTTATAGAGAGGAAAGGGAGAGGACAATGACAATGATCTTTGATTGGCTTTGGACCTTGAAATTCTTGCTGCTTCCCTTAGGGAACAGTGTAAGTGACTCAAAGGTTAAAGGAATACAACTTTTAACGAATTCAACCAGGAGAATAATATTTTAATACCCTTTTTAAAAACTTAAATTTCTGGCCTGGCCAGTGTGGTTCAGTGGTTGAGCGTTGACCTATGAACCAGGAGGTCACAGTTCAATTCCAATTCAGGGCACATGCCCAGGTTGCGGGCTCGATCTCCTGTGTGGTCCTTGCAGGAGGCAGCCAATCACTGATTCTCATCATTGATGTTTCTGCCTCTCTCTCCCTCTCCCTTCCTCTCTGAAATCAATAAAAATATTTTAAAACAAAAAAACAAAAAAAACCCAACCTCTTTAAATGTGTACTTGTTCCATTGGTAATCTAGGAATAGTTTTGAAAGGTGGTCTTTGGGCAGACTTCAAATGAAAGACTGGCACATACTGGTGCCTGAATGAGATTTCCAGCTACTATAACAATTAACAAGAAATTTTTACCCTGCTAACTCTTCTTAGGGCCAGATAACCCTCACAGATAAATGCAGTCAGATTTCCTGAACAGATTACTGCTATGGCTAAATATATAGATTTACATATATAATATGTAGGATCTTATAACTTAAATTTAGGAAACTTATTTATTTCTGGGTCTTTCTCTTAATCTCAGAGACTAGCTCTCTAAGGTAGTATGTGTTCAGTCACATTAGACAGGTAAGCAGAGATTAGATGAACATCTGTCAGGTGCAATAGAGAAGGATTCCTATGATTATAATACATAAGCAGTCGTACGTTTTAGATTTTTTGAGGCCCTTAATTTTCTGATTAAGTTCTAGAATTGGAATCCTGTATGAAGCCCTGAAATTACAGCCTATAATTAGCAGTTGCTAGTAAGAAGGAACTTAAGATGTGTAGGGAATAGTTGTTGGAAGGACAAGAGGGAAATGGACTTCTGAATAATAAAGCCATTGCAAAGAAACTTGTCAATAAAAATGAAGATGTTGACAGAAATGTAACCTTTACCCACTTATCATATGTAACAATAAAAGTGTGTTTTGTGAGATTGTTTGTAAGAAGTTTCTTTTTGAGACAGTTATTTTTCAAAGATTTGATTTTTTTTCCTGTGAAACATAACTTTTCATCTCAAAGCATACCATGCTAATGAGTGTGAAGGTAACTGTATTCACATGGCCATCGATATCTCTCTGTATAAGAGGTCTTGGCAGAAGAGCCAGAACCTCTTTCTCTTCTCCCTTTGTCCTAAAGGAGAATTAATAAATCAGTGACTGAAGAAGAATCTTTATCTTAAAACAATGGCTATGAGAGACTTTTTTTCTTTTCTTTTTTTGAGAGTCTTTATTCTTGCTATAAAAAGTTGGACTAGTTGATCTCTAAGGTCTCTTCCAAATCTTAAGAACTTTTCAGTTTTATTTAGCATCTGCAGGATGTATACAAGGAAACTAAAAGGTATGTCAAGAATGGTTGTCCCAGTTTTGATATGTGTATTAGCAGCATATATCAACATAATAAAAGCTACATATGACAAACTACAGCCAACATCATAATCAATGGGCAAAAACTAAAACCATTTCCCTTAAGCACCACTCCTGTTCAGCATAGTACTGGAAGTACTAGCCACTGCGATCAGACAAGAAAAAGAAATGAAAGGCATCCAAATTGGAAAAGAAGAAGTAAAACTGTCCTTATTTGCAGATGACATGATACTGTACATAGAAAACCCTAAAGACTCCATCAAAAAATTATTAGACTTAATAAATGAATTCGGCAATGTAGCAGGATACAAAATTAATGCCAAAAAAAATCTAAGGCATTTCTTTACACCAATAGTGAACTTACAGAAAGGGAGACTAAAAATGCAAACCCATTTACCATCGCACCAAAGAAATTAAGATACCTAGGAATAAACTTAACTAAGGAGGTAAAAGACTTATATGGGAAAAACTACAGGACACTGAAAAAAGAGAGGAAGACATAAATAGATGGAAGAACATATGTTCATGGATTGGTAGCATCAACATCATCAAAATGTCCATACTACACAAAGCAATCTATAGATTCAATGCAATCCCCATTAAATTACTAACAGCATATTTCACAGATCTAGAACAAACGTTTCAAATATTCATCTGGAATAAAAGAAGACCTCGAATAGCTACAGCAATCCTGAGAAAGAAGAACAAAGTAGGTGGGATCTCAATACCAGATATCAAGCCGTATTACAAAGCCACTGTTCTTAAAACAGCTTGGTACTGGCACAAGAACAGACATATAGATCAATGGAATAGAATAGAGAACCCAGAAATCGACCCAAACCACTATGCCCAATTAATATTCGACAAAGGAGGCAAGAGCATACAATGGAGTCAAGACAGTCTTTTCAATAAATGGTGTTGGGAAAATTGGACAGATACATGCAAAAAGATGAAACTAGACCACCAACTCACACCATACACAAAAATAAACTCAAAATGGATAAAAGACTTAAACGTAAGATGGGAAACCATAAAAATACTAGAGGAATCCACCGGCAGCGAAATCGCAAACATGCCGAAGGAATTTCTTCTTTGATACTGCTCCTAGGGCAATGGAAACTAAAGAGAAAATAAACAAATGGGACTACATCAAAATAAAAAGCTTTTGCACAGCAAAGGAAACCATCAGCAAAACAACAAGAAAGCCCACTGCATTGGAGAACATATTTGCCAATGATATCACTGATAAGGGTTTAATCTCCAAAATTTACAGGGAACTCATGCAACTTAACAAAAGGAATATAAGCAATCCAATCAAAAAATGGGCAAAGGACCTAAATAGACACTTTTCGAAAGAGGACATGCAGAAGTCCGAAAGACATATGAAAACATACTCAAAGTCACTAATTATACGAGAGATGCAAATCAAAACGACAATGCGGTATCATCTCACACCTGTCAGATGGCTATCATCAACAAATCAACAAACAACAAGTGTTGGAGAGGATGTGGAGAAAAAGGAACCCTTCTGCACTGCTGGTGGGAATGCAGACTGGTGCAGCCACTGTGGAGAACAGTATGGAGTTTCCTCAAAAAACTAAAAATGGAACTCCCATTTGACCCAGTGATCCCACTTCTAGGACTATATCCCAAGAAACTAGAAACACCAGTCAGAAAGGATATATGCATCCCTATGTTCATAGCAGCACAATTCACCATAGCTAAAATTTGGAAACAGCCTAAGTGCCCATCAGCAGATGAGTGGATTAAAAAGCTGTGGTACATATACACAATGGAATACTACGCTGCGGTAAAAAAGAAAGAATTCTTGCCATTTGCAACAGCATGGATGGAACTGGAGAGCATTATGCTAAGTGAAATAAGCCAGTCAGAGAAAGATAAATATCACGTGATCTTACTCATTTGTGGAATATAGAGAACAACATAGACTGACGAACAGGGACAGACCCAAAGACAGAAACAGCGATCAGATTATCAATCCCAACAGGGAAAGTAGGGGAGGGGGGGTGGGTAAGGGGAAGAGATCAACCAAAGGACTTGTATGCATCCATATAAGCCAAACCAATGGACATGGACAACAGGGGGATGAGAGCATGAGTGTGGGGGGGAGGTTGGGGGTTAATGGGGGGATGAGGTCACATTTGTAATACCTTAACCAGTAAAGAAATTTTAAAAAGAGTATTAGAAAACAGTTCCTGGTATCAGAAAAGACAGAAAATGGTAAGTGCTGTGATAAATAAACAGATCTTTAAAAGAAGGTGTCACATCTGGTTTGGAAGTGGGAGCTTAGAGATAGCTTCATAAATGCAAGTACTGGTTTTTAATGATGACCTTAAGAAAATTAGGTGTTTAGAAGTAGATGGAGCAGCAAAGAGTAATAACATTTGATAACTGAGAGGAAATTTATTATCAAGTCCAGTCCACTCAAGTTTTATGCAAGCCAAAAAAATAAAAATAAAAATAAAAACCAGGAAAGAATAGGGAAACACTTTAGTGTGGCTGGAAAATACAGAGTTATGAGTAAGGGAATTGAAGAGAATTAGGTAGGTACAACTTTCATAGGTATTACACATCTCCCAAAACCTTCCCTGATCTCCTCTAACTAGTATTGATTTTCTGTTCTCCTTCTCCTGAACTTTGATTTAGCATGTTATTTCCTTTATCCTATCAAGATTTTTTAAAAAATATATTTTATTGAATTTTTACAGAGAGGAAGGGAGAGAGATAGTTAGAAACATCGATAAGAGAGAAACATCGGCCAAAACCGGTTTGGCTCAGTGGATGGAGCGTCGGCCTGCGGACTGAAAGGTCCCAGGTTCGATTCCGGTCAAGGGCATGTACCTGGGTTGCGGGCACATCCCCAGTGCGAGATGTGCAGGAGGCAGCTGATCGATGTTGCTCTCTCATCGATGTTTCTAGCTCTCTATCTCTCTTCCTTCCTCTCTGTAAAAAATCAATAAAATATATTTAAAAAAAAAAAAAAAAAAAAGAGAGAAACATCGATCAGCTGCCTCCTGCACATCTCCCACTGGGGATGTGCCCACAACCCAGGTACATGCCCTTGACCGGAATCAAACCCGGGACCTTTCAGTCCGCAGGCCGACGCTCCATCCACTGAGCCAAATCGGTTTCGGCAAGATTTTTTTTTACAGGGATCTTGCCCTGTAAAATTAGTAATATCTTGAGGAAGAAATGGATTCACATCTTAGCTTCTGCCTCAAGTACTGACATGGTGCCTTAAATATAATAGTAAATTTTGAAGAGATACATAAAGAAAAAGGAACATAAAAATGTTGGAAATTTTTTTAAAAAATACACTTAGATCAAAAAGGGCTCTTTAAAAACCTGAAAGAGAGTTGGTACCTAGGGCAAATTGCTTAATAACATGCAAAGGTAGAAAATAGTCCAGTAATCCCCTTTATCTGCGATTTTGCTTTCCATAGTTCGTTACCCACAGCCAACCATGGTCCAAAAATATTAAATGGAAAATTCAGAAATTAAGAGTTTATAAGTTTTCAGCTGCATGGCGTTCTGAGTGCCATGATTAAATCTTGCACTGTCTCACTCCGCTTTGCCTAGGACATAAATTAGCCCTTTGTACAGTGTACCCATGCTGTATACGCTACCTGCCCATTAGTCACCTAGTAACCCTCTTAGTTATCAAATCAGCTGTCTCACAGTATCACAGTGCTTGTGTTCAGATAGCTCTTCTTTTACTCAGTAATGGCTCCAGAATGCAAGAGGAGTGATACTATTGTCAGGAATATTGTAAATGGTATTTATGAAACAATGTTAGAAGATAGGAGGAGAATGCTTCTAAGGAAAGTTCCTTCCAACTCTATGTGAATGCACGAATAACACAAAGTTTCTATAGAATGAGAAGAAAAATTTTAAAACTATTTAGGTAGTATTTTCAGATCAAATATTAACAAAGGTTATCAATGAACCACAGGTAAAAACTAAATAGTGTAATTTCCCTATTTGCTAGGAAATCAGAATGAAAAAATTCTCTCACAAAATATTTTTTGCTTCCCATTCTGATGCTGTTGAACTGCCCTTAGACTCAGCGGTTCTCAACTTGTGGGTCGCGAACAATGAAAATACATCCTGCATATCGGATATTTACATTATGATTCATAACAGTAGCAAAATTACAGTTATGAAGTAGCAACAAAAATAATTTTATGGTTGGGGGTCACCACAACATGAGGAGCTGTATTAAAGGGTCGCGGCATTAGAAAGGTTGAGAACCACTGCGTCTAGTTGCTTTCTGTTGCTATGAAGGTTACCTTCAGATAACCAGGGCCAAGCAAGAGCATTTTAAGCATTCACTTTGAGACTAAAGCTAGTGTCGTTTATGGAATTTTTTTTTAAATTGGACATCCTTAGCCTCTAGAGATGAGGAGGACATTTTTTAAAATATATGTATTTTATTGATTTTTTTACAGAGAGAAAAGGAGAGAGATAGAGTTGGAAACATCGATGAGAGAGAAACATCAATCAGCTGCCTCCTGCACACTCCCTACTGGGTATGTGCTCACAACCAAGATACATGCCCTTAACCGGAATTGAACCTGGGACCCTTGAGTCCACAGGCCGATGCTCTATCCGCTGAGCCAAACCGGTTAGGGCTTATTTATGGAATTTCTATAGAACGTTGCTTGAATAGACACCTGTAGCTCCAAAACTGTGAAGTCATGAACTAGTAAATGAATGACCTGTCAAGTTTAACTTCCTGAATGGGGTTCTAAAGACACTGTAGTGTTGGGTCATCTTAATATTTAATGTTTTCCGTTCTTCTCTTTAGTGGTTACCCAGGCTGTCCTTACCCACCTGGTGGTCCGTATCCTGCCACAACAAGTTCCCAGTACCCTTCTCAGCCTCCCGTGACCACTGTTGGTAAGTAGCCTTAAAAATTGTATTTCTCCACATAAGGAGAGTGAGTCTCCTGTTGTGAAGAGTACATTTCACTTTTTTTATTGAATAAATTTGACCTGTACCATTGTGTAAATTAAGGAGTACAGCATGCTACTTTGATACATTTATATGTTGTAATCCTGCCATTGTAGCAATGCCACTTATGAAATTATAATACAATATACTGCACACTAGATCTAGTGCCTTAGCAGGGTCAGGCCAAATGATTTCTCGTGGGCCAGACGTTTTCCACCCCTGTTAGCAGGTAAAAAAATATTAAAATTCCCTGTCCAGGTTGTTCATTTGGTTAGAACATCTTCTTGATTCGCCAAGTTGCGTATTTGATCCCTTATCAGGGCATATACAAGAATCAACCAATGAATGCATAAATAAGTGGAACAGTGTTTCGCTCTCTCCCTTCTTCTTTCTCTCTAAAAGCAATAAAAATGTTAAAGAATGTTAAAATTTTTTCTTAAGATGTTTAAGGGGGTGGTGGGGGGGAATTGCTTTGTTTGAGAAGGAAACCAGAGGAGGAGAATCTTCCACCATATTTTTTGTTGTTTATGTAAACAATCTCTTTAAATGTCAGGGTTTATTGAATTTTGAACTTCAGTGTGGGTTTTCTCTTTTGGCATTTACATTTCAGATCTTAATTATAATTCTTTTTAGAAAGCAGGTGGATTTTTTTAAAATATATTTTATTGATTTTTTACAGAGAGGAAGAGAGAGAGATAGAGAGTTAGAAACATCGATGAGAGAGAAACATCGATCAGCTGCCTCCTGCACATCCCCCACTGGGGAAGTGCCCACAACCCAGGTACATGCCCTTGACCGGCATCGAACCCAGGACCTTTCAGTCCACAGGCCGACGCTCTATCCACTGAGCCAAACCGGCTTCGGCAGCAGGTGGATTTAAAGTACTCAAATATGCTGTGTAAAATGGTCTGTCTGTGAGAGGAAAGGAATAGGTCTGTCTTGGCATTTCTAGCCTCCATAGATGAACTGTAGTCTTCGTAGAAAACCAGGCAACTGCTGCCACAGTGGGGTTCCCATTTTGAGTGTTAATGGCTTTAGCTAGGAACTTATTTGGTGCTATGTGGTAGCATTTGTCTTAACATATAAGAGAAACAGTGTAAATTCCAGGATTTAAATGTTTTTAGAGATGGGTATCTGAAACTTTATCCTAAGTATAACTTTTTGTAAATTCAGAATGACCAGAGTTTGTTAATGGAAGAGGTAGAGCTGGTTATGGAAAAAAGCAGTATCTAGCACAGCGGTCAACAATCTTTCGGACCTCACGGACCACCGGTTTGGCGACCACTGATCTAGCAGGTCGTTATTTACAGGACCTTCAAGAAGTTTGCCTTTCATAGGTTTTAATTAGCATAACTTCAATGTTGTAGCAAGTGTAGATCATAAGTTTAGGAATGAGGTTTGATGTGAAGGCCAGCAAGTAGAAGTTTACAACAGCAACAAAATTTCTGGTAAAAATAAGAATTACAGATGGATTATAGCAGTGTTTCTTAACCTCAGGAACCTTTTTAGACATTTTTTTCTTAATCATCCCCCCCCCCCCCCCCCATGAACTGTTAATACCATAGTTTATACTGTATATCTGTTTATGTGCTATATATCTCCAATTTATACATAAAAGGAGCAAGATTTTTTTTAATCTCCTCAAAGCCAATTTTCATGAACTAGAGAAGCAATGTCACAGGCATTGAGAATGTGCATGGATTACAGTGATGGTGGCTAAAAGTGGACTAGAACTCAGAGGTAAGAACTAGAGAAAACGAGTTCAAAGATTATCTGAGGTTTGGGGTTAGGAAAGAGGTAATCAATGGACCTTTCCTTAGCCAAGAACAGAGCTTAACCAGTGAACCAGAACAAAAGCAGAGGAGATAAGGCAGTCACTGTGCTTTTAGACGCGTGCAAATTAGAAAGAGGGATACATGAAAGCTTAAAAGCACCTGGTCCTTCAAAGGGATCTGGAAGAAAGCAAGTTGTCTTGCTGAGAAAGGTTAGTACTTTTGAAGTGTGAGAAATCAGGCACGTATTTAAAGGGGTCTGGATTCTTATTCCAAAGGAGAGAATAAGTGAAGACTTCCATCTGATGGTTTCAATCTTCTTTGAAAATGTTCTGAGGATTTTTGTTACATTTTGGCAGATGAGGCCTTTGGAGTTAGAAGTCCTGGTAATCTGATAGATCTGAGAGGAAAATAAGAAAAATTGAGTGAAGGGAGCCTAGAGGTGATGCAGTAGCTGGTAAATTCCTGAGAACACTCTGGAAAAGTTAGGTACTAAGAAGCCATAAATAATAAGACCTCAGTTTTAACTGGGAAAATATGATTAGCCTCTAGCTTTACAATTCTGAACTCCAAAGCACAGGTTGTCTGAGTTAATACTTCTGTTTCTCAGAAAAATGAAATAAGCTGAAATACTTTGGTAAGATCAGAAGTGAATTCTAGAAAGTATATACTATGGATTTGTGTGTTAGTAATCAACCAAAAGCAGGAATTGCCTCTGGTAGGATGGATACTGTTTGGGCTCTCCTCAGCAATAAGTTTCTAGTGGAAAGAAGTCGAGACCCTGGTAGGTAGAACTAGGAATCTGATATTGGGCTCTTCCTTGTGCATAAGCAGTGTCCTTTGAACAGATGGACAAAGGACACTCCTCAGGAAAACCTGGCCATGTGAGACACTGTACTAATTTTCACTTGCAAGAGAAAGAAAATTCAATTTAGAAAAACAAAAACAGTCCTTCTGGGGTGGAAACAAGAGAAAGGGGTGGGGAGCAAAACTTTTAACACCCATGACCCCTGAGAACACCAACGTCTCCTCCCCATGTCATTTTCGAAGGCCCAGAAGAGCACTCAGGGTAACCTGGGTATGGAACAGCTTCTGGGAGAAGAGACCGGTTTATGGAATAGTGGGAGTTGTGATCAAATGGGACACTGAAGAGCATGTGTGGAGCTGGTTGTGTTGTGGTTTGGACAGCAGGTTCCTTTTACATCTGTAACTTGGGGCCAGGAAGGGGCTTGTAATAGATGGAAACAAGTGGTGAGAGTTTAGGTACATTCTTACAAACTAAAGGGGCTTTTTCCCTGATGAGTGAATTCATTGTCAAGGTGATAAAAATTTTCAGCTCAAAGTGGAGGTATACTTCCTTAGTCTGTAATCATTCCTATGCATTGGAGGCAATAAAAGGTAAACATACTTAGAGTAATTCCCCACATAGTATTCCATCATCGAACATAATTGAAAATCAAATGCCATTTATACATTTGCTGATTTAGGACCTTAAGTGAAAAACATTGATAATTATAAAGAGAATCCTTACTTATGTTAAATGCAGGACATTTTGTGGGTGTTTTTTTTTTTTTTTTTTTGGTTTTAAATGTGTTGTTAGTGTTGAAAGTATTACAGATGCCTCCCTGCCCCGTTTTTTTCTCATTGACCCCATCCACCCTGCACCCACCCCTCCCAGGCCTTCACCACCCAGGACCTTTTGAAGAAAATATCTGCAGCATTTATTTGATCTGAAATGTGCAAGGACATTATGTAAGACACTGGCTAGGAAAAGTCATTTAGAAGAGAATAGTAAAGAATCCGAGAGTAAGTTTATCAGCTGTTGAGATTTTCTGGATGTCATTGTCTTGCTCATTGGTTCTGGTCAAGAGAAAGGAGTAGCCCTGGCTGGTGTGACTCATTTGGTTGTAACACTGTCCCATGCACCAAGAAGTGGCAGGTTCGATTCCCAACCAGGGCACATATTCAGGTTGCCAGTCCCATCCCTAGTAGGGTGTGTATGAGAGGCGATTCAAGTTTTTCTCTCTTCTTCCCCCCTTCTCTCCTCCCTGTCTCCCTCCTTTCCTTTCCCGCTCTCAAAAAAAAAGTGAAGGAATAAAGCCTTGCAGAAGGGAAGCCTTATTAACCCGTACATTAGGGACTCTTCCTGGTCTGTCCTGTTACAGGCTTCTCACATGGGTTCCTGTCTCCTTCAGTTTAGCAGTGAGGCCTGAGAATGGTCTTGGCCTAAATAAAATGCTTTTCATTGGTATAACTTTGTTGTTGAGAAATATGTGAATTGATAACCTCTTGAAGGAAAAGTATTTCTGAATCAACTCAGATTTCAAAGTTATTTATGGAATTGTAACATTTAAACGTTCTTCATTCCTCCTACTTCGAAAGTGTCAGCTTATACTTTGTCCTGTTTTTGAAGGTTCCTGTGAAAGAAATAGAAGGACTTGGGAAATAAGTGTGTTTTGCCCTATTCTCCTACAGGTCCCAGTAGGGATGGTACAATCAGTGAGGACACCATTCGAGCTTCTCTCATCTCAGCGGTCAGTGACAAACTGAGATGGCGGATGAAGGAGGAAATGGATCGCGCTCAGGCAGAGCTCAATGCCCTGAAACGAACAGAGGAAGACCTGAAAAAAGGTCACCAAAAACTGGAAGAGATGGTTACCCGTTTAGATCAAGAAGTAGTAAGTAACTCACTGAATAGTTGCAATTTTTAGATTGAATGGTAGAGGCAGTGTTACCTCGTTACACTGGACGTTGTAGGATACAGTCAGTTCAGAAACTTATACATCTTCACACATTTGAAGGTAGCTTCTGTATAGCTTTGTTTAAATGGAGCCTGTGTCTCATATCTGATTGGAAGGTGGATGGTATTTAGAGCATTTTTGCTGGCACCTTCACCCTGGGGGGTGGTGTTTTGACACAGAGGAGGACTGTGTGTTTGAGTGCTTGATTTTGCCAGTTACCAGGAAATAAGAATTTGAGAGCTCTTAGCCATGGTAAAGATCTGCAGACCCTGGTGCAGACCTCAGTGTTAGTTCTTTGTATTGTTTCCAAATGTTGTTTGCGCTATATTTAAAGCATCTCCATTGAGCCCTTCTGACTTAGTTCAAAGATATAAATGTAGTTTGCAACCTTTAGTTCTTAAGCTTTCTTACATTTTATCAGCCTGTTGTGCCCTAGATAGTCAGTATAAGTCAGCCCTGTGACTTTAACAATGAAATAGAGGCAATAACATAATTTGAGTGCCAGCTTCACTCTCTACTTTCATCCCCGCAAGGGACAACTCATTTCAATAAATGTGCAGTTTTGATGAAAGGGTTAAGAGTTAGTGAATGTTTTGAGGGCTTTGGGGTGGTTCTAGTGTAAAGTGAGCTTCCCAGTAGCCAGCTATTTTCAAAAGTTCAGGAAAGTGATCTTGCCTATCTCAGAGCTTGCAGCTACCGCCTGTGATATCTTGTGACTTGTGTTCAACTGTGTAGGGTTCTGTCTGTTGAATCTCTGTAGACTGAGGAAGCGTAATCCCTTTGTGGCAGATGCCCACTTGTTTGAAAGAAAGGTATCTTGTAGTTTTCATATAAAGAACCGCTGGTTGTAAAGTGTCTTGTCTGATGGTTTATTTTGCAATATCATTTGTCAGTGGTAAGTGATAAGGTTATCACTGCCACTGAAAGGGTTCAGCTCAAGGTATTTCCAACATTATCCCGCTTTCACTCATCATACCTTCTCCTCTACCTTTGACCAATGTGCTGAATGAAACATTAATCTCATCCATGAGTTGTAGATGTCTGACAAGCAGATAATTACACACAATTAGTATAAAGTCATCATGCTTGGACTGTTCTGTTTTCAGGCTGAGGTTGATAAAAACATAGAACTTTTGAGAAAGAAGGATGAAGAACTCAGCTCTGCTCTGGAAAAAATGGAAAATCAATCTGAAAACAACGATATTGATGAAGTTATCATTCCGACAGCCCCACTATATAAACAGATCCTAAATCTGTATGCAGAAGAAAATGCTATTGAAGACACTATCTTTTACCTGGGAGAAGCCTTGAGGCGGGGAGTAATAGACCTGGATGTCTTCTTAAAGGTATGTCTTCCTCACTCTGCTTTCCAAGATTTTGGAAATCTTAGAGACACTGATCTTAAAAATCACAAACCCAAGAGAGTTTCTCTGGAGGGTGTGGGTTAAAATTCCTCATTTTCCCCAAAAGAGAGCAAGTAGACATATATGGCAGTGTCTTCTCACGTACAAAGGCTGAGGACCTGTCTGAGCAGGGGAAGGAAAGTGGACTAGTGACCCCCCCCCCCCCCCCCCCGGAAGCATTACACTGAGTATCGTTCTTACAGCTGAGCTCGGGTGGGTCAGGAGGTACACTCACATTTCCATTGGCTCTTTCTGGTCATACCATGTAAATGAAATCACTGACAACCCTCCACCCCCATTATTTTTCTGATAATTTTCTTAAGTTTACATAATTTTAGACCAGTTTTTCCAGCCCTGCAAAGTTAGGGCTGCCTTGCTGGTACCAAAGCCCTCTGAATGCAGGTTGTTTCAGGCTTAATGCTATTGTACAGGCACAAAGAAAAGATCCTGTAAGCCAAATCTGACTACTGTTCTTTGTTGGGTGATAAGCAGCATGGTTTTGGGAAGAGCAGTAGCCACCCTTTGGATATTCAGTCTGGCTGCTGCTGATGGTTCACTGTACATGTGAGGCTAGTCGAGCGGTCACGCGATGATCTTGCCTATCTCAGTGAGGGCCCAAACCACTCTTGGACCTTGTGCAAGCTCATGATGGTTGGGTATAAACACGAGACCAAAGGGGACTCCCTTCCATACACTGTCCCCTGCTTAGGTGGCATAGCTGAGGGACAGATGCACAGGGAGAGGAGGCAAGAGAGGTATGCTATTTGCTAAGCATGGGACAAAAGCTGGCCTTGCGTTGCTTATCCCTGCCCTTCCTAGCCAAGTAAGGACAAACAGTCATAGTTATCAAAGTTTTTTGTAACTTCATTAGGATCACAGTACAGATTTCCCTGGCATCTTGATAGTCTCAAGATGTAGCTCAAATTCCTGAGCTAGATTCTGCAATATGGTGCTTTTCTTGTGAAATATATCTTTATAAGGTCTCAGAAGATTACTTTCCTTAACACAATCTACCAGCATGAATCTAGTGGAGTTTAAAAAACCACATGTAATGAAGTATTGGTTTCAAAGGAAGGTTGATATAATGAGTTTAGGATCCTCAGGTCGCATCTTTGTTACAGACTGTCTGATACTTTATACCTGGGCCAAAGCCATTCTAAACTGTTGAAACTTTCCCCCCACTTCCAGCATGTACGTCTTCTGTCCCGTAAACAGTTCCAGCTGAGAGCACTAATGCAAAAAGCAAGAAAGACTGCCGGTCTCAGTGACCTTTACTGACTTCTCTGACACCAGCTGGAGACGAGCTCTTCTTAAGGCATTCTTTTCTTCTTTCTTTCTCTGATCAGTAGGTGACCAGAATAAGTTATTGCAGTTTATCACTCAAGTGTAAAATATTTTGAATCAATAATATATTTTCTGTTTTCTTTTGGTAAAGACTGGCTTTTATTAATGCACTTTCTATCCTCTGTAAACTTTTGTGCTGAATGTTCGGACTGACTGCTAAATAAAATTTGTTGCATAACTGTTCTCTTCTTTATTGAACATTTTTAGGAAAAGTCCATGAAACCTTAAGACGTCCTGAGTGATACCCTCCTGCCAATCAGTCCCTACTTAGATTTGCTTCCTCTCTAGGCCTGACGAACCCATAACTTTTTATCAAGAAGAAAGTGGCCAACCTCTACACCTAAGAACTCACGTTAACTAGGCAAGATGGTCTGGCCACAACTGGGGAAGAAGGTGCGATGAACTACTCTTTTGTTGTTAATCCTCACCCAAGGATATTTTCCCATTTATTTTTAGACAGAGTGGAGGGGGGAGACATCGATTGGTTGCCAGGGATCGAGCCTGAAACCAATATGTGCCCTTGAGCGGAACCAAACCCGGGACCCTTCAGTCTGCAGGCCGGCGCTCTGTCTACTGCGTCAAACCAGCTAGGGCAATGAACTACTCTTCTATTGTCATTTGAAGTCCGCCTTCCTGGCAAGTAGTTCTGTTTGGGACCACTAAATGACTGTACTGTCCTGCAGAGTTCATCTAGTAGAACAGAAGGCTCATGAGGTTATAAAAAAGTGAATGTCCTAATTCTGAGATGTTTTCAAGATATTTAGGGAGTAGGCAGTTTACTACTAGAAATTTCTTAGAAGGGTTGGTTATTTAAGGTAAAGTGCAGAGATCCAGAAGTTAATATTAAATCAATTTTACCACTAACAGTAAAGTCTATGTAGCATCAGTTTAAAAGCACATATTGTCAGTCAACAGTGAGTGCCTACTAGATGGCAGACACTGGGTTAGGCTCAGCAGTAAGACAGACATCACTACTTAAGAATATATAAGGCACATGACCAGAATTGAACCCAGGACCCTTTGGTCCGTAGGCTGATGCTCTATCCACTGATCCAAACCAGCTAGGGCTGTGAGCTCAATTTCTTAGTCAAGCAAATGAGTGAAAGTCTAATGTCAACATGCTTTCACATAGATGCTTCTAACACATGATACTATCATAAGCACTAGAAAAAGAAGCCTACTGTGGGTGGAGCAATTAAAAAGGGCACCTGGCCCTCACTGGTGTGGCTCAGTTGTTAGGAGTGTCGTCCTATTTCCAGTCAGAGCACATACGAGAGGAAACCGGCCATGTTTCTCCCACACATTGATGTTTCTCTCTCCCTTCCTCTCTAAAATCAATAAAAACATATCCTTGGGTAAGGATTTAAAATAAAAGGTCACCTCTTCCTCTGGGTTAAGCCAGGTAGGGCTCCCGCTCAACCCTTGAACTGGACACACTTGTACAACCACATGTGGTAGCCTTACCTCCAACAGAGGAAACCTTGATTAACGCTATGGCACAAAGCACATAACTTTTAATAAGATGCTGATTGCACAGGCCACACCAACTGCTCCAGTTCCGATAACGGGGATCTTACTGTGATGAATGGCCTTCTCTGAAGTGCAATTCTTAAGTTCATGCTTGGCAGTCGCCATCGTGGAAATCTAATAGAGGAAAACTGCAAAGTCACATCCACATCAGAAATTGGTCTGTAGAGAACTCCTGGGCGCCAGTGAGGAAGGAGGTGCTTCAGACACAACGGAATGACAAAGTTGACTATCAAGCTGGGTAGTTTCTGGCCAGCAGCCCAGCATCCAGGAGGCAAAGCAAGGAGAGGAAGAGGAAGGTGTTTACAAGAGGGAATGAAGGAAGGAAAGGGGGCTGCTTCACCAAAGAGACTACAGCCAGTTGGCTCTTACTCCCCTTCCACCATCATCCTCCCCCTGCCCTAGTTGTCAGCTCCAGAACAGAGCCAAGTACAGCCCAAGGCCAAGTACAGCCAGGCACAAGGTACCTCCAGCCACACTCACACGGGAGAAAGGCCAGCCCCCGCCCCCAAGGGACCCAGGGTAAGAAATTCGCTCCCATTGCATCCTCTCACCTGCTGGTGCACAGGACTTCTGCGGCCCAGCTTATGGCCGCTCTCACTGGAGAGGTAGAGGATGAGAATGCAGAAAAGCTGGCTGAGGTCCGAGGAGGAAAACCGTTGATTACTGAAGCTGTGCCCAGCTCGTGCACCCTTCATAGGGGCCTAGCACACCTGGCGTAAGCACGAGGTCTGAGATAGGGGCTCTGATGCCTGTCACCTATGCACATTTGATGGGCTGAGGTATCTGTAGTTGGCGATCTTCAAAGAGGCTCAGAGGCTCCTTGGGCTCCAACTGCAGGAGGTGCAGCAGGCACACTGAACTAGCGGGCCTCAGCTATCAAAAGGAATACAGCTTCCCCAGAACCCAACCACCGGAGAGTCCAAGTAAAACTATTTCTAACCACCCTGACTGGTTTGCTTCAGTGGATAGAGCGTCAGCCTGCGAACTGAAAGGTCCCAGGTTCGATTCCAGTCAAGAGCATGTACCTTGATTGTGGGCACATCCCAGTAGGAGGTGTGCAGGAGGCAGCTGATCAATGTTTCTCTCTCATCGATGTTTCCAACTCTCTATCCCTCTCCCTTCCTCTCTGTAAAAAAATCAATAAAATATATATATATTTTTTAAATTTTTTTTAAAGAACAACCAACTATTTCTAACCAAACTTTGTCCAGATGTATACAATAAGGGTTTTTTACACTTGATTGGGAATTTTTCACTAGGGCTGTAGGAGAAAGATACCACAGGGCTACTTTTTAAAAATATATACATTTTTTATTGATTTCAGAGAGGAAAGGAGAGGGAGAGAATAAAAACATCAATGATGAGAGAGAATCATTGATCGGCTGCCTCCTGCATGCCCCCCTACTGGGGACTGAGCCCACAACCCCTCAGGACTACTTTTTACCACTCGCAAAAGTGAGCTTAAGTAGAAAAATATAATAATTTTTCAACCCTCTATGCAATGAAGATGTTTTAATTTTTAAAAATTGATTTGAAAGAGAAACATGGATTTGTTCTAATTTTTATTGATTTTAGAGAGGAAGGGAGAGGAAGAGAGAGATAGAAACATCAATGAGAGAGAGAATCACTGATCAGCTGTCTCCTGCACACTCCACACTGGGGATCAAGTCCACAACCCAGGCATATACTCCGACCGGGAATCAAACCTCGACCTCCTGGTTCATAGATCGATGCTCAACCACTGAGCCACGCCGGTCAGGCCACTGGTTGCTTCTTATATGGTCCCTGACTAGAGATCAAGCCTGCAACCTTAACATACGGGGAGCTACCAAGTGAGCTACCTGGCTAGGGCCTGCAACAGGATTTTTAAATAAGATATGAAACCCTAAGAATTTGATCAGTGCAGTGCTGATAACCATTTCTACAAATGGAAGGGAAAACAATTCATTATCTGAGTGTAGAATCCAAAATTCCCCACTTATCCCTTAGTCTGAAATAAACCAAGATTTCCACATCTCTTCTGCCATATTCTACATAATTAACTGTTTTTCTAATTCATTTGTGAATCATAATAGACAATACATATCTGACAAATGATTTTATAAATGTAGGGCAGTGTTTAACTTTTTTTTTTTCATTATCTCTCCCTCAAGAGCTTTTTTAGACATTTTCCCCTAATCATTCGGTTCCTCCCACCTCATGAAATTAGATACTAAGTAATAAGATTTTACCTGGTAGGGCTGAGCTTTACAGAGCCAAACCCTTGTAATATCTAAGAGTCTCACTTAAACACACACACACACCCCAAAGGGTGATATTGCCCCCACTGAGAATACATGATATAGTTGTACTTCCTAGAATATTCACTGTAGAAACTATTTACAGCTTTTCAATCTCTGCCAGGATTTCCTAAAATGAAATTGTAATTTGGAATACAAAGAGGAGCTTTTAAAACAAGGCAAAATCCACAGAAGATTCCCCTTTCCCTCGATCCTACCTAAACTCATTACTATATTTTGTGTATTCATGGGAAGTATGTGTGAGTGTGTGAGTGTGTGAGTGTGTGTGTGTGTGTGTGTGTGTGTTTTAAAAAAACAACAAAATAGCCCTAGCGGTTTGGCTCAGTAGATAGAGTGGCGGCCTGTGGACTAAAGGGACCTGGGTTCAATTCCTGTCAAGAGCACATGCCTGGGGTTGCAGGGTCAATCCCCAATAGGGGGTGTGCAAGAGGCAGCCGATCAATAATTCTCTCACTGATGTTTCTCTTTCTCCCTCTCTGAAATCAATAAAAATTTAAATAACAAAATAATAGGGAACGAATCATGTTTGGTAGTAAATGACTGGAATGAAAGCTATCACAGTAGCAAGACTAAGAGGGTGAACTGTGACTCTCTTTGCAATAGGTACACCTGCACTAGAGCCATGCAAGTCCTCAGGGCCGGCACAGCTGCCTTCTAACTTTTCCCACTGCTCTAGTCTAATTTGTAAATCACCTTGGTCCTGATTTCTTAGCTTTTGTTTCATTGGTATTTCCTACAGCTGCCTTAATTCTTTGTGGAGTAAAGGAAATACATATGTTACATATTATATGTACATACACATATATTTGTATATATAAATCAAAAGAAGAACATTCACTCCTAGATTGGACACAAAGAGGGAGCTATCAGTTGACTTGTATAAAGCATACATTAATAATTAATTAGTTGATGTACCTTAAATACTCACTGTAAGATACTGGAGGGCAGAAATCATGTCATATTGACTTATAATCATTACACAGCAAGAATAATAGTAATTTGCTGAACGAATTGGAAAGAAATGTAATCGATTTCCAAATTGAAAGTTGGAAATCAGAGGTTCCATGTTTCACATTAGTTTCAGTTAATCACACAAACCAAGACATTTCCTTATATTTATTTTCCACAATGCTTAATTTTCACTTATATCTAATGTGATGGTCTAAGCTCCCGGTGTAGTATTTCAACAAAGACACCAAATCCACAATTTGAATTTAGATTAATTGGTATTATACTTGCAGGGTTGAAGATATTTAAATTTTTTTACACCAAAAAGGTATATTTCTATTTTCCTTCTGAAATACATGGTCTTAAAAATAAGCACTCAGTAAAAATTACACATAGACACATGAAGCAATATCAAGTGAATATGCTGTTTCCCTAAGGGAAGAAAGCACAAGATAAAATTTCAATACTAGAAAAAGTGCTTGTTTTGTGAAAAAAATCTTAAGTTCTATATTATAATGGATTGTTATATATATTTTATTAAACCCAAAGGCCACTCTTAGATTTGTACAGGTTGGGTATCTTAGAATAGAGCAATGCGAGATTCATAAAAGAGGATAAATTTCCTTACCACTTCCTTTTTCTACCCTTGAGAGGCTGGAGTATGCTATAGGTCTCCAATGCCGCCTTATATTTTTCATATCAGATGAAAATACTTTCAAAATGTAAAATACACAGTTTGTTATCTTCTGTTCTATAAAACAGTGGAACATTAAAAGGCTTTAAAATACCAGGTCTTTTTGGATATTCCAAAGTGTGTTTGCACTCTTCTTAAAAAGGTCCTCCTCCTCAGAATTCAAGTTAACTTTCACAATATCTGAGATACCACTTTGCCCCAAGATACAAGGGACACTGAGAAAGATTTCTTCTTTTATTCCATATAAGCCCTAAAAGGCAAAATTAGATTACTGTTCAGTTAACCTGATATGGAAAAGCAGCTGTGCTAGAAAGCTTCTTAAGAATAAGAGTATACTGGAGCACAACAAGAATCCTCAGCGGGTGGTTAAGTGATCATTGACAATACCAAGAGCATCCTAATGTCCTATGACCATGTGGAACTTGTGTTCAGTATCATGAATATCGTGCCAGAGGCCTCAAGGGGACCAAGAAAGGCACTGTTCACCCCCTACCAGGTCATCCTTCTATCTAAGGGTAAGGGTGCCCAGGAATTTGTTTCTCTCTACTTTCTCTCTCTCTTTCCTCTAGAAGGGGCTTCTCCGACTAGAACTGGAGAATGCATGCCCCTCCCTTCATAATGTCATTTCATCTGATAAAGAACTGTATAATCAAGCAGCCTGTGTTTGAGATACATCAAGAGAACAGTGAATTCTGAAGCAGAAATGGCTGAGAAGGCTCTGTTTTGTATAAATTGACTTTTACACCATGGTGTGCCACTGAGTTTGGACAAAAGATGCCACAGATGGAATCTCAAGTCTCCAGAAGTGAGCCTCCAATGGAACCTATGGGTATGGGTACCCTCTCATGCCTAGCAGGGCACCCACCAGTTGCCAATGGAATATACTCCTACCTTCCAGGATACCTCTATCCACTGCTCCAACCTGACTGATACCCTGAGCCTCCCATGATGTACAGGGCCCATGGCATAGGTGCAGTCATGACCACTGCCCTATCTTGGTCCTATTGAAACATTGGTCTCCAGCCTTAATATTCCCTCCACTCCAGCAGCTGAATCAAGGCCACAGAAGCAGCTGCCAGAAAGCCTATTAAAACCTGCACAAATTGCCTGGTCCGAGTGGCTCAGTGGTTGAGCATCGACCTATGAACCAGGAGGTCACGGTTCAATTCCTGGTCAGGGCGCATGCCCGGGTTGCAGGCTCAATCCCATTGTGGGGCATGCAGGAGGCAACCGATCAATGATTCTCTCTCATCATTGATGTTTCTATCTCTCTCCCTCTCCTTACCTCTCTGAAATCAATAAGAATATATTCAAAAAACAGCCCTGCACAACTCACACAATGCTTGCATTCTCATAAACTAGCCTCTGCCTCTCCCTACTATCCCTGGAAGATAAGAAGACCCAATAGACCCCTCAGACCTCCCTGTCTCTCATCACTCATCACTCTTTCCTACCCCACCCTTGGGGTTGAGTTTAGGGTTGGAGGAGGTGACGGAAAGGTCTTGTTATTCCTCCAGGTCTGATTATAAACAGTTACCAGGAACTAGCATTCAGAGAAGGGCAAAGTCCCTTGATTCTAGAGTGGTGCCTCCCAGTTTCCCACAATAGCTCAAAGCCCACAGGCACTACTCAACCAAGCGTCCCTCTCACCATTTCTGGGCTCTCCTCAGGAGCTCAGGGTATACACCTTGTTCCTGTCTTGCTCTAGTCACCCACAGAGGGATTCTCTGGCCGCCTCCTCCACGGAAGTCCAGCTTCCTCATTTGGTAGCCACTTGATATTCAACCTCATGAGCTCCATCAGACCAACCACACGTCTTCCTCTGAGGGCCCCTTTCCAGGCTGTACTCACATTCACTCCACTCTGGTCTGTGCCTAGCTATGGAAGCCCACTGCCCCACCAGACTGTCAGTCCACATTCCATTCCCAGCCAGGCTCCAGCTCCAGCTCCAGCTCCAGCGCCACTCACCTTCCCTTACTTTCCCTGTACTTGGCCATCCTGTTGTCACCTCTCTGTGACTTTTGAAGTTTTTTCATGAGCTTCCAGATGTTGGGTGGCATCAGAAAGAAGGTCACTATGCTGGGAAAGAACGCCCTCCGGTTCCCTGCCAGTGTTCCAGGAATTTGTTTCTCTCTACTTTCTCTCTCTCTCTTTCCTCTAGAAGGGGCTTCTCCGACTAGAACTGGAGAATGCATGCCCCTCCCATCATGCCATTTGGGGGCTGTGAGTGGGCTGAAAACAAGGTCCTAGACCCCTGGGGCCTCGCCTGGCCCTGTGTGATGACCATGACCTGCTGCCACCCCTCAGCCTACCCTCTTCCTTTTGGTGGCCTGACTGCGTGCTTTTCCCTTCACTGTGCACTTCCCATCACTCCCTTTGCTCTCTGCATTTCAACAGATGACCCCCTTTTTTTTTTTTCAGATCCTCAGTTTTCTCTGCGTAAATCTACCTAAGATCCTCTTGCACATGTGTTCCCTCTACTTGGAATATTAATCCAGCCTTCCAAATTAACTCCTACTCATTACTTGGAT
Source organism: Myotis daubentonii (assembly GCF_963259705.1). Lineage (NCBI taxonomy): Eukaryota > Metazoa > Chordata > Mammalia > Chiroptera > Vespertilionidae > Myotis > Myotis daubentonii. The sequence goes on along the minus strand of NC_081848.1, from coordinate 56,229,170 downwards.
TAGGTCATTTTACTTCTTTGGGAAGACTTCCCTAACGACCACCCATGCCCCTTCCCAGAGTAGTTAAATTCTCTTCTTGTGTACTCTTAGCACTTTTTAGTTTTTCATTATAGCACTTAGTATAATTTATTATTAGATATTTTCTTTTGTAATTGTTTTATTAAGTCCATTTTTCATTAACTTCTATAAGGGCAGGATCTCTGTCTTTTTTGTTCACCATTATAACACCTTGTATATGCCTGGCACATAGTAAGGACTCAACAAACATTAATGATAATAAAGATCAATTTAAGCCTACCTTAACCATAGTCGAAACTGGATGCACTCTCCTAAGATTTTTCAAAATGGATTCTACCAGATTTGTCACAGATAGGCCAATAGCCCAAGAGGTGTACCCCTTCAGCTTAATAATCTCATAGGCACTACAGTTGTAGAAAGTAAGAAAAGCAAATAAATGAGAAGTCAACTTAGAGAAAAGAATATATTGCAAGCATCCATTCTGAAGCAACCTACATATCAATGCCACTCCATTAAAATTTTCTAGAAACCAGTTATAAATAATACAAATTTTAATACTACTCTCATAGACTTCATTATCACTTAAATAATTCACCCTCCTTTTATAAAGGCAGAATACTGAAGCATATATGCCATTCAAGATGAAAATTAGTTTTAAACTTTTTGTATTATTGCTTTTTTAACTTTTTTATTGAACTTGTTGGGGTGACACTGGTTTAAAAAATACATAGGTTTTAGGTATACAATTCTACAATATATGATCTGTATGTTATATTGTGTATTTTATATTATTGCTTAAATATCCAAACACAGAATCTGTTCACCTTGAAAGTTAGCATATATATCTTGCTAGCCACTAAAAATTGTTACTGGGGTGCAATGTATACAATTTAAGCCATGTGCACATATTTTTCCTAAGAATATATCATTAAACCAGTAATATATGGAAATTTGGGAAAATGTTGATACGCTTTCTTCATTTTTATTTATTTCAGAGAGGAAGGGAGAGGGAGAGAGAGAAAAACACCAATGATGAGACAAAATCATTGATCAGCTGCCTCCTGCATGCCCCACACTGGGGATCAAGCCTGCAACCTGGGTATATGCCCTGACAGGGAATCGAACTGTGACATCCTGGTTCATAGGTCGACACTCAACCCCTGAGCCATACTGGCTGGGCCATGATACATTTTCAAAAGAAAATAACACAGTCCTAAACACTATGTAATTTCTTATCTCAAACTTGTAAAATACACAATACTTTTATTTTGTTGTTAATCCTCACCGGAGGGTATTTTTTTCCACTGAGAGAGAGTAGAAGGGACCAAGGGAGAGGGGAAGAGAAAAACACTAATGTGAGAGAGACACATCAATTAGTTGCCTCCCACATCCCGTGATCATGGCTGGAAATAAACCCAAAATCCAGGTATGTGCCCTTGACCAGGAATCAAACCCACAACCCTTCAGTTAGCAGGCTGATGCTATATCCACTGAGAAATACCAGCCAGGAGAGAACATAACACATTTTCACAGAAACTTTAGAACAATATCAATCCACCAAGTTATGAATAGTGATTATTTTTTAGTGACAGGCTTACATGTGCTATTATTTTCTTTTAAAAAAAAATTTCATTAAATTCAGAGAGGAAAGGAGAGGGAGAAAGAGATAGAAACAGCAATGATGAGAGAGAATCACTGATTGGCTGCCTCCTGCAGGCCCACACTAGGGACCGAGCCTACAACCTGGGCATGTGCCCTGACTAGGAATTGAACTGTGACCTCTTGGTTCATAGGTCAATGCTCAACCATTGAGCCACGCCAGCTGGGCTGCTATTATTTTCTTTATGCTTTCCTGAATATTCTTGTTGTCTACAATATATATGTATTATATTTTTGTACTGCCACCAACAGTGGTCTCAGGTTTGGATTGACTCAAAAGACAAGGAGGTTTTAAGATAGCACTGAGTTTACTTAGTTTTGAGAAAAGAACATACGATAGGAAACACAGAATGTACAGCATAGTTATTCCTATCAGGTTATCTAACAACCACCTACACATAATTTCAAGGCACCAGGACTGCACATAACATACTTGATTGCAAAATATAAGACTGATGTGTAAATGGAACATCTCAGCACATAACAGTTGGACTGTACTCATTGTGGTGTGCTGGGATTTGACTGTCAATCCAGAACCAGAGGTACTATTAGAATTCATGCACATTAGTGTCAAATCAGAATTAGCTTTCAGACTCTTAATTGGTGTCAAATTAGAATAAGCTTTCAGACTCTTAATTGGTGTCAAATTAGGATTAGCTTTCAGACCAAGCATCTGTGGGGTAAGTAAAAGGAAAGGGAGGAAGATTATGCCTAGAAAGTCATTAATTGATGGTATATAAGTAGAAAGCTCTGCATAGATAACTGGGGACAAATTTAACCAGTGGAATCTGGATGACAGATCTATCCTCTCAGGAATTAACAAAATCGCTCTGAGAGCCCTACTCGGCTTGTTCAGTGGTTAGAGCATCAGCCCTCAGACTAAAAGGTCACGGGTTCGATTCCCAGTCAAGGGCAGGTACCTCAGTTGCAGGCTTGATCCCCAGTCCTGGTCAGGGTACATGCAGGAGGCAACCAATCCATGTGTCTCTCTCACATCAAGGTTTCTCTGTCTGTCTCTTGCCCCTCTTCCATTCTCTCTAAAAATCAATGGAAAAATATCCTCCAGGTAGGATTAACAAAAAATGGCTTGAGAAAGAGGATTGAGAAAAAATGGCTAAAAACATAATCTTTTACTTGTTATTAACCATCCTAATGAAAATAAAATTTTTGGTATAAAAGGAAAGCTAAAGGGAGCAAAGAGAACAAGCAGTTCGAAGGCTGATATTTTAAGACATCTGATCCATGTTCTAAATTACATGATCTATTGGGAACCTGGAAGGACATCTTATTAAATCCTGATCTCACTCCTCTGCAATTATTGGTTAGGTACTGGAAAATCAAAGATTATAAAAGAGTTGAGTCATTTTTTAGATAAATACTAGCAGTACTCTGAGGATTTTTTTTTATTATTATAGATCCTCTGCTAAATGACTAAAAGGCAAATAATTCCATTTTGGCCACTGCATTGTTGAGAGGACTAACTGGAACAAGTACTGATCTGTAACATGTTATAGTATTTGGTATTTAAAACATACAAGATAGTGATGTGGCCTGAAAGCTACACCTGAGCACTTGTAATACCTCCTTAAAATGCTAATACTCTATACCAGTGAAGGCGAACCTATGACACGTGTGTCAGAGGTGACACGTGAATTCATTTTTTTTGGTTGATTTTTCTTTGTTAAATGGCATTTAAATATATAAAATAAATATCAAAAATATAAGTCTTTGTTTTACTATGGTTGCAAATATCAAAAAATTTCTATATGTGACATGGCACCAGAGTTAAGTTAGGGTTTTTCAAAATGCTGACATGCCGAGCTCAAAAGGTTCGCCATCACTGCTCTAAACTGTGTTTTTTGTCCAGTGTCCTTTCACCAAGCTTGATAAACTTAATGCTAGGTTAAAGCTTATTATGCTTCATTAACTTGACAGTCTGAACTTCAAAACACTATGTATAGCCATGTACTTTATTTTCTTTTTTAAATAGTGGTAAAATTGGCCATTTTAACCATTTTGAGTATACAGTTCATTGGTATGCTATCTAATAAAAGGATTGTATGCAAATTAACTGTCACTCCATGACAAAGATAGTGGTGCGCAGTCCTCTCAGCCCCACCAGAGTCCCCCAGTCCTGGGGAAGCGGGGGCGGCCGCTGAGAGCGGGCAGCATGAGCAGCCTGGCAGAATTCTTGCTTTGTCGCTGCGCCCTGCTCGGGCCGGCCCCCTAGAGCCGGAGTGGACACGGACAGGGACAGGGGGCTGGCCTGCAGCCTCCGTGGCCGAGTGCAAGCCCGGAGAGGAGATGGCGGGCCCGCCTCCCGCGGAAGTAGCACGGCTCCCTCCCACCTCCCAAGGAATGAATGCGGCTCCCGTGGAAGCAGTGCGGCTCCCTGTGGTTCCCGCAGATTCCCGTGGAAGCAGCGAGTGGTCTACTGTACATGATATTGCGCGATGGGCTACTAGTTAAGTACATAAACACTGTTGTATAACTATTACCATCATCTTATCCAGAACTTTGTCATCTTCCCAATTGAAACTCTATATGGATTAAGGTGATCATGTGATTTTATGATCAAAAAATAATTTATTTTTTTAAACTAAAAGGCATTTAAAAAATAAAAACTTGCCCATAATCACTGTTGCTATATTGTGTACCTTTTTAGTCTCTGCCCTAATTATTATACATTTTTGTAGAGTTGACATCCTAAATATACATTACACTTGAGCTTTTATAAATTTAATATTCCAGTTTAGAATATCCAGAAGTGATTTTTATTTTATTTTTTTTTTAATTTTTTTTTTTTTGATATTTATTTTATATATTTAAATGCCATTTAACATAGAAAAATCAACCAAAAAAATGAGTTCGCGTGTCATAGGTTCGCCAGCCATCACTGGCCTAGGAAGACAAGCCGTGCCCGCCCATTTCCGGGGATCAACACAGCACGCGTGGCTGCAGGGCAGGGCCCCTCTGGGCACCTCCCTCACCATAATGTCCACTTGTCTAGGAGAGCCGACAGCCCAAAGCCTTGGTGAGAGAGCTCCAAGCTCATCAACCTTAAATAAAGCATCCATTTCCCAGGAGCCAGGATTCAGAAGTGATTTTTAGATTGTGTAACTTTTACTAATATGTGACTTGGCTAAAGCATAAAGGAGAATCATGTGGGCTGTTAAAGCTGATTTACACAGAGTCAGACACTTCATTTATAAATACACCCAGTTAACTTCTGATCATCTGCATCGGCTTCGTGTTGTTTTTTTCGAGTCATTTGATGAATCTAAGTTCTAGGTGCTATTCTAAGCATTTTATGTGTATTAACTCATTTACACTTCATAACAGTCCTCTAAAGTGAGCTCTATTATTATCCCCATTTTAAAAACTTGGAAACTGAGCTTCTGAAGTTTTAAATAACTTGGCAATATCACACTACTTAATAAGTGGTGAAGTCAGGTTTCAAACCTAGGAAAGCTGGTTCCAAAGTGCTCATAATTACTTGCTAAATTACCCTCAAACACATATGAGTTCTTGTAAAGCACATTTGCTTTGTGAAAATGCCGCCAAATAAAGCATTGGGTAATATAAGTCAGAATTCAAGGATTTTCATGAGATTAGAATCATTTACCACACAAAACTCAAAGATCAACTATATTTTTTTCTGTGACATTTGTTCTTAATACTGATTATTAATGCTTTAAGAAACTTAATGAGTACTTTACCTCTCAACAACTTGTCTATGGATAGTTTTCCATTGGTCCTTGTCTGAATCAGTTCCTAAGTTAGGGTTTAGAGTCTTCAGAGCAACACCAGCAACATTCACCCCACTCCATAAGGGCACTAAAAAGAAATGTATCTCAGAATGAACTATTCTTCCTAGCACTGCTTCGGTTGTTTTAGTAATTTTTTATAAACTTAGATTACTACCTTATACCACATAATAAAAATAAGTTTCAAATGGCCAAAAGGGGAAATGTAAAAAATAGAATTATGCTTTAGAAAAATATGTAGTAGAATTTATTTGTAACTATGTGACATAGGAGATATTTTAAAGCAAGGTACAATTACAGAATCCACGAAGAAAAGGATGGTTAAAAAGATAAAATATTACAAGCAAAACAGGAAAAGAGCAACAAATTAACACCAAACTTCTCAACAGTAACAAAGAGCTGAGGGGGAACTACTGTCAATCTAGAATCTCATATCCAATTAAAGAATAAGGTGAAGCTAACCTGGCCAAATAGCATAGTTAGAGCATCATCCTGATATACCAAGGTTGTAGGTTTAATCCTCAGTGAGGGCAAATATAAGAATCAACAAAAGAATGCATAAATAAGTGGACAACAAATCTCTCAATCTAATATGTCTCTCTCTCTCTCTCTCTCAAGTCAATAAAATATGTTGCCCAACCAGTGTTGCTCAGTGGTTGAGCATCAACCTATGCATCAAGAGGTTGCTGGTTCAATTCCCGTCAGGGCACACTCCCCAGTTGCAGGCTTGGTCCCCAGTAGGAGGCATGCAGGAGGCAGCTAATTGATGTTTCTATCTCTATCTGCCTCTCTCTTCCTGTCTCTCTAAAAATCAATTTAAAAATATATATTTTTAAAAATACACTGCTTTGTTTTCAAATAAAATAATGTAATATTAAAAGTGAAAAATAAAAACATAACTAGGAAATTTTATTTTTAATGACTTCCAGGAGGAAGAGCTGAATTAGAACAGTAACACAAGCCAATAGGTCAAATTAAGTATTTGTCTAAGTCAAATCAAAAGTATTTGTTATAATACTGCACCCTCTCACAATCCAGGACCCCTCGGGGGATGTTGGAGAGCCAGTTTCGGCCTGATCCCCACAGGCCTGGCTGAGGGTCCCCACCAGTGCATGATTGGGGCTGGTGAAGGACCGTGGGAGGGCTCCAGAGCGTGTCGGCCCGTCTCCCCCAGTCCCGTTCAGTCGGACCCCAGCGGCAAGCTAACCTACCAGTCGGAGCATCTGCTACCTGGTAGTCAGTGTGCATCACAGCAACTGGTTGAACGGTAGAACAAACAGTTGGACACTTAGCATATTAGGCTTTTATTATATAGGATGACATTTGGAGTAAAAAAAAAAACACACAAAAAAACAGACAAGCCCTAACTGGTTTGGCTCAGTGGATAGAGCGTTGGCCTGCAGACTGAAAGGTCCTGGGTTCGATTCAGGTCAAGGGCATGTACCTTGGTTGCAGGCACATCCCCAGTATGAGGTGCACAGGAAGTGGCTGATCGATGTTTCTCTCTCATCGATGTTTCTAGCTCTCTATCCCTCTCCCTCCCTCTCTGTAAAAAATCAATAAAATATATTTTTTTAAAAAACACAACAGACAAGAAGGACTTATTAAATGTTTTGACTAAACAAATGAATAACTGAATCAATGATCCTTATTATTAATGGGTTTACTGCCACTTTGGACAGAAGATTCAAACATGATACAATTAGAGAACACTGTAAGAAGTATAAAGTTCTAATTGTGCTGCAGAGCTTAAATGTTTAAGTTCAGAAAAGAAAAAGATAGGTATGGCCTAAGTAACAGTTTAAACACAAATTATATAAATTTATTTAAGTGAAAAGTCTGGAATAAACAAAGCTACAGAGTCAGAAAGTAAATTAGTGGTTGAGTGGGGCTGGGGTGGGAGTGAGCTCAGGAGCAAAAGTTTCTTTCTGGGGTGATGAAAATGTTCTATAACTAGATTGTGGTGATGACTGCACAACTCGGTGAATATACTAAAAACCAGTATTGTCCCTTTGTAATGTTTAAAAAATAACAATAAATGAAAGTGCTCCAGATAAGAGAAACATTCACTGGCTTTTAAAATAGTTATATGCTCTATGCACAATTTAATGAGTGGTAACTAAATCCATGATGCAAAAAGCTGAAAATAACGAAATCAAAAAAGATAGTGTACACCAGGAAAATACCAATAAAACAAAAGTTTTACAGCTATATTAATTTCACAAAAAATAGACTTTAAAGAAAATAAAGCATCATTATAGATAAGTGTGATTACATAATAAAAATGGGTTTATACTTACCACTAGAATCACCATGTTCTCCAATAATCCAACCGTGGCAGCTAGTGGGATGGACACCCAACTTCTCTCCAATCAGGTAACGGAAACGGGCAGAGTCTAGATTACAACCACTTCCAATTATACGAGCGGCAGGTAAGCCACTTAGCTTCCAGACCACATATGTCAAAATATCCACTAGGAAGAAAAATTTCTTGTTACAAAAAGATTTATAGTAACTTCCTTTTACAGTTTTCTTTTCTGAATAGACAGATCAAATGTCTTAGTCAAATATAAATTTACTAGGGGCCCGGTGCACGAAATTCGTGCACTGGGTGTGTGTGTGGGGGGGGGAGTGTCCCTCAGCCCAGCCTGCCCCCTCTCACATACTGGGAACCCTCAGGCGTTGACCCCCATCACCCTCCAATTGCAGGATCGGCCCCTTGCCCAGGCCTGACGCCTCTGACAGAGGTGTCAGGCCTGGGCAGGGGACCCTCATTTCCCCCCATCACTGGCTCTGGCCCCCACCCAGGCCTGAGGCCTCTGGCCCAGGAATCATGCCTGGGCAGGGGACCCCCATCTCCCTCTGATCGCTTGCTCCACCCCCCACCCAAGCCTGATGCCTCTGACCCAGGCTTCAGGCCTGGGCAAGGGGACCATCATATCCCCCCAATCCCCGGCTCCGCCCCCCGCCCAGGCCTGATGCCTCAGCCAGAGGAGTTGACCCTCATCACCCTCCGATCACCAATCACCGGATCGGCCCCTTGACCAGGCCTGAGGCCTCCGGCAGAGGTGTCAGGCCTGGGCGGGGGACCCCCAGCTCTGGGCGGTTGCAGGCTCCGCCCCTGCCCAGGCCTAACGCCTCTGGCTGAGGCGTCCGGCTAGGGCAGCGGGGACCCGCAGCTGCAGCGGCCCCACGATCGTGGGCTTCGCTTTAGGCCCAGGCAAGGGACCCCTAGCTCCCGGGACTGCCAGCTTCGACCATGCCCAGCTCCCATCGCTGGCTCCACTCCTACTTCCTGCTATCACTGGCCAGGGCGGAAAAGGCGCCTGATTCTCCGATCATGGCTGGGGGGCAGGGCAAAGGCGGCCCCAGGACCGCCTTTGCCCTGCCCCCCAGCTCTTAGCTCCCCCCTGGGTTTCCTATCACTGTCAGTGGCAGGGGGCTTCTTCCTGCTTTCCCTTTCACCTCCCTGCATTGTGCCTACATATGCAAATTAACCGCCATCTTGTTGGCAGTTAACTGCCAATCTTAGTTGGCAGTTAATTTGCATATAGCCCTGATTAGCCAATGAAAAGGGTAGCTCGTACGCCAATTACCATTTTTCTCTTTTATTAGTGTTGATTACAAAGTTTGAAGCAAAGCAATTCAACAAGGAAATACTGATAATCTCTCATATAGGTTTTAAGAGGTTAAATTATTCACTATTAGAATTTTTTAAATTCTCTTTTAAGATAAAGTATGTGCCTATCTGTATATTTTATAGTTAGTTAATTCTACCTCAAGGCTGCCTAGATTTTTCCTCTCTATCACCAAAGCCTCATCGAAGCTACCAACATTTTCTACCTAGACAAAAATCACATGCATACCCAGGGCAGTGTGCCAGTGTGTGCATGTCAGGAAAAACATGAGAAGATCCTAAGCTTAAGCTCTGTATGACCTTGAGGCTCTGCACAAGCAGGAAGTGAAGGGCACAGTGGTAAAACTGGCTGAGTGTTGAAGGCATGCTCCAACATGCACACAGAGGCCTATAGCAAAGACTGGGAAATACTTTTTGGTTCCACATTTTTTAAAAGTTCCATTCAATCATTAGCTGATCACTAAACAAAGAGATAAAAGATGTCTGTGGCCACGCACAACAAAGAATACAGACTTGCAGAATGAGTGTACAAAAGTCATGAAATAAACAAAAGGCAGCTGCAACAAGCATCAACAACAAAAATCCCTAGGAGAGAAGAATTTGATTTATACAGTTTTCATACTATCATTTTTTTAATGTTCAGTTTTTAACAAAAATTATGAGGCATGAAACAAAATAAGGTAGTTTGCACCAAAGGAAAAAAAGCATCAATAGAAACTCAGAAGGCCCTAACATTGAACTAACCTATCTTCAAGTCTACTGACTTCTCCTTCTGCCTTTTCAATCTGATGTTAAACACTATATACTGAATTTTCATTTAGCTTTCAACTTCAGAATTTCTATTTAGTTTTTTTTTTAATTTCTGCTTATTAATATTCAATATGTAGTGAGACATCAGTCTCATATTTCCTTTACTTCTTTAGGCTTGGTTTGCTTTAGCTCTTTTTTTTTTAATATTATTTTATTGATTCTTTACAGAGAGGAAGGGAGAGAGATAGAGAGCCAGAAACATCGATGAGAGAGAAACATCGATCAGCTGCCTCCTGCACATCCCCCACTGGGGGTGTGCCTGCAACCAAGGTACATGCCCTTGACCAGAATCGAACCCAGGACCTTTCAGTCCGCAGGCCGACGCTCTATCCACTGAGCCAAACCAGTTTCGGCTGCTTTAGCTCTTTAAACATACTTATAATAGTTGATCTAAAGTATTTGTCTGAGCCCTAGCTGGTTTGGCTCAGTGGATATAGTGTCGGCCTGTGGACTAAAGGGTCCCAGGTTCGATTCCGGTCAAGGATGCATGCCCAGGTTGCAGGCTCTATCCACAAGTGTGGGGTATGCAGGAGGCAGCCAATCAATGATTCTCTCTCATTACTGATGTTTCTATCTCTCTTTTCCTCTCCCTTCCTCACTGAAATCAATAAAAAAAATATTTAAAAATAAATAAATAAAGTATTTGTCTGATAAATCTTTGTTCAGTGACTCTAGCCAGAACTTCCAGCATGATGTTAAATGGAAGTGGTGAAATGACATCTTTGTCTTACCTGATTTTATTAGCAGGGAGAAACCTTTCAAGTCTTTCTCCACTGAGTATGATGCTAGTTATAGGTTTTGCATCTTTTATATCTTTTTATAGGTTAAATCTTTTATCAGAATAATTTCCTCCTACACATAGTTTACTGAGAGATTCACTTGTAAAATCATGATTAGGTATTGAATTTTGTTGAATGTTTTTTCTGTGCCTATTAACCCTTACGTAATACTAGAGGCCCGGTGCACGAAATTTGTGCACTCGAGGGGGTCCCGCATCTCAGCCTGCACCCTCTCACAGTCCGGAAGCCCTCAGGGGATATCTGACTGATGGCTTAGGCCCACTCCCCACAGAATGACCGGAATGACCGGTCGACCATTTGCCATGATGCACACTGACCACCATAGGACAGTCGCTCAATGCAGGAGCTGCCCCCTGGTGGTCAGTGCGCTCCCACAGCCAACCTCCTACAGCCCTTTTACCCTTGCCAACTGCCCTGCCCATAGGCCCCAATTGGGGGGCCAGCCAGCCAACCTCCCGGGGTCCCTCCCTCTGGCCAGCCAGCACCCCCGATAGGCCTCAATCACTGGCCAGACGGCGGGACCCTACCCGTGCACAAATTCGTGCACCAGGTTTCTAGTATAATGATAAAAGGATCAATAGATGCAGAAAAAAGTATTTGATAAAATTTAACCCCCATACATGATTTTTAAAAGACTCTCCACAATTATGAAGAGAAGTGAATTTCTAGGGGGAAAAAAGCCCACATTAAACATCATAATCAATAAGACTGAATGTCTTTGCCATGAAATAAAGAATTAGGCAAGTATGTCCACTCTCAACACTTATACAAGGTATCACGGACACTAATACTACTACCGTTATGTACTACCAGAGGGCATACATATAAATAGTATTTACTGGAAAAATCTTAGAAGCAGAGAAGTAGGGAGCCACTCTATGTACACTGAATTCTCATTATTCCACAGCATAGGCTAGGCCAGCTGTGGGCAAACTACGGCCCGCGGGCTGGCCCGTTTGAAATGAATAAAACTAAAAAAGAAAAAAAGACCATACCCTTTTATGTAATGATGTTTACTTTGAATTTATATTAGTTCACACAAACACTCCATCCATGCTTTTGTTCCGGCCCTCCGGTCCAGTTTAAGAACCCATTGTGGCCCTCGAGTCAAAAAGTTTGCCCCCCCCTGGGCTAGGCACAGATCTTCTGTATACAAAATGGCCAAGTGCAGAGGAGCCTCTCTTGGCTGATGTGCTGGCTGTTTTCTTGAAACTCCTCTGAGAACAAAAATGAGCTCCACCAGCACATTGTGTTACATATCTGTATGTAGCTTTGGAGGGGGAAGTGAACCCCTAGTTTCCTTAAATAACAAGGAATTTATCAAAGGATAGCTGGGTCTGCGAACAGTGGTAAGCAGCATGCATTTCCAGAGCCAAGATATATCCTTAGGACCCTGAAAAGAACCTTGCATGCCAGTAATACTGACATCAGCTTAAGACCTTGCTGTTTTTACATAGGCTGGCTCAATGGCTCAATTTAGCTGATCCAACTCTCTAATAAGCTACCAAAACAAAGGGAGGAACCTAGCCAATTTGGCTCAGTAGATAGAGCGGTGGCCTGCAGACTGAAGGGTCCCAGGTTCGATTCCAGACAAGGGCACATGCCTGGGTTGCAGGCTCGATCCCTAGTAAGAGGTGAGCAGGAGGCAGCCAATCAATGATTCTTTCTCATCATTGACATTTCTATCTCTCTTTCCCTCTCCCTTCCTCTCTGAAATCAATAAAAAAATTTTTTTTTTTAAAAAGGGAGTAAATGAGCCTCCAGGGTGATGTACATTTGTCTGTCATTACTACTTACATTCACCATTTTACTAGAAGTGCTAACTAGTGAAATGAGGCAAGAAAGTAAAAAGGTCTTCAAATTGGAAAAGAAAGAATTAAAACTGGTAAAACTGTATTTGCAGATGACACGATAATATATAGAGCAGCGGTTCTCAACCTGTGGGTCGTGACCCCTTTGGGGGTCGAACGACCCTTTCACAGGGGTCGCCTAAGACCATTAGAAAACACATATATAATTACATATTGTTTTTGTGATTAATCACTATGCTTTAATTATGTTCAATCTGTAACAATGAAATTGGGGGTCACCACAACATGAGGAACTGTATTAATGGGTCGCAGCATTAGGAAGGTTGAGAACCACTGATATAGAGACTATCCCAAAAATTTAAAGAGAATTACTAGAATTAAAAAGTGAATTTAGCAATTTTTCAAGATACAAGGTCAATACATAAAAATCAACAGTATTACTATTTACTCACAATAAACAAAAATGAAATGTAAAGAACTCCTTTTATAGCCTCAAAAACATAAAATATTTAGGGACATTTTGTGAGGATGTGGAAAAAAGGAAACCCGTGTGCACTGTTGATGGTAATATAAACTGGGACAACCACTATAAAAAGGAGTATGAAGGTTCCTCAAAAAATTAAAATACAGAACTATCATATAATCTAGCAATCACACTTCTTGGTATATATCCAAAAGAAATTAAATCAGTATCTCAAAGATACCTGCACTCCCATGTTCATTGCAGCATTATTCACAACAGCCAGGATATGAAAGCAACCTAGGTGTCTATCTATGAATGAATGAAGAATATGTGGCATATTGTCTGGCATGGCTCAGTGATTGAGCATCGAGATTATAATGCCTATGTTTTCTTCAAGGATTTTTATGGTTTCGAGTCTAACATATAAATTTTAATCCATTTTGAGTTTATTCTTATGTATGGTGTAAGAAGGTTGTCTAGTTTCATTTTACTGCACATATCTGTCCAATTTTTCTAACACCATTTATTGAATAGACTATCTTTATCCCATTGTATGTTCTTGCCTCCTTTGTCATATATTAATTTATTATAAAGGTGTGGGTTTATTTTTGGGTAACGCAAAATTTAGAGACAAATAGTATCCTATATAATAAAAGTCTAATATGCAAATTGACCGAACAGCAGAATGACCGGTTGCTATGTCACACACTGACCACCAGGGGGCAGACGCTCAGTGCAGGAGCTGCCCCCTGGTGGTCCGTGCGCTCCCACAGGGGTTGCGATGCTCAGCTAGAAGCTGGGCTCACAGGCTGGCAAGCAGAGCGGCAGTGGCAGGAGTGTCTCCCGCCTCTGCGCAGTGCTAAGGATGTCCAATTTTGGTATCCACAGAGGTACCAAATGCCCTGAGAATACCAAGGGATGACTGTATGTGTTGAAGTTGTTAACTAACCCTACTGTGGTAATCATTTCCCAATATGTAAATGTATCAAATCATCATTACACTGTACACCTTAAACTTGCATGTTATATGGCAATTATATTTCAAAAAAGCTGGAAAAAATCATTGTATTATATATTTTGAATGGGTAGTTTATTGTGCATAAATTTTACCTCAATAAAGTTGTTTTGCCGAGACCGGTTTGGCTCAGTGGAAGGAGCGTCGGCCTGTGGACTGAAGGGTCCCAGGTTCGATTCCGGTCAGGGGCGTGTACCTTGGTTGCGGGCACATCCCTAGTGGGAGATGTGCAGGAGGCGGCTGATTGATGTTTCTCTCTCATCAATGTTTCTGACTCTCTATCTCTCTCCCTTCCTCTCTGTAAAAAATCAATAAAATATATTTTAAAAATAAATAAATAAAAAATAAAGTTGTTTAAAAAAAAAGAGAAAAATATATTTTCGAATAGAAGTAATCCTGTTATTTGCAGATTTTAAATATTTCCTACAACTTTTGTGATACTATGCTAGTACAGTTTTGGTATTATTATATTTAACACATTGTTTGCGGGTAGTTTTTATCATGCGGTAACAGGTGGCGCGGGCCACTTTTGCTAATTTTTTTGCGCAAATGGCAACATTCAGTAAAATTACGATAACTTTAGTTTACGTATTTATACGTTACCTGCATTCTACCACTGGTCTATAAAAAACGTATTAATACGTGTCCCGTGCTCTACTACACTGGTAAAACGTATAAATACGTTTCCCGCATACAATCTGTTAAAATCTTTTTTCTTGAAATATTAATTTTTATTGCATGTAACATTATATTTAAAACTGTTTTTCTTGAAAATAAAAAAATCTATATATATATCTATCTATATATAAGCCTAAGCAACCATTATGACCGAATGACCAGAACGACTGGAATGTCCAGTCACTATGATGCGCACCTACCACCAGGGGGCAAATGTTCAATGCAAGAACTGGCCCCTGGTGGTTAGTATGCTCCCACAATGGGAGCACTGCTCAGCCAGAAGCCAGGCTCACGGCTGGTGAGTGCAGCTATGGCGGTGGGAGCCTCTTCCGCCTCTGCGGCAGCACTACCAAGTGGCGGTGGCAGTGGCAGGCACAACAGGGCCAGGGTGAGTGGCAACAGAGCTGTGCCCGGCCCCGGCTGGGGTTCTCCCCAGCCACCTGCCACTTTGGCACTACTACATCCCTCAGGGGTATATCGGACTGTTGGTTTCGGCCCAATCCCCGAAGGCCTGGCCGAAATCGGCAGTCCGACATCCCTCCAAGGGGTCACGGATTACAAGAGGGCTCAGGTCAGGCTAAGGAACCCCACCCATTCACGAATTTGTGCACCGGATCTCTAGTAGTAGTAGTAGTAGTAATAATAATAATAATAATGATAATAATAATAAAAATAAAAATAAACTCTTAAAATAAAGAACCCAGTACATGCTCTCTCTCCAGAGCCTGCCCATGCCTTTATTCTTCAAGCTTGTATCTTTCTTTTTTTTCTGTTAGGGTCCCCACAAGACTTGCAACTAAGGGAGTATCGGGCTACAGCAGCACATCCTGGGCTAACCCCCTTCAAGCCCCTTCTTTTGCCTCTGTAACTTGATTCCTGAGTTCACACAGCCCAGCTGGCTCACTTCTTCTGCCTCTGTGACTTTCTTTCTAAAGGGCCAAGGCACCTCTCTGAGCATTCTGCTCCAGTCTCCTCTTTAAGTGTACTTTTGCTTTGCATGCTAAATAAACTTCCCCTTGCACTAGGGGGAAAAAAAAAAAAAGGAATGGTCTGGAAAGACCATCCTTATGCAGTTAAAGAGAAAAGACTCACCTGGATTTGAGACAATAAGCATCTTACAATCGGGACTATACTGGACCAGGGCAGGAATAACTGATTTCATGATATCCACATTACGTTGAACCAGGGAAAGACGACTTTCTCCTTCCTGTTGCCGTACACCTGCTGTGACAATAATTAATTTGGAGTTTGCAGATACACGATAATCTAAAAGAAAAACAAAAGACAATATTTGGATCATGACTGCCATAATCATTGTTCCTTAATTCTTTAAAAGAGTATTGTATGATCTTGGTATTAAAGCATTTATATACTTTCATGTCTGGCATTTGGAAATGAATAGACTTTCCATGTAGTGATATTATTTTGAATAACCTGAAGGAAGTCTTATCACTATGACTTAAAAGTTTCAAACAGCTTTTTTTAAAAAAAATAGAACATACTATGCTTTTAAGCAGACATTCTCATTTGTTATTAAGGCCTGAGGCAATGCAAATCAACTCTCTGGCTTCTTAGAAACACTATATATATCAGAAGCTTAAAACTCTGAAAATGTATGTATCTGTTTCAGGATTCCAAGAGTAGGAATGTATTTATTTCTAATTAGAAGGGACTGGATTTGAGATCACAGGCACATTCTTGATCCAGAAAAGAAAATAAACTACCTTCTAAATCTGATGATCAGTTGTAAAACTGTTTCACCTATGAACAAAAATAGACACAGAGGCAGCATCGAACAGACTGTCAAACTACAGCAGGAAGGCTGGGAGGGTTTGGGGGGAGGTAAGAGATCAACCAAAGGACTTGTATGCATGCATATAAGCATAACCAATGGACACAAGACACTGGGGGGTACGGGAGACCGGGGGAAGGTCAAGGAAAAAAAAAAAAAGGAGACATATGTAATATTCTTTGTAATACTTTAAGCAATAAAACAAAATTTTAAAATAAAAAAAAATAGCCCTGACCGGTTTTGCTTAGTGGCTAGAGCAGCCGTGGGCAAACTAAGGCCCACAGGCCAGATCCGGCCCGTTTGAAATGAATAAAACTAAAAAAAAAAAGAAAAAAAAGACGGTACTCTTTTATGTAATGATGTTTACTTTGAATTTATATTAGTTCACACAAACACTCCATCCATGCTTTTGTTCCGGCCCTCCGGTCCAGTTTAAGAACCCATTGTGGCCCTCGAGTCAAAAAGTTTGCCCACCCATGGGCTAGAGTGTCGGCCTATGGACTGAGGAGTCCCAGGGTCGATTCCGGTCAAGGGCATGTACCTTGGTTGTGGGCACATCCGCATTAGGGGATGTGCAGGAGGCAGCTGATCAATGTGTTCTCTCTCATCGATGTTTCTAACTCTCTATCCCTCTCCCTTCTTCTCTGTAAAAAATCAATAAAATATATATTTTTTAAAAAAGCACCTTGTCTAGGCTAGTCTTGGACTTCAATTTCTGAATGAGATTTGAATAGATATTATATAATGTATCAACTGAATTGGTAATATTTCACTGGGATGCACTAATGTTTGTTATACTTAAACTCTTATTATATTTCAAAATTAATATTTTAAAATAATTGTTTCTATGAATATTAATTTGAATATCTTAAAAAGACATTAAAAGCAAGTTGTTTAAAAATTGTCCTGCCCAACTGATGTGGCTCAGTGGTCGAACACTTACCTATGTCTTAGGAGGTCGCCAGTTCAATTCCTGGTCAGGGCACATGCCTGAGTTTCAGGTTCAGTCCCTGGTCAGGTCATGTGTGGGAGGCAACCAACTGATATTTCTTTCTCTCTCCCTCTCCCTTCCTCTCTCTCTAAAATTAATAAAAACATATATTTTAAAAATTGTCCTTTTAAGTATGAGAAAAATAAAAGTGAAGGAAAACCATAAGAATTTAGTATAGCCCTAGCTGAGTGGCTCATTGATTGGAGCATCATCTCATACACCAAAAGGTTCTGGGTTCGATTCTTGGTCAAGGCACATATAAGAATCAACCAATGAATGAATAAATAAGTGAAACAACAAATCAATGCCCCCCCTCTCTTCCCTGTCTCTCAAATCAATAAATAAAAATTTTAAAAAAAACACTAAAATTAACCTTTTCCACCAACAATCTTTGAAGTAGCAAAGAAAAGACTGCCATGCTGAAGATCCATCATTTCTCCCTTCAACTTGTCCTCTGCAACATCAACAAGGGCGAGTTCATCAGCCAAATCCTAAAATACATTAAAGTTATGAATAAGATATTCTGGAAAATGTTCTTATTTTAGGAGAATGAGAAAAAATTTTGTGTGGCTATTTTATACTCAAAGGAGATATATATATATATATATATATATATATATATATATATATATATATATATATACTTTTAAATATATTTTTTTATTGAATTTTTACAGAGAGGAAGGGAGAGGGATAGAGAGTTAGAAACAGCGATGAGAGAGAAACATCGATCAGCCGCCTCTTGCA
Source organism: Myotis daubentonii (assembly GCF_963259705.1). NCBI lineage: Eukaryota > Metazoa > Chordata > Mammalia > Chiroptera > Vespertilionidae > Myotis > Myotis daubentonii. Next base: position 56,210,982 of record NC_081848.1, on the reverse strand, counting down.
CACCTCCCACTGGGGATGTGCCCGCAATCAACGTAAATGCCCTTGGCCGGAATCGAACCTGGGACCCCTCAGTCCGCAGGCCGATGCTCCATCCACTGAGCCAAACTGGCTACAGCAGGAGAGTTATATTTTTAATAGAAAAAATTATATAAAAAAGATGTTTTTTTTGTTTTTTATTGCTTAAAATATTACAAAGAGTAGTACATTTGTCTCCTTTTTTTTTCCCCCTGACCTTCCCCCAGCCTCCCCTACCCCCAGTGTCTTGTGTCCATTGGTTATGCTTATATGCATGCATACAAGTCCTTTGGTTGATCTCTTACCGCACCCCCCCCCCCCAAAAAATGATAGTTTTTTAATATGCCTAGAATGGGCCAGAAGTCATGGTAAACAACAGCATATAATAAAAAGTCGTTGTTTTGCCTTCATATAATTGTTAATTTTGTTAGAATTGTGTTTCTTCCACTTCAGATAATAGTTTAAAACTGTTGCCCTGGCTGGCTCAGTTGGTTGGAGCATGTCCAGATACACCAAGGTTGCAGTAAGATGACATGGTCAAGGCATATACAATCTATACATATAAGAGCCCAGCAACCGAATGGCAGAACAACCACAATGACCAGTCGACCAGTCGCTATGACGCACACTGACCACCGGGGGCCACGCCCCCACCAATGCACAAATTCATGCACTGGGCCTCTAGTCTATATAAATAAAAGGCTAATATGCAAAGTATCCCCTCAGGAGTTCGACCAGGAGACTGGGAGTTTGATCACAATGACATGAACTGGCCATCGGGGTTGGCACGGAACGAAGGAAGTCCCTGGCCAGTAGGTAGGAGGCCCCCATCAGCCCTGGTCGCCAGCCAGGCCTAGGGACCCTACCTGTGCACAAATTTTGTGCACCAGGCCTCTAGTAAATGCATAAATAAGTGGAACAACAAAGGGATGTCTCTGTCTCTCTGTCTCTATCTCTGTCTCTCTCCTCCCTACCCTCCTTCCTTCCTTCCCCTCTTCCATCCCTCTCTCCCTTCCTCTTTCCCTCTACAAATCAATTTAAAAAATAAAGCCTATGAGAAATTATTAAATTCTTTCCAAGGATTTTACTATATTTAGCCCATATGCCTTATTTCTAAATTGGCTAAAGTTGTTTTCAGTATGCATCGTTATGGCCAAATAGAAAAGTAGCCACCTATAGGAATCCTTTCCATGTAGGTCAGTACAGTACAATTAATATCAGCCCTCCAACCTAACAGTAGATGTGCATATAACCAGACCCAAACCATTGTTCCATTCTTCCTTCTGATCACAGAAATTAGTTCACAAATGGGCATATGGCCCAGGCATAACAAATGGGCACAATGTCTATAAGGTTTGAAGTGGAAGATGGAAAATTAAGTGTCATTTTTCTTTGGAATCATAGCTCTAAGAATGACATAAGACTCTTAAGAATAAACTGTATAGTTATCTTTACCACTACACAGAAAGACCCTGCCTGAGAATTAAGCCAATAGAGGAAATATAAACCAAGATATACAAATACTGTGTCTCAATATGTATGAATTCTAGAATCTAGTAGTACCTGAAGCTAGCTCTGCTCTTAGATTTTCCAGTTATGTGAACAATATATATAGTCTCTTTATATGCTTACTCTAATTTGAATTGGGTTTTCATCAGATTCAACAGAATATAAAACTATATAGGAGTGTATTCCCTTAGATTCCAGTGGCCAGATTCCAAAGGTGAGCAATAACAAAAAAGGATACAAGTCCCTATTTACTAACGGTTTTTTCTCAAATCAGATACCATGTCATCTTAAAGGACAACTGTAAATTCTAAAATTTACTAAATTATGTGTCATATATCAGGAATAGGAGGAGGATAAGGAGTTTCATCCAGAAGAATGAAACTTTTGGCTAGCTGATTTTTAAAAATATATATTTTTATTGATTTCAGAGAGGAAGGGAGAGAGAAAGAGAGATAGAAACATCAATGATGAGAGAGAATCATGGATCGGCTGCCTCCTGCATGCCCCCCACTGCGGATCAAGCCAGCAACCCAGGCATGTGCCCTAATGGAGAATTGAACCCAGGACCCTTCAGTCTGCAGGCTGATGCTCTATCCAGTGAGCAACACCAGCCAGGGCTAGCTGATTTTTAAAAAACTATATGTTTACAGATCTGTTTTTACATCAGTCTATGTATCTGTCTGGGTCTGGAACAGGAAAACAGAAACCATTCTAAGCATTTCAACCGAAGGAATTTAATATAGGAAATTGTTTAGACAGATGTTGGACGGATGAAAGAAGAAAAAGGTAACACTTGAGATAACCCAAAGATTGTAACCACAGCTTGAAACTATCACCCCTAAGGCTGAAGGCACAGAAAGACTAAAACAGGTGCTTCAGGAACTAGTCTCAGAACTCTGGAGGAGGCAAAATCTGGCTGCTGCTGCTGCTGCTAGCACTGAATGGGCAAGATGAGGCCAATGCTCGAGCTCCAAAACAAACTGGGGGCAAACCGCCCCCCCCCACAAATTCAGAAAAAGGGAGGGAGGGAAGGAAGGAAGGAGGGAGGGAGGGAAGGAGGGAGTGGGGAGGGAGAGATGGAGGAAGGAAAGAAGAAGGGGAAGAGAGAAAAGGGGAAGGGAGGGGAGAGAGAAGGGGAAAGGAAAGGGGAGGAGGAGGGAGAAGGCATGAATAGCGAATCTTGAAAAATAACAGAGGTTTTATGCTTCCTGATTTAAAAACTTATTACAAAACTACAGTAATCTAAACTGTGAGGTAATAGAATACAGACATATAGAGCAATGGAACAAAATAGGGAGCCTAGAAATAAACTCTAATGCATATGATCAAGTGATTTTTGGCAAGGGTGCCAAGAGCATTCAACCAGGAAAGGTTATCTTTTTAACAAATGGCATATTTTCATATAAAAGAATGAAGTAGGAGCACTTACTTTATACCATATACAAAGTTAACTCAAAATGGATCGAAGACCTAAAACTATAAAACTCTTAGAAGAAAACACAGAGGAAAAGCTTCATGACACTGAATGTGGCAATGATTTTTAGATATGACACCAAAAGCACAGGCAATAAGAGTAAAAATGATAATCTGAACTACATTAAACTAAAAAATTTCTGTGCATCAAAGGACACAATCAAGAGAGTAAAGGGAAACTAAGGGAATGGGAGAAAATATGTAAAAATCATGTATCTGATAAGCAGTTAACATCTAAAATATAAGAACTCCTGCAACTAAACAACAAATAACTGGATTTTTAAGTGGGCAAAGGATTTTTTAAAGTATTTTTTTATTGATTTCAGAGAGGAAGGGAGAGACAGAAACATCAATGAAGTGAGAGAATCATTGATCAGCTGCCTCCTGCGCGCCCCTCACTGGGGATCGACCCCTCAACCCCGGCACGTGCCCTGACCAGGACTCGAACCATGACCTCCTGGCTCATAGGTAGACACTCGACCACTGAGCCATGCTGGACGGGCAAAATGGGCAAAGGATCTAAATAGACATTCCTCCAAAGAAGATATACAAACGGCCAATAAGCACATGAAACGATGCTCTGGAAACAGAAAGGAAAATTAAGGAACTTCCATTTCAAAATAACTTTATCAAATCGTGTACTTTTTGTTTTATAACGAGCATGTCATACCATTTTTTTTTATTGTAAAGTGGAAGCCACTGGGAAATATAATTTTCATCCATTCCTCCTCAAGGAAGACAATTCATGGATTGAACTGTTATAATGCAATGTCATAATGCTTAACAACGTGCCTACAAATAAATCTGAACTAGTCTAAGAATGGTAAGCTCCAAGTAAATGTTTAAAAATATATATATCTGATTTTTTACAGAGAGGAAGGGAGAGGGATAGAGAGTTAGAAACATCGATCGGCTGCCTCCTGCACACTCCCCTACTGGGGATGTGCCCGCAACCAAGGTGCATGCCCTTGACCAGAATCGAACCTGGGACCCTTCAGTCCACAGGCCGACGCTCTATCCACTGAGCCAGACCGGTCAGGGCTAAATGTTTCTTAAATTGCGTCAAAATCAGAGGAGAGGAATACGACCAAGAGGGAAAAAAGAGTCAGATGAAGAGGATACATATTTGCGGCCAAGGGATTAGCCCTGCAAACCTGAACTCATCCATCGACAAGGCCCCGAAGCGCTTGACCCTCAGCCCAGAACGGGCTGATCACTTACCTTCAATAAGATACAAATGGCGCAAGCCATGCCCACCGCACCGACCCCGACGACGGTGATCTTCTGGTGGGAGGTTTTATCTTCCACAACCAGGTTCTTAATAAGCTGCTCCTTGACCGTTGACATTGTGAGAACCTGAGAGAGACGACGCCATATCAGTGGAATCGAACTCCCTAAATAATGCTCGTCGCGAGCGATGTACTTAGTCACACTGCCCTAAGACACCACCTCGGAGTCTGCACCAGGGGAAAGCCGGGGTGGAGGGGAAGCCAAAGAGAGGATTTCCTGGTCAAAGGTGACGAGAGGTGGTCGGGGCGAGGCACCACCGGCTTCCTGAGCTCGCCCTGCCCCAGCCACCATTTCCGCCCCTGCGCCGGATACTCACCAATGCTCCGCTTGGCGCAACCCACTAAAGACCCCCCGGAAGCATAACACACAGCGTCGCAGGACTTTTAAAAGAGTGACTCCGGGGCACAACTGCCACGGCAGTTGAGGTGCGAAGCCCGGCTGCGGTTACTCCCCGCCCGACCCGCCAGCACGCTCCGCGTACGCCCCGCCCCCGCCGGCCGGCGCAGGCGCATTGGCAGACGCTCGACGTCCTCTCGGTGTGAGCTGGTTGCTGGGGTGCCTGCGATTGCACCTTCCTGCTGTCCGTGTGAAGAATCGAGAGACGATCTTGGAGAGTGTGCAGTCAAGGTGATCGGACTGTGGTTTCGTTTCCTTCAGGCGGCCTGGGACTGATTTTCTGGCCCTGACTCTTTGGAGACCCCACAACCACCCGGCTAGGCGCTCCAGGCCTCCGTGAGAAAGAACCCTCCTGGGAGCACCTCCCGTGTTTACGGTGGTGCCAGCTTAAAGCAGTAAAGTGTGGACTTGGGAGTGACCAACCCGACTTGGAGAAACATACATTTTGGTGCACTTATCACACCTATATCCAAACATTCATTTGCAGGAATTTTTAAAAATTATTATTAAGCTAGGTAACTTCAGGATGGAGTGCTGAAATAATGTTTGAATGAAAATGAGCTCGGCCGGTGTGGCTCAGTAGTTGAGCATCCACCCATGTACCAAGAGTTCACTGGTTTGATTTCCAGGGCACATGCCCAGGTTGCAGGCTCAATCCCCAGTGGGGGGTGTGCAAGAGAACCAGTGGATGTTTCTTTCTCATCAATGTTTCCCTCTCCCTTCCTCTTTCTCTAAAAATCAATAAAAAACGTTGTTGGTTTTTTTAAAATTAAAGAAGCCCTAGCTGGGCCTGCGGACTGAAGGGTCGCTATTTCGATCCCGGTCAAGGGCACATGCCTGGGTTGCAGGTTTGATCCCCAGTGGGGGGACCTGCAGGAGGTAGATGATCAATGATTCTCATCATTGATGTTTCCATTTCTTTCCCTCTCTGAAATCAAAGATATATATGGCCGTGTCTAGTTTTCTAAGAGTGATTTCTTTTTTTTTTTTTACAGAGAGGAAGGGAGAGGGATAGAGAGTTAGCAAAATCGATGAGAGAGAAACATAAATCAGTTGCTTCCTGCACACCCCCTACTGGGAATGTGCCCGCAACCAAGGTACATGCCCTTGATCAGAATCGAATCTGGGACCTTTCAGTCCGCAGGCCGTCGCTCTATCCACTGAGCTAAACCGGTTAGGGCAAGTGATTTTTAATTTATAACTCACACAAAGGGACACAACCTCTGTCATTTTTTGTCATTTGCATTTGAATCTTTTTCAAAACCTAAAGGGTAATTCATTTTCTGTATCAAAGCCTATGATTAATATAGTTCAGATCATGCAATAACTGCTTAAAACCCTTCAATATTTGCAACAGCATGGATGGAACTGGAAAGCATTATGCTAAGTGAAATAAGCCAGTCAGAGAAAGATAACTATCACATGATCTCATTCATTTGTGGAGTATAATGAACAACATAGACTGATGAACGAAAACAGACCCAGAGACAGAGAAGCATCAATCAGACCGTCAAACCTCAGAGGGAAGGTAGGGGAGGGTGGGGGTATGGGGGGAGATCAACCAAAGGACTTATATGCTAGCATATAGGCCTAACTAATGGACACAGACAACAGGGGGTTGAGGGCATGAGTGGGGGGGATGAGGGGTAATGTGGGGATAAGGACACATATGTAATACCTTAATAAAAAATTTTAACAAACAAACAAAAACCCTTCAACAGCTTTCTGTCACACTTAAAAATAATTGCCCTGGTTCGTGCAGCTCAGTTGGGCGTCCTCCTGTTCCATCCCCTGGTAGGGGGCATGCAGAAGGCAGCCCATTGCTGTTTTGCTCTCACGTCAATGTTCCTCTCCCTCTATCTCTAAAAAAAATCAATTTAAAAAAAAGGAGAGCCCTAACCGGTTTGGCTCAGTGATAGAGCGTTGACCTGCAGACTCAAGGGTCCCAGGTTCGATTTTGGTCAAGGGCATGTACCTTGCTTGCGGGCACATACCCAGTAGGGGCGTGTGCAGGAGGCAGCTGATCAATGTTTCTCTCTCATTGATGTTTCTAACTCTCTATTCCTCTCTGTAAAAAATCAATAAAATATTAAAAAAGGAGAAAATAACCAATTTTTACAACCTATGATACATTAAAAATTTGGCCTCCTCACACCTCTGCAACTTCATCTCAAAACACTCTTCATCACATTCTCCCCCCAGCTTTTTCTTGGCTGAGAACTTCTTGCTGTTCCCTATACGTATCTGGAAAGTTCTCCCCCAGCCCTTCTCAAAGTTGATTGTTCATTTTCAGTTTTGAGCACATATGCCACTTCCTCTAGCTTTCCTTGATCAATGTGTCAACTACCACCACCTCCCTACTCCTGTTCCTCCTGGGGCCTTTAACCTATTGCCAGCCCCAGGCAAGAGGTTTCTATGGTGGATAGCAGTGGCAGCTGTTGTTGGTCCTGTACTCCCACTTACTTGTGTGTTTCCACAGCAACTCCCTGCCTTTGAACCTCACTTACCATGGGGCTGAGAGGGAGACACTGCTGGCCTAGATGACCTCAAACCTAAGCTCTACATCTGCTTCATACCCCTGTTGGCCTAAGGAGTTATCATCTGGTAGTGACCAAACTCCTGTTCCGAAGGAAGAAAAGCTCTTCATTCATACCTGCCCAAGGCCTAGGGACATTTGCAGGAGCTAGACATCCTCTCTGCCTGAGTGGGCTCTCTGGTGGCCGTGAGAAAACCTACTTCCCATTTTGTTATTTTATGGCAATATAAATACAAGAGAGCCAAATATGCAAGATTTTTGCATATTCCCACATCTACTAAAGTATAGTAGGCACTCAGCAAAGGATTAGAAGGAACATGGCTTTGAAGTCTTGATAGTTTTATTTTCTCAACATAGGTTTTAGTGGGGAAAAATATATCTATCTACACACAGAGAGAGATATAGGCATATCTAGCTATATGAAAGGAGGACCATGTTGTGACCATTCCATTTTTTTCCCCCCGCTAACTGGCAGTTTGCATGAGATGGCGGCTAAGACCTGCTTAATCCACTTCACAAGGCATTAAAACTAAAAGAGATCATATTCCATTAAAAAGACTCAGGGCTCCTTGCAGAGTTGGCCTATTTCTTGCCTGGGGCAGAAAGATACAATGTGTACCTGGAACACTTACTGTGCCAGGAAGCAAGGAAGCTTAACAAGATTAAATCTGAAAAGTCTATGAAAATTTAAAAGTCTCTCTTAAGCATTATTTTTCAGTCATGTTGGTGTTTACTAATTTATTGTATCAAACAATTTGATATTAAGAAATGTAAATTAAAAAAAAATTTTTTTAAAGACTGAAGGTGCTGCCCTAGCCGGTTTGGCTCAGTGGATAGAGCGTCAGCCTGCGGACTGAAGGGTCCCAGGTTCGATTCCGGTCAAGGGCATGTACCTTAGTTGCGGGCACATCCCCAATAGGTGTGCAGGAGGCAGCTGATCGATGTTTCTCTCGCACTCTCTATCCCTCTCCCTTCCTCTGTGTAAAAAATCAATAAAATATATTAAAAAAAAAAAAAAAAGACTTAAGGTGCCTAACCTAAAAGGCTATAGGGCCCTAGCTGGTTTGGCTCAGTGGATAGAGCATTGGCCTGCGGACTGAAGGGTCCCAGGTTCGACTCTGGCCAAGGGCAAATGCTTGGGTTGCGGGCTCAATCCCTAGTAGGGGACCTGCTGGAGACAGCTGATCAATGATTCTCATCATTGATGTTTCTCTCTCCCCCTCTCCCTTTCTCTCTGAAATCAATAAAGAAGTATATTTTAAAAAAACAACAACACAAAGGCTGTAGGATTACATACACTTTTTTTTCTTTACAGTAAATTGAAAAGTCCCAAGATTAGTGGTTGGAGTGCACAACCACGTGGATCCACAGAATCCTACACTTCAAGAGTAAATTTTATGGTAAGTTATAGCTTAAAGTTGTTTTTTAGAGTCTACTACAGGACAGCAAATAGTCAAGACTACATAAGTCAGTCCTGTCATTTTACATTTAAGACACATTTTTAAAAATATATATATTTTATTGATTTTTTTACAGAGAGGAAGGGAGAGGGATAGAGTGTTAGGAACATTGATGAGAGAGAAACATCGATCAGCTGCCTCCTGCACACCTCCCACTGGGGATGTGCCTGCAACCAAGGTACATGCCCTTGACCAGAATCGAACCTGGAACCCTTCAGTCTGCAGGCCAATGTTCTATCCACTGAGCCAAGCCAGCTAGGGCTTAAGACACATTTTAAAAAGTGTAATTATTTTCCCTAACTAGCTCTCAGGAAGGAAGTTTTGGGGAAAAAATTCTAGAAAAGGGATGACAATAAACTTCCTCTGGAAGTACAGTTTTTAGGTCTGGATAAAGGTCATAGTTATGGACTATTTTATTTAAAATCATTAAAGATAGTAGTCCTGCCCAGCCAGAGTGGTTCAGTGGTTGAACGGCGACCTTTGAACCAGATCACGGTTTGATTACCAGTCAGGGCACATGCTGGATTTGGGGCTCAACTCCCAGTAGGGGGCGTGCAGGAGGCAGACGATCAATGATTCTATCATTGATGTTTCTCTCTCCCTCTCCCTTCCTGTCTGAAATCAATAAAAAATAAAAATAAAAAACAGTAGTCCCTCCACTTATCCACGGTTTTGCTTCCCATGGTTACCCATAGTCAAATGCAGTCTGAAAATATTAATTGAACATTCCAGAAATTATTCATGTTTTAAATTACACACCATCCTGAGTAGCATGAGGAAATCTTGTGCCATCCCACTTCATCCTGCCTGAGCCATGAATCATCCCTTTGTCGAGATTATCCACATGGTACACACTACCCACCAATTAGTCATTTAGTAGCCATCTCGGTTATCAGCTCAACTCTCTATCACAGTGCTGATGTTCAAGTAACTCTTATTTGACCTAATGCCACATTTATAACTTTAGTCTTGGTTATAATTGTTCTATTTTATTGTTAATTCCTCACTAATTTATTTAATTATTACTGGGGATGTGCCCGCAACCAAGGCACATGCCCTTGACAGGAATCAAACCTGGGACCTTCCAGTCAGCAGGCCGATGCTCTACCCACTGAGCCAAACCGGTTAGGGCTTAATTATTCTTACTAATTGTTTCCTAATTTATAAATTAAACTTAATCATATCCCATATGTATGATAAAAAAACAGTATACATAGGGTTTGGTATTGTCTGTGGTTTCAAGCATCCACTGGGAGTCTTGGATGTATCACCGACGGATGAGGGGGGACTACTGTACCATTATGTTACTGGCCTCCAGAAAACAAAGTTTCTTAAATATCTGTGTTCCCCTGTGTTGGTAAAGTACCACTGCTTATGTTCAGTTGGCAAATGTTTTTTACATTAGTTTGTAGTATATTATATACATGAATTGTAGGGTACAATTATGATTAGCACTATTATCAAGTTATCTTATGTAATACTTTAGGGCTTAGTTTATTAAAATAATTTATTAAAATGGAAATGGTACCAAAATAACCTAATCAATCTAGCCACAGCCTTAATCTGTTAATTCAGATAAAACTAAAGTCTGGACAATAGTAAATATTCCTTAAAAAAAAAAAAAATCATTGCAGCTCAATTGGTTCAAGCGCCATCCCATATACCAAGGTTGTGCGTGGATTCAATGCCCAGTCAGAGCACTTCTAAGAATCAACCAACGAATGCACAAATTAGAACAACAAATAGGTGTTTCTTCCTCTCCAAAATCAACCAATAAATAAACAAAAATCATTGCAAAAAAAAAAAAATCATTGCAGTTGCCCAAGAATAACGTGTAGTAGCCCCCAATAATGTAATGAATAGTAGCTTTATGATTTTACATCATAATAAATTAACAGAGTAGTCACTGTTCAAGGTTTATTTGGCATTTTAGTTGGTATGACACTTGGATAGTTGGCTGTATTATTTATATGTAGACTTTTCTTTTTACATTATATGGCAATGTACACTAATCTGATACATATAGCACACAGAGTAAGATCCTTTAGAACAGTTATGCACAAAACATGCAATATTGGCTTTACATTGGCTCCCAGGATGTGACTAATTATAGAAAAAGGAACCACAAGTCATATAACACACGGTGAACACACATCTAGTCTGAAGGGCAACTGTAGCGTGAGCAACATTGGCAGTGGTGCCTCTGAGGAGGTGGAACTATTTCACACTAACCAGTTTAGGGCTACCCAAGATAAGGACCCTCCAGCATCAGGATGCAGATGCTGGGTTTTATGAACCATTACTAGTTCTATCTTTAGGAAACGGATGTTCTTAGTCACAGATCAGATAAAAAGGACAATATGCACAATCTCCAACTAAAATCCTGCTGTAGCCTAGACAGTGAGGTGGTAGGACATCAGGAGACTTTAAAACTGCAGCTCTTTCTGGATCCCCCACAGTGTGTCTGCACTCTTCTTCAAACGGGCCTCTTCCTCAGGTGTCAGGGTCACCTTCACAACGTCTGAGATTCCATTCTGCCCCAAGATGCAGGGAACACTAAGGAACACGTCGTCCTTTATTCCATAGAGACCCTGAAGACAAAATGAAAAATACTTTATGTTTTTTCTATACATTTTGGGGTCTCCCAAGACTTTCATTCTCTACAATTATGAAGCTTATTTGATATAAATTGATAAGTAGAAATTCCTTTCCAGATTTTCAGTGAGGATGTAATCAACAGTGTAAAATAAAGTCATTAAAATTGCAGCAAGATTTCCATTCTAGACTCTGGCCTGATAGCTCAGTTGGTTAGAGCATCGTCCTGATATGCCAAGGCTGCCGGTGCAATCTCCAGTCAGGGCACATACAGGAAGCAAGCAATGAGTTCATAGATAAGTGGAATAGCAAACAGATGTTTCTCTTTCACTCTCTCTGAAATCAATCAATAAAAAATGTAAGAAAAATTTCATTCTAAAAGAAAACCTTAGCTATTGCTATTATCCATAGTACTTTCCCATTTTTACTGATAACACTTTGGTAACTGTAAATTGAGTGTGATTTCCATTTTCCCCAAAAGAAGAAATTCTGTTTCTTTTAGTCTTTCACCCATTTGAAAATAATTGAATAGATTTTAAGTCAACAAGTTATCAAGTATCTATGTGCTACACACAGTGCTAGTGGACATTAATCTTAATGCTTGCCCATGTTTCTTCCAAAAAAGAAAGTTACAGGTGCATTAATTTCTTAAATCAATGACTGAGGATGTACATTAGTCTAATTGCTTTCTCAAAAGAAATTGTTTTTTAAAAATATAAATGATGACATTCAAGTACAACGTATCACTACATAGACCTACCTTAATCATGGTGGAAATTGGATGCACCCGCCTAAGATTCTTCATCATACTTTCTGCTAAATCAGCCACAGATAGGCCAATGGCCCAGGATGTATAGCCTTTCAGTTTGATTACCTCGTAAGCACTGTAGGGCAGGAAATCACAGGGAAGGGCAGGAAAAAGTAAGATAAGAGAAACAAACAAACAAAAACAACACACAAAGCTTTTACTGAACATGAGCTTTACAGTGAATAATGCCACAAAGATGCATTATACACACAAGAGCAGACCTTTCGCTCTAGCCGGTTTGGCTCCGTGAGTAGAGCGTCAGCCTGCGGACTGAAGGGTCCTAGGTTGTGGGCTCAGTCTCCAGTAGGAGGTGTGCAGGAGGCAGCCAATCAATGATTCCCTCTCATCATTGATCTCTCTCTTCCTTTCCCTTCCTATCTGAAATCAATAAAAATATGTTTTAAAAAAAAAGAGATCTTTCCATGTATACAAGGATATTATGTATAAGGATGTTCACAATAGTATTGCCAGCAATAGCCAAAACCTGACAACAAGCCCAATTCTCTCCAACAGAAGAATGAATACACTATGGTATACTCATACATTGAAATATTACATAACTATCAAAACAAATAACTATAGTGTCTTGCAACAAAATAGATGATTCTTTAAGATATAACATTGGATTTAAAATAAATCCAGGAATACATAAACATGCTTACTTAGGATTATCTCAAGAGTGTGAGGGAGTTGGGGGTTGGAGGGATGAGTGAGAGAAGCAGAGAATTCACTCATTTCCGCCGAACCGGTTTGGCTCAGTGGATAGAGCATCGGCCTGTGGACTCAAGGGTCCCAGGTTCGATTCCGGTCAAGGGCATGTACCTTGGTTGCGGCACATCCCCTGTGGGGGTGTGTGCAGGAGGCAGCTGATCGATCTCTCTCATCAATGTTTCTAACTCTCTGTCCCTCTCCCTTCTGCTCTGTAAAAAATCAATAAAATATATTAAAAAAAAAAAAAAAAGAATTCACTCATTTCCAAGCACCAGCAGACTAGTAATTCTAACCCAACAAACACTACAGTTAGTTGATAGCTACTGTAAATGTTTCTTGGGTTGTGTGGTGGGTTCACAGGTTTTACTTAAACAAATACAAGCCATTGAAGTAAAGACTGAATCTCAAATAGGATAGACTTAATCTAACTTAATAATTTACTATATAAACAGAAAGATTTATCATACTATAAATTGGGAATTATGGCAAAAGATAGACTGTAGCATTAATAAATGTCTATAATTTTTAATATCGTTACCTCTTTTTATAATATGATCTTTAACAAGGCTTTAGGAAACAAGTTTTCTCTCTAACAAAATATACTCAAATGCAAGTGCTAGTAAACTTTTAATATTTTAAACAATAATACAAACAATAAAGTTTAATCTCACATGCTGACAAATTATGAGACATATTACCTGTCAACCACCTGTTTGTGAACTTGTTTCCACTGTTCCTTATCTGCATCAGTGCCTAAATCAGGGTGCAGATTCTTTAGGGAGACACCAGCAACATTCACTCCACTCCATACAGGCACTAAAAGAAACAGTACAAAATTCACTTATTGCCAGGCACCAGTCAGCAACTAGTAATTCCGACCCATTTTTCTAATTCTCTTTTATCTGGGGAGTATTACCCCTTTTAGAAGATACTCAAGACTACAATACCTAAAATAAAGAGAAATGAAAAAGAAAAAAATAAATGAAAAAAAGACTAGAATACCCTTACTTTTAGATTTTCATTTGTTTATATTTTATTTTAAAACTAAGAATTTCTACAATATTCTAACCTATTTTCCTAACCAACTGGGATGCTTAATAGACATATATTGGAATATAAAGATAGTATAAGATTATAAGGAGAATTATCGTGGTATAAGGAACTGAGAATTCTGCAAAAATTATAGCACTTCTACTGTGATAATAGGATTTTCTCATACTCTCTATTTGACTTGACTTGACTGACCTTTTCAGGGCTAAACAGTGCAAGGCAATTATAAACAGCTATGATATTGAGTGACTGAGGTCTTATGTAATGTCCATGGTTAAGAAGTAAAATAAATTTCATTCCCCACCCTGCATGCCAGGTAAATGTCATGTAAGATGGCTAAAATCTTAACAATTCTTAGCATTAAATTACACAAAAAGTAGATTTCTGAAAACCATTCTACCTTGATGAATGGATATCTGATTTAGGCTCCAATTTAATAAAACTGTCAATTTTTTACACAATCTTTTGAAAACAGAAAGAGAAAATAAGGTATGCTTACCACTAGAGTCTCCATGCTCCCCAAGGACCCACCCATGACAGCTTAATGGGTGAACTCCCAGCCTCTCCCCCATCAGGTATCGGAAACGGGCTGAATCCAGGTTGCAACCACTTCCAATAACACGGTTCTTGGGAAAGCCGCTTAACTTCCAAGCCACATAGGTCAAAATATCCACTGTGAAGAAAACATTTAGGCAAAGATACCAGGTGAATGATTAGATAATGATTAGCCACTGAAGACATATGGCGGAGGCCTGCCTGAGCTTTGCTGCTGCTGGTGTAGCCACTGCCTTTGTCTACACCTCCACCATGCCACCCTACACCATAGTCTACTTCCCTGTTTGAGGGCGCTCTGAGGCCATCACATGCTGCTGGCTGACCAGGGCCAGAGCTAGAAGGAAGAGGTGGTGACTAAGGAGACCTGGCTGCAGGGCTCCCTCAAGACCTCCTGTCTGTACAGGCAGTTCCCCAAGTTCCAGGTCGGAGACCTCACCCTGTGCCAGTCCAATGCCATCCTGTACCACCTGAGCTGCTCCCCTCAGGCTACATGGGAAGGACCTTCAGGAGGAGACCCTGGTAGGCGTGGTGAATGACAGCATGGAGAACCTCTGCTGCAAATATATCACCTTCATCTACACCAACTAATAGGCAGGCAAGGAGGACTATGTGGGGGAACCGTCTGGGCACCTGAAGTCTTTTGAGACTCCGCTTTCCAGAACCATGGGTAACATGATGATCTCCTTCGCAAACTACAACCTGCTGGACTTGCTGCTGATCACCAGGCCCTGGCCACACACTGCCTGGACTCCTTCCCCCTGCTCTTGGCCTACCTGGCTCGCCCAAGTGCCTGGCCCAAGCTCAAGGTCTTCCTGGCCTTCCCCCAGCATGTGAGCCTCCCATCAACAGCCACGGGAAACAGGGAGGGCTTGTGCCACCCTCAGCAGGTGGCAGGGGTTGCCTGCCTCCCTTTCCCAAGGACCAATACAATTTTCAAAAGAGAGAAAAAGACATAGGGCTCTGTATGGATCTTGATCATGATCATGGTCAATGTTTTTGTTAATATTTATAAACCTCTATAACATGTATAATATAGCAAAACATTAAGTATCCAATAAATGCAATTTAATCAAAATAAGCTATGCATCAATTAAGAGGATAACACATTAGCCATAAATTTATACCTTATCCAAGGTGTTCTTGCACAAATAACTAATTTTAAAGTTCCAACTGCATTCAGAGGCACTGTAACCTATCCCCTTTCATGCTTTAAATTTAACTATTTTACAAAAAAAAAAAAAAATCCACTCCCAGGAAGAAAGTGAAAGATGAGAAATAAATATGTGTATACAGAATATACTATCAGCTTTACTCTAGCTCATGTATTGTTATGCAATTAAAAACCTCACCTGGATTGGAAACAACAAGCAGTTTGCAGTTGGGACTGTATTTTACAACATTAGGAATGATGAATTTAAAGATGTTCACGTTACGCTGGACCAAATTAAGGCGGCTCTCCCCCTCTTGTTGACGTGCCCCAGCTGTGATAATAACCAGCTTGGAGTTTGCAGTCACACTATAGTCTAGACAACAGAAAACAATAATTAGATTAAGGCCTTTAAGAGATCTCCAATACCTAGCCGGCAAAAAATTTTCCCATTAACTTTTTTTTGGGGGGGGGAGGGGGGGGAACAGTGGTTTGTATATGTGGCAGAAAAATGTCTTTAATGCCCCCCCCAACTTCTCTCCTTTAGTTTTTGGAGTTTTATCACTGTGGCCACTTACATGGACGGAGGGTACATCAATGCCCCCTTTTTGTTTTAGTCACATTGTGACTTTATATAACTACAACTGGGGGAAGGTGGAAGGAATAAAACTTAATAGATTCTCATATCAAATGAGATACATTGCCAAGTTTCTGGCCACCTCAGCTCAATGCTCATACTCTTCCACACTCCTGCTTCTACTTAAATACTTAATTGTGGTCACATCAGCCCAGGAACAGGCCTTCTTTGTAGAAAAGCAGAGGCAGCTTTACACTTGTCAAGGACATCTTGCTTCTAGATCCCTATGGTACAGGATGGTTAAGTGAGGGATGAAGATAATGAAGACACCTATCAGGTAAGTTGTCAATGATTTTCAAGTGTCAAAACAGATACTATTGCCGTCGCCGGTTTGGCTCAGTGGATAGAGCGTCGGCCTGCGGACTGAAAGGTCCCAGGTTTGATTCCGGTCAAGGGCATGTACCTTGGTTGCAGACACATCCCCAGTGGGGGGTGTGCAGGAGGCAGCTGATCAATGTTTCTCTCTCATTGATGTTTCTAACTCTCTATCTCTCTCCCTTCCTCTCTGTAAAAAAATCAATAAAATATATATTTTTTTAAAAAGCAGATACCATTATTACGTTAGTGTGCAAAAGGAAATATGGAAAGTAAATAAATTGAAACTTCGGTATCAGTAGGTACCGATGCAAAATTGTTCAAAGGCTCTCTTATCCTGCGTTAAAAAAAAAGTGTTTGAAGAGCTAGGATTTTGAGCCTGGTAAACAGTTAAGTCTAGCATGGACTACAATATAAATGTGTTGAAATTAACCTTTGCCAGAGACAATTTTTGGTGTTTTAAGGAAAAGGCTGCCATGTTGGAGATCCATCATTTCTCCCTTTAATTTGTCTTCCATGACATCAACAAGAGCAAGTTCATCTGCCAAGTCCTAAAACACAAAAATTTTTGTTAAATCAAAATTGCTTCCAAAGGTAACACCTCAAAAATAAAACATTTTCAACAACAACAAAAATCAAACTTGCTACTTCCAAATTTTTAGATGGGCCTGCAAAGTTTCCATATTTCTGGCATAGGAGCAGGCCCCCATTTTAAAACAGAACACTGGATTGGCAGTGTAATGTTCAATTACGTAAAACTGATTGAGTTATTCTTTCAAATTCAGTTTCACATATTGATTTTAGGTTGTTATTTATTAAATAGGTGATAATGACCAGTATTAAAACTTAGAATTAGCCCTAGCTGGTTTGGCTCAGTGGATAGAGCATTGGCCTGCAGACCGAAGAGTCCTGGGTTCAATTCTGGTCAAGGGCACATGCCCAGGTTGTGTGCTCAATCCCCAATGGGGGGCATGCAAGAGGCAGATCAATGATTCTCATCATTGATGTTTCTATTTCTCTCCCTCTCCCTTCCTCTCTGAAATCAATAAAAATATATTTTTTAAAAAAAAGACTTAGAATTAAAAAGTCTGGATCATTCCATGGTTATGTTTCCACATATTAAAGAGCTATAACAACTTTACATATATAGATTTGTGCATTGCAAATTATTAGTGAAAAATATCCATTCAGTTCAACATATAAAAGTCCTTAGAGCCCTAACTGGTTTGGCTCAGTGGATAGAGCGTCGGCCTGCGGACTGAAAGGTCCCAGGTTTGATTCTGGTCCAAGGGCATGTACCTTGGTTGTGGGCACATCCCCAGTGGAAGATGTGCAGGAGGCAGCTGATCGTTGTTTTTCTCTCATCGATGTTTCTAACTCTCTATCCCTCTCCTTCCTCTCTGTAAAAAATCAATAAAATATGTATTAAAAAAAAAAAAGTCCTTAGATGCATCTGACCAGGAGCACCAACAATAGTTTTAATACAAATGGGATATGGACTGTCATAACCGAAGAGGTTGTACTATATGAGCTACAGTGTAATGAGTGGTCTGGCAGTTACTCTTACCCACACCTGAATTAGAGGGCATCACTGAAAAAGGCCATAGGTGGTGTAGGAAAAACAGATGGCATCAATTTCTGATTCAGTGGTGGAGTTGGAATACTTTTGTGGCCTTTCCTAAGAACACAGATAGAGCAAGTACGTTGCTCTGCAACATCTGCATAGCTCATTTCTGCTTTCAATCCCTTCTCACTTCAATCCTTTTCTGTTTAGAACCCAGAATTCATAATTTCATTTACTTATTTATATTAAATTCATTGGGGTCACATCGTATATAATAAAACACTAATATGCTAAGTGTCCAGTTGTCCGTTCAACCAATCAAAGTGTAATATGCTAATGATATGCTAAGGTCGCTCAAACGCTCACTATGAAGTGCACTGACCACCAGGGGGCAGACAGTCCACCCGTAGGTTAGCTTACACTGGGGTCCAGCCTATGGGGACTGAGAGATGGGCCAGACACACCCTGGAGCCCTCTCGCTGTCCCTCCCTGGCCCTGATAGTGCACCAGTGGGGCCCCTCAGCCTGGCCTGCACCCTCTCGCAATCTGGGACCCCTCGGGGGTTGTTGGAGAGCCAATTTCAGCCCAATCCTGCAGGCCAGGCCTAGGGACCCCACTGGTGCACTAATTCATGCACTGAGCCTCTATTTGGTTAATAAGATCATAAAGGTTTCAAGTGTATATTTCTATGATACATGATCTGTATATTGCACTGTGTGCCCTCTGCTCAATCACTCTATTATTAAGGACTCCAAATCTGAACTTAAAATATCTTATTATAAGTTGCCTCAATTTTGGTTTTATATAAACCAGGCTTGATTATAGTAAAAAGTGCTTTTTATTCATTCACAATTTTTCTTCTTCTAATTAAACTTTAGCTTCCAAATTAATACTAACATTGTTATCCAAGTAGAGGGCCAATGGTGACTTGCATGGGAGCAAGACTTTAAGATTTCCCACAGTCAAAAACAAAATTAAAAAATTTAAAAAAATTAAAAATTAAAAAAATAAAAACATCCATCCTCTTTACTGACAAAATATAAAATGAAAATAGATTTCCCACATTCAGTGTGATTTTCATTTTACCATAATATATATTATTTCACTTCAAAAATTACTTCAAAATAATTTTAGCTTGTTTAAAGGGACTCTTTCATTTGTAGGCAATTCATGCATGTTAATACAGCAGAGTGAATTTAAGAAACTGTGTTGCCAATCTAGTAACCTAGATTTTTTTTTGTTCTGATATCCTTTTGGCATAGCATATTGCAAAAGTTTATTTCACATAACGTTCTTTGAATGAGTGCATGAACCTCAATATTTGCATATACAATGTGATCACGCAGTTATTAGGGAGTGGAGGAGTGGGTGGGGTCAAGTTATCCTTGCCTTCCAGAGTGATGGACTCTCACTTACCTTCATTAAGATACTGATGGCACAAGCCATGCCAACAGCACCAACCCCAACGACGGTAATCTTATTCTGGGGGCTCTGTTCTTCCTTAAGAAGATTCACAATCAGCTGATCCTTGAGTGTTGCCATTTTGGACTTGGAACCAAAAGGAACCTATTGCGGGGGAAACATGAACTGTCATTGCACACTTCTTAACCAAAAGGTGTTCGGGAAAAGCTTATTTCACTTCCTTTTGGGGTACTTGCCACTAGAAATCGCAAGGAACGTCTAAAAAGTGGGAAGAGGACAAACCTAAAGATAGCCAAAGGAGAGGTGAAAGGCCATTAATGCCAGGGTCTGGTCTGGTCTGGCTAGGAACGTGGTTTGGAAAAACCTCACCTTCGCATGTAAAATTAATATTGACGTCTGAGTGTAAGTATATCCTCCTGAGTGTTCACCCATCTTGCTCTCTTAACCCCAAACTGGGCCGGCCTTTCCTCAAACAAGATCACCAAGAGCCGTCCACTCCAGAGAGAGGTACGTGCAAAAGTACCATTAACTGCTTAACTGCCTCGCTACCCAACCCTGGGGCAGCGAGGCGGGCAGGGAGCTCTGCTCATGCGCGATCAGTCACCGCTCCCCCCCCCCCCTTCCCCCTCGGGGAGATCGGACCCACTGCGCGGTCCCAGGCGCCCTCGGGTAGGGTAGTAACACCCAGACCCGGAAGATGAGCAGCCGGCCCCTCCCCCGCCACCTGGAGCGCTTGCGCATTTCAGAGCTGGGAATGGACTACAGAGGTCCAGAGGCTGCGGGCAGTATGTAGAGAGGTGGGCGCTGGCCCCGCCCGTGCGGAAAAGAAGAGAAACTCTCCCGCCCCGAGGGTCAGAGGGCGCAAGCTCCGAGTCAGACTTTAGACTTAGCTAGAAATCCGAAGCAGACCGGAGCCACGTGAAGCCCGGCTGGCAGCCTCCTGGGCCTGGCGCCCGGCCAGAGCCAGGCTCTAAATCGCAATTCCAGGGGCTGCTAACCAACCCTGGAGGGGAGGCGCCTGGTGTGGCTTCGGCAGCGATCCTTGTTGCAAAGGAGTGAGGCCCAGGATAAGGAAACTTTTTGTCATTCCAGGAAGTGCAGAAATAGCTTCAGAGGCCTGAGGCCTGGATGGAGTCCTAGGCTTAGTACTTGGTGGAACCCTCGATTTCCAGGGCTTGGGAGGGAACACACATTGGACTCTGTTCATCTAACCCGCACTGCATTCGCCGGATCTAGTTTTGACAGCGTTCCAAAGGGCAAAAATATCCAAGAGGGCTTACAGGCAAGCAGCCGGGGTCGCCAGGCTGGGATCGGGTCTCTCCTTACAAATCTCTGCTATTTCTGGACAGCCTTGTAGGCTCCTGCAGTCCAGCAGGGGGGAGGGAGCAGTTCTCCCTGCAGAGACCTCCTGGCTTCACCAAAACCTAAGCTCTGGGCTCCAGCGCTTCCTCCAATGTGGGGGCACGTGTGGGAGTGCAGCTCTGCAGAGAGAGGGTGTGCTCCCCAACTCTGCCACCTGCCGTGACCTTGGAGACGCCCCAACCCTCTCCCAGCTTTAGGCTTCCCCATTTGCCAGAAGGAACGGTTCGGGATGATTCTCCTCTTCACAGACCGTGTGAACCGCGGAGAGCTGAAGCACAGGGCTTAGCATAGCTACCTCAGTCGCTGCTTAATAAATAAATGCAAGCGGCGCAGAGAGCGCCCTGTAATCCACAGGCGGCGGCCACTCCCAGGGAGCCCGCTTCCCCAGAGTCCCCGGGTTAAAATCCGACTCAGCGGCTTCCCGGAACCCACCCAGGCTGCTGAGGCTTCTTTGGCTCCATGGGGTCTTTGGCCGAGTTCCAGCCCAGAGGTCCACCCCACCCTTCAGACCCGTCAGCTCCTTGTCCTGCATCCCCCTGGACTCTCCACCCCAGGTTAGGTGCGGCCACCTCCTGCGTTCCCCAGCCAGGCCGGATGCCATTGTGCGCCCTGAGAGCAGAAGCTGAGTGCGGCGGGCTCCGCGCCCATGCCGGGCGGGGGCCACCGCCCAGGGCTCCCCACTATGCTTCTGGAAAACAGCGCCTACACCCCCAGGGAGTGGGGACCGCTGGGCAGGTAGCGCCAGGCCACAGAGGCCCGGGCCAGCTCGCTTGCCCGCCCCATCGGGCGCAGAGCGCGCCGGGCCCTACCGTACCGGGCGTGCACGGCGGGCGGGCGTCGGTGGCGCGCAAAGAAGGATCCGGACTTGGCGGCTGCAGCTCCGGTACTTTGAGCCTAGCTCGGGAGGGGCCTTAAATGGAAGGGTGAGGCTGACGTCAGGAGGGCGGGGGGAAGCGGGGCGGACGTGCGGGAACCCACGTGTGGGTCGGGCTCGGGGCGGGCTCCCAGCTGGGCCGGGCAGTGGGGAGGCCCTGGTGGCGCGCGCAGCCGGACGATCCACAAGCTGACCCACGTGCGCTGGCCGCCCGGAGCCGCTAGGCCCTCCGGTTACAAAGACCCCAGCCGGAGCCACCAGCTGGATCAACTCGACCCTCACTTTCCTCTTCCGTAAAATGTGGAGTTTACCCTCAGAGAAGGCTTGATTTGAATCTTGATTTCCCAGTGCCCAGGACATCTGGCACGAAATAGTCACTCGACAAACTATTTGTTGAAAGAAAATGCCTAGCACAGGGTCAGTCTGTCTTTCTCACCTAAGTCGAATGATCTCCAAAAGTTGACCTGCTTTTCCCCCTCCTGCTAAACCTTCCAAGCCCCACAACTCACAGGGAGGACTCAGCCGCTATGGTCTGCTCTCCCTACTGACCTACCCCACCCAGCACCTAGCATTCCAACCACACCCAGGAACTGTCAACGATATTTGTTTTTTATGTTTTTGCTTTTAAACATGTTATTTTTACCTCCACTTCAAGCCTTTGCTCAGGCTGGTTCTCTTGCCTGGCCTGCCTTCCTCTTCCATCTCTTGTTTAAACTACCAATCTCCTGGTACTCCCCACCCCATACACCCACAGCGTTGGTACCTCCCTCCTATCTGCTTCTACCTCACTGGTCTGTGCATCCCTCACACCCTCTGGCATTAGAGGTGTGTGGCTCTGCTCTCCTACCTGACAGTGAGTCCAAGGGCATAAATGAGTATTTCCTCCCTGCACCTGGGGTACCACCAAAGCACCCAGCTCCAAGAACAATCCATAACTGTGAGCTTCTTGGTTGTGAAGGGAAAATTCTAACCTCATCTCTAGAAAAGCAGGGCATCTCTCTACCATGTTCTAACAGTTTTCCCATCACTCTAAGGCCCAGAATCCTAGGCGCTCACAGAAACACACAGCTGGCAGGGCTGAGGGCCAGCCACAGGTTCTCCAGGGTTCCTCAGGGCAGGGCAGATTGCAACAGTGCCTGTGGTTCCCCCATGTTTGCAACAATGTCCGCACCCAGTTAGGGCTGGGCCCCTGCCTGCCTGCCTACCTACCAAAGATGACCTCAGCTGCTGGGGAGAGGAGGCCAGAGCTCAGAGAGCGGGTATTAGGCTAAGGAGACAGGTAAGTACCCTCACCAGAAGGGCTCTGGGATGACCTCTGAAGATGATCTGGGCAAGAAGTTTGCTGTCCCCTAAATTAAAACACTTAATAATAGCTCACTCCAAGCACAACTTCCCTTTTCTTATGCAGAACTATAGCCTCTAACTCTGTAAATATTAATAAAATAAATACCATTTAATGAGCACCTCCTATGTGTCAGGCAGCAAGCTAGGCAATCCCCACGCTCATTAAAGTGAAGACTTTAATTCTTTGTAACAGTCATAATGGTCTCCATTTTTTTTTAGATAAGGAAACCGAGGCTAAGAGAGATTAATGACTTTGCCAAGGTCATAGAACTAATAAGTGATTTCAGCAGGTACTTGACCTGGGACTGACTTCACTCCAAAGTGTATGATTTTTTTTCTCTATATGTTGTCCCTCCCCCACTCCTTGACTCCCCACTCCACAGAGGTGAGGAAATTATGTAGGGAGCTTCAAGCCAGTCCCATGTTCAGAAAGCTGTTTTCAGTGAGACAGTGGGTATCAGTGGGCATCTCTGCCTGTCTGCTTGAACTGAGAGATTGGTCTTTTCCCACCAATTTGAACTGTGGGAATTTATACCACCTGCTTTCCTGAGTCTCCAGCTTACAGATAATGACAGATCCTCCATAATTGTCCCATGAGCCAGTTCTTTACATTAAATCTCATCACACACACACACACACACACACACACACACACACACACACACACACACTGTTTCTCTGAAGAACCCTGACTAATGTCATCTAACGGAAAGAATTTCTGTACCAAAGCCAAAGCAGAGGGAGGGGCCCATAGGATGGGTCAGGAAACACTGTTTCATGGGGTAAAACAGACTTCTCAACCTAAGTGCTCTTTGGGGGTGGCCTCTTTAAAAGAGAAAATCTCACAAAAGTGGTTTGATCAGGGTATCCTTGGCCTCAGAGAATGGGTGCTGCTCAGCACCCAGTAGAAGATTTTTCTAAAATGGACCTGGACAAATAATGCTGTCCACCCAAAACACACTGCAATTCATTCCTTCATTCACTAACTATTTGTCACACTCTTCCTCAAGAGCATTCAATGGCTCCTCATGCCATTTTATTCCAGGATAAAATCCAAATTCCTTGGAAAGGCACACAAGGCCCTCCATGATCCAGTGCCCATATTCCTTCTCTTCCCTTATCTCCTATTTGCCTTCATGCTTCCTGTATGCCAGTCCCAAGGCTACTTACCAGGTTGCCCAAATGTGCCAGGTACATCCACCTAGGCCGTTCCTTCAACCCGAATGTTCTCCCCCTTGCCACCATCTCTGCCCACCCAAACTCTGCATCTTCTTAGGCCAAATACTGTTCCTTGGGCTTGATATTAAATTGATTCTTATAGCTGTATATCTCTTCCTCACTATCAGCTCCTAATGGACAGAAACGCTCTCATTTGTCTCCATATCCCCAGCATATACACTTATTTGTTTAATACACGTATGTTGAATTATGTGCCCGCTATGTAAATGGTACTGTGTCAGGTGCTGGGAATACAAAAATGAATGAGACAAATTAATAAGCCTTCCAAGACTTACCATTTAGTTTTGGTGGGGGGCGGGGACCAACAGCATCCCCTCAATAGTTAAAATGCAAGATAGAGTGTAACACTGTCACAACAGAAGCAGAAAAATGGCTCTAGCATTCAGAGGAGAGAGGGGTCCTTGGCCGGAGATACCAGAGAAGGCTTCTTGGAAAAGGTGGCATCCGAGCTCAGTCTAGACAAAGGTTAATGAAGATCCGGCATGGAGATAGCGGAAGACACAGCATGAGTAAATGCAGGGAGGCAGGAACTTTCAGATGTGTCAGGTGCGTCTTTAGCTCTAAATGCCAGGATAAGAAATTGTTGTGTTTTGTTGTTTTTTTGGTGGCCAGTGGAAGTCACTGATGTTTTTGAAGAATGGGAAGAGATAGCGGGAAAGCAAGGTGGTTGAGAGGTCGTGGGAAAGGAGGTCAGCTTGTCCTCAGAACATATACAGCTCAGAACATATACAGCTCCAGCCACATGGGCATAGAACACACATTTCTCGGACACGTCCCACCAGCCCCGCAGGCCCTCTGAACACTCACTGACAGGCAGACGCTTTCACCTTTTTCATGGTTGCAAAGCTGATGGCTTTCCTGAGTTGCAGGGCCCAGGATGCAGATGGCCTCATCTGTTTCCTTCCCTGACCAGCAGGGCCTGATGTGTACGTGCCAAAGCAGAGGTTTCTCTCTCTAGCAAGACAGCAGGCGCCTCCCCTGGGTACTAGAGGAAGTACCGTCATCCCCCCCCCAACTTCATCCATCTCTCACATGATGGGAGTGGAAACCAAAGACTCCGCCCCACTCCTCAAGTTCTCCTGGGTGCCTTCCCTACCTGCCCCCCACCCCCCACCCCACGCCCCTCCATCTCCTCCCCTCCTCTAGGCTGGGCTTATCTTTGTTAGGTCGGAGAGAGCCCAGGATCAGATACATGTGATGAGACAATGGACTTCCCCTGGGATTTCTCACAGATCAACATCAATCCCTCCTCCTCTACATCCTGCTGGATTTCTGTCACTGGCTCGAACCCTCATCATAGCCACTCAATTCCAACCTATTGAACCATCTAACTAAACTCTCTCTAGAAATTCGCAGCTCCTGGCCAGACCTCCTGCCCATGGCCCTGACCAAATTCCGGCTACACCAAGGAGCCCCATTTTCTTGAGCCCTTTTGACTCTTCTTGCTCAACCACCGTCTTCTTACTGATCCCCCTCCCCTGGGTACGTATCTCCCATATCTGTAACATGAGAACAGGTTTCTGCCCAAGCCAGAGCCAACCGACCAGGACTCCCAAGACCAGCCCTTCACCCTGGTGACTCGGTCCTCCTTAAGAACCTACAACCACAAGCCTTGGAGCCTAGGTGGACAGGACCTCACACTGTAATCCTCACAGCCCCCACTGCGGCCAAGCTGCTTGGCGACCCCAGCTTGACGACCTGTCCTGGCACCGCCTCTCCAGACTCAAGAGGACCCCGGAGCAGCATGACTTCTATAAATGTGAGGTGTTGGGCCCCACTAAGGTCCGCCTTAACCGCCCTCCCCTCTTCCTTCTCCTCCCGGCCCTCAGCAACCTACACCCACCCCCACCCACTTATGTGTGGAGGTTCAAGGTCCGTGAAACCTACTACCAGAATGGCAAACAAGTCACCCGGCAGGTCTTTGCTGGCTGCCGTCCCACTCACGACTTCTCCAAGAACCCAAGGGAAAGGTGAATGTCAGCCTCCCGTGGCTGGCATTCCCCTTTGGGAACCCGAAACTCCAGAGCCCATCCTGCCCCCACGGATGTGCTACCAGACCAGTAATCCGGTAACCGGAGGGCGAGTCACATGGAACTGCACCCAGAACTACACCACAGCCAGTCTCACCAAGGCCAGCCCAGGTACCTTCTTTTGGTGCAACGGCACCTTAAGGAACTGCATGAACTCCTCTGACCCCGGGCCTTGCTTCCTGGTCACAGTAGTTCCCCAACTAACCTTGTATGGAGAGTCGCAGCTCACTGGTTGCTCCCTCCATCCCATCCCAGGACCCGCCAGGCTGCCTTCCTCCCTGTCATGTTAGGGGTGAGTATTGCTGCCTCGGTAGGCCTCACTGGGGGCCCTCAGGAACAGTCTGGTCACTGCTCAGTACTTTAATGACAAGCTCCAGTTAGCCCTGGAGTCTACTACTGCCTCTTTTAGCCTCCCTACAGCAGCAAGTGACATCAGTAGCCCAAGTAGCCCTACAGAACCAGCTCGCCTCAGACCTTCTGACTGCAGAAAAAGGAGGAACCTGTATATTCCTTCAGGAAGAATGCTGTTACTACATCGAGCCGGAGTAGTGGAGCAAAACGTAAATGTACAGACCCTGACTAAGCTGAGTGAAGAACTACATGCAGGACACTTCCAGGACAACTCTCCTTCCGGCTGGTTCCAAAGCCCCTTAGCCACCTGGGTCCTACCCATGATAGGGCCCCTGATTCTCATCTGTGTCTTTTTTTCTCCTAGCCCCCTGCCTCCTCAAGTTCATCCGCTCCCGGATCGCGGAGATGTCAGAGTGACTGTGAATCAGCTCCTGCTCCATCCCTACACTCGGCTCCCCTCCGACCTGCCTCTGCCTAACCCTGGCCTTTAAATGCCCCCCCTCGTCGCCCTTGGCCAGCTGGAAGTAGCTAGAAAGAGTCGCCGTCCCTTATCACCAAAAGGCCGGGATGTTAGGTCGGAGAGAGCCCAGGATCAGATACATGTGATGAGACAATGGACTTCCCCTGGGATTTCTCACAGATCAACGTGCCAGACACAGATACCGGCTTCTTCTCCCTGAATCCACATACCCCCACACAGATAGGGACTTCTTCTGAATACCCCCGCCCATCCCCTGCGGCAGAGAATTCCTCAGCTCATGTCCCCGCCCCTCACCCAACTGCAGTATAAAAAAGCACCCCCCTCCCTGTTGGCGTGAATCCACGTGCCCTGTCCTGGGGGTACGTGGGTCTCCCGGGACGCAGAATAAACCTTTTCCTTTCCTTTCTTTTCTGATTCACTGGACTCTATTTCTTGCGCCGCCTCCTGAGCCACCTAACCTAACAATCTTCAGGTACTAGATGCTGCCTCTATTTCCCTCTTTGTCTTGGACTGTCATTACCTCCAGAGTTCATTCCTCACATGACCCCCTAACAAAATCCACCTCAGAAACTCTATATTCATCCTGGCATGGTTACTCAGTGGTTAGAGCACCCGCCCTCAGACTAATTGGTCTTGGGTTCAATTCCCGGTCAAGGGCAGGGCACACACCTCGGTTGCAGGGTTGATTCCTGGCCCTGGTTGGTCGGGGTGCGTGCAGGAGGCAACCAATCAATGTGTCTCTTTCACATGGGTGTTTCTCTCTCTCTCTCTCTCTCTCTCTCTCTCTCTCTCTCTCTCTCTCTCTCCTTCCCTCTCCCCTCCTTCCCCCCTACCTTTGAGAAATGATTAGGGCTGCTCCTGGGGTAGAGGCAGTCAAGGAGGGAACCAGCCCCACCCATGGAAATCCATGCCTACCATTCTCTTGTCCCCTATATTAGTTCCAAACTGGATCCAAAATTCCCAAGGCACTGCTGGGTGTTGAATTTGTGTATAAAAACAGTCTCACAGGGCTTTGAGAGCAGATTACTGATAATAGAACCCATCTCTCTGACTCCTGTGTAGTTAGTTTTAAACCTTTAAACCTTACCAAACGGGGAGTTATATTCCAAGTCCTAGCTAAAAAAAAAAAAAAGTAATTACCTATACAATTCGAAGAGGATCAAAGATCAAAGCAATTACAAGTGGGAATACAGCCAGAGGAAGCTACCATTTCCTGGGGCTGGGTGGAGGGTGGGGGGAGGAGCGGGAGTGAGCTGTGCAGCTGCTGACTGCGGAGCACCCTCACAGAAGTTTGGCAGAGGGGCCCTGGGTTTTGTTTAAACTGCTGTACAGAGTCAGTCCTCACAAGGCAGGAGTGAAAAGGTACCCCCGCCTAATTTTTCTAGGGTCCCAGAAGGGGACCTGGGATTCTGTTAAGAGGCGGGATCTCAGGCTGTGGTGGGGCCGGTTCAGACGTGGAGAAGGCTCCGCTCTCAGCGAGGTAAAGCTCCCTGGTCCTTCATTTGTGCGTAGCTCAGGGTGGCTTTTATAATTATCCTTTTTTTAAATGGGGGTAACATTGGTTAGTAACAGAGTCTACCTTAGAAACTTTAAAAAGTTTTATTGGTTAATAAAATTATATAGGTTTCAAGTGTACAATTCTATGATATATCACCTATATATTGCATTATTTGCCCACTGTCCAAAGTCAAATCCTTTTTTATTTTATTTTTTAAATATAATTTTTATTGATTTCAGAAAGGAAGGGAGAGGGAGAGAGAGATAGAAGAATATCAATGATGAGAGAGAATCATTGATCGGCTGCCTCTTGCACGCCCCCTACTGGGGATTGAGCCTGCAACCTGCGCATATGCCCTTGACTAGAATCGAACCTGGGACCCTTCAGTCCGCAGGCCGACACTCTATCCACTGAGCCAAACCAGCTAGGGCAGTCAAGTCTTTTTTTTAAAAAAAAATTTGTGTTGATTTTTAGAGAGAGTGGGTGAGAGAGAAACATCGATGGGAGAGTGAAGCATTGATTGGCTACCTCTTGCAAACCCCCCCCCCCCCCCCCCCCGCACCAGGGATTGACCCTGCAAACCGGGCATGTTCCCTGACCAGGAATCAAACCATCAACCTTTCAGTGCACTGGACAGCGTCCAACCAACTGAGCCACACTGGCCAGGGCCGAAGTCAAATCTTTTGTCATTATACATTTGACACCTTTAAAAAATGTGGAACACTTCAGAAATTTGTGTGTCCTCCTTGCACAGGGCCACATTCATCTCTGCATTATTCCAATTTTAGCATTTGTGCTGCCTAAGTGAGCACCATTTCTATTCATTTATGGCATTTCCACCTCAACTAGGAGAGGAAAGCAGAGCTGGGATTTTTATCTCATTTTACCGGTGAGACTGCCAAACCTCCGAAAATGTAATTGCTTTGGGCCGGCCACACAGCTGGAAAGCAGCCTGGTGGATTTCGAGCCCCCGGATCAGTTTCCTTCCCCTACACTACTCTGTCTCTCAGTCTTTCCGAAGGTGCTTCAAAGTTTCGAAACGGCCAGGCCTCTGTTCCCTGGCTATCAAAGGGCAAATGTGCTGGATATTCCTGAGCCCCTCGCCCAGGGCTGCAGGAAGGTCCAGGCAGCTCACCTGCCCCCGGAGCTGCTCCAGGGCCCTATCCGGCGGGCCTCCCTCTCCCTGGCACTCACTCCGCTAGCCTTGCACAGCCATGTGTATTAGGGCCAAACTCTGCCCTTTGCACAAGCCCACTTGCAGTGTCTGGCCCGCTCAAAGGACATTTTAACTTAGCTCATCCTCCAGTTTTAGCCACAGAAGGGATGAAAGCCTAGGAGAGGCCCTCACAGCCTTGGCCCTCCTTTACGCGCACCTGCCCCTCACACCTGCTAACACTGCCAGGAGGGATGGGGCTCTCAGCTACTCAGTCCACAGGGCGAACATTAGGCTCACAGCTGGGAACTAGGGCTCCGAGGAGAGTGCTCTTGACTACCTCAGTGATTCAGAGTTGGTGACTCCATAGCTAAGATCTGGAAACAGCCTAAGTGCCCATCAGTAGATGAATGGATTAGAAAACTGTGGTACATCTACACGATGGAATACTATGCTGCTGTAAAAAGGAAGGAACTCTTACCATTTGCAACGTCATGGATGGAACTGGAGAGCATTATGCTAAGTGAAATAAGCCAGTCAATAAAGGAAAAATACCACATGATCTCACTCATTCATGGACAATAGAGACCATTATAAACTTTTGAACAATAATAGATACAGAGGCAGAGCTGCCTCAAACAGATTGTCAAACTGCAGCGGGAAGGCCGGGGAGGGTTGGGGGGCAGGAGGTAGCGGGGTAAGAGATCAACTAAAGGACTTGTATGCATGCATATAAGCATAACCAATGGACATAAGACACTGGGGGATAGGGGAGGCTAGGGGACTGTCTAGGGCGGGGGGATAAAATGGATACATATGTAATACCCTTTGTAATACTTTAAGCAATAAAAAAAAAAAAAAAAAAACAGAGTTGGTGACTCAGGGACTGGAACCTCCCAACTAATCGAGTGCTTTCTCCTCTGCACCAGACACCTTCTCCACTAGCCTGGGCTCTTTCCTGTGGGCATGGCTCTGACTCCTGGGTTTTTCCACTGTGTCAGAACCTCTTCTAACAGCCCTTGCTGGGGTTGGCAGCTTGGCAGCGAGGCCTTACTCTGCCAGAGCTAGCCCCAGCCCTTAAAGCTGCAGGATTGGCAGGAGGCCACTTCAGTGGAGTTCATTCTCCCAGACCTCCCAGCCTCACTCTCCTCTCCAGCCCCTTCAGGGCTGGCTCGTGATGTCACAGACTACCCCCAGGCTCAGCTAGTTCTCAAGCAACCAAATTTCTCCTTCTTTCCTAAGGGAGGCTGTCAACCACAGATGGGCACAGGCTCTGCCAGCATCTCCATGGTAACCAGAGGCTGCAATTTCCTGCCTTGGGCAATAATCCAGAGCCAGTACCCTTGGCAGGGCTCCCTTGCAGACTCCTGGAGGGTTGCAGGCCCATCACACTCCACTGTCATCCCTGAAACTTGGGGACAGCCTAGGGAGGTGGCCCAGATGGGTTGCCCAGAAGACTACAGACCCAGCAGTTCTCTGCGGAAGGTCCTGAAATGGGGCAGGCTGGGAAGGCCTTCCTTTGGAGGCTGTCCCCTCCCTCCCCCATAGAATCGATTGTGAGGACAGGCTTATGGGATTTGTTTTAAACCCTCCTCAGGGCAATAGGTGAAAGTTGACAATTCCAGTGTGTTAGTTGGCTTTAGACTTTGCTCTCCCTGGTGGACAGGGTGGTTGTTGTTTGGGAGATAGATTGCAATGGATTATGCAATAATCCCAGTTCCTTGCCACCCTCACCCATTAAATAACCCCTGGGGCAGCTGAGGAGCTGGACAGCTCTCATGCAGGGCGGGGGTGTTTATCAATGTGGAGGCAGAGACTCCAGAGTGACAGGGTGGACAGACCTGCTCCTTGTGGGTTCTCCTCAGGGAGGCAGCGGGCTGGCAGGGCACCCCAGGAACAGGGATGGAGCTGACCTCACTGCCACAATCTCAAGAACTGGGAAGGTCTCCTCAGAGAGATTCTGTTTCCAGTATAAATGCAAATCAGAATGCAAAGGGAACTGCTCCTGGCTCCTCCCACCCCTTCTCAGCCCTCTGTGCACAGCTCTGCTTCCAACAGCAGCACTTGGGCTTGGTGGAAGAGGACAGGAGGGAGCCTGAAATCGATTGTAAAGATATTGTACCAGGTGAGGGGTCACAGCCTGCCCTGACTCCTAGGGTATTTATTTTTTCCTGTTTGACTTCTTTCTCAATCGCTATGGCAAAGGTTCTCAACCTGTGGGTCGCGACCCCTTTGGCGGTCAAATGACCCTTTCACAGGGGTCGCCTAAGACCATCCTGCATATCAGATATTTACATTATGATTCATAACAGTAGCAACATTATAGCAACGAAAATAATTTTATGGTTGGGTCACAACATGAGGAACTGTATTTAAAGGGCCAGAAGGTTGAGAACCACTGCTCTATGGAGAGTTTGGTCTTTGCTCAAGTTTGAGCTTTTGTGATGCAGCAATAAGAATACCTGGCGGGGCCCTGGATGAGAAGCAATCTGGTTAGAGTATGATCCTGATATGCCAAGGTTGCAGGTTCCATTCCTGAATGTATAAATAAGTGGAACAACAAATTGATGGTTCTCTTTCTCGCTCTAAAAAAAAAAAAAAAAGGTATCTGGTAGTGAGATGGTAGGTGGGGAGAAGGATTTTGGTCCACAGGCTGTGGGAGATTTGGAAAGAGATGCCCTAACTTCTGTGGACAGATGGAAGTGGATTAGAGAGGAAAGGAGTTTTGGTAACCACGGCTGTGGACATCACTGTGATCACCACTCTCATTTTGTCAGAGAGCAAACCAGAGATTTGAGCCACTTTGAAATTGTTAGTGATTGCTGAAGGGTGCTTCCCAATCAGTGCTGGGCCACCAGACTTCGTGGGTCTATGCGAATTGCAATAATAATAATCACTCGCATGTCTACTGAATAGTTAATATGTACCAGCACTCCTGCCTTATCTAATTTAATCCTCACAACTACCCTGTGGAGTAGGGAACATTATTATCCGCATTTTACAGGAACAGGAACTGAGTCTTAGGGAGGTAGAGGCATTTGCCCAGAGTCACACACCCAGATGTGCTGTAGCCAGGCTTCATGAACTCCAGGTGGCATCTGGGCAGGCTCCCGGCCTGGAAACCAGGAGCAGCTACGGCCCCTAATAGCAGGGACACTGGGGAGTTCCTCCAGGAGATTGCTAGACCTTGCTGGAGAGGGCTCTCTGCGGGAGCTGCAAACCCTCACTGACCTAATGAAGCAGAAAATCAATGAGGTTTACACAGGCATCTGCATGGAGGCTGCTCCCTCACTGATCTGAGCAGCAGGAATGTGCCTGGGGCCAAGTGACCATCTGGGCAGCTCTTGCCAGCCTGTTTCTGTGATGTATTTTTTTTTAATATATTTTATTGATTTTTTACAGAGAGGAAGGGAGAGAGATAGAGAGTTAGAAACATCGATGAGAGAGAAACATCGATCAGCCGCCTCCTGCACATCTCCCACTGGGGATATGCCCGCAACCCAGGTACATGCCCTTGACCGGAATCGAACCTGGGACCTTTCAGTCCGCAGGCCGACGCTCTATCCACTGAGCCAAACCGGTTTCGGCTGTGATGTATTGTTAAGTAAGTCTTGGGGACAGAGAGGGTGGGGAACAAAAAGCCCAGAGGGACCCCCCTCTAAGAAGACCCCCATCTTTCTGTCCAGGCTTTTCAGGATATAGACATCCCCTTTTTGCCCCCACCACTTGGAGAGACGCTCTTCATATCTAAGGGATGAGGAGTAGACAGCAGGGCTCCAAGTGCACTGCATTCCTCTATGTTGCACCAGTCACCCAGAAAGAGGGTCTCAGTAGGAATCTCCGGTTTGGGAGCCAGACACACTTGACTTCCATCCCCGACTCTGCTCCTACTGCCTGTGTTTGTGGGCAAGTCACTTTCTAAGCCTTATGCGTCTGTGAAATAGGAAAAATAATAGTGCCCACCTAATAGGGTCAATACCAACATGACATGGTACGGGGGAGTTGCTCAATATTCCTATCAGGAAATGTGCTAAGGAGAGAGGCGAGTTGTGGTCACTGTTCTGACAGTTTGTTTCATCTATTTCAGACTGTAACTTGTTTGTGGAATTCTCGGCCTTGCACCAGGCCTAGCCTGACCCCTTCCTTAGGTGAGGGCTGTTCCAGAACCTGCACATAATGCCTACTTTTCTTTTTTAAAAGAGGGATGCCTTACAGTGGTTCTCAACCTTCTGGCCCTTTAAATACAGTTCCTCGTGTTGTGACCCAACCATAAAATTATTTTCATTGCTACTTCGTAACTGTAATGTTGCTACTGTTATGAATCGTCATGTAAATATCTGATATGCAGGATGGTCTTAGGCGACCCCTGTGAAAGGGTCATTCGACCGCCAAATGGGTTGTGACCCACAGGTTGAGAACCACTGCCTTATTATTTAGCACTACAGTCAGTTATACACTTGGCTGGTCTGGTCAGGGAGGGGTTACCAGTTTCCTCCTTTTCCATGGTTGATGCAAGGCTTAAATGTAAAGCTCCACACCAGGTAGGTGCTCAATAAATGTTAGTCCCTTTTCCCATCCCTTTGGAACAATCTGGAATGTTGAACTGAAGACATTTCCTGGGAAGCTTTCAAGAGTCCAATCTAAGAATAGGGTTGGCCCCCACGAGCCAGTAGAGACCATGACACCACCTGCTTCCCAACCTGCTCTCCCTTGTCTGAGCTGGAGCTGTGCCGCGGGCGGGTCTGAAACAGGTGACCAAGTGCCTTGTATTCTCCTCACAATAACCCTGTCAGTCAAGTATGACTTCAAGTAAGAACCATGTTATTGATGAAGAAATGGAGACAGATTCAGTAAGTTGCTCAAGGCTGGGATTTGAACCCAAACAGCCTACGTCAGTGATGGCGAACCTATAACACGCGTGTCAGAGGTGACACGCGAACTCATTTTTTTGGTTGATTTTTCTTTGTTAAATGGCATTTAAATATATAAAATAAATATCAAAAATATAAGTCTTTGTTTTACTACGGTTGCAAATATCAAAAAATTTCTATATGTGACACGGCACCAGAATTAAGTTAGGGTTTTTCAAAATGCTGCCACGCCGAGCTCAAAAGGTTCGCCATCACTGGCCTAGGTCCTAGTCTGTGCTCTAACAGCTCCGCTATACTACGTCTCCACTACTGTTGAGGTTGCAATCCATCCTGGGAAGGCATATTGGAATGCTACTTTTTCTCTACTCTTTGTATCTGTGGGTCTAAATCAGGGGTCCTCAAACTTTTTAAAGAGGGAGCCAGTTCACTGTCCCTCAGACCATTGGAGGGCCGGACTATAGTTTAAAAAAAAACTATGCCGAAACCGGTTTGGCTCAGTGGATAGAGCATCGGCCTGTGGACTGAAGGGTCCCAGGTTCGATTCCGGTCAAGGGCATGTGCCTGGGTTGCGGGCACATCCCCAGTGGGAGATGTGCAGGAGGCAGCTGATCGATGTTTCTCTCTCATCGATGTTTCTAGCTCTCTTTCTCTCTTCCTCTCTGTAAAAAATCAATAAAATATATATATAAAAAAAACTATGAACAAATTCCTATGCACACTGCACATACCTTATTTTGAAGTAAAAAAAACAAAACGGGAACAAATACAATATTTGTATTTGCATGTGGCCCGCGGGCCGTAGTTTGAGGACCCCTGGTCTAAATGTTGTTGGGTGATGGGAACTGACTGTACATGTAAAAGTCCAGGAACTTGTTGTATTGAGGCCAGGCCTAGCCTGTTCTTATGGATCACCAAGTGCCAGAAACAGCATACTAAAGGCTAGGACCAAAATTCACAAAAAATTGGATAGGGCCACAAATGGAGATGAGCCCCATTGTCAAGGTTTATCTTAAAAGGCATCAATGTGTGCACAGGTGTCTCTTTGCCAGAAAATCCTGTAGTTTAGAAAAATAATTTAAAGTGCATAGAAAAATGTCTGGAAGAAAACCTTGATAAAGTGAGATTGGGGGTAAGGGTACAGAAACATTTTCTGTTTTATATACTTCAGTACTACTAAAACTTTAAAAAATATACTTTTATAATTTTAAGAAATCCTCACCTGAGGTTATGTTTATTGATTTTTGGAGAGAAAAACATAAATGTGAGAGAAACATCTATCGGTTGCCTCCCGTACATGCCCCGACTGAGGATTGAATCCACAACCGTTTGGTGTATAGGACAATGTTCCAACCAACCAAGCCATCAACCGAGCCACCTGGCTGGGGCTACTTTTATAATTTTTCTAAATGGACATTAATGGTCAATGAGCTCGTATTTGTCATTCCCTTTTCATTGCTCTGTCCACCAGACATTTAGCTACTAGAACCAGAAATAAATTTGGGCAATAAAGGCCTTTGAACGGGAACACCTATTGAACCTGAATTTGACACATGATGGGAGGGCAAGTCCAGTGAGGTAAGTGTAGACATTTCTGTGATTATAACTAGCATTCAGTTGAATCATGTTTTTTGATCCAATCTGACAATCTTTTAGAGTATTCAGTTTGTTTACATTGAATGTAATTGCTATAAGTTGGCTTTAAGTCTACCATCTTACTATTTATTTCTATGACTACCGGTAAGTAAACTTTTAAATTTAAGCCAGAATTGCCCTGGCCTGTGTGGCCCAGTTGGTTGGAGCATCATCCAGTACATCAAAAGGTGGCGGGTTCAATTCCTGGTCAGGGCACATACGCAGGTTGTGGATTCAATGCCCAGTCAGGACATGTGAGACAACAGATGTTTCTCTCTCTAAAATTAAGAAAAAATAAAAACAAACTTAAGCCAGAATTTACCTTATACTTCAGCTTCAGCCGGCTCATTATCAGCCACCCCAACAAACATAGCAGGTTGCCAGGTGGCCAGAGAGGGTATTTGTTTTTTATCCTGTACTGTTAGAGGAGTGGGAGGAGCTGGGTCTTTGGCTCTGCCTCAACAGGTGCAATTCCATGTTGGTCCTATGTATTAGTGATTGATTCTGTGAAAGACTATGAAAGCAGGGTTCTGTGGTTACAAAGTTTGAATTCCAAAGTCGTTTCTGTAACTTTAATACACAGCCAGGCAAGAATATGTGCCGGAAGCCGGTCCATCCTTGCTGCTTGACACAGTCGCTGCAGGAAGGAAACATCTGCACAGCATATGTTTCAAGGGACCTGGCGTATATAGCATACTGTTCTTAATATGTTTGCTCCCCTTAGCACTGTGTGTTTTAACCAAGGTCACCTCTCCGAGAAAGGTTGTTTCCCCAGGTAGGAATTTTTCCCTGAAGTCAGGGAGGGGATGAAACTCCTTAACTAAGTGCCAGGCGGGTAGTTAATCACTACAAACAATCATGCTTAAGCTACATAATCTTTACTCCCTGGAATGGAGATAAGAAACGCCCTAACCTTTGTAATAGAAATTGACAGGATTAAAATCAACTGGGATAAATACGGATGTAACAAGACAATAAACAGCAGAACCTCTCTGGAGATCCAGACCAGAACTTGGCTGGAGATCCTGGCTAGGCTGCTGATCAACTGAACGCTGTCTCCGTGTCATTCCTTCTTCGCCGACTCCGTCTACGCCTTTGGGAACCCCTGGACCTGCTGGGGTTGGACCCCGGCAAATATGGATTACAAAGTAAGGCTGATCACTCCGGGACCAGGCTCTAGGCCAGTGATGGTGAACCTATTGAGCTCGGCGTGTCAGCATTTTGAAAAACCCTAACTTAACTCTGGTGCCGTGTCACATATAGAAATTTTTTGATATCTGCAACCATAGTAAGACAAAGATGTATATTTTTGATATTTATTTTATATATTTAAATGCCATTTAACAAAGAAAAATCAACCAAAAAAATGAGTTCGTGTGTCACCTCTGACACGCGTGTCATAGGTTCGCCATCACTGCTCTAGGCAATGCTCCAGCTCTGGACAATTTGAGCTGAAAATAACTAAGATTATCCTGGACTCAGGAACTGGGAGAACAGCTGAGTCTTGAAGAAGCTAAACTGGGAAAGGGCAGAGGTAATGCAGAGGAATCCCACAAGTCTTGACACTGGAGACAGCAATTCTAAGTTTAAAATGGGCAGCCTTCCACCTCAGGGCCACTCCACTGTTGGCTCCTGACAATACATGCACCAACAGGAAATCGCTTTCAGGTTATCTTTCTAGATACAGATGTTTAAGCTTTTTTGGGGGGGGCGGGGGTGTTCCAGACTGTTGTGGTTATCACAAGGTGTCCTACTCATTTTGCAGTGTAAATCTAAAGCAGACTAGTACTACTGACTTTATGCTTCTTTCCAGGAGACACGCGGTTTCCTAAGGCAGGACATGGTTTCATTATATTATACTAGAGGCCCGGTGCACAAAAATTTGTGCACTCGCGGGGGAGGGGGTGTCCCTCAGCTCGGCCTGTGCCCTCTCGCAGTCTGGGACCCATCGGGAGATAATGACCTGCTGGCTTAGGCCTGCTCCCGGGTGGCAGAGGGCAGGCCCAATCCCTAGGTGCAGCCCCTGGTTGGGCTCAGAGCAGGGCCGATTGGGGAGTTGGGGCCCTGCCCCGTCATGCACAGAGCAGGGCAGATTGGGAGGTTGTGATGCCACCCTCAGTCACGCTCAGGGTAGGGCCTATTGGGGGGTTGGGCACCGTCCCCTGTCACACTCAAGGCAGGGTCGAGGGGGAGGTTGCGGCGCCACCCTCTGTCAAGCACAGAGCAAGGCCCATCAGGGGTTGGGGCGCCGCCACTCTCACACTCAGGGCAAGGCCGAGGGGGAGGTTATGGCTCTACCCCATCACACACAGAGCAGGGCCCGTTGGGGGGGGGTGGTTGGGGAGCTCCCCCCTATCAAGCACAGAGCAGGGCTGCTCAGGGGGTTGGGGCCCCGCCCCCTGTCACACACAGAGCCGCAGGGCGATCAGGGCGTTTGGGCACTGCCCCCTGTCACGCTGATCCCGGTGCCCGGAGGCATATTACCCTTTTACTATATAGGGTAGAGGCCTGGTGCATGGGTGGGGCCAGCTGGTTTTCCCTGAAGGGTGTCCTGGATCAGGGTGGGGGTCCCCACTGGGGTGCCTGGCCAGTCTGGGTGAGGGGTTGAGGGCTGTTTTCAGGTTGGGAGTGACTGAAGCTCCCAACTGCTCCTTTTCTCCTTTTTTTTTTTTTTTTTATTCTGGCCAGCTTTACCTTGAGGCTTGGCTCCAGCTCTTAGGCCTCCGGCTGAAAGTAGGTTTCTGGCCTTTGCTTACAATGTTGCGAATCTGCTGGCTGAAGTCGGGTGGTATTCCTTACAATGTTTCTTAAACTGCCTGCTCAGAGGCCTGCAGCCGCAGGCGGGGAACGTTGGTTTCCTCCGTCACTGAGGCAAGCAAGCCTCACGTTAGTTTCAAGCTGCCTGGCTGCCGGCCGCCATCTTGGCTGACAGTTAATTTGCATATCTCGCTGATTAGCCAATGAAAAGGGTAGCGGTCGTACGCCAATTACCATGTTTCTCTTTTATTAGTGTAGATTTTGCAGCCTTCTGGGCTAATGGGACCAACTGAGCAGACTAACCCCAAAATGTGCTTTGCCATACAAGTAGCACAGAAGAGAAGTGGAGGCAGGAGTGACTGACAGGGCAGTCAAAAATACAATTAGGCAACAGGAGCACAGGCTGGGAATCAAAGCTTCCGACTTCACAAGCATCTTATCCCGAAGTGGCTACAGAAGCTTAGCAGTTTAGGGTCAATTCCAGCTCTGCCACTTACTGTATCCATTTGGATAAATTAATGCCCACAACATTTACAATCTATAGCACCAT
This sequence comes from Myotis daubentonii, assembly GCF_963259705.1. Lineage (NCBI taxonomy): Eukaryota > Metazoa > Chordata > Mammalia > Chiroptera > Vespertilionidae > Myotis > Myotis daubentonii. The sequence goes on along the minus strand of NC_081848.1, from coordinate 56,171,357 downwards.
CTGATGCACTGGCTGTTGTGAGAATGAAGTGAGATATAGCAGCAAAGGTGCTTGGTACATGCTGGTTTAGAGCAGCCCTCAGTCATCAATGGTTATCATTTCCCACAGTGGGAAGGTAAGGCCATAGCAGGCCTAAATGGCGGCCAAAGTTCACTTTTAAAGGACTTGAAGGATCAAATATTTCAAATGCAAAGTAGACATAAAATTGAGAGCTATCTCTGGTGAAATCACTTAAGTCCTTCCTTCTCTCTGAGTGACTTGGTCACATACCTTAGGACTGTCCTTTACTCAATCTCCTTCTTTCTATTTACCAGAACTCTACTCTAATTCAGACCAGTTTCCAGTCTGCATTGTTGCAAAAGCATTCTAGGTTTTAGCCTCCCTGACAGACTTTTTACCGAGAAAACCCTAGCAAAAAACCATAGAAGACCTTCAGAAAAAAACATATTTGCTCAAATTTTCTCCCAGGGGACCCCTTATGCCTAATGGGTAAGGCCTCAATTTCTGACCTTCATACACAAAGCCATTAACGTAAACTGATTTTCCAGCCTCTTGGCACCACTGACCCTTCAATCCAATAAATACACTGTTCCTTTAACACACTGGGGTCTTTCCAAGCCTTCATACCGTCATCTTTCTTTTCCCGAGTCAATCTTAGAGGCTCAACTATAATGTACCTCTTCAGTGAAGCCTTCTCAGCTCCCCCAAACAGTTTTTTTTCTGGCTTCACTGTATTTATCACTTAATCTTTAACAGAGCATTTTCTTTCTTTACATCTGCCTTTCCCAACAGACATACTCTTTTATTTCTTGTCTTTTTATTGATTGATTTTTGGGGAGGGAGGAAGTTGGGAGAGACAGAGAAACATAGATTTGTTGTTCCACTTATTTATGTATTCATTCATTGGTTGATTCTTGTATGCGCCCTAACTGGGGATTAAACCCGCAACCTTGATGAATTAGGATGATGCTCTAACCCAGTGGTCGGCAGACTCATTAGTCAACAGAGCCAAATATCAACAGTACAATGATTGAAATTTCTTTTGAGAGCCAAATTTTTTCAACTTAAACTATATAGGTAGGTACATTGTTATTAACTTAATTAGGGTACTCCTAAGCTGGCCTTTGCTAAAAACGTCCTCAATCTGATTGAGGTACGTTGGCTGAGGTCGTCCTCTTCCAACTCTCCCATCCGCACTCGTCTTGTATACTCGTTTTGTCTATCTTTTGCCACCCGCGCGTGATTTGCGGAAGCGACTAGCACTAACCACTGCACAATGAGACTGCTGACTGGCTCACTCAACTTGTGCATGAATTGCGCGCGCCTCCCCCGTGCTGCGTCTCCCGTCCAACCGACACCCCCCACTTCTTCTAACGCCACTTCTTCAAAATAGACTCGCCCAGGCCGAAAACCGACTTCTGTGCATGGGCCATGAAGTTTCAATCGCACCGTACATGCGCGCCCACACGTGGTATTTTGTGAAAGAGCCACACTCAAGGGGCCAAAGAGCCGCGGTTTGCGGACCACTGCTCTAACCAACTGAGCTACTCGGCCAGGGTCCATATCTTCTATTTAAAACATTTTTCTATCTGCTCCATCACTTTTGCTTAGAGTAGTTGTGGTGATAATACATTTTAAAAGTACTTTGTAAAACTGTAAGGTGTAAGGGATTACACCATTACTGTCCTGATATGAAAGTAACAGGAGGAATGAAGCAGAAAGTGATGTCTCTTTCCTTTTACCAGTCTGAACAGGGTTTGACCTATTGTAGCCATTATATTAAAGATAACCACCTTGCATTATGGCTTTAAAAAAGAATGAATAGCCCTGTGCAGTGCACCCAAGTAAATATAAAACATAATGAGAAACCAAAAGATGTGTTAGAGTTAAAAGTGCATCTATAAAAGTTTTACTTTTTTCCTGTAACTTTTAATATAAGACATCTAAAGTCTAAAACAGTTGATCCTATTAGGAACAAAATAGGGCACAGCATGGATTCCAGAAACAAGAACATATCTTTTTTTTGCATTTAGGCTTTTCATCAATGATTATCAATTTGCCAAGGATAGTAACAGTCAGATACTGGAGAAAAGAAGATATGAGAAACATCTTTTATTTTTCTAAAGAAGTGAAAATAAGTAAGATCTCTTATATTTCTCACTCATAAGATATTTAAACTTTAAAAATGCAATTTCCTTTTTTCAAAGCACATGCTATCTTAAAAAAAATCTTAGCAATGTACATTTGCACTCAAAGAAGAACATGCAGCACCATTGTCTTCTGACAAAATTCTGCATAAAACCCCACACAACTTTCTGCAAATTCTGTTCCCTCTTTATCATTTAGGGACTTAAACCACAAACATTCAGTGCAATATTTATTGTCTCATTTCCGTAGGAAACACAGGACCAATGATGTCTTCTGAGCACAACTGTTTCCTGATGGTTGAGCAACAGTCTCCCTCTGCCCTGCTTTAAAGGACTCTCTTTAACTTACGGATGTAAGGAACAACTAGAATCCAGTAAAACTTGAGGATCCAAGTGGAGGATGGAGGAGAAATACTTAAGGTGTACCCTGTGCCATAAACTTAGAAAAAAAATTTACACAGAAAACAACAAAAACCTCGGATTTTATCAACGCACCCTTTTAAAAAGTGTTGTTGTTTTTTTAATTTCTGAAAGCAGCTTAATATGAATCAAAAGCAGTTCCTGAGTAACTGCAGTAAACAGTGTCTTTTTTAAAAATATATTTATATATATATATTTGCAACTTAGCTCATTTTGGTTCTGCCTTAGTTTACCTCCCCAGCTTTTAGTTTAATCAGTTCTTTTCCTTTCAGTTCACAATGTGCAAGTACAATAGCATCAGCTCTGAGAGTTGGCGTGGTGCAGACGTTTCTTGCACTTCTGTTGATCATCTGCCTGTCTGTCAGGCCAGGTTTCCAGAGTCACTGTAGGTCACAGTTCTCTCAATCTCACAAAACCTGTAAGAGCCACAGACACCTCACGTTTTCTTCAGCAGACGTCGTGACTGCCACGTGTGGAGCTTGTTGTAGGCTGTCTGGAGCATCTCTTCTATGTGACTTACCAACTGAAAAACATAGCAGGACATTTAAACAACTGGGCTGGGAAGTCAATGCCTCTGATTCAGATCTGGCATATACTTCAGAGTGCAGTTTCAAAGCTCACTTGCATTTCCCCAATAAGGCAATGAGCAAGCCCTCTGTGAAGGTGTTATCAGACACATTTTGTACAGAAACTTGAGATGATGGGGTACAGCAGAGGCTGGAAATTCACCTGTTCTGTCTAGGTTGTAATGTCTGCCCTGTCATTAACCAGTTACAGGACAACCTGAAAGTCTTAACTGTGTGATAGGCCTCAGTTTCTTCTGTTAAATGAGGCCAGGATAGTGGCATTCGCATTACCTTACAGAACATTTGAAAAATGTCTCATTCCCTTGAAGATTCTGATGTAGCACGTCTGAGATGAGACCCAGGAATCTTTGATTTTCAAAAGCTCCTGCAGTTAATTTTGCTGCATAGCCAATCTTGTGAAGCACTTTTCTATGTTTTTTAGGGCCTTTCCAGCTCCAACATTTCAGGACTCCAATATAACCCAGTAGATTACAGAAAATCTAAATGGTTTCAATGCTTCACACAAGTAGTAGATCATAGCTGAGGTCAGCACTATGTATCTTGAGTAGAAAAAAAATTTGCCCTCATCATGGACATAACCAGAAGTCAATAGGACCACATTGGTCTAAGCCAGTGGTCGGCAAACTGCGGCTCTTTGGCCCCTTGAATATGGCTCTTGCACAAAATACCATGTGCGGGCGTGCACATATAGTGCGATTGAAACTTCGTGGCCCATGCACACAAGTCGGTATTTTGTGGAAGAGCCACACTCAAGGGGCCAAAGAGCCACATGTGGCTCACGAGCCGCAGTTTGCCAACCAATGGGCTAAGCTAATGAAGACTCCGGAGGTAGAATGTCTTTGGAATATCTGTTTCCTTGGAGGTAGACATTTTTTATGTGGTTGGAAGCAAAAGTCTTTTAAAGTTTCCAAGTCAATTCTGGCAGTATTGGGGTAAAAATCAGGAAGTCCTAAATCCTTTAAGCATGTCAATGACTTAGATCCAGTCTGAGGTAGAGTTAAACAAAAAACTCCTATTTACGTCGGTTATCATTGAGTGTGTGTGTGTGTTGTTATTTAGTTCTGTCTGGAACTAAAAATGATACAAAAATCATCCTTGCCCTGCTGCACAAAGATACTCCAAGCTGCTTTTCTGGTAACTAATACTGTTATATTTTGAGAAAAACAGCTTAGAATGTTTAGGGTATAAAGACTTACTAAAAATCTTACTGATGCAGATTTTTCAGCTTTCAATTATAAAACTCCTTTTGATTATCCTACTTATGGATATATTGAGTCCTAAGTGTGTATATACTATTTTTTCCTATCATTTCTGAAAGGATTTGCATCACACACACAAAAACAAACTTTTGTGGTTGCTCTAGTCTTGCATTAAAAACAAAGCTAAGCCCTAACCGGTTTGGCTCAGTGGATAGAGCGTTGGCCTGCGGACTGAAAGGTCCCAGGTTCGATTCCGGTCAAGGGCATGTACCTTGGTTGTGGGCACATCCCCAGTAGGAGGTGTGCAGGAGGCAGCTGATCTAAGTTTTTCTCTCATCGATGTTTCTAATTCTCTATCCCTCTCCCTTCCTCTCTGTAAAAAAATCAATAAAATATATTGAAAACAAAACAAAACAAACAAAACAAAGCTAAGCCCTGGCCGGTTTTGCTCAGAGGATAGAGCATTGGCCTTTGGACTGAAGGGTCCCAGGTTTGATTCCGGTCAAGGGCACATGCCTGGGTTGTGGGCTCGATCCCCAGTGGGGGGTGTGAGGGAGGCAGCCAATCAATGATTCTCTCTCATCATTGGTGTTTCTATCTCTCTCCCCCTCTCCCTTCCTCTAAGAAACACACACACACACACACACACACACACACACACACACACACACACAAAGCTAAAAACCCTGGGCACAAAGTGACACTATTCATTCAGTACCTCATCCAGTACCCCACCCTGATGTAAACAATCAGGGGCTGTTGAATTTACTATCACAGTGGCAATTCTGCCTTTCATTGCGTTGCTAGGTTCATGCTTACTACTCTGGCTTTCAAGATATTTATTTCTTGTTGTTATTAATCCTATACTGAGGATATTTTTCCAGTGATTTTCAGAAAGAGTGGAAGAGACAGTGAGAGACAAACATTGATGTGAGAGAGATACATCCATTGGCTGCCTCCCACACCTGCCTGGACCAGGACCTGGGATGGAGCCTGCTACCAAGGTACATGCCCTTGACTGGAATAGAACCCGGGACCCTTCAGTCCATGGGCCGACACTCTATCCATTGAGCCAAACTGACCAGAGCAAAAATAAATTTTTTAGGAACACATACATAGGTTGTAAATCTATAAAGAAAAGCATGGAGATGATTATTAGAAATGCCTCATTAATCATGGCCTTGATTATGAGTGAGGGGTATGAGTGAGGGGTAGGTAACTGGCAGGGACCCTCAGGGAATACCTATGGGTATGGAAATGTTCTATTTCTTTTTTTTTTTAAATATATTTTATTGATTTTTTACAGAGAGGAAGGGAGAGGGATAGAGTTAGAAACATCAATCATCTGCCTCTTGCGCACCCCCCACTGGGGATGTGCCCGCAACCAAGGTACATGCCCCTGGCCGGAATCGAACCCGGGACCCTTCAGTCCGCAGGCTGACGCTCCATCCACTGAGCCAAACTGGTCAGGGAGGAAATGTTCTATTTCTTACTGTGATTGGTGGACACACATATATTTATTATTTTAGAGTTAAAAAACAGTATTCTGAGTTAGAGAAAAACAATGTATTCTACTCATTTACATGAAAACAAAGTTAGTCTCATTTTACTACATAGAAAAAGAAAATCAGGCCAAAATCAGATTGTTGCCTTACGTTTGTGCTTAAATACTGTCTTCGAATTTTTTCTTGGAATGGGCAGAGCTTTGTAACCTGGAATCGTTCCAAATTACTTTTCATTTTCACTACCTACAAAAGGTGAAAGAAATAATGAATTACAATCTCAAAGCATTTATAGAGATCAAGATAAAAATGCACAAAGGAAGGTTACTTTATTATTATTTTTTTAAAGATTAATTGGCTCCACCAGGCAGAGAAGCAAGATAATTAAAAATTTAAAAGTAAAAGAAATCTATCCCCAAATAATGGTTGCTGTAGAAAAAACTTAAAAAATGCCAAAGGTAGAATATAAAAACATACTTATTATATTCCAACATTCATAGATCGTTAATACTTTGGTCCATAACTCATATCCTTCCCGACATTTTAAAAAATTTTATTTTATTATTGTTTTTTTTATTGTCTAAAGTTTTACATATGTCTCCTTTTCCCCCGACTGACCCCCTCAGCCATTCCCATCCCGGGCAAGCCCCCACCGACCCAGTATCTGTGTCCATTGGTTACACTAATATGCATGCATACAAGTCCTTTGGTTGCTCTCTAACCCCAACAAATCCCCTACCATTTGTCTCTGGATCTATTTTTGTTCATCAAATTATGTTGATCATTATATTCCACATATGAGTGAGATCATGTGATATTTATCTTTCTCTGACTGGCTTATTTCACTTAATGCTCTCCAGTTCCATCCATGCTGTTGCAAATGATAAAAGTTCCTTCTTTTTATAGCGGCATAGTATTCCATTGTGTAGATGTACCACCGTTTTTTAATTCACTCATCTGCTGATGGGCACTTAGGTTGTTTCCAAATCTTAGCTATGCCTTCTTGACATTTTTTGTGCATGTGTATAAATGTATATATGCAGAAAATACACAGTGCATACTATTTTAAAATTTCACTAGGTGTAATATGAACATCTTTCAGTCATTAAATACTCACTCAAGTCATCATTTAAAATAGATGTATAGAAACATCAACAATGAAAGAGAATCATCGACAGGTTGCCTCCTACACAAGTTCCAACCAGGTCCTGGGCCGGGGAGGAGCCTGCAACTAAGGTTCATGCCCTTGACTGGAATCAAACCTGGGACCCTTCGGTCCGCAGACCAATGCTCTATCCACTGAGCAAAACTGGCTAGGTCTGGGCCAAGTCATTTAAAAAGAAATGATCAGTTTAAGTTTTTTGTTCTTTTGCAGATTTTAGATGAAAATGCTCTTTGACTGTTATCTTTAAAGATAATGTATTTGCCGAAACCGGTCTGGCTCAGTGGATAGAGCGTTGGCCTGCGGACTGAGGGGTCCCGGGTTCGATTCTGGTCAAGGGCATGTACCTGGGTTGCGGGCACATCGCCAGTGGGATATGTGCAGGAGGCAGCTGATCGATGTTTCTCTCTCATCGATGTTTCTAACTCTCTATCTCTCTTCCTTCCTCTCTGTGAAAAATCAATAAAATATATTAAAAAAAAAAAAAGATAATGTATTTGAATACTAGTGAGTATGAAAATTTCCTCTTAGGTTTATTGGGCCACTTGCATTCTTTAGTGAGTTAGTTGTCTGTTAAAATTCTTTTGCCTATTATTTTTAATAGGGCATTTGTCTTTCTCTTAAAAAATTTAAAGAATAATCTATATAGTAAAACTACTACCATTAATACTATACTTTTCTATCTGCCAACTTTCCTTTAAAAGGGTTAACAAGGTTTTAGTGTTAAATAGCAAGTACTATATTTTTCATCAATCTCAGTTTAGATTTTATTACTTCTAAAAAATATACCAAATAATTAATTATACTGATGTGACTTGTTTTAGGTCTCTGTTCTTTAATCATTCCAGTGGCTTAGAGGTAAATACAAGTTTTAAGATGTATGATCATATGTTATGGAACTGGTCTGGACCTAAGTTTCTTAATCTTTAAAATTGGTATCAATACCTACTCCATCAGGATGCTGTGAGGCTTAAATAACATATGCAAAGCAGTTATCCCACTGTCTGGTACATGGTAAACAATACAAATTTCCAATTTCAAAATAATACCTCACTAAGTCACACTACTATAACAGCTGGCTGTGTTTGGAACTGGTTCTACCTTTTCTTCGAGGAATGGCGTATTAACAGGAAAGCAGGACCAAAAGTGCCGAAGAAGTTCCCCAACAGCCACATACAGGTGTTTCAATTCAGACTGAATATCATTTGGCACCATCTCTGCAAAAGAAAAGCCCATGGGATAAAAGCTGTTTTCCCGTATATATAGTCTTGGAAAGAAGGACATGCACTCGTTGCCAATGCCAAACCAGGATGTGCTATTCTGAGATATGTTACTGATTTTGTGGCTGACAGATCACAGAATTTAAATTCCTTTGGGATTCTGGAAAAACTTTTAGGTTTCCCTTTATTCTAAGAGGTAGGTGAGGAAAAAGGAAAGCTTTTAGGGTGATATAGGGAGACTACGAATGTGCCACTTCTTGTAAAATTAAGACAATTCTGAAATCAAAGTTATTGTCTAGATATGTTTCAGGATCTGGATGCATAAAAATTACAACAAAAAACATCCCAGAAAATTTCCAAAGAAACACCAGTAAAATTTTAGCCCTCCTCCTCTCAAAGTGCTCTTTAGACAGCAATAGAAAGTTGTCCAGCACATACGGTTTATGGCTTGCTGTGTCCCTCCCTGCATAAGTGCTCCTCCAGGTGACAGTGCTGTGATGGTGCTGGTGGCGGCACTACTTGAGAGAACCTGAAAAAAAACACAGAAAGTAGTTTCCCTCTTTTTTGCTATTTTTTTTAACATTTCAGTTTTATAGCAAAATGTTGAGTTTTATTACTCTATAAATATATAATTTATAGCAACCAGAGTGAACTACTACTTTTTACACAGAAACACGGTGTGTGTAGAAAGTGAATATATACCAATCTTCCAAGAATACTAAGCAAGTCCACAGGTACCCCCGAACTCACACACTTTTGCATTGTCAAACCTTTTCTTAATCACCAATTCAACTTAACTTGTGAACTCTTACCATTGAAGGTAAAACTGAGTTTAAGAAAAAGAAACAAATAAATCAACATGTATCCTTGCTGGCAGCTGGGGGGTGGGAACACAGCAGAAATACATCATTTGTCATCAAAGAACTGAATATACTTAGCTAAAAGAGGAAAGAATGTATTCTGCACTGTGTCAGTATCAACATTCAGGGACATAATTGACTTATCTACTCAAGAGCGCCCACAAGTGCCAGGCACTGTGGCTACAGAGGAACAAATCATTTGCTGAATAGCTTCAAGTGCAGGATTAGTGTGTCCAAAGTTCTTCAATGGAATTTTTACAAGTTTAAATCCATGTATGTATGGGCTGGAGAAGAAAAATTAAGCTTGGTATTGAGTATAGCACATAACAACCATGAGTCAAGGGGACATGAAGTTTACTTTGCTCCTATTTCCTTTTGTCAGAATATTTATAATGCATTGTAACCAAAAACTTGTGATTACTGAGCTTGCTGACTAGCTCCTGGCTGCACTCAGGTATATACACCTGAGGACACATAATCTCTTGGGCCTTCATGCCTCAATTTTTCTCAGATAATAAAATCAAATCTGGGGGCGGGGGCAGAGAGGGTACATATGGGGAAGACTGGAAATACTTCAGGCTAACCACAGGTTTAAAAAGTTAGGCGGGTCTCTTGGGCCCAATGGCCAGATATTGGACAATTACAGTCTAGAAGGAAAGAAATGGTCAAATAAGCCCAAATGTGTGTGTGTGATATATACATATATATACATATATCATATATCTATATATCTATAGCTATATCTATATGCATATATGTATTTCCTAGCTCTGTCTGCTGAGGAGACAATAACACAAGTAGCAAATTACACCCTAATAGCAATGAGTACACCCAATACTGAGATCTTGGTTTCTAAATCTACTCAGTACTAAAAGGAAGATTCTGTGACTGGGGCAGGTAAAGTATAAGATTAACCTGAAAAACCTATCCCATTGTGCCATAAAACATAAAATAAGGAGGTGCTCAACTGATGAACATTATCAGAAAGATAAAGAAGCCAGTGCAAAGGGCTTGGAAAAGGTCTGACTACAAAGGGGCACGGGTACATTTTTGGGGGCAACAAAACTTTTTTTATATTGATTGTGTTGGTGGTACACAACTGTGTATGTTTATTAAAACCCATAGAACAATACACTAAAAAGGGTAAAGTTTACCTTAGTTTTAAAAAAAGAAAAAAAATAGCAACAATTTATAACCCATAGAATAACGTAAGAATCCATGCTGATATAAGTAAATACAGGAGAAGGGAAGGAAATTTTTCTTTTAGTAGAATGTCAACTGATAAGACTGGATGATGGATTTAGAAAATCACCATTTAACCACCACCATGATAATAATTGTTTTCAGCAAGCATCATCAATGGATTCTAAAAAACTAGTGGGTAAAAGTTTGATGGGAAATAGAATATTTACAGTCTTTTTGTTTGTTTGTTTGTTTAAATATATTTTATTGATTTTTTACAGAGAGGAAGGGAGAGAGATAGAGAGTTAGAAACATCGATGAGAGAGAAACATCGATCAGCTGCCTCCTGCACATCTCCCACTGGGGATGTGCCCGCAACCCAGGTACATGCCCTTGACCGGAATCGAACCTGGGACCCCTCAGTCCGCAGGCCGATGCTCCATCCACTTAGCCAAACCGGTTTCGGCATATTTACAGTCTTAAAATAACCCACAATTATTAATTACAAAGGGAAAAATATTAACTTTTTGGTGGAGAAACCAGGCCAATACTACTCTAACCAAGTGATCAAAGTTAATATCACAAGTTAGGACAAATAAGTATGTGCCTGCTGATGTGAGGATGACACATCATTTACAGGTTAGTTCTATGGTGTTTCTGCTAAAAATACATAATGTGAGTCCAATGTTAAAGAAACATTAGGGAAACTCAATTGAGGGCATTCCACAAAAAAATGGCTTGTACTCTTCAAATGTGAAGGTCATGAAGGCAAAGAAAGATTGAAAAATGATTCCATTTTAAAGGAGACTAAAGAGACATGGGAACTAAATGCAACTCATGAACCTGACATGGATGCTGGACCAAGAAGTCTTCTTTTGCTGTAAGGGACATTAGTGGTACAACTGGCGAACTTTTTGTAAGAACTCAGGTTAGATAATACTTTATTAATGTTAACTTATTGTTTCTATAACTTTACTGTTATTACTTATGATAGTATCTTGTTCTAGGAAGTACGCACTGAAATATTTAGGAATAAAGGGATCTACTCTCAAAATTGGTCAGAAGACATTTTTGTAACTTCCTGTCAATCTAAGATTACTTCAAAATAAAAAGTAAATATAAGTTCCAATATGTGCTGAAGACTACAGTAAAGTCAGGCAGGAACTCAGTGCCTCAGTATTTATAAAAAGAGAAATGGAGAAAACTCATTATGGGGTATATTAGGGATTGCTTTACAGAGGCAATGAAATCTGAGGTGAGTCTTGAATAATTCTTATTAGTTTCCCATGGCAGAACAGATTAAGAGCATTCTAAGAAAAGAGAAAGCATGAGCAAAAGCACAGGAAGCATGAAGATAGTATGATCAAACAACTCTGGGTAGTCTAGTGTGTTAGGTTGGAACACAGGACTCTTTGTTATGTGTGGAAGGGAATGGTGGAGATATGGCTGCAGGCAGAACAAGATGTGGGTTAAGGCCAGATTATAAAGGGTCTGGCATACCAGACAAAGGCATTCAGATAATTGCTGTGGCAACAAAAGGGGACAGTGAAGGTTTTTAAGCTGCAGAGTGATAAGATCAGATTTATGGTTTTAGAAATATAATTGTAATGGCAGTGTGGAAAACTGATCAGGTTTGCATAAAACAAGGTGATGAAATAAAAAAAATACTGAAGGCCTGACAGAAATTGATGATTAACTAAAGTATAAATAAAGGTGGGGAAAAATGAAGAACAGATAATGAGCTCTGTTTTACATATTTATTTTATATACTGAGGTCATGCAGAATAGTTAGAGAGTGATGACCAGAAGATATTTTTTGAAAGATTTTACCAACAAAACTGTGTATATGGAAGAAAAAACTAGCAATCACAAAAGTCATTATTTTTCATTATCATATTATCTTCAGATGCTTCTTTTTTTAAAAAAAATATATTTTATTGATTTTTTACAGAGAGGAAGGGGAAGGGATAGAGAGTTAGAAACATCGATGAGAGAAACATAAATCAGCTGCCTCCTGCACACCCCTTACTGGGGATGTGCCTGCAACCAAGGTACATGCCCTTGACCAGAATCGAACCTGGGACCCTTCAGTCCTCTATCCACTGAGCCAAACAGGTTAGGGCACAGATGCTTCTTGAATAAGCCAAATACCTTTTCTCTCTACCTCTTGATTTTTTGTATTTATTTAGCAGAAATATGTTTTTAAACACAATTAAAATATTAGTCATATAGTTGGTTGTGCACATAAAATAAGGAAGTAATTGTGTGTGTGGGAATTCTGGTTTTCAAACAATATAAATAACCCACCTGAGTTAATTTGGGTGTATAAGCTTCCATTTCTTGTCTAATACTTTGAAAAGAATTAATAATATCCTGACTTGTTGCATACTGTAGTGACTGGATTGGAGTTGGACCATGATAATACCTAAACGTTAGCAAAGAAGAAAGAAATTACACAGAATAAAGGTGCTCAACATTTGTTTTTAAATATTTTAGCAATCTCAGTACATTCCCCTCACAGCAAAAAATGATAATACAGTTAATGAGATTTCAATAAGATGATTTATTTCATAAAAGGACAATAAGATGAAAATAGCACAGAGAGCCAAAATTTATTTTCTTGGTTTTGATAATTTAGGATCCTTTCCTGAATACTGTACTTTTATGGTAACAAACTAATTAAATTTGAATACTACACTTGCAGAATATATTCTGCAATGACTTGTGTTATATAACTATTCTGCCTCAACTTAATTTAGTATTGACCAAACTTACCTATCTGACTTCTTGAGGTTTAGCGCAATCGTTTTTATGGAATTATTTTTTCCCAAGTCTTCATATTCAATGGACTCTTGTAACTTCGCCTATAATTATTAACACAACACTTTTAATCATAACTTTCCCTTGTAAAAGTAATGAACATGACTGAAAAAGTAAAACTGTATCGTCTTTATAACATGAGCTTCACTTCTAGAGATGACTGCTGTACAGGCGGTTGGACCCATTTTCTCACCAACCAATTAGAGAGAACACTTGTTTTCCTACACTCCAACCATTCTAATTACTACTAAACTTTTAATTTTTGACAATTTGGTAGGTTAAAATGTGTATTTTACTATTTCCCCCCAAGTAAATGACTAATTTATACTTTTTCTCCGATTTAGTGTTTGTTTTTTAATTATTCCCTTTTTGCTTATTTTTCTGTGGATTAATTTTTGCTTAAATCTTTGATCCGCCGAAACCGGTTTGGCTCAGTGGATGGAGCGTCGGCCTGCGGACTGAAGGGTCCCAGGTTCGATTCCGGTCAAGGGCATGTACCTTGGTTGCGGGCACATCCCCAGTGGGGAGTGTGCGGGAGGCAGCTGGTCGATGTTTCTCTCTCATCGATGTTTCTAACTCTCTATCTCTCTCCTTTCCTCTCTGTAAAAACTCAATAAAATATATTTAAAAAAAAAAAAAAAAAAATCTTTGATCCACTTGGAATTTATTTCAGAATAAGGAGTAAAGTAGGTAATCATTTGTAGAATAATCTGTTTTTTTGCCCACCGATTCTGAAATGCCTTTTATCATCTAATCTAATAATAGACAAACATGGTAATTGACCGTACCTTTGCTACACCTCCCATTGGCTAATCAACGTGATATGCAAATTAACCACCAACAAAGATGGCATCTAATTTGCATACTGCAGGCAGATCCCGCTGTGCCGCCCTAGTGTGAGATCCTGGCCTGCCGTGTGCAGGGAGGGGCAGGTGGGGCGGGCAGCAGCATGATTTGAGTGGCCACTAGCCCCAGAGCGGGATCCCGGCCTGCAGTGTCTTGGGCGGGGTGGGCGGCAGCGAGATCCCCAGCTGCCGCCCGCCCCAGCATGGGATCCGGGCCTGCCATCTGCGACTGGGGGAGACGGGGCAGACACTGCAGGATTGGGCATGCCATCTGCCACCGGGGGAGTGGCCCTAAGCCAGCAGGTGGTTATCATCCGAGGGGTTCCAGACTATGAGAGGGCACAGGTTGGGCTGAGAGACGCCCCCCCCTCCCCTGCCAGTGCACAAATTTTTGTGCACGGGGCTTCTAGTACATTATATTTAATTCTTCCAAGTATTTGGGTTTACTTATGAACTCTTTTTAAAGAACAATTTCCTTTTTTAAATTTGTTAGATTTTTTGGGGAGGAGGAAAGAGAAACATATTTCTGGGTGAGGATTAAATAAAAAATTTTAGGTTATTAAATATATTACAAAAAGGTCAATTTAAACACTTAGTATTTTATGCTGAAACCGATTTGGCTCAGTGGATAGAGCGTCGGCCTGCGGACTGAAAGGTCCCGGGTTCGATTCCGGTCAAGGGCATGTACCTGGGTTGTGGGCACTTCCCCAGTGGGGGATGTGCAGGAGGCAGCTGATCGATGTTTCTCTCTCATCGATGTTTCTAACTCTCTCTCTCTCTCTCTGTCTCTTCCTCTCTGTAAAAAATCAATAAAATGTATTTTTTAAAAAAAACACTTAGTATTTTAAATTGCTCTTATTTTAAGAGTCTGAATAGTTCTCTTGTAGTACAGGAATAAATCTGATTTCAGCATATTCAGAATAATACATCCATGAGTTGCACCTTACCTAGAGTTAGCCTATTTTATACTTTCTCAACTCTATACCTTTTAGCCAACTTCAAGGCATACTAATGTCATTACTTTTCACATATGCCAAGCTCATTTTGATTCCTGCTGTTGCCTTACCTAAGCTGTGACCCTATCAAACCTCCCATAATAATCCAAATCCTAAACTTCTGCCACAGCATAGTTAAGTCACCTAACTTTCATACTTAACTGAAAGCTCCATAAATGTAAGAACTCTATCAATACTTCTGAATCTCTCATCCTACAAAACCCTCTTTAGAACAGAGGCAACTCTTGACTTCAAAGAATATCTAGAATTAGAATTTATTATTCAACATTGTGAAAATCCACAGTGATTTGTGACAACTCTTTGACTACCAAGATCAACTCTACTTAGTGCAAGAGTATTGCAAAGAAAAGCATCACTTCCTAGATTTCTTCTTTAATACCTGTAACTTACATTTTAGTTTCACTTTTCTTAGTTCAGAAAAAATTTTCTATTGGCTTTGTTAATTTTAAAGGTTCAAATACCTGTACAAACATATTATCAAAATATATTAAATAAAGCATAAGACTCACCCACAACCCCTTTACAGAAAGATTACCATTTAGCATGCTCTTTTAAAGGACTTTTTAAAGTTCATAAACTTCTTTTTCCCATGTGAAATTATCGCATACAATCTGCTCTGTGAACTATTCTACTCCATTCATTCATTCATTCATTCATTTTATATTTTCTTTGGTTCCTATTGTAAATAACACAACTAGTATACTTTAAATTTTGTTTTGTAATTATTTTTTTGATTTTTGCCTTATCTACAGACACTAAACTCTTTGAATACAAGTACTGTCTTATTCATTTTGTTTCCCACCATCTAATATTTTAGGCAACTCAAAAGAATTTTTTGAATTTAATGTTTTATAAACTGAACTACTGTTATGGCATATATTAACTCTTTTTAATTCAATATATCATTAACTCATTTAAAGTCCTTAAAGACTGCAGTGATCTTCATTATATGGATGTACCATAGATATTAGGATGTTTGCCATTTTCTCTATTATCTATAGTAATAAAAGCAAACCATGCTAATTAGACCGGACATCCTTCTGGACAAAGCCGGGGCTGTGAGGGAAGCTCGGGTCCAGGGTGCCAGAGGGAAGCTGATGCTGGCAGCCAGGATAAGGAAGGCCTACTTGTGCACGTTTTTCGTGCATTGGGTCTCTAGCAATACTATAATGAGCATTTGTAACTAAACGTTTGCACCTCTTTATTTTTAAAAAATAAATGTCCAGAAGTAGAATTAAGGGCATAAACTTTCAAAATTTCAATACATATTGCCCTAAAAGGAAACTTTATTGTAATTTATTTTTGTAACTGGGGAGGGAGGAACTTAAAAACACACACAGAGTAATAGCCCTAGCAGGGTGGTTCAGTTGGTTGGAGTGTTCCACACACCAAAAGGTTGCAGGTTTAATCCCTGGCTGGGGAGCATACAGGAGGCAACCAACCGATATTTTTCTCCCACATTGATGTTTCTCTCTGTCTGTCTCTCTCCCGCTCTCAAATCAAAACATATCCTTGGGTGAGGATAAAAAAAACACACCAAAAAACGACAAGCAAGCAAGCAAAAACAGAGTAATAGAGTAGCCTGGCAAAGTTGCAAGGAAAGAAGGAATATGCAAGTAGATAACTGTCAATATTTAATAAAAAGACATATCTAGCCTTGAAATGCCAGGTTTTATATGAGGGCCAAATCCTCTTTTAAAAACATTATACACAAAACTTCAGTTTTTCTCTCTCTCACACTGCCTTTGTTGAATACTCTTTCCCAGAAAACGGAACTATATGTCAGTATGTGCATAAGTGTCCATGTCATGGGGGGAAAACACAAACAATAAAAATAGTTAACAGACTTGAGTCCATGGAAAGCTGGCTGGCAAGCCAAAACTGAGAAAGTACTTTTTACAAAGTTCTTCAATTTAAGCCAAATACTTAACATGTTGGTTAGAAGAACTAAGTCATTTGATATTATCAAGTGTCAACATAAAGTACTAGCAATTATACATAAGGTATCTGGAGAAACCTGAGCCCTAAACGTTCCCAACTTTTTACCCATACCCTTTTGACTGCTGGCTGAAAGCAGTCTGCATCTCTGGAATTTCCATCAATGCTGCTGGGCTCACCATTTTGTTCATTTTGTGCTTCTCTAAAAACAAGAAAAAGAAACTGATGTTAAAAACTACAGAACAAAAACACAACTCATTCTATCTTGAAAAGCTCAGTCACTGCACCTTGCATGTATACTTAACTGTTTCCTGAGACCTGCTGCTAGGACCATGGCACTGTGATGGTTAAATCTCTTGATGATGGCAGCATTACTATTCTCCTTTATGGATTTAGAATTAGAAGTAGATGGCACAGAGGATATGCCATAGCCCTACAAGAAACAATTTAGTAGATTAAAAATCAAAATAAAGTTCTAATTTTCTTATCTGTTACATGTTAAGCTGAAAAAAATTTCTGTATGATGGGACTTAATTAATTCTGAACACTAATAAATATTAATAAGTAAACATTTAAAAGTAAGTGAAAAAATACACATAAAAAATTAAGAAATACCACTAACTCCTTTACCATCAACAAAATCTTAACTTGAGCTTGCACTTTTAAAGAGCAATTTTGGTCTTAGTTGGCAAGATATTAAGTAACAAAATACAGTGAAAAAAAGCACAGACTTTTGAAGTCAGATAGCTATGAAATAAAATTCTGACTTTATCACTTTTTCAATGTTTGTCTAGGTAAGCTCTATAAAATGGGATATTTGGAGACAAATGTTATATAAAAAAAAAGAGGGTGAGATAATGTAGTAACTGGATTGGGAAGAGGAGCTATTTTAGATAGGGAGGTTAGAAAAAGTCTCTCTGGAAAAATGACAGAATAGATATCTGAAAAATGGGTAGAAGCTAGTTAAGTAGAAGAGCAGGAAGAAGGAACAGCAGCAGTAAAGACCCTGGGGTAGGAAAAGCTTGGGGTACATCTGAAGGCCATTATGTCTGGAGCATGAATGAGGGACTAGCCCAAATTGAAGAAGTAGTAGTAGGTAGAGGCCAAATCAAGAAAGGCCTTGTAGGAGTTTTGATTTTATTCCATGTTCAATAAAAAGAAATTGAGGAGTTTTACATAGTGGAACATTGAGTTAATTTATAACTCTTATTCCTAGGAGAGTATGATCTATGACAACAAAAGTGGAAATAGGAAGATCAATTAAAAGGCTAATGCAAGCAATGAAGCCAGAGATGGTGGTAGTCTACAGCAAGAGGGTGTTAAGTATCTGTGGAGCTAAAGAGATGTAGACAGATCGGAGATGTATTGTAGAGGACTTGTTGACACAAAATGAATGTTGAAGATAAAGGATGGGGGGAGGGGTATCAAGGAGACCCTTAGGTCTTGGCTTGAGCAAGTGAGTCCATGGTATGCTCTTTAACTGAGATAGGGAAGACCCAGGAAGAAATGATTTGTGATGATGGGAATCAAAAGCTCCATTTTGGACATGTTACATTCAGATGTCTGAAATATCTAAGTGAAGATATCAAGTAGTCAGTAGGATATATGATTTTGGAGTTCTGGGATTGACAGACCACTACTATTTGGGATTCATCATTACATATTTAGTATTTCAAGCAAAGGCATGTAGAGAATGTATTCAGGAGGAGGCCCAAAGACAATATCCTGGGACAGTAACAACTAGAGGATGACAGGGAAAGAAGAGGCACCAATGAAAAAAGGAATCAACCAACATTTCTTTCTTTCTTTTTAAAAAAATGTTTTTATTGATTTCAGAGAGGAAGGGAAGGGAGAGGGAGAGATAGAAACATCAATGATGAGAGAAAATCACTGATTGGCTGGCTCTTGCATGCACCACACTGGAGATTGAGCCCTCAACCTGGGCATGTGCCCTGACCGGGAATCGAACCATGACCTCCCGGTTCATAGGTCGACACTTAATCACTGAGCCACTCTGGCTGGGCAACCAACATTTCTATTAAGATTATACACCCATACAATGGAATATTATGCAGGCACTAAAAAAATGTAGATAACAACACCTATGACTTATTAAACACGTACTTTGTACTAGGATCTCTTAAGTCTTGAAGCAATCCTATAAGGCCAGTTCTTCCCATCCTTGCCTACATTTTAAAAACTGAAATACTGTGTAAGTCTGAGTACAATGTATTGATTTCATTTGAATATTGCAATATGATTGCTATGAGGTTAACACCTCTGTCATTGTTACATAATTATCATTTCTTTGTTTGTGGTGAGGACATTTAAGATCTAGTTTGTTAGCAACTCTGAAATTTATACTACGGTATTGTTAACCGTGCTGTGCATTAGAATTCCAGAACTTATTTATCTACTAGTTTCAAGTTTGTACCCTTAAACAACACCTCCCTAATTATCTACGGTCAGTACTATTAACCTCATTTTATAAGAAAACTGGACTTAGAAGTGTTAAAAAAAAGACAGAGTCTGATCCATGTAATGTTTTCTAAATATATTCTTATTGATTTCAGAGAGGAAGAGAGAAAACATCAATGATGAGAGAGAATCATTGATCGGCTGCTTCCTGCATGCTGCTAGTGGAGATCGAGCTGCAACCCAGGCATGTGCCCTGACTAGGAATCAAACCCGGGACCTCTTGGTCCATGGGACAACGTTCAATCCATTGAGGCACCACAGCCAAGTGCTAATTTGGTTTTAAAGTGTATGAACTTAATGATTATGGTATATTTAGCTTAGGCTGATATTGGTAATAGGCAAAGTGAAGAAGTTACACATATGCATGTAAAAATATACCACCTTTTCATTAAAAAAAAAAAAAAAAAAAGCCCTAAAATGTGTTTTCTCATCACATTAAGTAAGCAGTAATCTCTAAGCTTCCCTAAATTTCATTTAGACAGGATGATTAAGAGGGTCCTATTTGTAATCTGTTGAGAATCAACAAGGGAGTGACTGAGTGCTGAGAATCACCAAGAAAAAGCTGAATTTCATTATGGAAAAGACTCACATGCGCACCAAAAATTATATTCTATTAATATGTAATTTAGACTATAGGACAAAATTTTAACATTGGTTTTCTCAATTGGTGAGTAAATACACTAACTTAAAATTAGAGGAAAAGTTAGGGAAAAAAAATAAGGTAGGTGGGAGCATGTATATATAGTCAGCAGAAAAGAAGCCAAAAAATGGGCAAGAAAATTACAATATAAGAGTGTGAGAAGAATAACTGAGAAGGCAGTTTCCTCTTACTCCAAAAGATAGAGATAGGTAGCTTTGACTAGAAGATATAATCTCATTTTCTATAACTGGATAAGTATGCAAATCTAGAGTTATGATGCTGAGGTAGGTAGCTCATATTTGAAAGTGTGCCAGTTGAAACATATTAGGAATAGTGTGGGTAAGGATCATAAGTTCATGGTGGGTAAATAATGGGCAATCAGCAAAAGCTTACCTTTTCCTTGTCTATTAACATTTATCCACATTACTAGAGACTGTTAGCTAGAGCATAAAGCCAGACTCATCAATATGTTAAGCTTTCATTATTACCTAGAGTAGTGGTTCTCAACCTTCTGGCCCTTTAAATACAGTTCCTCATGTTGTGACCCAACCATAAAATTATTTTCATTGCTACTTCATAACTGTAATGTTGCTACTGTTATGAATCGTAATGTAAATATCTGATATGCAGGATGGTCTTAGAGGACCCCTGCGAAAGGGTCATTCGACCGCCAAAGGGGTCGCGACCCACAGGTTGAGAACCACTGACCTAGAGCCTTGTTGATTGGAGAGCTAGAAAATTGTTTTAAAAAGTTTTAGCAACTCATACAGGAATTTGTTTTCCGAGCAATTTTAATAGTGAACAGTACTACTGAAAAGCACTTCTGATAAATCACTCCAGATAACAGTATTTTGTTTGATTTACATTCTCACAAGTAAAACATCCTCACATAAGGCAATTTTAGAATTATAAAAATGTTGAAGGCTAGGAAAAGACTGTGTTCTCTCATAAATCCTTTTACTGTAACTTACCTCATCTAATGGTTTATCTTCCAAAGCTGTCAAATCAAGTAGTGGGTTTTTCACTCCTAAGGAAACCATTGTTTTTAACCCTAGAAAATAAATGAAATAAAGTCGATCAAGTCTTACCTTTCTCAGAAATTAAAAAACTCACTAACATCACTAATAAGTAGAGAACAGCAAAATAAATGATAGTGTCAGGGGTAAACAGTTACCTTTTTCATCTATTTTGGCACATTCTGCAAACAGGTCCTTTGACCCTGTATTTAGCCGGTCCCTGTGAAAATAATGGGACTGAAAAAAACGCGTCCAGAATTCCTTTTCTGTCATGCTGTGGGGAACATTTTCTACATATTTCATTTTTACTGTGGAAGAAAAACCATAATGGTTAGATGCTGCATTTCCATTTCTTAAAACCTCAAATTAGTTGAAATATAAACTAATAGCAAAAACTAGGTTATAAAACTGTTCAACTATATATTCTGTATATAATAATCTAATTATAAATATGAAATACAACTTGAGAGATAAGGTGAGGTATTACCTTTACGAATCTTAACAATTACAAACAAAACCTTATTTTGTACCAAGAGAGATCTGACAAGTTTTAATAATAGTACCTATTTCATAGGGTATCTATTTATATAAAAGCCTAAGTGACCATCACAACTGTACGGACAACCGAACAGGCTGTGTGGGGCGACTCGGCCAGAAGAGGGGTAGTGAGGGACGACCAAACGACAGAGCAGCAGGCTGCATGGGGCGACCAGGCCGGCAGAGGAGT
Source organism: Myotis daubentonii (assembly GCF_963259705.1). Lineage (NCBI taxonomy): Eukaryota > Metazoa > Chordata > Mammalia > Chiroptera > Vespertilionidae > Myotis > Myotis daubentonii. Next base: position 56,149,598 of record NC_081848.1, on the reverse strand, counting down.
TAGTGAGGGGCGACCAAACAACTGAGCAGCAGGCTGCGTGGGGCCACCAGATCGGCAGTGAGGGGTGACCAAACGACTGAACAGCAGGCTGCGTGGGGCAACCAGGCGGGGGTGGGTGAGTTGGGGACGATCAGGCCAGCAGGCAGAGGCAGTGAGGGGTGATCAGGCTGGCAGGGGGGCAGTTAGGGGTGACCAGGCTGGCAGGAGGGGCAGTGAGGGGTGATCAAGCTGGCAGGCAGAGGCAATTAGGGGTGATCAGGCTGGCAGGGAGGCAGTTAGGGGCAATCAGGAAATCAGGAAGACAGGCAGGTGAGCGGTTAGGGGCCAGTGGCCCACGATTGTGAGAGGGATGTCTGACTGCCAGGCCTAACCCAGCAGTCAGACATCCCCCGAGAGGTCCCGGATTGTGGAGGGTGCAGGCTGGACTGAGAGGACGTCCCCACCCCTGTGCATGAATTTTGTGCACCTGGCCTCTAGTTTGTGATAACTAAATGAGTCAATCTACATAGAGGCTTTAGAATGGTGTCTGGCACACCATAATGTTATTATCAGAAAGATATGCAAATAATTATATTACAATGTGATAACTCTGAGGCAGACACAGGCCCTACAGAAGGCGAGGGGGCTCATATCTATCTGAAGAAGTCAGAGGTGGTAATGAGGCAATGCTTGAGCTGAGTCCTGTGGGAGAGGTATGTTTCCTAAAGACTAAAGGTGCACGAGTGAGGAAGTGTGAAGAACAGCATATGGCTTAAGAGAGCACTGGTTGGTTAAAAAATGACTAAAGCAGTGACTCTCAACCTTGGCTGCACATCATAAATCACCAGAGCTGGGGTGATCCTATTAGGATGGTTTCTGCAAGGGAAAGGATTAAGTTAGAAAGGTCGCTCTGGAGGAAGTATAAAGGATGATTTGAGTTAGTGCTCTAGAGACTCATTTATTGATGCCTCTGGAGGATGTCATCTTGCTCAGATATGGTTAAGGGGAAATCAAGTTTAAGAACTACTGATGGAAAGAATGGGGAAGTCGTCATACCAATGAATTGATGATAATACACTACATACTAAAACCCTTAATATCTACCACATGTCAAAACTAGGTACAGTACTTCACATATTTTGTTGTACTTGATCAAGAATAAAAGTAAACTTTTTGGTTTTCATTGAAATATTACTGAATTCATCCAAATAAATATTTTAACTATCTGAAAGAAGTGATTCATCTTACCTGCGGGATAGGTCCTAAATATGGACTCAATAATATCAGAGGTTAAATTATATCTCAGACCATTACATCCATCTGTTTGGGGCCGGACATCAGCCTAAAATAATGAATATATGTTAATTAAAATACTGGGGAAAGATGTTAAACACACAACAGACACTGGACCAAGGTGGAAAAACAGACTTTCTGAATGAGTTACAGAGGCAAAGGAAGTCCCTCACCTTTATTTTTGCAGAGACAAAGAAGCCTGGCCTGTTTCATATAATCTTAGTGACCTATAAAATCTGCTTCCTTGAAAATCCTACATGGTCAAACAGGCATGTTTATGTGTGGACAAAAACAGATAGGTATAGGAGCTTTATCATAAACTTCTATAGTTACCAAAACTATAACGTACTTTACTTACTAAATAAACAAATATTATCTGACTAGTTTATTTAAGAAAGGCCTAATTAATACTAAGAACACAGAAAGATGCCAAACATATAATTCGTATTCAAATTTTTGTTAAATGTACTGCTTTGGTTCCACCAGAGTAGAGACATTTTCTAATTCTACATGTAAGGTACTCCCAATTTTTCTCTAAGATACATTTTATAACCCTTACTTTTTCTATACTATGATAGTCACTATAAATTTAACTTTTATTGTAAGTAAAATATAGCAACCATAAAAGTTATCAGAAAGCCCTAAATTTAAAAGTACTAGGGGAAATAAATATTAGTCCAATGGCTAAAAGATTCTTTTAAAAGTCCATTTGATTTCCAGCAAGTTAGGGTCAAGTCCAGAAACCAAGAAAAATAGCAAAAATATAAATTAAAAAAAAATACTGTATGTATTTATAAATATTCTAAAAGAAGACCATGAATATGGAAATGCCCATGAATTTACTTCAAGGAAATATTAAAATTTATCAAAGAAATGGCATTGTTAACACAGAATCAGGGTTTTCCTTAACCTCCGCCCCCCTTTTCAGAAATCTAGAAGGGTCACATACCAGAAATGCTGCAGAAATGCCAACATCCTGCTTATGATTGGATGTGGAAGAACTTTCTGTTGAGTTCACATTTAAACGATTGGCCCAGAACTCCTCAGCACTGATCACTTGACTCACAACAAGGTCTTTATAAAGCTGAAACAAAACAGGATCTTCTTGCAGCATCCTGGGGATAGAACATTGAATATACTGAACTTTATAGAACAAAACACCATTTAGGTAACATTTTAAAGACTTTAACACAAAATACTGAAACACACAACTTTCATTTTGTGATGATTGAGCAGCAGCAGGTCATTTTATTCATTTGTTAGTAATTAAAAGCAAAAACAAAACAAAATAAAAAAAACCCAAAACTACTCCATATTTTTGGAGGAACAAATAAAGTGGAGATAAATGGAAGTTTGAAGAAGCAAAGACTAAAACTCTTTGAGGGCATGGATATGGTCTTATTCATCTTTATATCCCAGTGATACAAAGGTCACTGTATCTGTATTTGTATTGCACTGTATTCTGTTTTACAAATAAAGGTGAATGGAGAAGAGGAAGCATGCTTAAGATTTTCCAGCAACCAATTTTTCATGGTGATAAGCACTTGGAGTCATAGCACAGAAGGCTGAAAAAGACTGGTGATGGAATTCATCTTATCAGAAATTCTCATCATTTTACATGCTTTCTCAAGGTTTTTTTTTTTTCAAGAATAAAAAGATTTTAAGTATAACAATATTACCAAAACTGTACTGACAGTATATCACAAATCAACTTTTTAACAGTATAATTTCCTTCAGGTTTCTTATTCATAAACACACTTCTAATGGTTTAGTATCTTTTCTGTGAAGAGAAGTGGGAAAAGAAATTAAGGGACCTTAGCACCTTTGAATCTCAGTTCTGTTCCTAATCAGATGTTAGGGTTCAGGCAGTTAATTTAACATCTGAATTTATACATTCTCATTTGCCCACAGCTAAATAGCTAGTAAGAAGCTAAAGTTAAAAAAACCCCAAAAAACAAAAAAACACACATACAGAGGTAAAGATACCACAGCTATATTTTTCTATATTGTACTATCAAAGTACAAGAGATGATAAATAGCAAGCTATTACTCTATGAGACCGGAGAGAACCTAGTTCTTCAAAAGGCTATTCTTTTCCTCCTTCACCTGTTTTTCTCTTCAAGTTCTTTATTAGCTTTCCTCTTGAATTTGGGCAGCAGTTGCTGAAGAAGGTCTTTCACTGCATCTCGCTCTTTGACTGCTGTGCTTTCATTGGAAAAATGGAAGTTAGTTGTGTCCCCTGCGTGCAGAACCAGCTGAAGCTGAATTTTAGCTTTTCCTTCTGGACTGATTTTCTGACCTAAAAGGAAATATGAAGTTAATTAGATGACATGCACATTGTGGAAACTGCCATACAACAGGTTACTTACTTGGCAGAAATGCACTCTTCTTAAATAAGAATCCAGAGCACAGTTCAACAAAGTCACTGCTAACAATCTGCTTCCTCCTTTAGTATTCTTTTTGTGCGGCACTTCTCACCCATGGCTTCCACCAACAAAGTCACTGCTAACAATCTGCTTCCTCCTTTAGTATTCTTTTTGTGCGGCACTTCTCACCCATGGCTTCCACCTCCAGATACTAAAGAGCTTTTATTTCCATTCAACTGAGGCAGATATCTTTAAAGCTTCCTAAACAGTCAAGTAGGAGTCCCAAATCCACCCTACACAGCTACCTCCAATTAACATTATCATTAATAAAAATGATTTGTCATGATTCAAAAACTCCAAAGCACAACCCATGGTTTACTTACTAGTTGCAAAGGAAGATATGAAATTTTACATTTGAGATTTAGTGTCACCACTTTAACCGAGTGATCAAAGCAGGACAACCTGACACAACAGGCTTTCTGAAGTGACAGAATAGGAAGTAACCACCACCCTTACAAGTTAAGACAATTAGGCATAATCATAATGTGTGATATTCTACAACCCTATACTCAGAGAAGAGACTAAAGAACTATAATTATAGCCCGGCCAGTGTGGTTGAGCGTGGACCTATGAACCAGGAGGTCATGGTTCAATTCCTGGTCAGGGAACATGCCTGGATTGTGGGCTCGATCCCCAGTGGGGAGTGTGCAGGAGACAGCCAATCAATGATTCATTCTCACTCATTATTGATGTTTCTATCTCTCACTCCCTCTTCCCTGAAATCAATAAATCAATAATATACATATCTAGATAATATAGGAAAATATATGTGTGTGTGTATATGGATATAAGAACTATAATTATATACATGAATCTAGATTGAATATTGGTTTAAAAAATCACATTTCTAAAAACATTATTGTCCCTACTGGGACAATAGGGGAAATATAAAATGGCCTGAATATTAAAATTTTTGTGGTGTGATATTAGAAGCAGCCAAAGTATACATAAACAATAAAGCAAATATGGCAAACTAGTAACTGTACTTTTTTGTTAATCCTCATCCATGGAGGATATTTTTCCATTGATTTTTAGAGAGAGTGGAAGAGACAGAGAAAGATTGATGTGAAAGAGACACATCGATTGGTTGCCTCTCACACACGGCTCCAGGATCAAGCCTGCAGCTCCCTACGCTCAGTCTGTAGGCTCTATCCACTGAGCCAATCTGGCTAGGACAATAACTGTACTATTTAGGTGGGATATGTTATATCGTATATGTTGTACCATTCTTTAAAATTTTCTAAATGGGTGACTCATGGTAGTATGAATATGCTGCCTAGAATTCTCAGCCCTAACCAATTTTTTTCAATGAAGATGCTGCTTCCAGACCAACAGTTCAGATGAAATATCTTAACGTCAGCAGCAGCAATATGAAACAATTTACACTGTCAGCCAGCCTGTCCCAGTATCCAATTCCTCCAAATAAATCACCCCTACGCTTTTCTCAGTCACGGCTTTATCCTTGCTCTAGCTTAGCTCTTGCCTCTGAGAGGCCTAATTTTGAAGTTTTTTTTTTTTTTTAAACAAGATTAACTGCTAAATTTCCCCTTAGTAATCTATTATTGATAACTTTCAATAGTTTCAGAAATGGGCATTCTATCAATAATTCACCTTAAAATGAAAAAATGATCTGGTGCAGATCTAGGTTTTGATATGTGTTCTCCTCCCCAATAGCCTAGAATTGTGGAGACATAGGAGGTAGGCATATTCTTTATTGCACACTGGGGATATGAGTATGTTTTACAAATCTATTAAGGGCTAGCCTGCTAATACAGGAAGTTCCTAATTTATGAGTCTATTGTAGTACAAATGATAGTTGTAAGACTATTATCAGGAACTTGATGAGGCATTTTTCCACAGAAACAAAGTTTTATAAGGAAGTGACGTTACCAGGATAGTGGACAAAGACTGGATAGTTTAGGCACTACTGAATTATGATAGATTTTACATAGTATTTCCTTTTGAAATTAAGATTCTAAATTATTTCAATGGAGAAAGATGAAGATCTTGGCCATTTCCAGCAACAAATAGAGATCCTTGGGCAACTGTTCATACACAAAGGACATTTGTAAACTGAGCACTTCTAAGTTGAAGGTTGTCTATTTTTCGAGGTGTCATGTTTCTTGAAATTTACGCAAAATTTTATCCAGGTGAAGAATTTTATATCCAGGAAAAAAAAATAAATCCGTATTAATAGTCACAGTTAAGATAACCACAATTTGTCAAGGACTTTGTTGCCCAGACTTCCTTGGAGTCACTCTTATACAAGATCTTTAGCTAGGTGAACTACAGAACTCCCTTTCAGAGGAAAGGTCCTAAATCTCAGGATTCGCTTGATGTTTTTAAACCTAATTATTATTGAGCCATTGAGTACGGAACCTTTTGGGTAATATTTCAAAGTTATTCTTGCTAATTTGGAAAGAGAAAAAGAAAATAAAAATAATATGCTCTGTATTTCTCTCATGTATAGTCAGTATAAAATTGAATATCTTCTCAACAGACGATAGCCACATAACTAAAAATTAATTAGACAACTTGCTTAAATGATACAATTTTATTAAAGGGCAATCTGGTATCATCTATCAACATTTTAAGTGCATGAACCATTTGAACCAGTAAACCCAGTGCAGAGATGTATCCCATACATCATACATACAACCTCACAAAGGTATTAGTACACAGATCTATACAACATTATTTGCAACAACAAAATTCTGGAAACTTCCTAAATGTCCTTCAACAGAGGACTAGTTAAATACATAATTGTATATCCATTTGGTGAAGGTTTATATAGCCCAACTGGTGTAGCTTAGAGGTTGAGCATTGACCTATGAACCAGGTGGTCACAGTTCGATTCCTGGTCAGGGCACATGCCCAGATTGTGGGCTTGATTCCGTGTGGACATGCAAGAAACATCATTGATGTTTCTCTCTCTCTCTCCCTTCCTCTCTGTAATCGATAAAAATATATTAAAAAAAAAAAGATATACAGATATCTTTATATGTGGTAGATTTACAGATGTAAAGTTTTACATATATACACATTCTATTAAGTGCAAAAGGCAGTTTATAGAATAATATATATTCAGTAATCCCACTTTGTAATTATTTTTATGTGGTTGATTTTTTTTTTTGGACATTAAAATAAAAAGCCCACAAAGATTTTTATAAGCAATCTTCTAAAATTACTAAGAAATATGACTTACACTTAATATCTCCATACATATGGCTGATTGTAAATCTATCTTTGCCTTCAGGTGCCCAAGCAATTCTTTCTGCCATGAGGTATAGAGCTCCATCCTGCTTCTTCTGACGCACCTTCTTTACAATCAGCAAGACTTCTTCAGATGAAGTTGCCATGATGGCTAGAAGGTGCTAATGGAGACAAAAAGAGTTCACATCTCAGTTAGGGCCTGATTTATTGACTTCTAGAGTCCCTTCCAAATCTAAAACCTAAACTAATAATGAGGGGGGGAAATCTCTTCCTTCATTCAAAGTTGAAAATACAATTATATGGCATTATTCCTTAAAATAAAAATTTTTTTCATACCATAGGTATGAATTTACATTAACAGTTTATAACATTTGGCAGTTTTCAAACCACTCCCACATATGCTAATCAGAGTATTTTCAAATTATTTTTATTTTTCCCAGTTATAGTCTTAAAATCTTAAAATGTATGATTTGACTACAAATGTGGTCTTTTATGTAATCTATATTTAGAATTGTAGAACTTCAGAATTACACAGGAGTCTAATAAATATTTAGTTCAAATTGTTTCAACTGAAACAACTAAGGGCCACAGGCTTTCTGTGACTATTCCAGAACCACTCCCAGAGCTGAAACCACATGCACATTTCCTAATTCTTGGTCTAGGTTTTGTCCCGTATGCTTGAAAAATGTAAAACCTGCCGAACTGGTTTGGCTCAGTGGATAGAGCGTCGGCCTGCAGACTCAAGGGTCCCGGGTTCGATTCCGGTCAAGGGCATGTACCCTGGTTGCGGGCACATCCCCAGTGGGGGGCGTGCACGAGGCAGCTGATTGATCTCTCTCATCGATGTTTCTAACTCACTATCCCTCTCCCTTCTTCTCTGTAAAAAATCAATAAAATATATTTTAAAAAAAAGAAAAAAAAAAAAAAGAAAAATGTAAAACCGAGTCAAAAAATGTTTTCTCCTTTTTATTATTCAAAATGTTACAGATAATGGCACTGCATTTTGGACTATAATAGTCAAATCAAAGGTTGTCTTCCTGACTACAATCTTGTTTTCTTATTACTAAATGGAAAGTATTAAAATAGCAGCTGTAAAGAGAAAACAGAGAAATAGGGCTGTCAGATATAATATAAGATGCTCAGGTAAATTTGCTTTTCAAATAAACAAATTTTTAGCTAAACTATTTCCCAAATATCAAATTTATTAAATTATTTGTTGTCTAAAATTCAAACTTAACTGAATTTTGTGTATTTTTATTTGCTACATTTGGCATCACTTTATAGATTCTAAAAGGCTGGGGGCAGCTCCTGTGTTGAGCGTCTGCCCCCTGGTGGTCAGTGAGCATCACAGTGACTGGTCATTCTGCCAGTCAGTCTATTTGCATATTAGGCTTTTATTATATAGGATTAACATGCACTTTCATGAAGATGATGCTTTACAATAATTTACAGTATCAACTTTTCTGCCCCCCCAAACCTCCAAATAAACAAAACCATTTCATTAAGTTTCACAGTGCAAAAATTCTTGTCATTTGCTGTTTTCTACTTTTTCTTCTCTATTGGTTCTCCTGTTTCTACCTTGTGTTAGTTATTTGGTTAATCCTCACCCAAGAATACTTTTCCCATTGATTATTTTTTTTAAATTATAACAAGTGGATGTTTTCTTTTTTTTCTTTATTAAGGTATTACATATGTGTCCTCATCCCCTCATTGCCCCCCAATCCCCCACTCATGCCCTCAACTCCCTGGTGTCTGTGTCCATTGCTTAGGCTTATATGCATGCGTACAAGTCCTTTGGTTGATTTCTCCCCCTTACCCCCAACCCTTCTCTACCTTCCCTCTCCATTGATTTTTTTTTTTTTTAAGAGAAAGTAGGAGGGAGTGGGGAGACAGAGAGAAACATCAATGTGGTTGCCTCCCATGTGTGCCCCGACTGGGGCTGGGAATCGAGTCTGCAACTGAGGTACATGCCTTTAATCAGACTCAAACCTAGGATTCTTTGGTCTGCAGGCCGACACTCTAACCTAGTGGTTCACAATGTGGGGCACAGGCCCCATAGGGGGGCAATTTGAGAATGAGTTATTAACAGTGAATTTTTTGCACTTCTTGTGGTTCTTGGGGCCTCATATACAGCATACACACACACACACACACACACACACACACACATATATTTATGTATTTCAGTTCTCTATTATGTTTTAAAACATTGCTATTTTTCATATCATTTCATGTTATTATTATTTTTTAACAATTTCTTAGTGATTTCTTCCTTAGTACTTCAACTGTCCTTTTGTTCTTTTATTTTTCTCTTTCATGGGTGCCATGTTCTTTGGAAGCTTGTTTAAATCAAGTTAATGGCCTTTTAGGCTTCCTCCACATGAATAGGAGTTCAATTTTTGAATAATAAGAATTATATGTCATAGGGATATCAGAATTTTAGAAATGCTTAGGTGGGGCATGGCCAAAAAAAGGTTGGGAACCATTGCTCTAACCACTGAGTAACTGGCTAGGGCTATTTTATGCTTTTTAGAAGTATGTTCATCTTTTTAATCTGACTCCTCTATCTCTTTTCCCTTCTAGCTTTCTTATTGTTTCCTGGGATGTCATCACCACTGTCCTCATAAATGTTAGACCATTTTATTGCCATATCCAGCTCTGGGTGGGGAGGTTTCGTCTCAGTAGTGTAAGTCTCCAAAGGTGGTGCAGTTTGACATCCACATTTTGAATTCCTTTAGAGGCTTCTCAGGTGTCTTGACACTGCCTCTCCCAGTCTGTTGATCAGACTGCAGAGAAAGGCTGGGCCAGTCATGCTCCAGAATAGCTTATGGGTCCTGGCAGCCACTGTTCTGTCTTGTTCCCACAACCACCCACTGCCTTTGCAGGATCCAGGGCCCTGGGACTGGTCTCCTCCAGCTGGTTGTTTTCCTCCTTGTTAGAGAAGCTTGAGGTGCTGCTTCTGTAAGCCTCAAAAGAGCTCAGAGGGTCCTTCTCCTCAGCTACCATGACAGCAATATGCCACGACCCAAAAGTGAAAATTTAATACTTAATATTTCAGATGCCACTTTCTCCATCTTTTAACAATCAAATGTCTTCAAATGCTCTCCATATCTTTGAGAGTCATTTGTATATATGGCTAATTTGTTACCTAGGAAACAGCCTGGTGCCCTCCCACCTTTCTCCTAAATCCTGGGAATCTTAAATACCCAACACAAATGCTAGAGGCTTGAGTGTGAATGTCTGGAATATGAGGCCAAAAAGGACTCTGAGGAAAGATCCCATGATTGATAGGGATGAAAAATGCCACATATATGCCATTTCTGAAGTAATGAATAGTTTTCATTCCCAAAGAAACAATTTAAAATATAATTTTAAAACATTTACTTCTTCCAGCTCTGGAGGGGAAGTTTCTAATTTTAGAGAAGCGAACACATCTAGGTGTCATAATTTGCCCCGAGCAAACAAGAAGCTTTACTGAATTCTTACTATGTCCAGGTATTGGGACTAAATTATTTATAGGTGTTATCTCATTCAGTTCCCAGTTAACAATCCTGAGACAGGTGCTATTATTAGTTCCATTCTGTGGATAAAGGAAACTGGGTCTGAGAAATCAAGGTATTTTCCCAATACATCAAGGAGTAGGAGAACTGGGTTTCAATCTGGGTCAGACTGACCTTGGAGTTCCACTATGCTATTCTGTGAACATTTAGAATTAGAGGAATGGATATATACCCAATTTAATAGTGGTTACCTACAGTGACAGGATTACAGACGATCTGAAGATACCTTTTGTTTTCTGGATTTCTATAATATATTATTTCATAATGAGAAAAGTAGTTTTTAAAAATGTCTTTGCAGAAAAAAAATGTCTTTGCAAGAGTGTATCCCTATCAAACCATATGTTTGTTAAGGAAACATGGAAAAGTGTTAGGTGTCTTAGTATGGGTAAGAATTAAAACAATTTTCAATTTTTGTAATATATGTATATCAATTATTTTACTTAGCTTTAAAAATTTAATCCATAAGGAAAATTTATAACATCTATGGAACCATTAAATACTCTAATATTCATTTTCTAATATTCATTTTAATAAACACTTAAGTATCAACATTTTAATAAGCCTGTCTGTATTATGTAAAATTATACTAATTGAATTTTAGGAAACATGAATTAAAATCTGAGAAAGATGGGGAGGATAAGCAGATAACCGTAAGATAATTTTAAGTTCATATATGGAGGAAAAGCAGTGAGCAAGGACAGTTGATAGAGCCAGTCCCCAGTTAACTGGGCTACAGGCACACATAAGTATTAGCTTTGGGGTAAAAAAACTTTTCTGAGATGGAAGGTATGGAAGAAAAGATGAGTTAAGAGAGAAACTGAAGTGGAGGAAAAATTAGATGAATAGAATTGACTTTATTAGCTACTTTAAATCAATTGGGAAAAACATAGCCTCTTATGTACAGCGTGGGACAAAAGTAGTTTTGCAGTTGTTCGTATGTAAATTAATTAATACAATAATTAATAATATAATAAACTTTTTCATACGCACAACTGTAAACAAACTGTTGCCCCATCCTGTATATAGCATGTAAAACCATTTATATGAAGCCTTAGCTAGTTTGTCTCAGTGGGTAGAGCGTCAACCTACGGACTAAAGGGTCCCAGGTTTGATTCCGGTCAAGGGTACATGCCCAGGTTGTGGGCTCCATCCCCAGTGGGAAGCATGCAGGAGACAGCCAATCAATGATTCTCTCTCATCACTGATGTTTCTATTTCTCTCTCCCTCTTCCTTCCTCTCCGAAATAATAAAAAATATAAATATATATATTTTAAAAAAACATTTATATGAAAATCCACTAAGGGGGAACTTTAAAAATAAAGTTTGCTTATCAAATTTCCCTGGTTATCTGTAGTAACTTTAATTGTGCTAGGACCAATTTTAGGAAGTTTAATAGAACCAGTAGGGGTATCAGTAACTTCTGATTTCTAGACTTTTCTTGAAGATAGTTCCTTGAGTAGCAAAAACTTCCCAGTAGAGTTCTATAAGAGTCAAATAGCAAGATCCTTCGGTAAAGTCATTAATTCATTTTCAGTGAAATATTTACTTGCCTGAAGCTAAATGTACATGCCTTGCTCTGAGCCTTTGTACATTCTCCTTCCTTCCCATTAACTAACTTTTACTCATTTTTTCCCTACTCTAAGCTTCAAAGTTATTAGGCAAGGTCTTCTATTCTTCTCTTTATAGCACTTATCACAACTATTATTAATTTTTAAAGTAATTATTTTAATGTCGATCTCCCCTTGACACACTGCAAACTTCATAAAGAAGGGCAGAGACTACTATATTGTGTTCAGTGCAATACAAGCACCCAGCAGCCTATTTTGGCCTATAGGAAGAGTTTAATAAATATCTACGATACCTTCTTAAGATCTTTGTTAACAGAAGGATACAATCTTGGTAAGACACAAGAAACCTTTGCACATACATCTGCGGCTAATTCCAGGAAGCACTATTACTTTCTTCTCACAAATCAGAGGACCATTCTTCATAGATTCCAATAACTGGCTTATAAGAAAACAGGGATAGGAAGAAATTGAAAATATTCAGCAGAAATCTTTAAATTACTGCATCTCTATATTTCCATTACCTACATCCCCTTTTCCAACGGCAGAGGTAAATGGGGCAAAAAAAAAAAAAAAAGAAGAAAAAAAAAAAAGGAAAAAAAAGTAACAAGTGAAATATAAACTCCTTATCTATCACCCTCTAAAAGAGCTGCTGTACCTGCCAGCATACAAAATGGAGATTTGGAATACTGTTTGTCATTAGGCAAAACAAACTTTTTTAAACAACTCAGTATTACAGGGAATAAGACCTTGAAAGTATGTAAAGAGTAACCCAAATGTATTGTTTTAAGGATAGTTACACACACAAAGCAGATATTAAGAGGGAATAACTAATGTAGCAATTTTAAGACCGAGCACTTTATCTTACAACAGTACAAGGAGAGGAAGGAGGAGGAAAACGCTACAGAGAAATGCAAGATAGAGGGAAAGACGTGCTCATATTAACTCATAAATACTGCATGCAAGAGGACAATACCAAAATGGAGAGAACAATCGGTTGGCAATCACAGTGGGGAAATGAGGGTCTATTGGATGGCTGACACCGCCACAGCGGTGGTAGGGAAAGAGGAAGGAGGAAAGGTACACAAGAGGCCTCTAGCAGCAGTAACCCCGAGATAAAAGTGGTCAGAATGCTAGGAAAGCAGAAGGTACACTTGGCAACGTTCCAATGGTAGGGAAAAACCAGCAGCACAGGAAAACAGGGCTGAAAGGTGGACAGACCAGTCGGTGAAGACATGTCTCCAGGGCAGTGCACACAGGAAGCAGGCATAACTGACTGGAGCCCATCATTTGGTTCACTGCTTTTAACCGACTCGTGTCTCTCTGCACCCACCTCCCTAGTATTTTTAAAAAGCTGTCTTTACATTTGCACTACCACATGTATTTCATACCACCTAGAAGAGACTCGGTATCACCCATCGATCTGCTGCAATGCTAACAGGTGTACTGGCCCCAAATTCTCCCTCCCTCCTTGCCAAATGCGGGATTCAGGTCTGCTAAAAGGCACACGTTCTCCCCAGAGCCCGGTCCCTCTGAAAGCCGTAGGCCTGATGCTAGAGGTTATCTTCCCTCCTGCGGTGACATTTCCATTTCATCTGTTCTAGTTTTGACTTTGCTTTACACATGAGGATTCCTGGTAAGATTTCATGGGGAGGGATTGTTCCACTTCTTTTTGGAGTCAAAGCACTATGCTTTTGTATGTTTTAAAATCGGATCTTCTAATGGGGAAAAGGTTAATTTTTAAAAGTCTCTCTCCCTCTCCCCATTTCACAGGTCCTAAAACGGATGTTTGAGAGTCAACTAGATAAACGTTCTTTAGGCAATAATTACATATCCCCATGTGTTGGTGATCTATTTTTAAGACGATCAAGCCGGGCCCAGTCCAAACCTGGGAGGGGTGTGTGGGCTGGCACACGAGTTAAGGCTTTCAAAGCGGTAGGACTGACAGGCGAAGCACAGCGTGCAGGCACCGAGGCGAGAGCTTTTTCTCTTACAGAAACCGAAAGACTTAACAGCACGTTTCCTAACGGGAAGGGTTCCCTTGCGAGGGAGAGGCCTCCACGTCCTTCATTCCCATGAGCCGTCCGACCCCGGCTTTGGGGGAACGCTCTGGACCCTGCTCTCAGTAGAGGGGAAGGCTTCCTGCAGCAAGTATATGAAGGGTCGCTTCTTCCCCGCTTCAGGATAATAACGGGCTGCCCGGAATGCAGCGTGGGAGTTGCAGGGACGGCGACAGGGACACAGGAAAAAGGGGCAGAATCCGCGCCGTCCAGCGGCCCCCAGGCCTGTCAGCTCCTCACCCACCCACCCATTCCCATTCTTTGGTCTAAACTTACCAGGTGGGAGCTGCGGCCCTGGGCAGGGAGTAAGAAAGTGGGATGGGTCCGGTCGAGTGCCGCTGCGCTTCTTAGCGACGCTGCCGGGAAGAGTCTGAAACCCAGTAGCCGCCGCAGCCTCCGCTACCGCCTCTGTTACTGGGGGGTCTCGCCTCCATCGCTGGCTGCGAGAACTCTGAGGGCACGTGACCGGAAGTGCCAGGGCGGGCCGGCGGGGCACGTGACCCCAGCGCACGGCCGCCATGACACCTTCCGCTGGTTCCCTCCCTCCCCCGCCGGAACCCGCCTGGTTTCATTTTCTCTCGCCGGCTTCCAGCGGGGAAGAGTCCCGGAATCCTGGCTGGCTCACCCCTTTGGCCTAGAGTTCCTCCGGTCCCGGTCGGCGCTTTCTCTTCGGCCGGCAGCGGCCCACTAACTGCAGGCCGCACAGAGCGTAATTGCGATGGCGAACTGAGGGGGAGGGACCACGCGGAAGCAGGGGCGTAGCCCGTCACGTGACGAGGAAGTACCGTTAACTGCGCTGTCCCCGAGTCCTCGACGCTCCGGGATGACGTAAGCCTGGGCGGGGAGGAGTGAGGGGAGGGGCGACGGGAGAGACCAGCTCCTGCGTGCCTCTCAGTGTTCGGTGAGTGTCCGGCGCCCAGCCTGGAGGGACGGTGTGAACCGCTGCAAATTGGGGGCTACTGTCCTGGAGATAGTGGTGCAGGACTGGGACTTGGATTTGGAAATTGGTTACCGAGGCTCCTCCCCTTAAGAGATGAAGACGGCATTAGAGTTTAGCTGTTAAAGTTAGTAGTTCCGCTAGGCGGGGAGGTTTTCTGGTCGGCAGGGCCTGTCTCCCCCGCGGGGACGAGGCACATCGAGTGCGCGAATGAGTGAGTCGCTATTGCTGCCCGCGGTGGAGAGTTCTCTGATTGTTACTTCTTGGGTGGGAAGACCCAAATCTCCTCCTTTCCCTTCAAACAATAACTTTAACGTTTGCTTCCTTTCTTCTCTTTTGCCTCCTCTTCCATGCGAAAAAGAGGATGCTGTGATTTGGATTTGGTGTGAGCAGCAAACGCTGGTTCATTAGCAAAGTGAGTACAGCACTAGGGTGATGAGAGAACTTTTTCTCGATCCTACTACTCGATTGTAGCAACATGGAAAGGTGATTAGGTTTTGGACTCAGGAGAAGTGGATTCTAGCCTCACCTCCACCTTTAAAACCTCTGTAACCTTGGGCCAGCAAACCCCTCAAGAATTTGTTTCATTAACTTTGGTAAGCATTTATTATCCCCTTCTGTTGGCTTAGTTTTTTTTTTTTTTTGCTAGGCTGGAGGTGCGACAGACTTAACAGAAGAACTATTTAAACTTAGGTTTCCAGGAAGATAGGATTTTGTTTGACGGAGGGAGATTCAAGAAACAGCCAATATTAAAATTATGGAGGCACAGAATGTTGACGGGGAGAAAGAGGAACAAAAGATAGCTTCATGTAGTTGGAGAAGAGGAGAGAGGATAGGATGGAAGATGAAGCTGGAGAAATAGGGCTAAGATCATAGTTTCTGTAAGAAGGGTAGCTGTTTATATGAAGGTTCAGATGGAGCTTTTTTTAAAAAAAAACTTAAACAGAAAATGTCACACATAGATAAAAATACGATAATTTAATGAACCCTCATGTACACGCCATCCAACTTTAACAATGATCAGCATTCTACTGTTCTTGTTTGTACAGAGCTTTCCAATTTCTAGGTACTTTTTATAGCCATTGTCACATTTGATCAATAGCAGCTTTCAATTTGAGCTCAATTCTACTCTGTGTAGGTAGGTACTGACCATTTTATGTGAAAATTTCTTTGAGTTGTAGTTGACCACTTGCTCTGTTGAATCGAAGTGTGGTATGGCAATTTTAAAAACACATCTGATGCTATTTTAGGTAGTAAGATAGAAACTTAGTGTCCATATCAAGTAGGTTAGTGTTTCTACTCTATTCTGTTATCTAACTACTTAAGGAGTATTATGTTCAGTTCTAGGCAACACATTTTCGGGTAAAGTGCCCGTGTAGAAGGTTGACCAGAACAGAGAAGAACTGGGACATTGTCATGTAAGAAATGACTGGAAAGCTGGGAATGTTAAATATTTAGAAGACCTGATAACACTTTTCAAATACTGAAGGGTTGTTTTGGAAGGAATAAACTTATTCCCATAAACCAGCGGTTCTCAACTTGTGGGTCGCGACCCCTTTGGGGGTCGAACGACCCTTTCATAGGGGTTGCCTAAGACCATTGGAAAACACATATATAATTACATATTGTTTTTGTGATTAATCACTATGCTTTAATTATGTTCAATTTGTAATAATGAAATTGGGGGTCACCATAACATGAGGAACTGTGTTAAAGGGTTGCGGCATTAGGAAGGTTGAGAACCACTGCCATAAATTATAGAATCCACAGTTAGGAATATTTAGTAAATGCTATAAGTGTTCACGTTTCAACCCAATATTTAAAAAAAGACCTTATAATACTGAGAGCTGGAGAAGTGGAATGGGCAGCTTCAAGAGAGGAAGCATTCCTTTTCCAGTGCTGAAAATGTTCAGAGGTCCAGGTTACAACTAATTTCTGAGTTAGGTGGGTTTATGCACTTTGAATCTTCTTCCACCTTGAGAATTTTGGGAAGTGGGACTTATATTAAGCCTGAAAGGCTGGGTGTATTTGAATAAGTAGGTGTGGAGGGAAAGGAGTCATTTCAGGGAGAGAGAAAAGTATACATTTGGATTTGGCTTAACACTATCACCCAACAACTGCTCTTGAGAACTGATATTGCTTATGCTGTTTCTTTTCCATCCTTATCTCCACTAAGTCTTAAGAGCAAAATGGTTTTTTACTCCATTAAATCATAACTTCCAGGACATTCTCTCTTCACTGAGATCAAGGCCAAATGGCCTATCAGCTGCAGTTTGAAGATCACTAGTAGAAGAGATCGATACTGTGGCCTTGATGTCAGTCCTTTTTTCAGGATCTTGTACTGTGGTTTTATCTTTTTCTTGTATCTTCAGATCCTTTCATTTTAGAGACTCTTTTCTTTTAGCTAGTACCTAAACTGTTTTGAGTTTTGCCTGGTCAGAAAGCCAAGAATTTGTTTTCTTTCCACCAGATTTATTTAGTAATTGTTATCTTTACTTCCTCACCATCCATCCTTCTCACATATCTACCCACAGGACTTCACAGAAATTATGTGATCATCCAACACAAATTTTCCAATACCTTTATTTCCTTCCAAATTAAAATTTGTTCAGGTTCCTTGGTTTGAGATTCAAAGTGTTTTCTAACTTATGCTTGAATGGCTATTCCAGCTTTATCTTTCATTATTCCATTGCTTGGATCCTGTGTTTCAACCAAAGATTAAATTTATATTCTCCAAACATATTCTATACATCTTTGCTTATTGCTGCCCCACCTGCTACCCTCACCCATTTTCTTCTGATAAAAGCCTGTTCAGCTACCAGGGCTATTTCCCTTAGGAAGTTTTCCATGGTTCCTTTGAACTCGTGATTATCTCTGGTTTTTAAGTTCCAATATAGCACTTTGCTTATGTTGTCCTTGTGAGAGATGTGTTTATGTGAGAGAGATTTGTTCTTTTTTTTTTCCCATTTGAATTTAAAATTATTGATTTCTGGTATTTTATTTGTCCTGTTCCCACTGCTATGCCTCATATTTTACTAAGTACTCAATAAAATGTATTAGTGGGGGAAAAAAGATTTTTCTTCGGTCAGGAATTCTCAAATATTTTAAGTATGGACATACCTCACTTTGCTTTATTGTGCTCCACAGATGTTGCTTTTTTACAAATCGAAGACAAGCCCTTACACCAGTAAAAAAGATTATGACTCATTTTATTGCTGTACTCACTTTATTATGGTGGTCTGGAACCAAACCCGAAATATCTTGAAGTATGCCCGTATAGGATGCCTAAAGATTTTTCTTTTTTTGAATATTATTCTCCCTGCAGAGGTCAAGATGTTACTAGCATATGCTAGATACTTATTGCTAGAACATAAGACTATATTATGTGTATGCAATAAAAATATCTTAAGCTTGTATGTGCTTTGTCACTAGAAGGTATGCTCCATGAGCGTTAAACTTTATTTTGTCTTCTTTTGTTGTCCCTGGGACCTAGAACAATGCCTGGCACATAGTTTGTGCTAGGTACATATTTGTTGAGTAAATGAATGAGTGAATTTATGTGTCTCTGAAAAAACACAAAGTGTAAACAATCAAAAAACAAGTATAAGCAATTGTTTCTCTAAAAAATTTTTTTTATTCATTGATTTTAGAGAAAGGAAAGGAGCGAGAGCGAGGGAGCAACATTGATTTGTTGTTCCACTTATTTATGCATTCATTGACTGATTTGTGTATATGCCCTGACTAGGGATTGAACCCACAACCTTGGCGTAGCAGGACGACGCTCTAACCAACTGAGCTACCCGGCCAGGGTAAGTATTTGCTTTATATTCTTAATTTGGCAGGTAACAAAGGATTGGGAAAATTTAAAATTAAGGGGTAGACTTTTCTTTCTTTTTTTTAAAAATATATTTTATTGATTTTTTTACAGAGAGGAAGGGAGAGGGATAGAGAGTTAGAAACATCGATGAGAGAGAAACATCGACCAGCTGCCTCCTGCACACCTCCTACTGGGGATGTGCCCACAACCAAGGTACATGCCCTTGACTGGAATCAAACCTGGGACCTTTCAGTCCGCAGGCCGACGCTCTATCCACTGAGCCAAACCGGTTTGGCAACTTTTCTTAACTTTTATTTATTTCCTTTCTTTGGAAATTGATGTAATTTGACAAAAATGTATACTTGAGAGTTGTTGAACAGTTAAGAACTCTTATTTTAGTTTACAAAGTCCTCATTGGGTATTTGGCATTTGCTACCTCACTATCAGGTCTCTTACTAAAGTCCTTATTCCTCTTCAAGCTGTAATTACCTGCACTTGACTTCTCACTTACTTAGTAGGTGCGTTCATTTATTCAGCAGATACTTAATGAGCTCCTGATAGGCAGGAGAAAGAGATCCAAAGGTCTATTCCTTTAAGCACTATTAAATTGTTGACTGATAACCATTGAATTTGCTGATAAGGATTTATAGTTAGAGGCCTTCTTTGAAAGTTGCCCTTTAATGAAAGACACTTAAAGACAGAAGATGATTTACAACTTAAATGCAGCTAGGGTTGCTATTTTACCGTAGAGGAGCTTGACCAATTTTCCTCTTAAATCCTGCAGTGTTTCTCAGATGGTGTGTCTCAGTGGTTGAGTGTCAACCCCTGAACCAGGAGGTCAGGGTTTGATTCGAGGTCAGGGCACATGCCGGGGTTGCAGGCTCGATCCCCAGTAGGGTATATGCAGGAGGAGCTGATTGATGTTTCTATCCTTCTCTCCCTCTGCCTTCCTTCTCTAAAATTAATAAAAACATATTTAAAAAAAAATCCTGCAGTGTCCATTCTACCTTCTCACACTGTTAGATGAGTGGGGTAGGATTATGGAGGGCCTTGAGAATCTGGACTTACTCTGGGAAGTTTAAAATCAGGAAACGATGCAGTACAAGCTGATGTTTGCATGTTACCTATGCGTGTTTTCTTTCCACCTAAAGGCTGAACACCTCCAGAGTAGGGATTCTTGTCCCTGTCTTTCCTGTGTTCTTTACATACTCATTAAATGCATGTCAAACGAGTGCTGAGCTTCTTAAATTATGTTTTTTCAGGTTTAATTCAGGAATCCTGTGCCTATCACTCAACATAGTTTCAAGTTTCCAGCTAAATGACTTTTGTGCCAGTCATACTAGAGTCCTACACCCATGTTCTTGCAGAGTTTGAGTCTCTGGATCCATTACTTTCAGCCCTAAGGCTGGACTCAAGTCGTCTAAAGGTGAATTTCTTGATATGAATGATTCACATTCATATTCATATGATTGTGTGCTCTCTGTTACATGTGCCTCCTGCCCTTTAGTTCTTTATGTTTTATGGAAACTTGAGTATTACCTATACTAGTATTAAGCATTACTGTCTATATAGCATGTTCATAGCTTTCTTTTATTTTTTGAGCTATCATTTGAATTCTTTCCTGTCCTTGGAAACCATGATATTGATTGCTGACTTTTCCCCTCCTCTCAGTAATCTTTCTGTCTTCTCTCAGGAAGTAATGTATTTGATTGAAAGTAAAATAGTATAAATGAGTTTTGAGCAACATGAACCTCTGCTGTTAAACTAACCTCATTCTAAAACAAGGAATTTGATGTATACTCCATTTTAGGGAACAGAGCAAAAGTTATTAGTTCTGTAGCAAAAGTTGTTATCGCATGTGCTTCCCTCAAATACTGAGTTCTTTTGATAAACTCAGGAATAACATGGTGAAGAACAAGTCTCTTAACCAATTTTAAAATAATTTCATTTTTACACTTTTGCTCTCACCCAAAGTACCATTTTAGCCTCTGAGCAAAGGGAGAATAGGAAGTAATGGGCAAAGTAATATGAGCAACAATTATAAGGGTCGATATCAGACATGTTTTTAGCTGCAAGTTACAGAATACCTTACCAATAGTGGCTTAAGCATTAATGGTGTTATTAACCTTGTTGGAGGTTAGTATTTCTGGGTTTAGTGTTGTGGCCCAGTGATTTCCACGAGGACCCGGGCTCTCCATTTTCTGTTCTACCATCATCCATATGTTGGTTTTTAGTCACAGTTGCAAGATAAGTATCCTGGCTCTAATCTTGATGTGTCCATTAGTATCTCAAGCAAGAAAAGGGGGGCCAAAGGTAAAGGCTTTCTTAGTTTTTGGACTCTGACTTTTATCTGGGAAGGTGGGTTTTTTTAAGAAGCCCCATTGTTTTAGTTTTATTAGCTGGATTTGAGCCACATGACTCCCCATAACTGCAAGAGAAACTGGGCGAGTGTTTAGGTTTTCTAGCTTCTGTGGTGGAAAGCAGCAAGGTTGAAGAGGGTTGGGAATGTCTGTGTGTCAGCCAAGCAACAATTTTACCACGGGTACAGCCTCGCCACTGCTTTCTCTGGTGGATAAGGAGAGGAATCATCAGAGTGAGGGTGTAGGGGAAAATAGTACGTAGTGATCTTTATCTGTTTCCTCTGCAGTCTCACTTGCTCTAAAAGCTTTGGATGTTTGTGTTGATTATACAAATGCGAAATTATTGAAGTGAATAAATGATTAAAGTGGTGGTGTATCCCCTGGAGACGTAATTGATCCTCCATCATTGTGGTCAGAGTTGGAATAACCAAGCTAAATTCTACAAGAGATGAATTACTCACTTATATAATTGAGCCTATTCAGCCATTTTGAGATTCAAAAATTAACAATTTAAAGCCAAAGTGTTCTTTCTTATGTATTTTTCAGTACACTAGAATGAGAGCATGAGTGCCATTTTGTGGTATCCAGCTGGGCAGGGGGTGGCTGGGAGAGGAACCTGGTACACAGATCCTCAGTATGTATTTCCAGTGCATAGTTTATTTGATTAAATGACTGTGGTGATCTCACTCTTGTCTGTTTACACGTTTTTAGTGCACGAGCATAGCTGTATCTCGGAAATGGTTGGCCTTGGGCAGTTCAGGAGGAGGTCTCAACCTCATTCAAAAAGAAGGCTGGAAGCACAGGCTCTTTCTTTCACATAGGGTAAGATTTAGGATAGCTCTGTCATGTACCATTCGGAGTATCTTTCATAAGTGCCAATTTCTCCATTCTAAATACTCATTTGGAATAAAAGAAAAATATAAAACTTGAGATTTAAAAGTGAAAAAAAAATACCATTTTTGTGCAACTGCCTAAAATTTTTCCTTTTTGTGCTCTAGGAAGGAGCAATTTCTCAGGTTGCCTGTTGTTCACATGATGATGATTATGTTGCTGTAGCTACCAGGTGAGAAACTGTTTTAAAACTATCTGACCTTATCCAGATGCATTTTAAATGAACAAATGTAGCTGTGTGTAGGGTGACCAACCATCCTGATTTGCCTAGGACTGTCCCAGTTTTTAGCACTGAAAGTCCTGCGTCCTGGGAAACCTCTCATTCCCCAACAAACCAGGATGGACAGTCAGTTGCCATAGTGTTTGTGGAAACTGCTAAAATGAGGCAGCAACATTTCAGTGGTCTTAAAAGGGAAAGGTAACAGATAATTTAGAACATCCGAGTTCTGTTATGTTGGATTGGTAGACTAATGCAAGGAAATAAATTCCTTGACTTTTTATTTCCTCTTTTCTAAAGAACAAGTTTACATATATATTTAGTATAGTTGATACTGTTATGCAATTAAATTGTACCTTTTTCACCATTGCCGAAAATTTGCTTCTTTGTCTCAATTTTTGCAGTCAAGGCTTTGTAGTTGTTTGGGAATTAAATCAAGAGCGTCGTGGGAAACCAGAACGAATTTATGTGTCTTCAGAACACAAGGGCCGAAAAGTTACAGCTCTCTGTTGGGATACAGCGATTCTTAGAGTTTTTGTAGGTGATCATATGGGGAAAGTTTCAGCCATCAAACTCAACACTTCTAAACAAGCAAGGGTAAGAATCAGTCCAGTTATTTGCATATGTGGGTGAGATAAAAGGTGCTATGTCACAGAATTTCAAATAAATGACCAAATTTTTTGGGGGACTGATCTAGAACCCAGAATATTAATTTTGAGAGACTTGTTAGTATGTGGTACATATGGGAGCCTGGTTTAGCTTGATTCTGTTGCAGAATGGCTTCTGTGAGCTAACTTAAGTCAGTACTTCATAATTTATCTGTATGGCTAACTTAAATAAAGCATTATTTAATACTAGGCTATTAAGAAAGATGCCAATTTATTAGTTGTGTGAATAAAATGGCATCAGTTGCCCAGGCTCCTTTGTAAGGGTAGAAGAAATTCATGGGTCTAGGTATATTTTTTCTGAGGATGGTGAAAATGGAATCTTAAAGGCACCTCCTGGATTGTGCTCAGCTGTGGAGGATCCCAGGCTTTGTGTCACAGTTATTGGGATGGAAGGGTTGAGTCTCAGGTTACCCGACCAGAATGCTGCAGTCTGTTATTAAGCCAGCTTCGCACTGTCTCTCTCCAAAGTTTATTTATTATATAGGAAGTGGGTAACTTGTCTTTTCATTGCCTTATTTCCATGTATGATCCTGGCAGAAAAGAGATCTAACTACCATTGGCTAAATTATTTTAATTACCAAATCATAATATTCTTCTGGTTTGCTTGTAATGACCCATCAAGTTATCACTTGATTCTTTATAGTCTTGATCCAAAATATAATTGGAACCTGACACATAGTACAGCCCTAATTTGTCTTTCTTCCAAAGGGAGAAATGCTGTCTACAAATGAAAAATTTCCTTACATATTTGAAAACTTGCTTCATCTTTTCATTCCAACCTCTCAGTTTGGATCATCATTAAGAGAGCCTTAAGATTTCTCTTCTGCAGTTGTGTACCAAATTATTTCACATAACTTTGATATTCCAACAGGCAAATTAAATTTGGTCCCTTAAAAGTTTTTATTTTGCTATTCAAGGTATTTGCATTTAAAAGGTAGGGAAGGAGGTTATGTGTATATGTAATGATAAATAAACTGTATTTCTTTGTTATGTTCCTTTTAGGCAGCTGTTACCTTTGTGATGTTTCCTGTTCAGACAATAACAACAGTAGACTCCTGTGTTGTCCAGTTAGATTATTTGGATGGAAGACTACTTATATCTTCACTCACTAGATCCTTCTTGTGTGACACTGAAAGGTATATTGACCAACCATGTGCCATAGGATATACAGAATTTAAGAGCTGGAAGGGACTTAGAAATAGTGTAACCCATCCCCTCAATTTAATTATACAGATATTCATAAGGAACCAGCTGTGTGCAAGCTGATGTTAGACAGTAGAGAAGAGATAGAGGATATTGATTCAGTGAAGTGGGTGACTAGGAGAACTATTAACTCTATGTGAAGCATGGTTTAAGTGCCATGAAGAAAGGCCAAATAAGGCTTGTTTTAATATGGGGAACCAGGGAAGTTTCCTTAATTGAATTTGTTGTGTATTTAATGGAATTTTACTAAAGTGTAAAATTAGATGAAGAATAATTAAGAAATTGTGAAGCTGACAAATACTCTACCAAAATCTCAAGGGTAGAGCCAAAAGTCCAATGAGTGGCAAAGGAATATATTAAAGGTATCTGTGCAATACCAGGACAGAATAGGAAATGAATATATATCACTGTGCAGAAGTTCCTCAGCCATTCTCACTGCAGGGAAATTTTCACTGGCTCCCCTTCGTCCCCCTAAATCCCCTCCCCCCCAAAAAATTCCTTAGGACCTTCCCATTTAAAAATATTTTTGGGAGTTTTGAGCATACACAAGAGAGAATTGTATAGTGAATCTACTAACCAGCTCCAGTAATTTTGATGAGGATTTTTGGTAAATGAAGTCTGGAGGAAGAGGTGCAGGGGGGATATTCTAGCAGGAAGGAACAACCCTTTGGGGAAAAGTGAGCAAGACATCAGCATATTCTAGAATTTTCCAATCTGGATTAAGTAGAGGAGTTGTAGGAAAAAAGTTGTTTAATTGGCACCACACTGAGAACGACAGCTTTAAATGCCACATTGAGTAGGTGGGTTCTCAGGTCATTTTTAAGGAAGTGTACATATAGAAAATCAGAGTTTGGAATTGATTCCTTTAGAACTATCCAGGCTTGGAAAGTCTATTTCCAGGGATTCATGTATCTCAGGAGACTGCTATTTGAGAAAGCAGGAGGATATTTATTGCAAAAGGTTTGAAGAAATGTGTGCTGACTGTCAGGGATGGTAGAGGAAAGGATGAAGAGAGATGTACTTTGCTTTTTTTGCTTGGGATAAGAAAGGCATATGGGAAGGAGGCCAGTTATAGCAGGTGGCAGGTGTCTGGTATCAGAGAACCTAGCTGGATAGCAGAGAGGCAAGGCTTTGAGATACAAGTGGTCAGTTTACATGCAATCAGTAGGAAGGATGATGCACTTGCTTTGGACTTATTTCAGACTATAGTTCAGTGGTGAAGTTAGACTTACAGAACTGGAGATCATCTTGTGTCACCCTTTAATTTTTGTAGATCAGAAAGCTGAGGCTTAGCTGGGAAGAGACTAGAACCTTTCTGTCCTGATTCTGTGCCCTTCCTGTTACCTCAGTTATCTCAGTTACCTCAGTTACCTCTAATACATTCTTTGACATTGGACCTTTGGCCATTAACTCCACCCTTGAGATTTTATAAAATGCTTGTTAATTTCACAAAGTTCTTAATTATTTTTCATCTGTAAGCTTCCAAGTTTATCAAGTGGCCCAATTCAGAAATTTGGCTGAGCCCTAGCCAGTTTGGCTCAGTGGATAGAGCATCGGCCTGCACACTGAAGGGTCCTGGGTTCGATTCCTGTCAAGGGCAAGCCCGGGTTGAGGACTCAATCCCCAGTAGGGGGTGTGCAGCGGGGCAGCCGATAGTTGATTCTCTCTCATCATTGATGTTTCTATCTCTTTTCCCCTCTCCCTCTTTGAAATGAATTAAAAAATTTTTTGGCTGAAATTCTAATAGAACACTGACTGAAAACACTTCATTAGGATTGTTTGGAGGATCTGATGAAATTATATATATGAAACACTTTAAAATTAAGAGCTAAATAAGTGGAGGTTTATTTTTCCCTCTGCAATAAACCTAGAGTTGCTAATCATTATTTTGCCATTTCACAGGGGTGTGGCTAGAGTTGGTTATGAGAGCAACATAGAACTTACTGCTAAAACAACATATTTTAGAAATGCCCAATTTTAGTAAGTTAGAATTCAGTTTTGGGGACATGGATAGTACCATAATATTTTTCTTTTTAAATATACTAGAGGCCCAGCACATGAAATTCATGCCCAGGTAGGGTCCCTAGGTCTGCCCTGTGATCAGGGCTGATCTTCCCCAGCTGCCAGCAGCCAGCCCCACCCCCGCCATGCCACCACGTCCGCCGGGGTGATCGGGGCCCCGGTGCCACCCATCTCTGCTGCCACCCACCCCGGTTTCCGGTTCCCCATTGGGCGATTGGAGCCTGCTGGCCGGAGGAGAGCCCAAGAGGTTGACAGTTCCTGCCCACTCACTGGCCCTGCCCCTTGCCACAACCGGTCGCCCTCTGTGTGTGGGGCGATCGGGGCCATGGCACTGCCTACGTCTGCTGCCACCCACCCCCGGTTCCCGGTACCCCATCCGGCGATCAGGACCTGTGGGCTGGGGGCAGCTCCTGCGTTGAGCGTCTGCCCTCTGGTGGTCAGTGTGTATCATAGCCAACTGGTTGTTCCACCGTCTGGTCGATTTGCATATTACACTTTTATATATATAGATTTTTATTGATTTCAGAGAGGGAGAGATGGAAATCATCGATCAGCTCTCTCCTGCAGGCTCCCTACTGGAGATCAAGCCCGAAACCTGGGCATATGCCCTGACCAAGAATTGAACCCGGACTTCATGGTTCATAGGTTGACGCTCAATACAGAGCCACACAGGCGAGGCTAATTTATCAATCATATGCACCCTGACGGGATCGAACCCAAAAACTGGGTATGTGCCTGACTGGGAATTGAACTCTTGACCTTCTGGTGCACAGGATGATGCTCCAACCAACTGAGCCACACTGGCCAGGGCTGGTTCTGCCACTTTTTATTAATTTTTTAAAATATATTTTTATTGATTTCAAAGAGGAAGGGAGAGAGAGTGATAGAAACATCAGTGATGAGAGAGAATCATTGATCAGCTGCCTCCTGCACACCCCCTATTGGGGATCAAACCCACAACCCAGGCATGTGCCCTTAGCCGGAATTGAACCCAGGATCCTTAAGTCTACAGGCGGATGCTCTATCCATTGAGCCAAACCGGCTAGGACAGTGGCCGGCAAACTGCGGCTTGGCAAACCATGGCTCACGAGGGACATGTGGCTCTTTGGCCCCTGGAGTGTGGCTCTTCCACAAAATACCGACCTCTGCTCATGGGCCATGAAGTTTCAATCGCACTTTACGTGCACGCCCATGTGGTATTTTGTGGAAGAGCCACACTCCAGGGGCCAAAGAGCCACATGTGGTTCGCGAGCCATGGTTTGCTGACCACGGGGCTAGGGCATGATTCTGCCACTTTTTAAAAAAAATATATTTTATTGATTTTTTACAGAGAGGAAGGGAGAGAGACAGAGAGCTAGAAACATCGATGAGAGAGAAACATCGATCATCTGTCTCCTGCACACCTCCCACTGGGGATGTGCCCGCAACCAAGGTACATGCCCTTGACCGGAACCGAACCTGGGACCCCTCAGTCCGCAGGCCGACGCTCTATCCACCGAGCCAAACCGGTTACGGCAATTCTGCCACTTTTTGAGCTTTGCAAAATAACAGTTTCCCCTTCCAGAATGTAGATAGTTTTCAGGATTAACTAAGGTAATGTATATGAAATGCCTGTCATATATTGTTTGAAATTGTAGGAAACAAGATTAATGAGCAAACAAATGAACTGACTGTATTTCTTCACTTGGCAAACATTTATTCTACTTCTCTGGATCCTTAGCATTATATTAAGCATCACAGACGATATGAAATAAGCAAGAAATATATTTTATTTCCCAAATAAGGAACATAAGTAATAAAATATTGCACATTTCTAGGGACTTTCACATTCATGTTCTCAGAGTAAGGCTAATGTATTTTATTCATGAAGGAAATAAGGACAGAGTTATTTATTGAATTATCTAAGTCACTAGTAAATTCACACCAAAGAGCATATTAGATCATTCTCTAATAAAAGGGTTTGAGTGTATTAATTCAATGACAAAGCCAACAACTTTACAGCTAAAAAAAAAAAGGGGGGGGGGTTGAGTATACAAAGCACTACATTATATTGTGTGCTTTCTGTGGGCCAGATACTGTGCTATATACTGGGGATTCAACCAAAGAGGAATAAGAAATGGCCTTTGTCTTTGAGAAAGTCATAATCTGTTCAAATAGACACAATTACCATATATAATGTTGTAAGTGCTATGAAAACATAGCATGGGAAGCATGTAATTCAGCTTATGGGAGTCAGGGAAATCTCAGAAGAAGAATGATGGTACTACGTCATGAAGAGTAAGAAAAGGAGTTTTTAGAAAAAGACATCTTCATCACCTTCCATGTTCCAGACAGTGTGTTAAACTCAAATATATCTAACTCATGTAATCATAAGGGAACAGAGTTCCAGAAGGATTTAGCATTTTGAGGAAAGAGTAAGGAGATTATTGGGTGTTTGTGGCAGGGGAGTGGCTTGGAAACAGTGCTGGAGAGGTAGATTAGCTTTTCCATGGACTGGCCAAAGAACAAGGTGATTTGGGAAGCAATCAGTAGGATTTACAGATGTATGAAATGGTTTGGTAACACCCATTTTTTTAGATTTGAAAAGGGTCATCACATTAATTCTGCACTCCTGTGGATAATAAACATGTGAAATGGTTTGCTTCCTGTCACAGAAAGAGTTAATGGTAACTCATTGCTAGAACCTTGTTTTGATCTTTCCATTCTGTGTTCTGTCCAGTAGTATACCGCTCATATGAATAATGAGAGGACATTGTGGGTAGAATTATTATGGCCATGCTGATTTGTAGTGCCATTGTTTTTGACTTTTTGTAGGTAAACATGCTTTCTCTTCCTTTTTGGGTATTAGAGAAAAATTTTGGAAAATTGGAAACAAGGAAAGAGATGGAGAATATGGAGCTTGTTTCTTCCCTGGAAGGTGTGCTGCGGGCCAGCAACCTCTAATATATTGTGCTCGTCCTGGCTCCAGAATGTGGGAAGTGAACTTTGATGGGGAAGTTATAAGTACACATCAGTTTAAGAAACTCCTCTCATCGCCACCTCTCCCTGTGATTACTCTCAGGTAAGGTGATTTGTATGCCTGGTAGGGAGTATTTGAGGAACTTTCATGGAGATGTTGGGTTGAAGTCTCTGATTTTTTTTTTTTAATGTATTTTTATTGATTTCAGAGAGGAAGGGAAAGGAAGAGAGAGATAGAAACATCAATGATGAGAGAGAATCATCGATCGGCTGCCTCCCGCACACCCCCTACTGGGGATGGAGCCCCCAACCCAGGCATGTGCCCCTGACCGGAATCAAACCTGGGACCCTTCAGTCTGCAGGCCAACACTCTATCCACTGAGCCAAACCAGCCAGGGCGAAGTCTCTGATATTTTATATGTGTTAAAGATTATGCCATAAAAGATTCAGAGAAACCAAAAGTCTCTCCACCAATTATCTTTTATATGATTTAAAGCAAATGGAGTAAGGGCACGTGTAATTAGGCATTTGGGTTTGTTTGGAGGCAAACATTTTCCTATGGAGGGAAAACATGCTTTTATGTTGTGATGAAATTAATGGGTGTGTTTACTTCCTAGATCAGAACCTCAGTATGATCATACAGTTGGATCCTCCCAGTCTTTGTCTTTCCCCAAACTCTTGCATCTTAGGTAAGTTTCTCAATTTGATCCTTAAAACGCGCGTGCGTGTGCACGCACATGCGCACGCACACACACATGCGCACAAAACCTTTTCTCTGTTTCTTGCTCGGGGCAGTTGTCTTTTAAAGATTATTTTTGTGTTAAATTTTAATTCTTAGCATGCAAGGACAAAAATAGTTGTAGAACTTGTTCTTGTAAGCTTGGTGAAACTTCAGCTCTCGGTCCTTTAGGTATTCTGACAAGTGCCTTGCATGAAAGATCTACCTGAGGTAGACTCAGCTGGCCATATTTTAATATCAGGGTTCAGTTAGCCTTCTAGTTGGATTCAATGCAAAAGTCCATCATTAAGTGGCAACCCAGAGTGCTACTGAAGGCTGTCATCTGCTGGGCTTGCCAATTCTTACACCTTGTTCTGTAAGCATGGGGATGCCAGTGTGATTTCCAGCCAAATCTATATGTCTGGAACTCTACTTATTTCAACAATAGAAAATATTTGGCCACTGCATAAGGACTCTAATGCAGATTCAGAGAATATTATTTAGAGCTGACTATAGGTACCCTGAAGTGTAGACTCTTTTTTTTTTTTTTTAATAATTTTTATTTCTTAAAGTATTACAAAGAGTATTACATATGTCTCCTTCCCCCCCCTCCTTGACATTCCCCCAGCTCCTACCCCCCCCCCCCCGTGTCTTGTGTCCATTGGTTAATCTTATATGCATGAATATAAGTCCTTCGGTTAATCTCTTAATCCCCCCCCCAAACCCTCCCCAGGCTTCCCACTGTAGTTTGACAGTCTGTTCAATGTTGCTCTGCCTCTGCATCTACCCCTGTTCCATCAGTCTATACTGGTCCCCATTATCTGTCCCAACCTCACTGGAGCAGTCCCAACCTCACCAGGGCCGTCTCAGCCTCACTGGGGCCGTTTCAACTTCACCGGGTCCGTCCCTACCTCACCGGGGCCGTTTCAACCCCACCGGGGCCATACCGACCTCACCGGGGTTGATTCAACCTCACCGGGGCCGTTTCAACCCCACCGGGGCCATACCGACCTCACCGGGGTCGATTCAACCTCACTGGGGCCGTCTCGACCTCCCCGGGGCCGCTTCAACCTCACCGGGCCGCCCCGACCTCACCGAGGCTGTTTTAACCTCACCGGGGCCGGAAGTGTAGACTCTTGATTGGGGTTTTTCAAAGGCTAACTAATTGTTCTTAGAATGTGATTTTTTTTAAACACTTGAAATGTTAACTAATTGCCCCTAACTAATGTATGTGTATGTCTCACTACCTACACTGAAGTATTTGAAAGTAAATTGTAAAGTATCCTGAAATTTACTGGAGACAGTTATTTTTTTGTTCACAGTTAGATAAAGCATAATAAAAACTCTTTCTTTATGGCTCTTATCACAGTTTAAAATTACATATGCATGCAATATTTATGCCTATCTTACTCTTAGACAGTAAACTTAATGAGGGTGCCATCTCTGTTTTATTCACTATTTATTATCAGTGCTTGGTATAGTGCCTGGCATATATAGACAATTAATAAATACTTGTGGACTATAGTGTGTGGGGTATGGGGAAGTCCCGTACCCAAAAGTATGTTTTCTAATAGCAAGACTACAGTTTGCTTGGTTCTCTTGTAGAGCTATTATTCCTTTGTTTCTATTATTTCCTACCTGTATACTTGTGTCTTGTGGTAACCATTACTGTTATACCCACAAATCCTACAAGAAAGCAAACTTTATATTTTCTTTTTGAGTACATTGGTATCACCTTCCCTTCTTAAACAACGCTGTTAGGCTTGTGTCCCAGTCTGTTATCAGTGAAGGGATAAGGGGATGAGGGATATATAAATTACAAAGTATCAGCTCTTATCTATTCCCTAATCACCATCCCCAATTGAATCTAGTTTGCTACTCCTAAGGGATCTTTCCAAGTTGAATATCAAGTTTAGTATCAAAATCATGATCCTGTATCTCTTCATTCAGGGATCCTTCTAGCCTCTCATTTTTTCTCCTTTGGCTCCTGAAGGCAGCCTTCTAATTTTACTTACTTTAGACTAGGATTCTGACCATATTTTCCATCTTTGTGACAAAGATCTGGCTCTAATATTGGCAAAATGTTTAATATTTGTGTTAAATTTATCAGTCTTAGTTTCATTGTTACATGGTACAATTTTTAGTACTCTTGGGTGCATTAAAAAAAATGTCCCTGATCTCAAGGTTATATTTTGTTGGAGAGATGTGGTTTATTTCTACAAAAAGTTTAACAACAATAAAAAAATAAAGAGTTGTGACAATACAGTACATGATTAATGCCACATGATCAGGGTTGGCAAGAGGTAGTTTGGGTGCAGGAGGAAAAGCAATTGCTGTGAGCCATCATAGAAGGACTTCAGAGGTGAGTACAACTTCTGATCCTTGAGAGGTGGCTAGAATGAGAGCATTATAAGTTGGGGAATGATGCCTGGGTGAAGCCAAGAAGCAGAGATTACCAGTGGTATGTAAAAAATAGTAGTAGCTTTGAGAGAGTAAGTGAGATATATGAGCAAAGGATTATAGAAAGAGATGATCAGAGATGAAGAGAACGAGAGCAGGAACTGGAAAGGAAAGTGGACCAAGAAAGTGCAGTGTCCCAGAGTCCAGGGAGGCAAGATTCTGGAAAGAAGGACAGCCAGCAGGATTGGCCCTTGCTTAGGGATCAAGAAAGGAAATGAGGAAGGATTATTGGTTTGGCAGTTAGGAAATCTTTTTGAGAATGCAGTAAAGAGGAATAATTTGGATTCCAGATAACAGTTGGAGAGGATAAATAAGGGAGGAAGTAGATTTTGGGAGGCATAGAGAGAAAAGTCTAGGTTTTGGAGCCAGAGGGTTCTTGGTATAAATTCTGACTATTATGCATTCATGCTGAATGGCTTTGGCCATATATTTTCATGTTTCTGTACTTCAAATTAAAAAAATAAATATAGACAACACACTTACCTTGATGAGTTGCTACAGGGTTAGATAATTTAAGTAGAATCTTCAGTAAAGCTCCAAATATTACCATCCCTTAAAGTAGCTCACTGGAGCAGTGACTGGTGGGGAGGTGCTATGTTTAGTCTTTGTTTTAAATGTTTTCTCTGTCGTAACACATGGGAAGTTTAGCAGCTTTAACAAACATCAGGAAAGATACCAGCCTTTTTTTTTCTTTTTCTAGAAGCTATTTAGCATATATAATTGAATTTTTCCCAGTGGGCATTATATAAATTTTTTTAGCAGTTGTTAGAGACAGAAAAGAGGTTTCAGGACTTGATTGGCTGATACACTTTTATGTTTTCTTTGTACAAGCTAATTTTACTTTGATAGCTAATATGAAGGTCTGAATGCAAGGAATTATAAACTATATCTGAGCAAAGTAGAATTCTCTTGATTCCTTCCTTTTTCTCTTGCAGTGAGCATTGTGTGTTGACTTGGACAGAAAGAGGAATTTATATTTTCGTTCCTCAGAACGTTCAGGTTCTTCTTTGGAGTGAAGTCAAAGGTAATTATATTTTCCTTTTTTATGTAACTTACAATCTCATGCTTATGAAAGATTGAATTATTATAGGAGGATTCTCTTGTAGTGTAAGATGTAAAAAAAACAGAACAAGCTGACATTTCTTTTAAACATTAATATCATAGATGTTTCCCTTTGTAAGGTAGTTCACAAGCATACATTTGTGAATTTGTATTCAGTTATTTATTTCTTCATGCCTTTTAAACTTTTAAATATAGTTTTTATTTATTCTTAAATATAAGTAACTACTGTTTAGGATTGAATGGGTTAATTTCCCCCCCTCTACTTATCCTGAAGTTTTACTCCTATTGGAAGTCTTGCTTTGACTCCTGTTTTGTGTCTCAATAGTTTGGGGTTTAAAAAGTCCTTATGGGAACAATAGCCATTGTAAATGACTGAAACAGAGAAAATCAATCTCCTATTCTTCTGGTTAAAACCAGAAATGGAAGATATTTAGCTTTTTTAGCATTGCTTCTCAGGGAGTGTATTTGACTTTTGGTTCATTTTCTGCTTTGTAAAAACATAAAAAGAAAGAAACCATTACTTACTGATTCTGATCAGCATTGACTTCTTATGGATTAAGTACCCTAAGGGTATCCCATGAAAACTAATTTGTTTATCCTTTTTAGACTTTCAAAAATTGACATATACATTGTATATGTTTAAAGTTGTACATTGTGTTGGTTTGGTACATTTATACTATATTGCAATATGGTAACATCACTTAAGGTCTATCTCTTACAACTTTGAAGTATATAATACAGTATTTTTTACTATAGTCACAATGCTGTGCATTGGATCTCTAGAATTTATTCATCTTCTATCTGCATGTGTGTATCCTTTGACCAACATACCCCAATTCCCCCACAACCTCAGTCCCTGGAAACCACCATTCTACTGTTTCTATGAGACCATCTTATTAGATTCCACATAAGTGATATTAAAACTAGTTTTTAAAGTCCTTTCATAATAGTCTACCATTAAGTACTTTCATGATATTCTGTGTTTTTTTCATAAACTGTTTGTTGATTTACATAGTATGTTAAAATCCATTACTTGACACTAGATGATAACTCTCATAAATGTCGTAGTCTGGTCTCTAATGTAGAGTGTCCTCTTTTAAAGTCCCAATTCCTTTTCACAGAAAATAGCATTTTAAAATAGGACTTTGGATCAGAGAGATGTGTTTCTCTGTTTCTTTAATTCTTGTTCTTTTTAGAATAGTGTCTAAAATATTATTTCTTCATTGAAATGAAAATATAAAAAGATGAAATTCAATCAAGCCAAACCTAATGAAAAAGTGAATTTATTAGAATAATTTCAACCCTTGCAAAAATGGAAAAGGAATATTTGTTTAACATCCTGTGTGCTCACCCCACCCTTTGGTTTTTGTAGATATTCAGGATGTGGCTGTCTTCAAGAATGAGCTGTTCTGTTTGCATCTAAATGGGAAGATCTCACATCTTTCCCTCTTATCTGTGGAACGCTGTGTGGAACGCCTGCTAAGGAGAGGCCTTTGGAACCTGGCTGCTCACACTTGCTGTCTTTTCCAGAATTCTCTCATTGCTGGCAGAGTGAGTCAGAGAGCTTACATGTTCATCTGGGCTGTTACAATCATCCTAGCTTGCAAGATTGTGCTACAAAGTTTTTTTGGCTTAACTAGCCCTTTCTATATGACTTATAAATAAAGCAGCAGTAAATTCCCAAAGGAAGCATGGCAAATAAATCTAGGGGTGGGTGGAGGGTAAGAAAAAGGGTATACTTGCCATTAACAAAAAAAATCAAGTTTACTCACAAATTTATTTGAATTTCAGACTTTGTTTTTTTTTTTTTTAAATATATTTTATTGACTTTTTACAGAGAGGAAGGGAGAGAGATAGAGAGTTAGAAACATCGATGAAAGAGAAACATCGATCAGCTGCCTCCTGCACATCTCCTACTGGGGATGTGCCTGCAACCCAGGTACATGCCCTTGACCGGAATCGAACCTGGGACCTTTCAGTCCGCAGGCCGACGCTCTATCCACTGAGCCAAACCGGTTTCGGCAGATTTCAGACTTTGTTTTAAGGGGGATGATTGTGCATACGGTAAATCCTAATTAAAGTCTTAATTCCTAAAGTAATTCTCATTAACTCTTTCACTCGCTTTTTACGCCTTTTAAAGCACTTTGGAGGTTTTATCTTCTATGTTAGACCTCTTTAAATATATGGGCCATTTGAATATAGTTTTAGTTACATATAGTAGGCTATTCTATTGGGTTTCTACTTACCCTTTTATTAGGGAAGAAAATCATTGACTGTAGATAAATTGGAGCACTTGAAATCTCAGCTGGACCTCACAACCTGTAGTGATTTGATTTCTCAACTAGAAGAATTGATCTTAAAATTTGAACCTTTGGATTCAGCTTGCAGCAGTAGAAGAAGCTCCATTTCATCACATGTAAGTATTCTCACTTTTAAAGGGTTTTTCTGTGCAGTAAGATTTTCTACTTTAGGTTGTACTCACCTCTAGAATCCCAAAACTTATCTTTCTTTCCATATAGTAGATTTTTGGAGGGGGGATCAAAGGGAGCTTTATGTAAGCTGCTGGATAGCCCTATGAAGCCTTCGTTTAGGTTTGTCTTGGAGCCACATTTTGTTTTGTCATTTTAAATTATATTCTTTTTGCAAATGCACCTCATAGAGCCTCCAACACAGTTAAGTTGTTCTGTTCCTAATATGCGATTATTTTAGATTCTTCATGCTAATTGGAGTCTCAGTGCAGCTCAGGTTTGCCTCATTCAGTCCCTATTCTCACTGCCAGGCTTTATGGAGACAAGCTAGAGAAATATGGTAGCATGATCCCACTTAGCTGTAACCCAGCTGCCAGGAGCCTAGACCTTGTTCACCAGTTTGTACTAATAAGCCATAAATGTTATTATTGACTTGCTGCTTTTACCATTGATTTTTCTCTTAAAACGTTACATTGTGTTATAAAGGAAAGTTTTACTTTGATTTTTTGGAATTCTTTTTTATTTTTAGGAAAGTTTCAGCATCTTGGACTCTGGTATTTATCGTATTATTAGTAGTAGAAGAGGCAGTCAGTCAGATGAAGACACTTGTTCCCTTCACAGCCAAACCCTCTCAGAAGATGAGAGACTTAAAGAATTCATCTCACATCAAGAAGAGGACCAGCCAGATCAGTGTTGCAGCTCACACGGAAATGAGGGTGATGAGTGTGTCTTTTTATATATATATATATATATATATGTATATTTTTAAATATTTTTACTGGCTTTTTAGAGAGAGAGGAAGGGAGAGGGAGAGAGAGAAACATTGATGTGTGGGGGGAACATTGATCGGCTGCCTCCTGCCTGCCCCCTACCAAGGAATGAGCTTGCAACCTGGGCAAGTATCCTGACCGGAAATTGAACCAGCAACCATTTGTGCACTGGACAACACTCAGCCAACGGAGCCACACTGGCCAGGGTCTGAGTTTGTCTTTTATTGGTTGCAGATGTGAAGCACTAATTTTCTGTCACTTTTATTTGCCTGGATTATCTCGTGCATAGTTTCCTATAAGGTGTTAATTTTTATTATGTTGATAGACTTTCCATGCAGACCTGTAGATCTACTCACCAGTAGAAGAGTGGATTTGTGTGTAGTTGTTCCCTACCCCTCATGTTTAAGCTAACATTGGTAAAGTACCTAATTTTAATCATGCATCAAAATGCTGGAAAGGTTAAGAAAGGAGGTCATTAACCAAAGGAACAGGGCAATTTTATTCTGACTAACCAAATTATTTTCCATTAGGACTGAAAAATTACTACAATTTTGGGGCCATTGCCTACACTTTTTGATGTTTGAGCATTCCTGTGACCGAAGTGTTGAGAAGAGATTAATAGAAACTTTAACTTCCTTTTTGACTTGTGGGGATTCAGGGTTAGTAGGAAAATGAAGGTACCTGCTTGAGTGTTTTATATGTGGACCATCCCATGCATCTTGTAAACCTGTGTTCTGCTCATTTGTATCTGGGTCAGTTGTGATTTTGGTATTGAATCTTCCATTTCCTCTGGTTTATTTATTTCAGAATTTCTTTAAAGGTTAAAAAACTCCCATATGATTAGATTTTGTTTCTTTCCCTTGATTTAATTCATCAGACAATGTTTCTCATGTTCCAGTGACGTTTGAGACAGATAAGAATGAAACTTTTCTCCCCTTCGGCATTCCATTATCATTTCGCTCTCCATCTCCTCTTGTGTCTCTTCAGGCTGTCAAGGAAAGGTAAACTAATTAGTCTTGTCATTTAATCCCATTCTGGTTTTACTTTCTTTGTCCCCTTAGGTACTTTTGTGCTGAGAATGGAGAGCCATTTTATTTTATTTACTAGAGGCCCAGTGTACGAAATTTGTGCATGGGTAGGGTCCCTAGGCCTGGCTGGCAATCAGGGCCAATCTGTGGGGCAACCGGCGGGGTGATCAGGGGCCCCTGCTGGCACCCGCCTTGGCTGGCCTGGGGCCTGTGGGCTGGAGGCGGCTCCAGCATTGAGCGTCTGCCCGCTGGTGGTCAGTGTGCACCACAGTGACCAGTTGTTCCACTGGTTGTTGCACTGTTTGGTCGATTTGCATATTAGGCTTTTATTATATAGGATTTTAAAAAATGCTTTTAATGATTTTACAGAGAGAGGAAGGTGAGAGGGCGAGAGAGAGAAAAACATGGATCAGTTGCCTCCCTGGGACTGAACCTGCAACCTGGGCATGTGCCCTGACTGGGAATTGAACTGGTGACCTTTCAGTGCATGGGACAATGCTAAACCAACTGAGCCACACCAGTCAGGACTGGAAAGACATTTTAAATGAGAAAAAGTAAAGTCTCTAGGTTATTTCTCATATCACCTGTTATATGGAGCTATTAACTTCTCATTTCCATCTTGGGAAATTTAGCTTCCCTCTTTGAGTAGCTGGATATTTGAGTTGTTATAGATGTGGTTTTTTAACCCACAGACAGCAAAAGTTTAAAAATCTGGCATTTTTCTCATCCCTCATAGAAACAGCTTATCTATATCATTAGTCATTGCCTTTTCCTTTTTCTTTTTTAAAAAATTTACTTATTGATTTATAGAGAGAGAGAGAAAAAAAACCTCACGTTGATTTGTTGTTGCACTTATTTATGCATTCATTCATTGAATCTTATATGTGCCATGACTGGGGTTTGAAACCTTAACCATGGTGTATGGGGGGGCGGGTGCTCTTACCAACTGAGCTACCTGGCCAGGGCTATCATTAGTCAATTTTTGATCCTTTCTCAGTTTGGGCTCAGAATTGGAGACTTCAGAAGTCTTTCTAGCTAATCCATGGGACCAAGATTGGC
Organism: Myotis daubentonii; assembly: GCF_963259705.1. NCBI lineage: Eukaryota > Metazoa > Chordata > Mammalia > Chiroptera > Vespertilionidae > Myotis > Myotis daubentonii. The sequence goes on along the minus strand of NC_081848.1, from coordinate 56,110,864 downwards.
ATTTGAGTTTGAGAGAGAAGACTTTGTACAACTACTTAACTGCTTATCTGTCTTACTGGATACAAATTTTGCTTATCAAGAAGAATATGTTGTGACTAGTTGGCAGCTGAGTTTCATGAAGAAATTTATTAATTCTCTGGCTAGGGTGGAGCAGGTGGCCATATGGCTTTCTTTGCTTAAATTGATAGAAACATCACAGACTGGAGTTGAAAGACCTTTTCTTTAAAAAAAAAAAAAAAAAGACCTTTTCTTTAGCACTTAAGGCAGTTTAGTAAATGAAGTGAATTCTTATATTGTAAATTTTACGTGGACCTTATGTGAAATATTTAGTTGATTAGGGAAGTTCCTGTAAGCAGTCAAGCGGTCTTTCTTTTATTAAGTCCAAGTTGCCATTCTGGGACTAATAGAAACATAGACAACTAGGTACTGAATTTTTCATTTTTGTTAATTATTAGATTTCTTTTCATGTTAGTTTTTTGGTATTTGACTTCCAGTGTTTCTAGCTTTGTACGTAAAACTACTGAGAAGATTGGCACCCTTCATACAAGCCCTGATCTGAAAGTGAGACCAGAACCCAGGGGTGATGAACAGTTATGTGAAGAAGATGTGAGTCCTGTCACTTGCTCAAAGGAGGAAGACACAGAGTAAGCTCTTGCATATAAATCTGTGTAAATTCTGGAGGGGTCATCTGTCAGTGTGAAGAAAACCATATGCTATGGAAGGTATATATATGACCCTGCTCATTGTTGATTGCTAAGGTAGCTCATAAAAATGGTGAATATCACAACCCTAGCTGGTTTGGCTCAGTGGATAGAGCATCGACCTGCAGACTGAAGGGTCCTGGGTTCGATCCCAGTCAAGGGCACATGCTCGGGTTGTGGGCTCGATTCCCAATAGGGGGCATGCAGGAGGCAGCCAATCAGTGATTCTCTCTTATCATTGATGTTTCTGTTTCTCTCCCCTGTCCCTCTCTGAAATCCATAAAAATATATTTTTTAAAAATTGTGAATACCACAAATTAAATGTTGGAAAATTACATCTACCCATAGCAAATCTGTTAAGACAGTTTTAATTTAGCACAGTTGTATCTATCTCCTTCACAATTGCCTCCTTTCCAAATCTCTTCCAAGTTTTGGGATGTTAGAGAAGGAGTATTAAATTAAGAGTAAGATGACCAAGGACCTAGGCCTTGTCCTGGCTCTGCTTCTGACTAATATGTAACTTGGGGTAGGTCAGTAATATTCTCTAGCCTATAAAGTGAGAGCACTGGTATTGATGCCTTGCCTTATACTTTCTTATGATATGCTGGTGGCACAGTCCTTCTTCTGGCACAGTGTGAAGTGCCTTGTCTGTCTGGTCTCTGCTTTATCTCATGGTTCAGGGAATCTGAGCATTTGAGGCAGCACTCATTCAGGAATTGAGAGAGAGACCCATAGGCCCAGTGTGTCTGGACAGTGAGATGGAATAGAAGGCGTGTTATTCTCAGAATAACTTAGTGAATCTATATATACTTATAGAAGAAATGTACAGATATGCCTAGGCATTTTAGGCAGCCCTCAGCCTGACCTCAGCTCACCTTTCCAGCCTCATTTTTAAATTTCAGTCCTGTGGGAGAACTAGGTATGTATACTTCACTGTCTTTCTTTGTGTTGTTTTCTTCTACTTGCAGTATTTCTCCCCATATTTTCTGACACAAATACCACTTCCTTAGGAAAGTTTCCATTGTTTGCCTAGTCAGAAGAATTACTCCTTTTTTGTGTGCTTTCATAGCACAATGTATGTGCTGCTCTTTAGCATTCATTTTATTCTCTTTTAGATTATAGTTAGTTATTTGCATGCATTTCTTTTTGACTTGAGCCATTGACCATTTTGTATACTAATCTGTTTATTTCATTTAACATTAAGAACAATATCTTCCACTTAGTAAGCACTTAGAAATATTTGTCTAAGGAAGCTATAATCCCATCTAACTCTTTTCACTCTCTTCTAGGGGAATAAAAGAAGTAACTAGTCAACCTCCAGAAGAAGATAAATTCCAAGAGCTCAAAATAGCAACGGCAGAAGCAATGTGAGTATTTATGAAGGAGGAAGTTTTATAGTGAATGGGAATGACTTTTTGGGATCATCACTAGTGGTCCCGAGACAATGTTGGGCAGAGGTAGTCTCATTTGGAATTGAAATTTGAGAATTAGTATACAGTTAATGTTCTCTGTATTGTCATGTTGCCTAGGTAGTTGTTAAAGAGTAGAAAAGTAACACTTGTATTCCAGATTAGTATGCTGTATCCATTAGGTTTATTTAGCATGAAATAATTTGTTTAAAAACACACACATAAAACAAATTTCATATTTGTTTTTCTTGTATAGGACCAAGCTACAGGACCCACTGGTTTTATTTGAACCCAAATCTCTGAGAATGGTTTTACAGGAGTGGCTTTCACAGTTAGAAAAAACATTTGCCATGAAGGACTTTGCAGGCATTTCAGGCACCTGCAACTCATCCACGACATTGAACGAGGATGTACTATTGTTTGATGAGTCAAAAAATGGAATATTGGTTGAAGATAATGAAAAAGAAAAAAGGGACTCTTTAGGCAATGAAGAAACTGTTGATCACAAGGCATGTGAATCTGTAAATAGTCTGAGGGAGCCCTTGCATGACCTCTTTCGAGTATGTTCTCCATGGAGCATAGCAAACGGTCTCTGGAAGGACCTGGCTGAATTGACAACATTGTGTTTAGAATTGAATGTACTGAATTCTGAGATCAAAAGCACAAGTGAACATGAGGACCACACTTTGCAAGAGCACTCTTCTGAAATTCTGGCTTGTCAGTTCCTAAAGAAGTACTTTTTTCTCCTGGACTTGAAGAGAGCAAAGGAGAGTATCAAGCTTACTTATGCAAACAATCATTGTGTTTGGGATACTTTTATCGAAGGATTGAAAGGTAATAGTCAGATTGCCTTACTAAAGGTAGAAATTGATATAGAGCACCTTGGCATTTTTGAGTTGAAAATACAAGAATTAAGTAGAAAATTACCTCTATTCTGGTTAAACTCGATTCTTTTTTACACAACTTAATTTTTAATAGTTCTTCAAATATTGCTTTAATTTGCATCCGTATCATAAGAAATTAGTTTTCTTTCTTTCAACCATATTTAGAAAGTGACAGCAGTGTTAGAGAAGTTGGGGTTAAAGTAAGATTTTTATAATTATAGATATATAAAAATGAAAAAATCCCTCTGAGTAACTTACTAATATTTAGTAATATTAGTAATGTTTACCATTTATTGAGTACTATTGTGTGCCACTATTTTTGCTAAACACTTTCCAGGCATTGTTTCGTTTTGTCCTTATAACAATCTTCAGAGGAGATGGTGAGGAAACAGGCACAGGGAGATTATAATCATTAACTAGGTTACACTGCTGTACTATCTCATGAAATATTAACTCAGATATTGCAGAAGTTTATTTCTTATATACTAGTTCAAGGCAGATGTTTCAGGTCAGTAGGCAGCTCTCTTCCATATGGTAATCGAGAGTTCCAAATTCCTTTCATTTTTTTTTGAGTTCCATCCTCTTTTGGGTTTGTGATTGAGATTGGGTTGTTATGTGCTAGAGAAAGCACATGGAGGGTCAAACATGCTCTTACTTATAGGCTTGGCCTGGTGGTTGCTTACATCTCTTCTGTTCACTTATCACATGACCCTATTTAACTGCAAAGGAGACTGGGAAATGTAACCTATCCAGGTGTCCAGAAGGAAGAGAATGTATGTGGCCGAAAAGCTTGTATGTCTGCCTTGGAGATTTGGTTGACAGCCAGCAGTCTTTCTTTTACACTTGATTGAAGGTCACACTATTTGTCATCCTCATGTAGAAACCAGCTCTCATACTCCAGAGACCATGCATGTGCTTTCTACTGCATAGGCCCATGTTTTTGAAGAGGTGAATTTTTTAAATTCAACATTCTGCTTGAATCAAAGATGCCGTCTGTCTTATACTTGGTTTAGACTTTAAACACACTTTTCATTTATTAGAAAAGTGAATAGTCACAAGACAAAATACATTTTTATATTATTGACTTAAAGATCTTTTTGTTTTCTAGAAAATGGATTTATAATATCTGCTTCCCTTGCAACGATGTTGTAATTATTGAAAACAGCCTTTTAACTACAAGTGGTTTTTAATTAGATCATAATTCACTTTATTTATCATACATGGCTTTAAATAAATTGGCTATTCTCAAAAGTCAAGTCTTTGTTCAGAGAAAGAAGTTTTTCTATACATGTTTAAGAAACAAATAGGTCAGTCCAGCCAGTGTGGCTCTCAGCAATTGAGCATCAACCCAGGAACCAAGAGGTCATTGATTCGATTCTCAGGCAGGGCACATGCCCGAGTTTCAGGTTCCATCCCCAGTAGGGGGCATACAGGAGGCAGCCAATGATGATGTTTCTCTCTGTCCCTCTCCCTTTTCTCTAAAAATCAATAAAAACATATTTAAAAATAGGTCAAAATTTTTAAATTAATTTAATTAAATTGGAATAACTTATTTTGTTTCAAAAGATGGCAGAGGGGCGCTGGTTCTAGAAAAACAGGAATTTGGCATTGATAGTATACATATATACTGTATATCTCTTTTTCAAGGGTAATAGAGACATATATTGGTGATCTCTTACTTTTTCTTGTTTAAAACTTGTAATATGCTTGGCCTCCCAATTTGGTTTTAAGGTTCTTAAAAGCAGAGGTCGTATCTTGTCCTTGTTTGTCTCTCCTGCAGTGCTTAATGAGCATAGGGCCTTGCACAGGGTAGGTGCATGAATCATGGTTGTTGAACCAATGTGTTCATGAATTAAATATTTACAGTTATGAGATGAAGGGAAAAAGGTATGTTTTATCTTTCAGAAATGGCAAGTTCCAATCCTACATATAGGGAGATGGAAGAAGGAGATCTACCAACAAAATTAAAATTAGTGGATGACTCGGTCCCTTTTGACAGTCCTTTGTTGATTGCTTATGCTACCCAGTAAGTTGTTGTGTATGTTGTTTATATGAACTAAATCACATGCATATTTTTTTTTGTCTTAATCTGTAAAGTTTTATTCAGTTGCATGTTGGTCAGCTTCTTGTTAGTATATTTGTTTCTAATAAGTACTTAGATAATGTAACCAAGCTATATCATCTCACTGGAGTTGGAGACTAATATGTTTTGTTTTTAAATGCAGATTGTATGAGAAGTTTGGGGAATCTGCCCTTCGATCCTTGATCAAGTTTTACCCATCAATTTTGCCTTCGGATGTCATGCAACTTTGTCATCATCATCCTGCTCAGTTTTTGGCCTATTTAGACAGTCTAGTGAAATCAAGGCCTGAAGATCACCGGTAAGAAGGCGAGAATTACTAGTATTTGTTGACTTTTCTTTCTTCAGATAGGGTATTATCTCTCTTGTATAGCAGTTGTAGCATTTTTACTGTCAGCTGCCATAGAATTGAGGCATCTACAATGGGAGAGAAGGATTTGGGCAGTTGAAATTAGACTGAGGTTTCATTTTCTATCTCCACACAGCCCCCGTTATTGAGACTGGCTATTCTTCCCACCCTGCACCACCACCCCTCTTCTTCCTTCGATTGATTCATATTTGCCATACTGACTTTTATTTCTCTTTTTATTTTTGGCTGTTTGGTATTTTCCTTACTATCTTGGGGCTCACCTGTTCATTTAAAAGGCTATTAGACTTTCACCAGCTTTTCTAGACATTTTGTAGCAGAAGTTATTTTCAAGTTATTTTATTCACTATATGATACCTCTAATGTTTTCACATCCCCACAATTTATGTTTCCTTTCTCAGCATGAAAAGTGGTGACTTTTCTCCCCTATTTTCTGTCTCTTAGGCAGTCCTTCCTTGAGTCCCTTCTGCAACCAGAGTCTTTAAGATTGGATTGGCTGCTGTTAGCAGTGTCCCATGATGCTCCCCCAAGCACAAGCACTATGGATGATGAAGGAAATCCCAGGTATAGAAATCCTCTTTTAAAGCTCTGATGTTCCTTTGGAATGGAGCTGGTTTATTCACATATAGCATTCTGGGCTTACTTCAGGAACAGCTCTGGAAGAGACTGAGCCAAGTTATGGTAGTAACGAGATTGAGTGCACTTCCTAGTGGTTCTGAATATTTTTTAGTTATAGATCCTATTAAGAACCTGATTTCTCCTAGAAAAATGCATATCCATGCAAAATTTTGCACAGAAAACAAAACTGACCCTTTTAAGCTCTTTCATGGACCCACATTAAGAGCTCTTGATAACCAAACCTGTGTTAGAAGTGTTACATGCACCTCTCATAGACACCAGAGCGGTGTTATCGGAAAGCCCCCTGAAGGAAGAGGGCTGTCCCCACCTTGATTCTTGTCTTGTTCATAAGAATGAATTCTAACGAGTGGCTCCCAGATAATTGTGTTGTGTTAAAGTGAATTTATTAAGAAAGTAATTTAAAAAGTAAGGCATGCAAATTTATTAAAGGAACAAGGCAAGCAAATACATCATTCTGCATAACGCACGGATGGGCTCTCTTGGCTAATCCCAGGAGTTAGTGGGGTGGGGATTGAGGGCGGGGGGTGGGTTTGCCTTATATACTTTTTTGTCTATAGATTTTAAAACTCCTCTGCCAAATATCTTGGCTAATTTTTAAGGTCCCCTTTTTACTTTGTTTTGGCTTGCCTAGAATTTGTGAGAAGCACCTGCCAATTTTATCTTGCCAAGCCCCGAGACTGCTGGCTTTTCTGTTTAGGGAATGGGATGAGATAAGACTGCATTCTTCCTTCTTCTTTCTCCTTCCTCATTTCTCTATGCTGTCTTTGGAGACACATTAACCATTTGCTCTCAAATGTCCTTAGCTGGGGAAGATAAGGGCTTGTTATTTACAAGCTAGCTGCAAGCTGTTCAAACTGCTTGGCCTTATTTTAATTTTCTTGTCTCAGTTTCCCTATTCCTCCTGCCCTGGAATTTTTGTAGTTTTTTGCTATCCTGTAACAGAAGGGAAAAAATTGTGCATATGTGCTTGTGTGTATTTTCTCCCCAGAAATTTCTAGACATACCTGATTTAGGATTTAAAAAAATAGAATTCATAAAAAATACACACTGATACTTATAATGTGTCACAAATGATTCTTGTATTTTCCTGCAGAGAAGCTTTAAAAGCCCCCAAAGACCTATCCTATATGCCTAAACTAAAGGTCTGGAAGGATATACAGTGGCTATCTGACTGGATGAAAGTATAGGCTTCTTTCTTTTGTTTTTGATTACCTAAAAATGTCTAATTTTAAATAATAAGTAGGTATTTGTGATAGGAAAAATGTTTTTAATTTTTCAAAATTCAAGTAAAAATGTTTGAAAAATATAATAATGGAACAAATATAATTAAATTCTGCTCTTACCTATTAGATGACTAATAAGCATTTTGTAGAATTTATTTCCTATCTAATTTAGGGAGTTTTTCATTTCACAGGCCTCATTCACACTTGTTTTCCTGGGGTTACAGTCAGCTGATCCTTCATCTAATTAAACTACCTGCAGATTTTACAACCAAAGAGAAAATGACTGACATCTGCAGGTCTCGTGGGTAAGAGAATTTTCTTAGAAGCTGAAGTTAAGATTAGAATCATTTCAGTTAATAACTTTGTAGTAATTAAGGGCCTGAATTGATATACTTTATTGTTTGCGAATACTCTTTGCTACAGGAAAGTATCTTACGTAATAGTTAAGTACACAAACTTTTCCTTTCAATATTTGTGCACATTTTTTCATATTTGTGCCTATTTGTGGGTGGGGCCACAACATTAGTAACAGAGAAACAGAATTTCCAGAGGACGAGGCCCAGAAATCAGGATTTTAAAAAGATTCCCAAGTGATTTTAATGTGCAGCCAAGGTTGAGAACCACTGGCTTAGTTGCTAACCCCAGGCATACAGATGGTATTTAATTAAGCTCTAGACTGTGATTTGAATTATAATTGCTATAGGGTTGTCCAAATTGGGAAGGATCAGAATGTTCTCAGGAGAATTGCTAGTGAAGGACTCAGGGAGGAGATGAAACTTTGGAGGTAAGCCCTGAAGGCTGGATAGGATTTGTATTTAAAAGGAGCCAGGAGGAGGGCTGGTGAGGCTTACGAAACAAGAATAAGGGCAGGAAAACCTGACATTACTTTTTATTCATACCACATGTTAGTCAGTTACTTATTGCCTAGCCATGTTATCATATGGCTCCCCCTGGATTATAATCTTTTGAAGATAGGGACCTGTTTCTTCCTGTTCCCTTATAATGGCAGGTACTTGATACATGTGTATTTATTGATAATGAAGGATGAAACTTGCCAGATGGTGGGTGATGATATCATGGAGGACCTTGAAAGTTGGTCAGAAGAATTTAGTCATCAGTAGAGACCTTTTAGACTTTTGCGTATGACATAAAAATGGAACTTTCTGGAAATCATTTTTGGTGTCATACATGAGAAAGGTTGGAGACAGAAAGGTCAGCTTAAAAGCTATGGCAGTAATTCATTCTTAACTGAATTGGCGATTAGTAAGGCAGCAAAAGGACTACATCCAAGGGACATTTAGAAGGAAAATGCAGTGGGATTTATAATACTGGATATAGCAAATGAAGGGGGAGAAGAGTCAAGGAGAACTTTCACATTTGGAGAAAATATGCTAATTTGTTTTGAATCTTTACATTTATAAAGTATGTATATATATAAAGTTATAATTGGTGCTTGGCCTTGAATGTCAGTATTTACCACTAGCTTTTATTCTTTTTTCTTATATACTCCAGATCAGGGCTTTCAAAACTTTATGGTAATGGAAATATTCTGCACTGTCCAATATGATAGCCATTAGCTACATGTGACCATTGAGTATTTGAAATATGGATTGGTCAGCTGAAGAACTGACTTTTAAATTTTATTTACTTTTACTTAATTTAAATTTAAATAGCCACATGCACCTAGTATCTTTTATAATGGACTGTGCAGCTCCAGATAAATTCACTGCCTTTTATTCCTTTCTTCAACTTTGGTTTCTTTAAAGTTTCTGGCCTGGATATCTTACTCTCTGTTTGGAGCTGGAGAGAAGAAGAGAGGCCTTCACCAACATAGTATATTTGAATGATATGAGCCTGATGGATGGGGACAGTGGTATGTAAATCCCATTTGTTTACTCTTGGTTGTATTTTAGAAGTCACTTCAGACCTTCAATAAATTTGGTGGACATTTCAGTGATCATGTATATAATTCTAGCTAGCTGTCAAATTTGTAGTTTGTTTTTTAAAATTCTGTATCACTTGGTAATTATCTATACTAATAAAAGGGTAATATGCTAATTAGACCAGGTTGACCGGACATTTTCCGGATGTCCCACTTCCTTCCGGACAAAGTCATGGTTGCAGGGGCCGAGGTGGAGGCGGTTAGGGGTGATCAGGCCGTCAGGGGAGCAAGCAGTTAGGGGTGCTCCGGCTGGCGGGGGAGCAAGCAGTTAGGCATGAGATCAGGCTGGCGAGGGGGAGCAAGCAGTTAGGGGGGCAATCAATCCAGCAGGGGAGAGCAGTTAGGGGGTGATCAGTCCAGCAGGGGAGAGCAGTTAGGGGGTGATCAGGCCAGCAGGGGAGAACAGTTAGGGGCGATCAGGCTGGCAGGGGAGGGCATTTGGGGGGCGATCAGGCCAGCAGGAGAGGGCAGTTGGGTGCAATCAGGCAGGCCGGGGAGTGGTTAGGGGGCGATCAGGTCGGCAGGCAGAGGTGGTTAGGGGCGATCAGGCAGGCAGGCAGGTGAGCAGTTAGGAGCCAGTGGTCCTGGATTGTAAGAGGGATGTCTGACTGCCGGTTTAGGGCTGGTCCCACAAGGGGTCCCAGATTGGAGAGGGTGCAGAGGCCAGGCTGAGGACCCTCCCCACCCCCCCCACACGAATTTCGTGCACCGGGCCTCTAGTAAATATATAAGGATAGTGCATTTATGTGTTTGTCTAAGATCTGTCTCCTTTGCTGTAAGTCCCAGAAGAGTTCTTCATTGCACATTCAGTGCCCAGCATAGAATATGCCCTGGGTAATTAATGAGTCAATGAAAGAATATTGAAGTTAATTTTGTGACTTTTCCTTGTCATGAACTATTTATTCAGCAGATGTTCAGAAAACATCTTTGTGTTAGGGTGATGAGATTATGTTCTCTAATATTTGTATGTTGCAACTAAATGTTTTCATAAACTGTTTTGACTGTCTCCTATGTGCAGGCAGAGTACAAAGAGCAGTCAGAGCCAATATTTCTATGTTTTTGTGTGTTTGTGTAGGTTGGATCCCAGAAACCATGGAGGAGTGGAAACTTCTCCTACATCTTGTTCAGAACAAAAACACAAAGCCAGACCCCCAGAATTCACCAAATGGGAGCTTCAGTGATGGGCCTTCCCCTGTTAACCTGGAGAATGTAGCACTGCTGTTAGCTAAGGCCATGGGTCCAGATCGGGCCTGGTCACTGCTACAGGAATGTGGTTTGACACTTGAGCTGTCAGAGAGATTTACCAGAACCTGCAATATCCTAAGGATTGCTGAGAAAAGACAGAGGTAATACCTGTCTGTCATGCCCTCTCCATAGGTGCTTCAGGAATGTGGAAACCCAAGATTTTCTGAGGGGGATGGGACTAGAGAGATCATCCAGTCCCAACCCCTAACAACAGATGAGGAGACTGAGACTCACCTGTTGATTAAGGTGATTAAGGGAAGAGGCTAAAGTAATACTTTGTTCACAATCATGACCAAGGCAGTTTGGATTAATGTGAATGAATATCAAAATCTGATGTGTACTCAGTTCTTTAAGAATATTATTGGTATCAAATACCTAATTGTCTTAGGTTTTTTGTTTGTCTTTTTAGTTGTGGTCAAGTACAGATAACATAAAATTAACCATCTTAACCATTTTTTAGTGTTTGGTTCAGTAATGTTATGTGTATCCATATCATTGTGCAGCTTAATTCCAGAGCTTTTTTCATCTTGCAAAGCTCTCAACCCATTAAACAATAACTTCTCATTTTCCCCTCCACCCAGCCCCAGCAACTGCCATTCTACTTTCTGTCTCTGTGATTTGACTATTCTAAGTATCTAATTTAAATGGAATTATGCAGTATTTGTCTTTTTGTAACCGGCTTATTTCACTTAGTGTAATGTCCTCAAGGTTCATCTATATTGTAGCAAGTGTCAGAATTCCCTTCCTTTTCTAAGGCTAAATAATATTCTATAATATGTGCATACCACATTTTGTTTATGCACTCATTTGTCAATGGACACTTGGGTTGCTTCTACCTCTTGTCTATGTGAGTAATGCTGCTATAAACATGATTGTATAAAATGTCTCTCTGAGACTTTGCTTTCAATTTTTTGGGGTATGCCCAGAAGTGGAATTGCTGGATCATATGGTAATTTAATTTTTTGAGGAACTGCTATAACTGTTTTCCATAGAGGCTCACCATTTTATATTCTTGTTCACAATGCACAAGGGTTCCAATTTCTCTACATTCTTCAATACTAGTTATTTTCTGTTTTTTTTTTTTGTTTGTTTTTTTGGTGTGTGTGTTTAATAATAGTTGTCCTATGGTGGTATCTTATTGTGGTTCTTATTTGCATTTCTCTAATAATTAGTGATGTTGAGCATCTTTTTAATGTGCTTGTTGCCATTTGTATGTCATCTTGGAAAAGTACCTATTCAAGTGTTTTGCTCATTTTCAGTTGCACTATTTGTTTTTTTGTTGTATGAGTTTGTATACATTTTGTATATTAATCTCTAAAGATATATGATTTGCAAATGTATTCTATTCTGTAGGACAGGATGCCTTTTCACTCTGTTGATTGTGTCTTTCTTTTTTTTTTAAAAAAAATATATTTTATTGATTTTTTACAGAGAGGAAGGGAGAGAGATAGAGAGTTAGAAACATCGATGAGAGAGAAACATCGATCAGCTGCCTCCTGCACATCTCCCACTGGGGATATGTGTGCAACCCAGGTACATGCCCTTGACCAGAACCGAACCCGGGACCCTTCAGTCCGCAGGCCGACACTCTATCCACTGAGCCAAACCGGTTTCGGCCATTGTGTCTTTCAATGCTTAGAGTCAGAAAGCTTTTGAATCCTCTATTTGTAGTTTTTAAAGTTTCTTTGTAAAGAATGAACAATGAGAACTAAATTTACTTGTTTCTTTTCTTTGTGATTTCAGAGCCTTGATACAAAGTATGCTTGAAAAATGTGATCGGTTTCTCTGGTCTCAGCAGGCCTAGTGGAAGAACATTCAACAGGATGTCATAACATTTTAAGGAAAATGGAATCATGCTCCTGAATCTTCGGAATGTGTTTGTTATTGAAGGAAAGGCACCACTTGAAAACCCTGCTGCCTTATTGGGAGTACTTTGGCCAGTGCCTGTAACCTCTGTATTTATGGCTTATCTGTGACCTCAGTGATTCTCAACCAAAATTGAATCTTGAAAGGAATTGGTCCTTGTTTGCTGATATGAAGAGTTCTGTAATCAGAATGTGAATGCTCACAGCTATGCAGTCCTTACTAGTATTCTGAACAACAGTGTTATTTATTTCTTGCTTGTGGATTGTAGAAGCAGAAGTTTCTCATTGTGATCACACGAAGACAGATCATTTAATTGACAGGAGTTGAATTTTTTTTATTCTTGTCTAGGGCAGTTGAGAAATTACTGAAATATGACCTGGTGTAATGGAATTAATACAAAAAAAAAGTGAAACACTGAAGACTCAAATTAGATATGTAAGTGAAATGGCCCCATATTTAATTTGAACTAATTTAAAATACATTTTTTCTAGTATTTGACATTTTATAATCTGAATTTGACATTTTATACAACTGATTAATTCATTACTGATAATGTTTTAACTTGAATTGTTCCTAAACAGAGTACTTCAAAGAAATCATGCACTTTTAGAAATTATTTTTTTAAAGTCACAATAAAGAAAGGCTAAAACTAATGAAGACTGAAGCAAGTGCTTGTATTATTTAAGCCAAGTACTAGATTGCGATTTGTCAGACTTCTATAGATATAGCATGTTATATTAATAATAAATATAAAATCTGATTGAAGTTTTCATTTGAATAGAATATAGACATGAAGTTTATTGTGAGCAATTTGTAGGAAGGTATGCGTTAGACTCAGTGTGGAGTAAGCAAAGTGTTGGGTACTTGAACGATTCACTTTCTTTTTTTTTTTTCATTTATAACACAGCCAGAGATCTATAGACAAAATTACTGTCATACTTTCACATGACATTTAGGTATGATATAACCTGATGGGTTAAAGAGATTGTCAGAGAAAAAGTTCACAAAGCTTCTTAGAATTTTGAGAAACCTCACGATTCTGGGCAACAGTGTGTGGTGGCAGTAAGGGTGTGGGGTGGTAATGGTGGTGGGGTATGTGTGTGTGTGGTATTTCCCCATACTAAGTTCTCCACCAGCTTTGTGTCCTACAATTCAAATCAATTCTTACACTATCTACATGGAGATAGCATCAGATTCTGTTGGTTAAGGGATGTTAAATAAAAACCTTTGTAGCCAAGAGCTGTTCTGAAAGAAAGGGCTTGTTGAGCCCTGTGCTAGTTGGAGAAAGGACCCAGTCCTGGGACATATAGTCGATATAGTCAATACCACCAGCAGCAGGGCAGGATGTAGAAGATGAATATTTGTCCGCAGTCTTGGAGCTGATGGAGCTTTTTTTTTTTTTTTTAATCCTCACCAGATAAGTGAAGATACATATTTTTTAGAGAGAGTGGAAGGGAGGGGACTAGAGAGAGAAACATCGACCTGAGAGAGACACATCAATTGTTAGCCTCCCGCTCTCACCCTGACCGGGGCAGGAATTGAACCTGCATCCGAGGTATGTGCCTTTGACTGGGAATGGAACCCGAGACTCTTTGGACCAAGGGCCAGCGCTCTAACCACTTAGCAACTGGGCCTAATGGAGCTTTCTAAAAATGGTTTGGAGAGGGAAGACGCAAGTTGTTTTGAAAGAATTTATATTGGCTGTAGAAAACAGAGTTGGGAAAAGGTGAAGTGGGGAAAGTTCTAGGTTAAGTGCATAGTCCTTAAGGAAGAATTGTTTACTACTTCTGGGTTGGTTGTGGACAAAAGTCCAGAAAGTTTGTGCCTGAGTAAGCAGGATGCAGTGGTGTCTGGAAATCTGCTATTATTTTTAGATAGCTGCTAGGAAGTTGATTCAAAGTTTCAGTATGCATTCAGGAATGTGAATAGTCTTTGGTTCGTCTCCAATTATAGCTGTTAACTGAATAACTCCAGTTGTCTCTTTCTCCCCCTCTCTGGCCACCTGTAATTTAATTTAGGTATTTAAGAATTTTTCTCTAGTCAGAGCTCAGTTTCCCAAGACTGCCCTCCACTTCGGACCCAGTCCCAAGTCCAGGTTGTTTACTGTGCTTCTGACTGGCTACAAGTCAGAGGTTCCCACAATTCCCTCCTCGTGTTTGATTAATTTGCTACAGTGGCTCTCAGAGCTCAGAGAAACATTTACTTACTAGATCATCAGTTTATTGTGAGAGAATATAACTGAGTAACAGTCACATGGAGTTGTTGCATAGGACAAGGTGTAAGAAAAGGGCAAGGAGCTTCTGTGCTCTCTCTGAGCTCCTCGCTCCCTGAATCTCCACATGTTCACCAAACCAGACGCTTTGGAACCCAGTCCTTTTGGGTTTTCATGAAGACTGAATTGCATAGGCGCAATTGATTAAATCATTGATCATTGGCGATAGAAATTCCGTCTCTAGCCAAAGTTGACAAACTATAGAGGGTTCTGGACTGAGCTACTCTGATTAGGGGAAGGCTTGATGCAGGGCATCTGCCCTGTATGACGCTGAGATTGTGTCCCCTAGACCAGTGGTCGGCAAATTGTGGCTTGACAAACAGCGGCTTGCGAGCCACATGCGGCTCTTTGGCCCCTTGAGTGTGGCTCTTCCACAAAATACTGACTTCTGCGCATGGGCCACAAAGTTTCAATTGCACTGTATGTGTGCTCCCGCATGTGGTGTTTTGTGGAAGAGCCACACTCAAGGGGCCAAAGAGCTGCATGTGGCTCATGAGCCTCGGTTTGCTGACCATGGCCCTAGACCAGGGGTGGGCAAACTTTTTGACTCAAGGGCCACAATGGGTTCTTAAACTGGACCGGAGGGCCGGAACAAAAGCATGGATGGAGTGTTTGTGTGAACTAATATAAATTCAAAGTAAACATCATTACATAAAAGGGTACGGTCATTTTTTTTTTTTTTTTAGTTTTATTCATTTCAAACGGGTCGGATCCAGCCCGCAGGCCGTAGTTTGCCCACGGCTGCCCTAGACACACACACAGGCGCAGGCTCTGCCCTCATGTGGGTGTCCATCTCTCACCCCGTGGTACCAAATGGGCAGTCCGTATACTAAAGAATAACACAAAGTTTTCAACATTCAAACTCTTGAGCTTTTATTACACAGATATGTGTGCCCTCTGTCAGCATCTGGGGATGTAGAACTCAATGACTCGGGGTCCCTGCCCTTAGCGGGCTCACAGCCCCGTCTCCTGAGAGCAGAGAGAAGGAGCTCAGTACTTGTTGGGCAGGCCGGGAGGTCTGTAGCGATTGGGGTCTTTGCCACTCCGGCCCCATCTGTTGGCTTCCTGGTCGGCCATTCGGTCCGCCAATCCATGGCCGCTGTCTCCATGCTGAACAAAGTCAGTGAGTCTCGGATAAGTCTCTCTGAAATCACTGGAACGGAGGAGGACAGGTAGGAGGTGAGTCAGGGGCTGAGGAGAAACAGCCCCAGCCTCCCCTTTCCAAGGGATTAATGATTCTGGGAGGAGCCTGGAATGAGGCTAAGCACTGACCCTGCCTGGGCACAGCCCACTCAGCCCTGGGGTGACACCCTCCCACTGGGAGAACAGCACCTGGGGGAGGGGAATCAGTTCTGGGCCCTCAGTTTCTCTTTTTGGGGGACAGGCCCACAAGCTATTCTCTGGCCCTGCTGGCAGCCCAGGCCCTGTGCTGGGCAGGGATGGAGAAGGTGGAAGGAAGAACATGAGGAGGAGCCCACAGCCCCAACAGGGTCCTTCTCTAGGGCCTACACTCTGCACATCCCCAAACTCAGCCAAGCTCTGCTCACCCATCCAGCATCCCCAGGAGCCAGGTTACCTGATCTTTTCAGCAGCCCAGGCTCCGCCAGGTCCCCTTTGGGCAGCGTCATAGTTCCCCCGGGCGTGGAAGTATTTGTCTGAGTTTTTGTAATTGGCTTCTCTCATGTCCGAGTAGGCTCTCCACATGTCTTTGGTTCCTGGGAAGGAAAATGTGAGATGAAGGTAATCACATCTTGGCATAATAGAGGAATAAAACATTTCCTTCTACTGATTGTATGATTTCAGCATTCGACTAAACCCTTAGAGATTATACTGGTTTGAGATAAATATATATATATTTTTTTGCATTTTAGTTTCTGGGTTAATGTTATTAGAGTCACACTTGGTACAAGTTTTATTCTGTTTGACCCCATTCTAATATCTCCTGCCACTTTGTGTTGGCTATGTGAGGCGTGCAAAGGAGAGGTGGGGTGGTCCTGAAGGGATGTTTAGTTGTACAAGAAACCTCCACCTGGACAGATGCAGGGAACCCCCTGACAGGTGTGAGAACAAAGGTGATTCTGAGGGAGGTTCAGAAGCACAGCACTCCCAACCTAGTCAATGGGAGACACTCATCCCCGTGGACAAAGGGAGGACAACTCGTCCTGAGTACATCTGAACATCTGGGCACATTCGGCACCTCGGCAACTGTCAGAGTTCAATCCAGGCAATAAAAGTGCTGTGTTCCTTATGAGAGCTTTAAAAAATGGGGATAATAGGTATAGAACAAGGGCAACTGACCCACCAGCTCTAAAGGCCAGTGATCTCCCAATAAAATGGGCAAGTACTGCCTCTCCCAGAAGAACTGAGAAAATTCTGTATAATGTTGAGAGCATTGTAGGTGTTTAATATACCATCACTTCTCTAGTCTGTAGGAAGGGGGAACAAAAAAATAAAGGAACTAAACTGAGATGAAGGTCAGAGAGTTATGGATGGAAGGAATCTGGTCAAGCTAGAATAAAAAGGCAACGATTTTTAAAAATTAGCTGAATAGAAAAAGCGTGAAATGTAATGTACAATTGAATTTATAGCTTATACAATACCTCCAGGAGGTAAGTTATCTTCATTTTATGCATTTCTTTCTTTTTGGTGTTCAGAAAGATAGCTTTATTGAGAGGTGCAACATTTTTACTCGGAGTTACTCATTTAAACACATTCTTGGAGTCCAGACTTGCATAATAAGTATTCCCAAAGTGCCCAACACATTTTGTCACTCGCGGGCAGCAAACCTGGAGGGGTTTGTGCTCAGCCTTTAGTGTGCACAGCGTCAGCTGGGGTGCTCAGAAAAGGCTGGATTTCAGGCTCTGCCCAGGAATTGAAATTTACCGAGGGGGTGTGTGCACCCAGGTGTCTGCATTTCACAAAGCACCCCAGAACCCAATGATTCTCATGCCGGCTGTCCTAACATTGTAAACAGGGACAATCACAGAAAAATAACAGCAGAATAATTCTGTGAAATAAACACCTTCTTGCCACTGTACCATGGGTGTATAGCTCTTGCTATCGGTTTCTGGCCAGGTCTCAGCCCCAGCAGAACCACCATCAGGGAATTAATTGTGGGGAGAGCAGCTCTACAGAGTTGCCTTCCAAACGCACCCCATCCCCACTATTTGCCATTTGCTCAGATAACAGAATACGTGTTCACAAATCCCTCACTCTTCCACGTGCAGTCTTGTCCGGGAGGCAGTCTGCTGCGTTAATAGCAAGGTCTGCGGAGCTCGACGACCTGGGCTAAGTCCTGCTCTGCCTTGGGACCATGTTAGGTTTCTTATTCTCTTGGTGCTTCTGTTTCTCTATTGAGTGGTGATGGTACCTACATTGCAGGATAAGGATTAATTCCTGAGGATGAAAACGTGTCCATTCATTCATGGAAATCTCTCATAGCAGTGCCTAGCAGGTGTTAGAAGCTCAGCTAACCTTGGTTGTAATTACTAAGTGAGTGGGGTGTGGGAACACACTCTATAAGTTTGGCTCACCAGCTTCATGGCTACCTGAGATATAGAAATGAGCTGTTCCTGAGTTCCCACTAGGGGGCGGTAGAGCCCCATTTGTATTTAGGGAACATGACCCCCGAGTCTAGATCTCTTCCATACTTGTGATGAAAGTTGGGGTTTATACTTTATGAGGACTCAGACCTGGGGTCCCCATAGAAGGATGCAAAGTTATCCAGAAAAGCCTGGAGTTGGGGGCAAAGGACAGATGTTCTTTAAGGATACAAACTTATGTGCAACTAGAATAAGCCCTAGAGATCTAATGCACAGTATAGTGAATATAGACAACAATATTGCATGATAATCATAAAACTTGCTAAGAGACTAGATCTTAACTATTCCAACTACTAAAATGGAAGGATAATTATGTAATGTGATTGAGGTGCTAATTATTTCTACAAGGGCAATCATATTACAATACATAAATGCATCAAGAACATGTTATACACCTTAAATCTATATAATGATATATATCAAATATATTTCAATTTAAATAAAAGTCTGGGGAAATCCTATTATGAAAATAGTAATTCTTTCCTACCCACTGTGGCCTTTTCCCAGTGGGGACGTGGCCTTTGCTCACGTAAGTCTTGGGGAAGCCAGATGCAGCCCCTACAGCCTCTGGCTCTTACCTTGACCAGCTTCCTTAAGGAAACTTAACCATCTCTGGCTGCTGACGCCCAGGACGAAGGAGCAGAAAATGATGATCATGGAAAGCTTCATCCTGCTGCACAGTGAAGGGGACATACCAGGAATAATACGTTTAATTTTTTTTTCCAGCGGATAATGTTGACCCATTCTTGTATTCCAAAAGTAAACCCAACACAATTATATATATATATATATATATATATATATATATATATATATATATATAAATATATGTTGAGAACATATATATATGTGTGTGTGTATATATATGTATGTGTAGATAGCTGATATATGTAATTAGACAGACAGATAGGATTCCAGAGGACCTAGTTCTCCATTTGTATGTGTTTCACTGGAATCCCAGTGATTTCTTGTATGAGAGACTGCAATGGGCTTTTGTATAAACCAATTTCCATTTCAGTCATCCCCTGTCAGCCCTAAAATCCAACTGTACAGACCTTCCCCAAAAGACATTTGCAAATTTGTGTTCGATATACCTTTCTGTCACGTAGATGAGTTAATCTATAAATATCCGTAGGATGCCTGTTCTACCCATCACTACTTCACACAGAAGACGCATACAACAAATCTCTATCCCAAAAGTATTCCCATCTGGTGAAATCTAATCGTCAGAACAGTAGATTCAGGAGAGATGCAGAGAGCTGTGGTGCAGCACAAGAAAGCTGGTGGAAAAAGAACCCCCAAAGAGGAAAAGTGCTGGAAAGTTCTAGCACCTCACCTTGGCTGCTTGGTCCTGCTGACACCCCTGCTGAAGCTGAGCTGCCTGTGCCGCCGCCTGGGAGCTGTGCCTGGTACTATATATACTGACGCTTTGCTAGTGGGACAAATGGCAAGAGAGGTTTGAAGCAAAACATTGAAATGTGGGAACTTCCTCTTGGTCAGAACCCAGCATCCAGGACACGATGGTTATTTTTCACACACATTTAAGTTTCCCAGATTGTGCAACCTGGCAGTTTTCAAGGATGTAGCAAATTGGGGTTTTCTGCCCATTTTCAGTCTCACACCTCGTGGGGAAGGTTTATTTTCCCTAATGTACGGACATTTGCTGTGAAGGGTAATCAATATTAAAAAGATTTGATTGAACAGTGTGAGACTGCAAGGCAAGCGAAACAGCAGAATGGGCTCCATTGCAAAAAGACAGCTCAGGATGAAGCTGGGACCCTAGGGTGCAGGAGGAGGGAAGGAAGGATAGACAACCCCGGAAAATAAAACTTCCAGCATCCCCGTAGGGTGGACTCTGCTCTGGAAAAGGAGGTCCTCCAGACTCAAGTGTGCTCACCATTGGTTGCTATGGAAGGTCATAATGGCAGGTTATATATGGAGTTTACTGTAACCCAGGAATGTTGAACTGTAGTGTAAAAACTTGCCCAGCCGGCAGGGCTCAGTGGTTGACCCTATGAACCAGGAGGTCACGGTTTGATTCCTGGTCAGGGCACATGCCCAGGTTGTGAGCTTGATCCCTGGTGTGGGGTGTGCAGAAAGCAGCTGATCAATGATTCCCTCTCATCATTGCTGTCTCTATCTCTCTCTCTCTCTCATCCTGAAATCAATAAAAATATATTTAAGAAAAAGCCCTGCCAGTGTTGCTCAGTGGTTGAGCATTGACCTATGAACCAGGAGGTCATGGTTTGATTCCTGGTCAGGGCACATGCCCGAGTTGCAGGCTCAGTCCCTGATGTGAGGCATGCAGGAGGCAGCCGATCAATGATTCTCTCCCATGATTGATGTTTCTATCTCACCCTCCCTCTCTCTTCCTCTCGGAAATTAATATATATCTATATATCTACATATTTATATATATCTATACTAATAAAAGCGTAATATGCTAGTTAGACTGGACAGCTGAATGACATTCCGGATGTCCAGACGTCCTTCCAGACAAAGCCATGGTGTTGGGGTGAGGCAGAGGCAGTTAGGGGCGATCAGGCAGGCAGGGGAGCAGTCAGGAGTGATCAGGCCAGCAGGCAGAGGGGTTAGGGGTGATCAGGCAGGCAGGCAGGTGAGCAGTCAGGAGCCAGCAGTCCTGGATTGTGAGAGGGATGTTCAACTGCCAGCTTAGAAACTAGCAGTCAGACATCCCCTGAGGGGTCCTGGATTGGAGAGGGTGCAGGCTGGGCTGAGGGACCCACCCCACACACACACCCCGTGCACAAATTTCATGCACCAGGCCTCTAGTTTGTAAATTATATATATATGGAACTTGCTATAATGTAGTGTAGGAGTGACACACAGGACATAGTGACATTCTCTGAAGTCTGTTTTATTGTTATAAAAAACTGCCTTGTTGGGAATAATTTTAGCAAATACAGTTTTTATTACCCTTTGTGCTATTCTTGTAGCAGCAAGAGCAGAGTGAACATTTTTTCCTTTTTATCGTGAAGAAACTGATTTTACCAGACATTAGTCAGGATTATAGTTTTCAAGGCCCAGTGCTGGAACACACAGTTAACCCTCAAAGATATGTAGGCCTGAGAGGAAACAGAATCTACGGAAAAGGAAGGGTTGGATAAGATTATGAACTGAAGGGCCATGGCCATGGAAATCAGTGACATCCTTTTTCTTTGATCTTCCATTATACATTTTTATATGTGACCCTGACCCATTTATCAAATTTTATTTTGTTGTCATCTTTACTAATGTGGGTGTATTGTTTATGTATATGTATGTGTTTGCACCTTTAGTGTTGTTCTGGTTTTTGGGTGTGTGAGGAGAGGAGCAGAGGCACACACATGTGACTGTATTACGAATGGGCATGTGCTGTTTTTCTATATCTCAACATTGGAATAAGAGTCAGGATAGGACCTGGGTTGTTATTTTTTTCACCATTCATTATTAGTGCCTAGGAAGATGCCTAGAACATAGTCAGGCTCAATGAATGAACAGGTTCTTAGCTCAAGGCTCAGGTTTCCTAAAAAATGTAAAATAAGTATAAACAAAATTTCACCGCCTAGAGGGGCAGGCGGTGGGGAGAACCTCTGCAGACGCTTCATGTTTGGCCTCCAATCTATTTTCTAAGTGTGTGTACATGTACGAGTACGTGAAGACGGAGGATGTAATACCTGCCGTTTTACATGCTGCTTCTCCACTTCACTTCTCGTGATCATTTGTCCAGGTTACCACCCACACTGCCACAAAGTCAGCGGCAGACCTGAGATTCCAACCCGGCCTGCTAGGAGTGAGCGTGAGACTCCTTAGCCGTCTGCTGTACAGCTGCCACCCGACCTCGGCAGCAGTAGAGTGCGTGAGCGAATACGTGTCCATTGTGATTCACTTCGATTATGTTCAACGCTGAAGCTTCATGAGAACTCTCCCCGTGGAGAGGCACCTGCCTGAGAGCACTGATCCTGTCTGACTCCCGGCTGTATTTCCAGGACCTCACGCCGTTCCTCCCACATACTGGGAGTTCAGTAAGCAGGTGTCGAATAAGGGAATGGATGCATGAACACGTTTTGCAAGCATCGTTATCAGAAAGGAAAAGAGGCTGAGGTTTGAAGAGGCTCTGTGTTAGACTATTTGGACAGAAAAGGAGGACGGCAATGGGTTGTGGCTCCCTCCAGGCCGACAGATGGTTCAGGAAAAAGGCTCGCTGGCCCAGCCTGCAGGTCTTGTCAATGTGCCAATTCTGTCAGCAAAGGAACAAGTGGGTCATTGACGGGAGGTTTTGCAAACGTGTTTCAGACGGCGTGGTTTGACAGGAGTCCATAAAAAATGAGTTTGTGTGTACACCAAGCATGCTCTTCACAGAGAGGACCTGGATTTCACCCCATAATTACAAGTGAAATCTGGGAAGTCAGAGTATTGTGAAAGGGCTCCCTTTGCACCCATGTTTAAGAAGCAGGCTGTTTGTGGTGCGTCTTTCCTGTGGCCTACGGCTGAGGACAAAGAAACTTCAAGTACTACATCCTAGAGAGAACATCCAAGAAACAGGGCCAGACCTCCTGAGCCAATGCTGACAAAGAGGTGGCCATTCAGGCCTTCATTCCAACCACTTCCCAGAACAAAGTCTGGGGACACTTAGAGTTTGGAGGAGATGAGGTAGACCCAGCTAAGAAGATGAGAAGGAAGGTAGCCCTGGCCTGTGTTTCTCAGTGCTTAGAGATTCAGCCCAGGCACCTAAGAGTCTCAGGTTTGATTCCTGGTCAAGGGCATGTACCCGGGTGGCAGGTTTGATCCTGGCCCCGGTTAGGGTCTCTGTGGGAGGCAACCAATAGATGTGTCTCTCTCACATTGATGTCTCTCTCTCTATCTCTCTGAACCCCCTTCTTTCACTCTCTCTAAAAATCAATATCTTTGGGCCTGGCCAGTGTGGCTCAGTGGTTGAGTGTCGACCCCATGAACTAGGAGGTCAGGGTTCAATTCCCTGTCAGGGCATAGGCCTGGGTTTGGGGCCTGATACCAGTAGGGGGCATGCAGAAGGCAGCCAATTAATGATTCTCAATATTGATGTTTCTATCTCTCCCTTCCTCTCTGAAATCAATAAAAACATATTTAAAAATATATATATCCTCAGGTGAGGATTAAAAAAAAACAACAAAAAAAAAGAAAGAAAGAAAGAAAGAAACTAGAAACATCAGAAGAGTGTGATATTATGAAGCCAAGAGAGAGAACCTTCCAGAAGGAGGGAGAGGGCAACTATTGAATGTTGGTCAGAGGCCTACTGATGAGAGGAGAGAAATACGTCGATTGTTTTTGGCAACATGGAGGTCAATGGTGACATGAATTATTTAGCTGGAGTGGTGGGGGCAGAGGCCAGGCTGGAGTGGGTTCAAGCGTGAGTCACAAATGAGGAACCAAAAAAGGCGCCTCTTTCAAGATGTTTGACTCTTAAGAAGAGGAAAATGTCAAGCGTGAAGAGTGATGCGGATTAAAGTCAGGGTTTTCGGTGCGGTCATTTGAGAAAGCAGTTCTTTTGTGCCCGCATTTGGCATTGTGTACACAAGGATGAACGAGGTGTGCTGCCTGTCCTTTACCAAGTCAGGCGTCTCCCGGTGTAAGTGCTCTCTTGACCATTTACACCGAGTGCTGGAGATCCGGGAAGGAGGGAGTCTCCACAGCCCATCCTCTTGGCCTTGTACAGCACATTCAAGTTCTGGAGTCAGACATGCCAGCCTGCAACCTAACTCTGCCCCTTGTATGGCCTAAGCAGGTATCTCTAAACCTTGGTTTCTCCAACTGAGAACTGCAAAGACTTTCTCTACAACTTAACTAACAGAAGGCATGGACAGTACAGCACTGAGGTGTGGAATATGCTAAGCAGCCAGGAAGGGGTGGACTTGTGCTCCACTAATGACCCAGAGAAGAAGGTGGGAGGACTTCCAACCTTTTCACAAGACTAGAAGGATTATAAGTAGGACGATAGAAAGAGCAGTGGTGACCCAGGATGAAACACATAAGGCCAAGATTACACTAGTGTTTGGGAATCCTTGGTTTTAGATTTGAGCCTCCAAAATTAGAAAAGATGCCACTTTCTGGGTCTGAGTCATTTTTAAAAAATATATGTTTTTATTGATGTCAGAGAGGAAGGAGAGAAATAGAAACATCAATGATGACAGAAAATCATTCATCAGCTGCCTCTTGCATGTCCCCTCCTGGGGATTGAGCCCACAACCTGGGCATGTGCCCTTGACCAGAATCAAACTTGAGACTCTTTAGTCCACAGGCCAACACTCTATCCACTGAGCCAAACCAGCTAGGGCTGGGTCATCTTTTAATTCTTATAGGTAAAATGAGATGAAAATTATAAGGCAGATAGCTGTTGAGAACTTCCCTGTGCCTTTGGTCCTTATCAAAAGCAATCTAAGCATCATTCAGATGTTCCCCACACAACTTCCTTTCCTGGGAAAGGTAGGTTCCTGAGGACTGGGTAGTGCAGGTGCCTGAGCTGCCTTGGCTCACTAGGTCCTAGGAGTAGACATGATGGAGAAAGGGGGCAGTTGTCAGCCCTGCACAGCCATTGGTCATGGGTGTGCTTGGGGGACTGTTTCCTAGAGGAGGGCATGTGGTGTCCACAGCCTTGTTCTCCTACTTTCCTCAGGACAGAAATGGTGGGCCAGTGATTACATCCTGTTACAATTCTTTGACTGCCTTTGGGCCAATCAATGCTAGATATGCACCCCCCCCCCCCTTAATATGTATTCTACTCATTCCCTTCTTTGATAGAACCACTGGAGAGAAAGCAAGTACAATTTGTAGACACCAAGAGGAACCAACTCCTCATAGGGACTTTCACAGTCCTCTTCCTTTGTCACTTATGTATTCTGTCTTCTGGGAAGGGCCGCTCTTAGAACAATAGACAGTAGTGGCAGCCAGCTATTTTCACTTGTTTCTGATGGAAAATAAAGCCATCCTGTCATAGTGATATCAAATCTCCAGCCCTTAAATGGATGTCCCAAGAGACTCTGAGTCAGTGAGTCCTGCTTCTTGGGACAGTCTCAGTGACTATTATCCCAGCCTAACTGTTAATAGTGACACCCCTTTTTCACTCTCAAAAATGACCTTGTTTATATAGTGAATTAGACAGTACCCCTCCTCTAATAATCATGTGTACCAGGCTGTTGAGAGGCCCAAGAGACCTCCATTCACCTGACACAATTGATTTAAGTGAAAGAATAGATCACCAAGGCTATTAAGAGTCAGAAAAACAAATTGAAAAGTCCCACAAGATACCATGACCAAGAATGGCACCTGAGGACTAAGTCCCAGACTGGGTACAGTAGGAAGAAAGGTGAGCAGTTCATGAATATAAAATGAGGAAAGTAATGTTACCAGCTTCATAGGGTTGTGGTCAAGATGAAATGATTAATGCTGAAAGGAGTTTGGATCTGTTCTGGGCACAAGTAATGTTACTACAAATTTTAGTAGTTGTGATTTAACCAAGAAAATTTATAATTTATTCTTTGCAGAAGATAGAAAGGGTAATTATGTGTTATTACAGTAACACATTATTATTATTTTTTTAAATTAAATCTTTATTGTTCAGATTATTACAGTTGTTCCTCTCCCCCCCCCCCCACCCCCCCATAGCTCCCCTCCACCCGGTTCCCACCCGCCCCTACTCTTACGGTCCTCCACTGTCCTTGTCCATAGGTGTACGATTTTTTTCCAGTTTCTTCCTGCACCTCCACACGCCTTTCCCCCCGGAGAATTGTCAGTCCACCCCCTTTCTATGCCCCTGATTCTATTATATTCACCAGTTTATTCTGTTCATCAGATTTTTTATTCACTTGATTTTTAGATTCACTTGTTGATAGATATGTATTTGTTGTTCATAATTTTTTCTTTACCTTTTTCTTCTTCTTCCTCTTCTTAAAGGATATCTTTCAGCATTTCATATAATACTGGTTTGGTGGTGATGAATTCCTTTAGCTTTTTCTTATCTGTAAAGCTCTTTATCTGACCTTCAATTCTGAATGATAGCTTTGCTGGGTAACGTAATCTTGGTTGTAGTTCTTGCTATTCATCACTTTGAATATTTCTTGCCATTCCCTTCTGGCCTGCATAGTTTTTATTGAGAAATCAGCTGACAGTCGTATGGGTACTCTCTTGTAGGTAACTAACTGTTTTTCCCTTGCTTCTTTTAAGATTCTCTCTTTGTCTTTTGCTCTTGGCATTTTAATTATGATGTGTGTTGGTGTGGTCCTCTTTGGGTTCCTTTTGTTTGGAGTTCTCTGTGCTTCCTGGACTTGTAAGTCTATTTCTTTCACCAGGTAGGGGAAGTTTTCTGTCAGTATTTCTTCAAATAGGTTTTCAATATCTTGTTCTCTCTCTTCTTCTGGCACCCCCATAATTCGGATGTTGGTTTGCTTGAAGTTGTCCCAGAGGCTCCTTACACTATCTTCATATTTTTGGATTCTTTTTCTTTTTGTTTTTCTGGTTGGGTGTTTTTTGCTTCTTTGCATTTCAAATCTTTGACTTGATTCTTGCGCTCCTCTGGTCTGCTGTTGGAAGTTTGTATAATATTCTTTATTTCAGTCAGTGTATGCTTAATTTCTAGTTGGTCCTTTTTCATATCCTCAAGGATCTCACTAAATTTGTTGAGGGTCTCACTAAATTTATCGGCGGTTTCTAGAAAATTCTTGAAAAACCTTATAACCGTGGTTTTGAACTCTATATCCAGTAGTTTGCCTTTCTCCATTTCTGTCATTTGTGACCTGTTTCTTTGTCTCTGCATTTTGGCTGCTTCCCTGTGTTGATAGAGTGGCTTTCTGTGCTACGTGTCCTATAGGGCCCAGTGGCTCAGCCTCCCCAATTACCTGAGGTGGACACTCTTGGTGCACCCCTTTGTGGGCTTTGTGCACAGTCTTGTTGTAGTTAAGCCTTGATTGTTCTAGGTATCACTGGGAGGAATTGACCTCCAGGCTAATTGGCTGTGAGAATCAGATGTGTCTATGGTGGGAGAACTTCTGTGCTGGAGACACCCTTCTGGGGCAAGACTTGCTTCAGTGGGGCTTTGGTGCTCACTGAGTCTGCCCCCTGAGTGTGTCCCTTATGGATCTGAGGAGTTGTAATCTGGATGGTCGCAGTCTGACCACTGGGTACACTGGCTCTTGGGTCTCTAAGGAGGTGCTAATTTAGCCTCTGCCTGAGGCTACCCAGCAGGAGCTACAGAGAGATCTGCAGATTCCCTTTCCTTGTTTGGGGTTTGGAGGTGCCCAGATGAAGCTCAGCTGTGAAGCAATGCAAGCTGCTGTGGGACCTTGGGCCTTCTTTTGGATGTTCTGGGTCTCTCTGACCCAGCTGCAGTTTGTTAGGTAATTTTAGATTACAAAGGGCAAGGCCATTCATATGCAAAAGCATCTGCCCACAGCTTGGGTGGGGCAGGGTCTCAGGAAATCAACAGGGCGGAGCAAACAGCTATGGCTGATCCTCAGCCCTGCCTTAAGAGGCCCAGGGTCTCAGTGTTCCTTGGTAATTGCTGCAAGCACCTCTGAGAGACAGGTGCCAGACAGTCCAGTTTCTCCCCATATGAGTCTGGGTCCCCAGAGACTCGCCTGGAACTGGAGTTCAGAGCAGTCCGGAGCTTGTGACTCCCTCCTGATTGAAAAAGACAACTGTGTCCTCAGTTGCCAATCCTTTCCACGTGCGCCTCTGTACCTCTGCACTTCACTTCCATACCTCCTCTGAGTCTCAGTGTGCTTTTCTCTTTGCTTCTAGTTGTAGAATTTCCACTCAGTCAGCCTTCCTGTGGTTCTGGGTGATGTCGATTTTGTCTATTAGTTGTATTTTTTTTTTAACAATCTTTTTTAAAAAAAATACATTTTATTGATTTTTTACAGAGAGGAAGGGAGTGGGATAGAGAGCTAGAAACATCAGTGAGAGAGAAACATCGATCAGCTGCCTCCTGCACATGTCCCACCGGGGATGTGCCTGCAACCAAGGTACATGCCCTTGACCGAAATCGAACCTGGGACCCCTCAGTCCGCAGGCTCTATCAACTGAGCCAAACCGGCGCTGGCTAGTTGTATTTTTGAAGTGGTTGTGCAAGTCAGCAATTTCAGGTGTTTACCTATGCTGCCATCTTGGTTTCTCCCAGTAACACATTATTAATACATTAATAAGTAAGATTACCAATCAGAATGACAGAATTAAGGATTAAGGTTTCACTTTACAGGACATAAAAATGTTTTCTTGTACATGACATACCCCCAACATTACTGAGTGCTATGTCCACCAAAGTACATGGACACCAGCGTTACTGCAGACTTCCCCATAACAGTCTAAATTTAAAAAGCCTAACTATCCAACCACATGGAGTGGGCTAATAAAGCATGGTATCCTTATACAATGGAATACTATGCACCGATGAGCAAGAGCAAACTATTGATATAAGCAAAAATGGATGAATGAATCTAATAGATATAATGTTGAGTGGAAGACAGCCAGATACAAAAGAATTTTTTTAAAAAATTTATTTGAAGATGAAAAGCGGGCAAAACTAATCTATAGTGATGGAGGTCAGAATGGGTCTTGCTTTTGGTGGGGGATCTTACCTGGCAGAGGGCAGGAGGCATCCTCTGGTGTGCTGGAAATATAATACATCTTCATCTTACGGTGGGAACATGGGCTTTTGGACATATAAAAGTTCACTGAGCCTGTAAGTTATATTTCAATGAAAAAAAGATTAAAAATGAGATTAGTGGGCTCTACCTGGTTTCACTCAGTGGAAGGAGCATGAGCCTTTGGACTAAAGGGTTCTGGGTTCAATTCTGGTGCAGAGAACAGACCTCGGTTGCAGGCTCAATCCCCTGCCCTGGTCAGGGTGGGTGCAGGAGGCAGCCGATAGAGGTGTCTCTCTCACACGGATGTCTCTCTCTCTTTGTCTCTCCCCGTCCCTTCTACTCTGTCTAAAAATCAATGCAGAAAATATCCTTGGGTGAGGATAAGATTAGTGGGAAAATAGATGCTGAAAGCACATGTAAGTCAGGAAGAGCTACCAGTGCCTAAGTTGCTCAATCAATAAATATTTACTGAGTCCTGCTAGGACTTACATGTCAAGGATTTCTTTAAACTAACTCATTTGGAAACAAGAAAGATCATGATGTCATAATTTTTCTTTATGTGCTTTGTTCTGTGGAGATTTTCCTAATAATTTCATATACTTGGTATTTGGTGATTCTATCCAATAGTCTCTCTCTGTCAGGGCATAATGACTGTTCTTTCTGTGATGCCTGCTTGACATTCATTCCATGTTTTCCTGATAGATGGGGCGTTTTCTCCAAGTACCTCTCACTAGGTGGTAGCAAAACCTGACACAGCTGTTCTCATTGGTATTATGCAGAAAATAATCTGAGGCTTGTTCAGAGTGCTGATTCCTAGCTCCACTCCTCCTCCAGGATCCTGGCTCAGTAGCTATGAGAGGAGGGTCAGGAATGCACCCTTTCTACAACTTTCCAGCAAAGTGAAATGTGGGTGGGCCATACACCATATTCTGACCTACACTGATCCAAGGGAGGAGAAGATAGCCTTTATTGTGGGCAGAAATACTTAGCCACTGCCCCACAACCCTTTTTTGAAACTAGTACACAGAGAATATCATAAAGAGCAATAAGACATGAAGTTGAAAGTGCAGAAAAATTGAATTTGTCAAATTTCAATGGAAAATTGATAAAATATTCAATTGCCAAATTAATAAGATCCGCTTCAGTTACACATGTAAGGAGCTTGGAAGTCACCACTTATCCTAACAACAAGCGAAAAGCTGAATACAATGAAAACTCAAATCTTCTTGGATTCATATGAGCGGTGAGGACACAGGGCAAACCACTGCCCCTGCAATTGGAGACAGATGGATCCAGGGATCCCGGCTCACTGGAGTGTGGGAGCTGAAACCGCTGGGGAACCTGAACTAGAATTGGTGAATTGCTGGAGGCTCAGCGGGGGTAACTCTGAGAGTTAAAACCTCTAGGGGGACTCAGTTATCGGGGGTTCTCTACAATATTGTGAGATTTACCTTCAGGAGCTCCACCAGGTTCTCACAAAAAAAATATCTTAGAAAAAAACCCTCTGTCTTCCAGCAGGGGGTGCACTCCGTTCTCAACCAGGCCTGCCCTCAGGGGAAACTGTGTGATGTGTCTAACTGACCTGGGGAAGGGAAATAACCAACTCCAGCCCACTCTACTTATCCTGTTCCACTCCAGGGGGATAAGAAACCTGAGAAATACTAGTGAAGAGTTCCACTTTGGTGACCCCATGTAACCTTAATTACTCCCTTAATCCAAATACAGCCACAGGGGAAGTTAGGACTTCAACATATACATTTTTCTGGGGGGTTGGGGGAGGAGGCAGAGACATAATTCAATTCAGAGCACTGGCCCTTTCACAGCTAGCTTCCAGGGAGTTCAGAGGCTCTCTACCCCCTGCCCCACGTGGTCTGTGAGTTCAACTGCAACCCTGGGCTGTTTCCTGTCAGGTTTCATTGGAGGAGTTCTTGCTTACCAGCTGTGCCTTCTGACTCCCAGCAATCATTATCAGCCTTCCAATGGGCTACAGACTTTCCAGCCTGGTGTATGTATTCTTTAACCCAGTGGTCGGCAAACTCATTAGTCAACAGAGCCCAATATCAACAGTACAACGATTGAAATTTCTTTTGAGAGCCAAATATTTTAAACTTAAATTATATAGGTAGGTACATTGTTATTAACTTAATTAGGGTACTCCTAAGGCTTAGGAAGAGCCACACTCAATGGGCCAAAGACCCGCATGTGGCTCTAGAGCCACAGTTTGCCGACCACTGCTTTAACCCCTTAGCAGTTGAATCCTATTATCAGTTAATAATCCTCTTATGAAAATTTCCCTCTTCAAATGACCACCTGGTTTCTGTCTCCTCACTGGACCCTGACAGATAAGAGGTGTCTTCTCTATCCTGCTTTCTCCTCACTACCAATTCTGCGGTTTTGAGCTGGTTAATATGCAGAAGCTGGAAGGAAATACTCATAAGTGAGGCGGCATTATATCTGCATTTAGGCTTGAAATGAGGCAATAAAAATACCGTGGAGGAAACTGCTATGGAGGCATTCCTTAGATGGCAAGGACAGAAATTGATTAACAATTGGATTTGCTCAGAAATGAACAGAATATCAAGGTAGCAGTTGCTAGAACAGGATCCCGTGGTCTAATCCTCCCATGGCTGTGTCTCCCACCCCCCAGGCAGAGACCACTGAGCGACTTAATTTTAATGAGATTCACACCCTGGGGGCAGAGACAGTGACTGGACAAAATTGACAGGGAGTTAGGAGGCCTGGACATGAAAGGGCCTGAAATAGCACAAAGCAGAGGGGAGAGTTGGTACAGGGTGTCTGCCCTATATGACTTGAGATTGTGTCCCCTACACCCAAACATGCAGGCACAGGCGTGATCCTCTCATGGCTGTCCATCCATCACCCCATGGTATCAATGACCAGTCCTTATAGGAAATAACAACACACAGTTTTTAACATTCAATCTCTTAAGCATTTATTAGACATCCATTATGTGCCCTCTGTCAGCATCTGGTGATGTAGAACTCAATGACTTGGGGTTTGTGCCCTTAGGGGGCTCACAGCCCCGTCTCCTGAGAGCAGAGAGAAGGAGCTCAGTACTTGTCGGGCAGGCCGGGAGGTCTGTAGCGATTGGGGTTTTGGCCACTCCGGCCCCATCTATTGGCTTCCTGGTCGGCCAGCGAGTCCGCCAATCCATGGCCGCTGTCTCCATGCTTAAAAAGGTCACCGACTCTTGGATAAGCCTCTCTGAAATCACTGGAATGGAGGGAAGGTAGGAGGTGAATCAGGGGCTGAGGAGAAACAGCCCCACCCTCCCCTTTCCAAGGGATTAATGACTCTGGGAGGAGCCTGGAATGAGGCTAAGCACTGACCCTGCTTGGGCACAGCCCACTCAGCCCTGGGGTGACACCTCCCACTGGGTGAACAGCACTTAGAGTGGAGGGTGGGAATCAATCTTTGGCCCTAGTTTCTCGTTTTGGGGGACAGGCCCACAAGCCATTCTCTGGCTCTGCTGGCAGCCCAGGCCCTGCGGTGGGCAGGGATGGAGAAGGTAGAAGGAAGAACATGAGGAGGAGCCCAGAGTCCCAACAGAGTCCTTCTCTAGGGCTTACAACTCCACTTCCCCAAACTCAGCCAAGCTCTGCTCACCCATCCAGCATCCCCAGGAGCCAGGTTACCTGATCACTTCAGCAGCCCAGGCACCGCCAGGTCCCCTTTGGGCAGCGTCATAGTTCCCCCGGGCGTGGAAGTATTTGTCTGAGTTTTTGTAATTGGCTTCTCTCATGTCAGAGTAGGCTCTCCACATGTCTTTGGCTCCTGGAAAGGAAAGGACATGGCATTGAGACATCAGGTGAAATATCCGAGATCCGTGACACCCTTTAGAGAAGAATCGAGGGAGAAAATGGACCACTGACTCAGTTTCACCCTGTGGCCTCAGCACCCTGGAGACCACAGGTTGAGAAGAACATTCTCCAGGCCCAGTTGGCTTCCCCAGGTGACTCTAAGGAGAGACATTTCGGTGGGGGCACAGCTGGGCTGTACCTGGTGGCCTGATGCCTGTCATGCTGTCTGTGGCCTCCAGCTCACTGAGGCCTCTGGGGCATATGTTTAAAGGAGTCAGGGAGGCCACATTACAGAACAGGATTTCAATGTCAGCGCTGCTGAAATTTGGGGCCAGAGAATTCTTTGTGTTCAGGGCCTTCCTGAGTAAGGTGGGAGGCTCACCGCATCCCCACATCTCTGCCCAGTAGGTGCAGCAGCCTACCCTCATGTGACAACCAGCAGTGTTTCCCACATGGCCACATGTCCCTGGGGCTCCAAGGGGCTCAGGATAAGAACCTCTGGTATGTGGAGCGAAGCTACATAGCCTAGTGTTCAGGGGACTCGGTGAGCCTGATGGTGACATGGAAAGCAGATTGTGAGAAAGGCACAGGCAGACAGCACTTCTGCCTGACGCCTAAGAATTGGAGTCTTGCAGACAGAATGCAGGGAATCCTGAAGTGAGTCCCTCTGAGTGTGAGGGGCATACGTGGCATCCTGGAAACCACCCACATAGACTGGACTGAGGCTGTGAGCAGGCAAGTGCCAGAGCAGAGGCCTGTATCTCAGCCTTGGCTGCACCTTCTCATCGCCTGGGGAGACTGTGGGAGGCCGATGCCACATCTCAGGCCCATCACCTCAGACTCTGTGGGGGTGGGTCTCAGGCCTCTGTCGTTTTTAATGTGTCCAGGTGATTCCAGCAGGTAGCTGGGATTGGTGACCCCTGAGCTTTAGGAAACAGTGCTCAGACACATCTGCCTGGCAAGAGCTGTGGCCTCCTGCACAGCTGTGTTCACACTCTGCCCTGCCACCTGCTGACTGGCAGGTAGTCCCTGGTCCCCTGAGTCAGCTGCTCTCAGCTTCAAAGTAGGGGAAGATGCCTGCCCACCAAGTTATTCTCCACTTACACTGGTGACCAAGTGTCCCAGGTTGACCAGAACTGTCCCTGTTTGCCTAGAACATTCCCAGTTAGCACCGAAGCATCATGGAAAACTCCCTAGACGCATGCACACCAGGAGAGTTGGGCGCCCTAAATCGCATGGAAGTGCTGACTTCCTAGAGGGGGCTCTATGGATGTTCCCTTTGATCAGTTAAAAAAAGCTGGAAAAGGGTAGGAAACAGACTAAAACAGGGACATTGTCATCAACTACTGGAAGCCCCAGCAAGAGCTAAGCTGCAGGTCTCAGTACACTCCCCAGTTAGGAAATGGAAGGGAGGGAGAAAGGAAGCAAGAGAGAGGGAGGGGAGGAGGGGAAGAAAGGATGGGTAGCTTTAATCACATTTTGTGCAGTTTGGTCTGAGGGGAATAGTGTACCATTTCAAGTCTTAGTCTGTGTATTCTAGTCAAACTTACCTTTCAGCAGATTGTTCTTTCTCTATTAACTGATTGAACTAAGACCTATGGCTTTTCCATCTGTTCAGTGAAAAGCTCCCAAAACACCTGGCACATTCCACCACATTGGGCAACACAAGCTAACACAGTAGCTCCAACCCTGAAGGGCACTCAGGGTGCATCCTAGTGATCATGTGTTCTGCACCTCCCCACCCCCCCCACCCCCCACCCTCAATCCTCCGGTGACTTTACCGTCATAAGCCTGGCCAAGGAATTCAAACCAGCCCTGGCTGCTGACTCCCAGGACCAAGGAGCAGAACACGAGGCCGGTGAAAAGCTTCATGGTGCTGAAATGAAAGGGGAGGGTCAGGGAGACACAGGCAGGACTGGCACACCTCTCGGATTCGTATGTCAAAGACAGCCCGGCCGTGCATTTCCATTTGTTCTCTTGAGACCCTGGCTGCACATCCTGGAAACATTGCAGTAGGACCTCACTCAGAGCCACAATGCTGAACCCATCAACCCTGAACCCAAGACTGTCTAGGAGTCACCAAGGTGCCACTGAGGGAGCAATGGAGCAGTTGGGACCAAACCCCCGAAGCAGCCTGTAATGAGACCAGAAACATTACCCTGTGCACTCGGCCGACACAGACCCCATACAGCACAAATGCAGAAGAGAGTAATTATTTAAACTGAATGTACAGTCTTGCTGGAAAGAGAAAACAGAGCAAGGTTTGTAGAGCAAGGCCTCCTGGGAGTGGTCCCTCACCTGGTCTCTGGTGGAGCCGAGCTGCTGGTCCCTGCCTGCTGGGGACCGCTGGCTGCTATTTATTGATGCTGAGCCCTCCCTGCTGGATCATGTGGATGGAGAGGGGCAGGAGAGAAGCCAGATTTGGCACCTGGGGAAAGTCCCTCTGGATCATTTCTCCTAAAAAGGTGCAAAGGACACTTACTGGACAGCAGTGACCAGTCTTCATGCACAGGTCATTTCCCCGTTGTGCAACCCTGAAGAAATACAGTAGACTCGCTCTTCCCCGCAGCCACAGGTCAGGGGTGGCTCTGCTGTCAGAGTTGAAGGGGCCAAGGCAGGGCCCCTGGATGTAGAGAGGAAGGGTGAGGGGCTCCAGGATGGGGCACCCAGGCTGTTGGAAGGTGTGCAGTGAGGGGCCGTCTCCTCCCGCCAGGACCTTGCTTTAGTGGTCATTCCCTCAGCATGGTGCCTGGGGGGCCACATGGCAGATGTGTCAGAAATGACATCCCTTTGAGTTCATTCTAAAGCTCTTGAGCTTCAAAACTGACAGGATAGGTCACCCAATCTCCTGGGTGCCCTGGAAGGTGCTTTCATCACTCTGACTGTATATGCTCAGCTCTCAGCTCCAGGGCACAGAAAGGCCGGCTCAGCCACAAGGAAGAGTATTATCTGAGCTGACTCCTGATGGGGCAGTGGATGGCGGTCCTCTGCTTTTCCTCACCCAATCCTGCAGACCCCTCACAGTGGGAGTGAGATGCTATATGGTAAATTTTCAGCTCGCCTGGGAAGTGCCAGGCTCCCAGTCAGGGGAAAGGAGGGGAAAGAGGGTGCGTGCTCTTTGTCCCAGTATTACCCTATGGGGACCCTGTCTGCCCCTGGTCATTATGAGTCTGGAATGTCAGCAGGTCAGCACAGCTCCTCAGGGGCTGCTGGAGAAACCAGGGGGTGGAGAGGGGTCAGTGCTGGAGCCCAGCAGGGGTGAGTCCAGGGTAGGAACTGAGGCTGGTGAACATGTCAGCGCCGGCTGGTTCCTTCTTCCCCAATCCATCTTCACACCCCAAGGGTCAGGCATTTACAATACCAACAAGACATCTTGCAAGGGGCAGGGCTAGGGAAGTGGTAAAGGAGACCAAATGGCCTGGAGACAGCCTATGAATGTCTTCATCTGGATGGTGGTGGTATCTGCTCTCGGCCATGATGGCCACTCACATGGTCCCCCTCACCGGATACTACATCCCAATACCGTACCACTGAGTTGGTCCATGCTAGAACCTGCCCTGCTCACACACTCACGCACATTCCAGGCTAGAGAGCTGACTTCCCCAGGAGGCATGAGTTCACAGGACAAAGCTACCATGCATCCAAGTAGCACAGTGGCTCTGAAAGAAAGTCAAGTTAAAAAATAATACTAAATCCCCCAGAATTAATGGGTTGGAGAGAAGCAAAGAACATTTATAAAAAATAATAAGTATCATCAAAAGGGGTAAAACAGAATATGAAGTAGGAACTATCAGTTTTGAAGAGGAATAAAATGAAAATAAAATTATAAAATAATACTTAATAAAACACCTCAATAAAGAAATAACAGGTCAATGCTACCGAATAATAAATTATCTTGCAAGATAGCCCAGGAACTTTCCCAAGAGGCAACAGAAAGAAATAGAGTTGGAAATTATTCAAAAATTTCCAAAGATGTAGGAGAGCTGCAGAATTATCAATATTAATCTCTAAGGAGAAAAAAATATAAAGGTAGAAGTAGTAGAGTTCATGACTCAAAAGAAAAGAACATATATTAATAAATTTGATAACCTAAATAAAGTAAATGTATTTCTGGGAAAATATATATTCTAGATGGGTAAATAAAGAAATAGAAAAATTAAATAGAATAATATTTATAAGTAAATTGAAATGATAGAGACTGTCTCTTCAAATTCCTCCAAAATGTAGACTCAGCTTCACCGTTTGCTATTAAAACTATTAAGAGAATTCAGTGATATTGTCATATTCAAGATAATTTAAAAAATCAAGTGTTTCTCTGCAATAATTATACCAGTTAAAAAATACAATATATAATAGTACCAAAACTATTAACTATCTAGGAAACAACCTAAAAAATTCACAAACTTTTACAGAAAAATTTGAAAGTTCACTAAGGAATAAACAATGGGGATGTATGTGCTGTTCATGGAGAGGATGTTTTACTGTAGTAAAGATTAATTATCTGCCCTGGCTGGTGTGTCTCAGTTGTCTGAGCATCATCCCTTGCAACTAAGGGTCTCGGGTTCGATTCAGGTCAAGGACACATACCTGGGTTGCAGGTTTGATTCCTGGCCTGCTGTGTGTACAGTAGTCAACCAATTGATGAGTCTTACATCAATGTTTCTCTCTCTCTCTCTCTCTCTCTCTCTCTCTCTCTCTCTCTCTCTCTCCCTCTTTCTTTCTCCTCCCCTCACTCCTTTCTCCTCTCTCTAAAAGTCAATGGAAAAACATATCCTTGGGTGAGAATTAACAACAACAAAAAAGATATTAATTCTCCCCAAATTAATTTATAAATTCGATGCAATGTTAATAAAAAATTTCCCAGTGGAACTTGTAAAGGAATGCAACAAATTCATTCTTTTTTAAAAAAGATATATATTTTATGATTTCAGAGAGGAAGGGAGAGGGAGAGAGAGAGAAATATCAATGATGAGAGAGAATCATTGATCACTGCCCCCAGCTCGCCCCACACTAGGGTCAAACCTGCAACCAAGGCATATGCCCTGACCAGGAATCAAACTGTGACCTCCTGGTTTATTGGTTGACGCTCAACCACTGAGCGACACCGGCCAGGCAACAAATTCATTCTTAGTGGATGAATAAAGACCATGAATAGTTAATCAATGAAAAAAATAAGAGCAAAGAGGGGCCATGGACTGGACTCTGAGATTCATGAGCTTGGGTTTGACGATGTCTTTGGGGCAGAAGGTGTCAGCGGGATAGAACTGAGATGTTTGCAGCACCAGTTATGTCTGAAATAGGCAGCAGGAAAGGAGAGCCACATAGGTCCTCCTTACCCCAGACCTGAATGAAACAATTTCATGTAGAGCAATTGGGGCCCAGGGAGAAGGGTGTACACTGCCCCACCCCCCGCCTTTTTAAATCTTCACCCGAGGACCATTGATTTTTAGAAAGAGTGGGAAAGAGAGGGAAAGACAGAGAGAAACACATTTATTGATTGGCTCCTGCATGAGCCCCGACCAGAGCCCAGGACTGGGGAGGAGCCTGCAATCAAGGTGCATGCCCTTACCAGAACCAAACCGGAGACCCTTTGGTCCACAGGCCAATGGTCTAGCCACTGAGCCAAACCGGGTAGGGAACAAACTATCTTTTCATGTCAGTCATCTCTTGACCTGTTGGCCTCACCATGGCTGAATAATAATAAAACCTATATTTTAAAACAGAAATCTGTTGTTATAAGTATTTCAAGAAGAAAAGAGAGCCCAAAATGTTAAAAATAGAAAAAAAGAAAATAACAACAGGAAACCCATACACATCATTAGTGGAAGGGAAGCAGGTGTAGTCAGCCAGGCAGGGATACTAGCTGAGAGGCAGGATGAGGTGTTGGCCCTGATGCACCAAAGAAAGTCAGGGGAAAAAAAGAGTCAGGCTTTGGAGGTTATAAGTCTCATTGGAGATGGGACGGTGTTGGGGCGAAGGTCTGAGGAAACACAAAGAATTTCCTTCTCTGATGTTTCTCCACCTGTCCGAGAGGGCCCGCAGGATTAGAGTTGGAAAAGTGGCAGGCCAGGAAGATGAGAAACAGATTTGGGACATGCTGTAGCCAGTTAGAGCACAGGAAGCCACAGACTGAATTCTTCCTTGACCCTGAAACCTTCTCTCTGGTCCAAATGCCAGTATTCCACACTTTCCCAAGTGTGCAGGGCCTGCAGGTAAGCACATCTGTATGCCAAGAAGGGCCGTTATACCAAACAGGGACTCAGGTCATCATTACCCCAGTCTTTATGAGTGGTACCTGCCCCAGCTTCCCTTCTAAGATCTGGTGGGGTCAGGTCTCCTGGCTGTGAGTTCCCCATCCCTGGGAGTAGATGTGGTGAACTGGGAGCTCTTTAATCATGCTGGGGGCTTCAGAGAAGGGAGGGCCCTGATTGTGGGTGGTATGTCTACTCAGGCGGTCTGACCGGAGGGTACAGTTTTGGAATTATGGAAAGAGAGGTGTGAGTCTCCATTTAAGCAGAGAATCAGTTTTAATTCAAGGAAAATTGGAAGGCAAATCACTTTGACCTGAAAGGACTTTTTGTTTACTGAGCCACTATGTTGTAAGCCATGTCTCTCCGAAGGTAAGAGAAACCAGGGAGTTCCAAACAGGACCCAGAAAGCCAAACAAGCACTCCTCATTTTGCTAACTCAGCAGATTGAGACAGGCTCTCCAGTAAATCTCAAAATTTGACTTTGCTCCATCAGAAGCGGTAAATTCCCCGTGTTAGATGTTCCTGCCAATGGATGTACAGGAAAAGGAGTCTCGTTTTGGCACAACATTTTATAGTCCTCCTAGGTTGAAAACCTTTTCTATTTTATAAAATTGGAGAACATTCTTAACAGTCTAGATATCTGAATAGCTTAACTGGTACAGAAGGTTTAATGATGATTCATAAGATGTACTTATTGTTGATGATTTGAAATTTTAATTAAAACTGAAGAGGAATTATTGGCACTTAAAAAGTATTTTCCTGAAGTTGAGACAGCCCTGGTGAGGTTGAAATGGCCCAAAGGAGTTCTTAGTTTTACCAATACTATACAATTCCAGAAGAGATTTGGGGTTTTGAGTTATCTATAATTCACTACTCCTTTTTGCAAATATTTAAAAAGAAAAATAAAATATTTTGAAACACAATGCAGAGCCTTTTTGTGCATTGATAATACCAGTTCTGGACTCTAAGGGTGGCCCCGCTGTCGATGATGGTGGGCCGGTGACAACCCCACCATGTCCCCCAGCATGTCCTTTTCCTTGCTTCTTCCCATCAGGTAGAGCCCAGGAGGCCTCACAGGAGCAATGAGGCTCAGCCACCAGCCTCTGGGAGAAGAGACAAAGAATTGAGTACAGATGGGTTTGAATCCAGGTTTCCTGGTGCCTAGAGAATTCGAATGGGATGCCCCAAGCTAGGAGGAAAGTGTCCTCTCTTCATGAGGGGGTATGGGCTTTATACGAAGGGACACAGAAAACAGAATTAGGAGTCCCTGTACTTACTCAAATAGTTGGTCCTTTTACATTCCTGCTGATTAGCTCGTTCAGCAGGAAAACCAGGAGGGAAGTCATATCTTCTGTCCTCCCAATTCCAGAATCATTGGAGGGAGGGCAGGAAGTAAAGTTCAGGGGACCTTTTGACAGCTGAGCCATATCTGATATTATTACTTTCAAGGAGGACAGGATGGGAGGAGTAATAATATTAGTCCCTGGGGATAGATGTTCTTTGGGGAGTCAACAATCTTAGGAGGATTAGTAACACCTTGCCTTCTCTTTCATTATGTTTTTTTGTACACATAATCTTTCCCATTTATTTACTGGA
Source organism: Myotis daubentonii (assembly GCF_963259705.1). Classification (NCBI taxonomy): domain Eukaryota; kingdom Metazoa; phylum Chordata; class Mammalia; order Chiroptera; family Vespertilionidae; genus Myotis; species Myotis daubentonii. The sequence continues at coordinate 56,070,350 of NC_081848.1, read as the reverse complement.
ATCTTACTGATTTTATCATCAAGTAAGTATGATATTCTTCTATGCATGTTTAATCATTTTCCTCTCCAAGTACAGGTCTCATTTTCATGAAAGCATAGCCTGGATCTGCTTATCCTCTCCACCCCCATCTCCATGTATGCCCAACATCTAGTGTAGTGGCTGCTGCATAGAAGGCACTCAATGAAGACTTGATCAATGAATAAACACGTCATTATAGGGAATTCTGACAGCCCAGAATAACAACACTTCTCACTAACTGGAAACATGGATAGTGTTTGATATGCAACTTCCTAGGTTGTGTTTCACTATGGGAAAATGTGTTTGAACATAAAGGGATCAAATTTTATTGTACTCATTTTCCCTTAAGGCATCACCTACACTTCTCCAGGTCATTAAATGTTCTTCCACCACAGGCGCCTATGGCAGAGCAGAAGTCATACTAGATCTGTCTGAATCCAGGACTTGGCTCTTCTATGCCGTGCTGCCTCCAAGTCCAGGTGGCTTGGTTTTAGAATCTGTGATGGGAACTCAATGTCACAATCTCTACTGGAAATCTGGTATTTTATAAGGGGACTTTCTGTTATAGGTAAGCATAGATAAATGAAATGGGGCAAAGTCTGGGTCTTTATTGCCAGAGGCAGAGAGAATTGTGTCTGATGGCCTTCTTCCAAATCATATCACCCCATCTAGAATTACCATAAATTGCCCCTCATGTTTTCAAGGGTGTACAAGTTTCTAGAAAAGAACATCTGTCAAGGTATGGAGGCAAAGAATGGGATTAAAAAGAGCTCTGACCAAGGCATTGTGTGTGTCATTGGTCTGGTCCTTGAGTGAGCCATTTATATCCTCTGTGACTTCTCTATCAAAAGGAACTTTGCTGATGGATGGATTCTTTTTTAAAAAAATTAATTTCAGAGAGGAAGGGAGAGGGAGAGATAGAAACATCAATGATGTGAGAGAATCATTGATTGGCTGCCTCCTGCTCATCCCCTACTGGGGGGTTGAGCCCACAATAGGAGCATGTGCCCTTGACCTGATTTGAACCTAGGACCCTTCAGTCCACAGGCTGACACTCTATCCACTGAGCCAAACCGGCTAGGGTGATGGATGGTTCTTAATGAATAAAGGAGAGTCATTCCTAGGAGATCTGGGGCACATGTTAGCAAAAATGAATTAACTTGCCTCTATGAAAGTTTAATTCATAGATAAACACCCTTGTCCTAGGGAGAAGAGTTAGATCCTTTTTCTAGTAATTAGAGATCTCAAAAAGGAAAGACCTGGCCTATTGGGCTTATTGCCTCCAAGTTTGAATGATGTGTGCCAGCTTGAAAAAGTAATTTCTTATTTATAAATTTTTCATGTTAAACATCTGTTCAGAGTACACCACATCTACCCTCATTCACCACTCTTCCCTACTCTCCTCCTTTGTCCCTCCCTTCTCTCTGGAGCTCCTATTAATAGTAGCCTTCAGACCTTTGGGGAGGAGATCAGAAAGGCATCTCCATTGTTCATGTGACAGTCCATTTGGACTTTGGGGAAGCAGTGCTACTGCCTCATAAGTATCAGCTTTTCACAACAGAGCATCCCGCACTCAGCCCCAAAGCAATAAATCATCTCAGTCTCCTGTCACTAACCTCTACACCACTCTCTCTTTAACACTCCTATCCTATCTCTGCTTTCACTTAATGTAGATGCATTTCTCTGTGTCAGTCTCAACTCTCTCTAGATCTGCCCTTCCACGACTGCCTTCCAAAGAGCCCTGGTGAGAGGCTCAGGTGGTGAGTATCCTTCTTTAACTTTGCCTATTTCCTTCCCTTGTTATAAGACTGAAACTTGCTTTTCCCAAGTTGATTCCACCTATTGCTGTCTTCTCCCATGGGGTACACCTCCTGCCATTCCTGAACAATAGAATGGAAAAGAGGGTCTACATCTTCTTTATTCCCCACTGCCATTTCCACACTCTTCTCTCCCACCACCCATGCTCTTTGAGTGCCTTTTCCTAGGCCCCAGTCAAAATATTTCATTTGTCTTCTTTTTAAATATTTGCAAAAAGGAGTAGTGAATTATAGACAACTCAAAACCCCAAATCGCTTATGGTATTGTATAGTATTGGTAGAACTAAGAACTCATTTGGGGAGGAAAATACTTTTTAAGTGCCAATAATTCCTCTTCAGTTTTAATTAAAATTTCAAATCATCAACCCTAAGTACATCTTATGAATCATCATTAAATCTTCTGTACCAGTTAAGCTATTCAGATATCTAGACTGTTAAGAATGTTCTCCAATTTTATAAAATTGAAAAGGTTTTCAACCTAGGAGGACTATAAAATGTTGTGCCAAAACGAGACTCCTTTTCCTGTACATCCATTGGCAGGAACATCTAACACGGGGAATTTACCGCTTCTGATGGAGCAAAGTCAAATTTTGAGATTTACTGGAGAGCCTGTCTCAATCTGCTGAGTTAGCAAAATGAGGAGTGCTTGTTTGGCTTTCTGGGTCCTGTTTGGAACTCCCTGGTTTCTCTTACCTTCGGAGAGACATGGCTTACAACATAGTGGCTCAGTAAACAAAAAGTCCTTTCAGGTCAAAGTGATTTGCCTTCCAATTTTCCTTGAATTAAAACTGATTCTCTGCTTAAATGGAGACTCACACCTCTCTTTCCATAATCCCAAAACTGTACCCTCCGGTCAGACCACCTGAGTAGACATACCACCCACAATCAGGGCCCTCCCTTCTCTGAAGCCCCCAGCATGATTAAAGAGCTCCCAGTTCACCACATCTACTCCCAGGGATGGGGAACTCACAGCCAGGAGACCTGACCCCACCAGATCTTAGAAGGGAAGCTGGGGCAGGTACCACTCATAAAGACTGGGGTAATGATGACCTGAGTCCCTGTTTGGTATAACGGCCCTTCTTGGCATACAGATGTGCTTACCTGCAGGCCCTGCACACTTGGGAAAGTGTGGAATACTGGCATTTGGACCAGAGAGAAGGTTTCAGGGTCAAGGAAGAATTCAGTCTGTGGCTTCCTGTGCTCTAACTGGCTACAGCATGTCCCAAATCTGTTTCTCATCTTCCTGGCCTGCCACTTTTCCAACTCTAATCCTGCAGGCCCTCTCGGACAGGTGGAGAAACATCAGAGAAGGAAATTCTTTGTGTTTCCTCAGACCTTCGCCCCAACACCGTCCCATCTCCAATGAGACTTATAACCTCCAAAGCCTGACTCTTTTTTTCCCCTGACTTTCTTTGGTGCATCAGGGCCAACACCTCATCCTGCCTCTCAGCTAGTATCCCTGCCTGGCTGACTACACCTGCTTCCCTTCCACTAATGATGTGTATGGGTTTCCTGTTGTTATTTTCTTTTTTTCTATTTTCACCATTTTGGGCTCTCTTTTCTGCTTGAAATACTTGCAACAGAAGATTTCTGTTTTAAAATATAGGTTTTATTATTATTCAGATATGGTGAGGCCAACAGGTCAAGAGATGACTGACATGAAAAGATAGTTTGTTCCCTACCTGGTTTGGCTCAGTAGAGACTGTCGGCCTGTGGACCAAAGGGTCCCCGGTTTGGTTCTGGTAAGGGCATGCACCTTGATTGCAGGCTCCTCCCCAGTCCTGGGCTCTGGTCGGGGCTCATGCAGAAGCCAATCAATAAATGTGTTTCTCTCACATTGACATTTCTCTCTTTCTTTTTTCCTCTCTTTCTAAAAATCAGTGGAAAAAATGTCCTTGGGTGAAGAACTAACAACAACAACAAAAAAAGGGTGAGGGGTGTACACCCTTCTCCCTGGGCCCCAATTGCTCTATATGAAATTGTTTCATTCAGGCCTGGGGTAAGGAGGACCTATGTGGCTCTCCTTTCCTGCTGCCTATTTCAGACATAACTGGTGCTGCAAACGTCTCAGTTCTATCCCCCTGACACCCTCTGCCCCAAAGACATTGTCAAACCCAAGCTCATGAATCTCAAAGTCCAGTCCATTGCCCCTCTTTGCTCTTATTTTTTAAATTGATTAACTATTCATGGCTTTTATTCATCCACTAAGAATGAATTTGTTGCCTGGCTGGTGTCGCTCAGTGGTTGAGCGTCAACCAATAAACCAGGAGGTCACAGTTTGATTCCTGGTCAGGGCATATTCCTGCGTTGCAGGTTTGACCCTAGTGTGGGGCGAGCTGGGGGCAGTGATCAATGATTCTGTCTCACCATTGTTATTTTTCTCTCCCTCTCCCCCTCTTCCTTCCTCTCTGAAATCATAAAATATATATCTTTTTTTAAAAAAGCATGAATTTGTTGCATTCCTTTACAAGTTCCACTGGGAATTTTTTAATTAACATTGCTTGAATGTATAAATTAATTTGGGGAGAATTAATATCTTTTTTGTTGTTGTTAATTCTCATCGAGGATATGTTTTTCCATGGACTTTTAGAGAGAGGAGAAGGGAGTGAGGGTAAAATAGAGAGAGAAAGAGAGAGAGAACCAAGATGGCGACATAGGTATACACCGGAGTTTGCTGCTGCTGACTCACACAACCACTTCAAAAATACAACTAAAAGACGGAACAGACATCATCCAGAACCACAGGAAAGCTGGCTGAGGGGAAATTCTTCAACGAGAAGGAAAGAGAACAGCATACTGAGACTCAGAGGAGGCGCAGTGCGGAAAATACAAAGGTGTGGAGGTGCGCGTGGAGCGGGCTGGTGGCTGAGGGCGCGGTTGTTGTTTTCAATCCGGAGGGAGTCTCAGGCTTGGAGCTCCAGTTCTGGGCGAGTCTCTAGGGACACAGACTCAAACGGGAGAAGCAGGTCGGAACTCGAGGGCAGCTTTCTCTCCTAGGTTTGCAGCGGTTGCTGGGACTCTGAGAGGCAGAGCCTCTGGGGACGGGACTGAGAGCAGCCATAACTGCTCCCTCCGCCTGCCCTGTAGATCCCCAGGGACCCGCCCCGCCCAAGCCCTGCTCAGAGCCATTTGCTGGATAGCCTCGGGCAAACGCTAGATTAGCACCGCCCTAGAGATCCAGCACAGAAGCTCTCCCACTGCAGACACAGCGGACTCTCATAGCCAGTTAGCCCGGAGGTCAAATCACCCCCGGTATTGCCGACATCAATCAAGGCTTAGCTACAACAAGACTGCGCACAAAGACCACTAGGGGGTGCACCAAGAAAGCATAAAAAATGTGGAGACAAAGAAACAGGACAAAATTGTCCATGGAAGATATAGAGTTCAGAACCACACTTTTAAAGTCTCTCAAGAACTGTCTAGAAGCCGCCGATAAACTTAATGAGATCTACAAGAAATCTAATGAGACCCTCCATGTAAGATAAAGAACCAGCTAGAAATTAAGCATACACTGACTGAAATAAAGAATACTATACAGACTTCCAACAGCAGACCAGAGGAACGCAAGAATCAAGTCAAAGATTTGAAATGCAAAGAAGCAAAAAACACCCAACTGGAAAAGCAAAATGAAAAAAGAATCCAAAAATACGAAGATAGTGTAAGGAGCCTCTGGGACAGCTGCAAGCGTACCAACATCAGAATTATAGGGGTGCCAGAAGATGAGAGAGAGCAAGATATTGAAAACCTATTTGAAGAAATAATGACAGAAAACTTCCCCTACCTGGTGAAAGATATAGACTTACAAGTCCAGGAAGCGCAGAGAAGCCCAAACTAAAGGAATCCAAAGAGGACCACACCAAGACACATCATAATTAAAATGCCAAGAGCAAAAGACAAAGAGAGAATCTTAAAGGCAGCAAGAGAAAGAAACTCAGTTACCTACAAGGGAATACCCATACGACTGTCAGCTGATTTCTCAACAGAAACTTTGCAGGCCAGAAGGGAGTGGCAAGAAATATTCAAAGTGATGAATGCCAAGAATCTACAACCAAGATTACTTTATCCAGCAAAGCTATCATTCAGAATTGAAGGTCAGATAAAGAGCTTCACAGATAAGAAAAAGCTAAAGGAGTTCATCACCACCAAACCAGTATTATATGAAATGCTGAAAGGTATCCTTTAAGAAGAGGAAGAAGAAGAAAAAGCTAAAGATACAAATTATGAACAACAAATACATATCTATCAACAAGTAAATCTAAGAATCAAGTGAATAAATAATCTGATGAACAGAATGAACTGTTGATTATAATAGAATCAGGGACATAGAAAGGGAATGGACTGACTATTCTTGGGGGAAAGGGGTGTGGGAGATGCGGGAAGAGACTGGACAAAAATCGTGCACCTATGAATGAGGACAGTGGGTGGGGAGTGAGGGCGGAGGGTGGGGTGGGAACTGGAAGGAGGGGAGTTATGGGGGGAAAAAAAGAGGAACAAATGTAATAATCTGAACAATAAAGATTTAATAAAAAAAAGAGAGAGAGAAAGAGAGATAGAGATAGAGATAGAGAGAGAGAGAGAGAGAGAGAGAGAGAGAAACATTGATGTAAGACACATCGATTGGTTGACTACTGTAGACACATCAGGCCAGCGATCAAACCTGCAACCCAGGTATGTGTCCTTGACCTGAATCGAACCCAAGACCCTTAATTGCAAGGGATGATGATCAGACAACTGAGACACACCAGCCAGGGCAGATAATTAATCTTTACTACAGTAAAACATCCTCTCCATGAACAGCACATACATCCCCATTGTTTATTCCTTAGTGAACTTTCAAATTTTTCTGTAAAGTTTATGTATTTTTTAGGTTGTTTCCTAGATAGTTAATGTTTTTGGTACTGTTATATATTGTATTTTTTAACTTAAGAATTATTGCAGAGAAACACTTGATTTTTAAAATTATCTTGAATATGGAAATCTCACTGAATACTCTTAATAGTTTTAATAGTAAACTGTGAAGCTGAGTCTACATTTTGGAGGAATTTGAAGGACAGTCTCTATCATTTCAATTTATTTATAAATATTATTCTATTTAATTTTTCTATTTCTTCATTTACCCATTTAGAATTTATATTTTCCCAGAAATACATTTACTTTATTTAGGTTTCAAATTTATTAATATATTTTCTTTTCTTTTTCTTTTTTCATCTTGCTTTTTTTTGTTTTATTGCTTAAAGTATTACAAAGAGTAGCACATTTGTCTCCCTTTTTTCCCCCCTTGACCTTCCCCCGGCCTCCCCTACCCCCCAGTGTCCATTGGTTATGTTTATATGCATGCATACAAGTTCTTCAGTTGATCTCTTACCCCTCCAACCCTCCCCGACCTTCCTGCTGTAGTTTGACAGTCTGTTCGATGCTGCTCTGCCTCTGTGTCTATTTTTGTTTATCAGTTTATAATGGTCTTTATTATCTATAAATGAGTGAGATCATGTGGTATTTTTCTTCATTGACTGGCTTATTTCACTTAGCATAATGCTCTCCAGTTCCATCCATGTTGTTGCAAATGGTAAGAGTTCCTTCTTTTTTACAGCAGCATAGTATTCCATCGTGTAGATGTACCACAGTTTTCTAATCCATTCATCTGTTGATGGGCACTTAGGCTGTTTCCAAATCTCAGCTATGATAAATTGTGCTGCTATGAACATAGGGATGCATATATCCTTTCTGATTGGTGTTTCTGGTTTCTTGGGATACATTCCTAGAAGTGGGATCACTGGGTCAAATGGGAGTTCTGTTTTTAACTTTCTGAGGAAACTCCATACTGTCTTCCATAGTGGCTGTACCAGTCTGCATTCTCACCAGCAGTGCACGAGTGTTCCTTTTTCTCCACATCCTCTCCAGCACTTGTTGTTTGTGGATTTGTTGCTGATAGCCATCTGACAGGTGTGAGATGGTACCTCATTGTTGTTTTGATTTGCATCTCTCAGATGATTAGTGACTTTGAGCATGTTTTCATATGTCTTGGCTTTCTGAATGTCCTCTTTTGAAAAGTGTCTATTTAGGTCCTTTGCCCATTTTTTTATTGGATTGTTTATCTTCCTTTTGTTAAGTTGTATGAGTTCCCTATAAATGTTGGAGATTAAACCCTTATTGGTGATAACATTGGCAAATATGTTCTCCCATGCAGTGGGTTTTCTTGTTGTTTTGTTGATGGTTTCTTTTGCTGTGCAGAACCTTTTTATTTTGATGTAGTCCCATTTATTTATTTTTTCTTCAGTATGCAATGGCCTAGGAGCTGTATTGGTGAAGAAATTGCTTTGGCATATGTCTGAGATTTTGTTGCCTTTGGATTCCTCTAGTATTTTTATGGTTTCCCGTGTTACATTTAAGTCCTTTATCCATTTTGAGTTTATTTTTGTGTATGGTATAAGTTGGTGGTCTAGTTTCATTTTTTTGCATGTATCTGTCCAATTTTCCCAACACCATTTATAGAAGAGACTGTCTTGACTCCATTGTATGTTCTTGCTTCCTTTGTCAAGTATTAATTGAGCATATTGGTTCGGGTCGATTTCTGGGCTCTCTATTCTATTCCATTGATCTATATCAGTGATGGCGAACCTTTTGAGCTCGGCATGTCAGCATTTTGAAAAACCCTAACTTAACTCTGGTGCCGTGTCACATGTAGGAATTTTTTGATATTTGCAACCATAGTAAAACAAATTCTATTTTTGATATTTATTTTATATATTTAAATGCCATTTAACAAAGAAAAATCAACCAAAAAAAATGAGTTCGCGTGTCATAGGTTCGCCATCACTGATCTATATTGTTCTTTTCTTTTTGAGTCATGAACTCTACTACTTCTACCTTTATATTTTTTTCTCCTTGGAGATTAATATTAATAATTCTGCAGCTCTTCTACATCTTTGAAAAATTTTGAATAATTTCCAACTCTATTTCTTTCTGTTGCCTCTTGGGAAAGTTCCTGGGGCTGTCCTGCCAGATAATTTATTATTCAGTAGCATTGATCTGTTATTTATTTCTTTATTGAGGTGTTTTATTAAGTATTATTTTATAATTTTATTTTCATTTTATTCTTCTTCAAAACTGATAGTTCCTACTTCATATTCTGTTTTACCCCTTTTGATGATACTTATTATTTTTTATAAATGTTCTTTGTTCTCTCCAACCCATTAATTCTGGGGGATTTAGTATTATTTTTTAACTTGACTTTCTTTCAGAGCCACTGTGCTACTTGGATGCATGGTAGCTTTGTCCTGTGAACTCATGCCTCCTGGGGAAGTCAGCTCTCTAGCCTGGAATGTGCGTGAGTGTGTGAGCAGGGCAGGTTCTAGCATGGACCAACTCTGGTACGGTATTGGGATGTAGTATCCGGTGAGGGGGACCATGTGAGTGGCCATCATGACCGAGGGCAGATACCGCCACTATCCAGATGAAGACATTCATAGGCTGTCTCCAGGCCATTTGGTCTCCTTTACCACTTCCCTAGCCCTGCCCCTTGCAAGATGTCTTGTTGGTATTGTAAATGCCTGACCCTTGGGGTGTGAAGATAGATTGGGGAAGAAGGAACCAGCAGGCGCTGACATGTTCACCAGCCTCAGTTCCTACCCTGGACTCACCCCTGCTGGGCTCCAGCACTGACCCCTCTCCACCCCCTGGTTCCTCCAGCAGCCCCTGAGGAGCTGTGCTGACCTGCTGACATTCCAGACTCATAATGACCAGGGGCAGACAGGGCCCCTATAGAGTAATACTGGGACAAAGAGCACGCACCCTCTTTCCCCTCCTTTCCCCTGACTGGGAGCCTGGCACTTCCCAGGCGAGCTGAAAATTTACCATATAGCATCTCACTCCCACTGTGAGGGGTCTGCAGGATTGGGTGAGGAAAAGCAGAGGACCGCCATCCACTGCCCCATGAGGAGTCAGCTCTGATAATAAGAGCCAGCTCTTCCTTGTGGCTGAGCCAGCTGAGCAGCTCTTTCTTGTGGCTGAACCAGCTGAGCAGGGGTTTCTGTGCCCTGGACCTGAGAGCTGAGCATATAGTCAGAGTGATGGAAGCATCTTCCAGGGCACCAGGGAGATTTGAAGAGCTAGCCTGTCAGTTTTGAAGCTCAAGAGCTTTAGAATGAACTCAAAGGGGTTTCATTTATGACACATCTACCAACTGGCCCAGCAGGAACCATCCTGAGGCAATGACCAGTAAAGCAAGGTCCTGGCGGGAGGAGGCGGCCCCTCACTGCACATCTTCCAACAGCCTGGGTGCCCCATCCTGGAGCCCCTCAACCTTCCTCTCCACATCCAGGGGGCCCTGCCTTGACCCCTTCAACTATGAAAGAAGAGCCACCCCTGACCTGTGGCTGCGGGGAAGAGCGAGTCTACTGTATTCCTTCAGGGTTGCACAACGGGGAAATGACCTGTGCATGAAGACTGGTCACTGCTGTCCAGTAAGTGTCCTTTGCACCTTTTTAGGAGAAATGATCCAGAGGGACTTTCCCCAGGTGCCAAATCTGGCTTCTCTCCTGCCCCTCTCCACCCACATGATCCAGCAGGGAGGGCTCAGCATCAATAAATAGCAGCCAGCGGTCCCCAGCAGGCAGGGACCAGCAGCTCGGCTCCACCAGAGACCAGGTGAGGGACCACTCCCAGGAGGCCTTGCTCTACAAACCTTACTCTGTTTTCTCTTTCCAGCAAGACTGTACATTCAGTTTAAATAATTACTCTCTTCTGCATTTGTGCTGTATGGGGTCTGTGTCGGCCGAGTGCACAGGGTAATGTTTCTGGTCTCATTACAGGCTTCTCAGGGGGTTTGGTCCTAACTGCTCCGTTGCTCCCTCAGTGCCACCTTGGTGACCTCCTAGACAGAGTTGGGTTCATGGTTGATGGGTTCAGCATTGTGGCTCTGAGTGAGGCCCTACTGCAATGTTTCCTAAATGGGCAGCCAGCGTCTCATGAGAACAAATGAAAATGCAGGCCAAAAGGAGGTGTGCCAGTCCTGCCTGTGTCTCCCTGACCCTCCCCTTTCATTTCAGCACCATGAAGCTTTTCACCGGCCTCGTGTTCTGCTCCTTGGTCCTGGGAGTCAGCAGCCAGGGCTGGTTTGAATTCCTTGGCCAGGCTTATGACGGTAAAGTCACCGGAGGATTGAGGGTGGGGGGTGGGGGGGTGGGGGGGTGCAGAACACATGATCACTAGGATGCACCCTGAGTGCCCTTCAGGGTTGGAGCTACTGTGTTAGCTTGTGTTGCCCAATGTGGTGGAATGTGCCAGGTGTTTTGGGAGCTTTTCACTGAACAGATGGAAAAGCCATAGGTCTTAGTTCAATCAGTTAATAGAGAAAGAACAATCTGCTGAAAGGTAAGTTTGACTAGAATACACAGACTAAGACTTGAAATGGTACACTATTCCCCTCAGACCAAACTGCACAAAATGTGATTAAAGCTACCCATCCTTTCTTCCCCTCCTCCCCTCCCTCTCTCTTGCTTCCTTTCTCCCTCCCTTCCATTTCCTAACTGGGTAGTGTACTGAGACCTGCAGCTTAGCTCTTGCTGGGGCTTCCAGTAGTTGATGACAATGTCCCTGTTTTAGTCTGTTTCCTACCCTTTTCCAGCTTTTTTTAACTGATCAAAGGGAACATCCATAGAGCCCCCTCTAGGAAGTCAGCACTTCCATGCGATTTAGGGCGCCCAACTCTCCTGGTGTGCCTGGCTCTGGGGCTTTTTCCATGATGCTTCGGTGCTAACTGGGAATGTTCTAGGCAAACAGGGACAGTTCTGGTCAACCTGGGACACTTGGTCACCAGTGTAAGTGGAGAATAACTTGGTGGGCAGGCATCTTCCCCTACTTTGAAGCTGAGAGCAGCTGACTCAGGGGACCAGGGACTATCTGCCAGTCAGCAGGTGGCAGGGCAGAGTGTGAACCCAGCTGTGCAGGAGGCCACAGCTCTTGCCAGGCAGATGTGTCTGAGCACTGTTTCCTAAAGCTCAGGGGTCACCAATCCCAGCTACCTGCTGGAATCACCTGGACACATTAAAAACGACAGAGGCCTGAGACCCACCCCCACAGAGTCTGAGGTGATGGGCCTGAGATGTGGCATCGGCCTCCCACAGTCTCCCCAGGCGATGAGAAGGTGCAGCCAAGGCTGAGATACAGGCCTCTGCTCTGGCAGTTGCCTGCTCACAGCCTCAGTCCAGTCTATGTGGGCGGTTTCCAGGATGCCACGTATGCCCCTCACACTCAGAGGGACTCACTTCAGGATTCCCTGCATTCTGTCTGCAAGACTCCAATTCTTAGGCGTCAGGCAGAAGTGCTGTCTGCCTGTGCCTTTCTCACAATCTGCTTTCCACGTCACCATCAGGCTCACCGAGTCCCCTGAACACTAGGCTATGTAGCTTCGCTCCACATACCAGAGGTTCTTACCCTGAGCCCCTTGGAGCCCCGGGCACATGTGGCCATGTGGGAAACACTGCTGGTTGTCACATGGGGGTAGGCTGCTGCACCTACTGGGCAGAGATGTGGGGATGCGGGGAGCCTCCCACCTCACTCAGGAAGGCCCTGAACACAAAGAATTCTCTGGCCCCAAATTTCAGCAACGCTGACATTGAAATCCTGTTCTGTAATGTGTCCTCCCTGTCTCCTTTAAACATCTGCCCCAGAGGCCTCAGTGAGCTGGAGCCCACAGACAGCATGACAGGCATCAGGCCACCAGGTACAGCCCAGCTGTGCCCTCACCGAAATGTCTCTCCTTAGAGTCACCTGGGGAAGCCAACTGGGCCTGGAGAATGTTCTTCTCAACCTGTGGTCCCCAGGGTGCTGAGGCCACAGGGTGAAACTGAGTCAGTGGTCCATTTTCTCCCTCGATTCTTCTCTAAAGGGTGTCACGGATCTCGGATATTTCACCTGATGTCTCAATGCCATGTCCTTTCCTTTCCAGGAGCCAAAGACATGTGGAGAGCCTACTCTGACATGAGAGAAGCCAATTACAAAAACTCAGACAAATACTTCCATGCCCGGGGGAACTATGACGCTGCCCAAAGGGGACCTGGCGGTGCCTGGGCTGCTGAAGTGATCAGGTAACCTGGCTCCTGGGGATGCTGGATGGGTGAGCAGAGCTTGGCTGAGTTTGGGGAAGTGGAGTTGTAAGCCCTAGAGAAGGACTCTGTTGGGACTCTGGGCTCCTCCTCATGTTCTTCCTTCTACCTTCTCCATCCCTGCCCACCGCAGGGCCTGGGCTGCCAGCAGAGCCAGAGAATGGCTTGTGGGCCTGTCCCCCAAAACGAGAAACTAGGGCCAAAGATTGATTCCCACCCTCCACTCTAAGTGCTGTTCACCCAGTGGGAGGTGTCACCCCAGGGCTGAGTGGGCTGTGCCCAAGCAGGGTCAGTGCTTAGCCTCATTCCAGGCTCCTCCCAGAGTCATTAATCCCTTGGAAAGGGGAGGCTGGGGCTGTTTCTCCTCAGCCCCTGATTCACCTCCTACCTTCCCTCCATTCCAGTGATTTCAGAGAGGCTTATCCAAGAGTCGGTGACCTTTTTAAGCATGGAGACAGCGGCCATGGATTGGCGGACTCGCTGGCCGACCAGGAAGCCAATAGATGGGGCCGGAGTGGCCAAAACCCCAATCGCTACAGACCTCCCGGCCTGCCCGACAAGTACTGAGCTCCTTCTCTCTGCTCTCAGGAGACGGGGCTGTGAGCCCCTAAGGGCACAAACCCCAAGTCATTGAGTTCTACATCACCAGATGCTGACAGAGGGCACATAATGGATGTCTAATAAATGCTTAAGAGATTGAATGTTAAAAACTGTGTGTTGTTATTTCCTATAAGGACTGGTCATTGATACCATGGGGTGATGGATGGACAGCCATGAGAGGATCACGCCTGTGCCTGCATGTTTGGGTGTAGGGGACACAATCTCAAGTCATATAGGGCAGACACCCTGTACCAACTCTCCCCTCTGCTTTGTGCTATTTCAGGCCCTTTCATGTCCAGGCCTCCTAACTCCCTGTCAATTTTGTCCAGTCACTGTCTCTGCCCCCAGGGTGTGAATCTCATTAAAATTAAGTCGCTCAGTGGTCTCTGCCTGGGGGGTGGGAGACACAGCCATGGGAGGATTAGACCACGGGATCCTGTTCTAGCACCTGCCACCTTGATATTCTGTTCATTTCTGAGCAAATCCAATTGTTAATCAATTTCTGTCCTTGCCATCTAAGAAATGCCTCCATAGCAGTTTCCTCCACGGTATTTTTATTGCCTCATTTCAAGCCTAAATGCAGATATAATGCCGCCTCACTTATGAGTATTTCCTTCCAGCTTCTGCATATTAACCAGCTCAAAACCGCGGAATTGGTAGTGAGGAGAAAGCAGGATAGAGAAGACACCTTTTTTCTGTCAGGGTCCAGTGAGGAGACAGAAACCAGGTGGTCATTTGAAGAGGGAAATTTTCATAAGAGGATTATTAACTGATAATAGGATTCAACTGCTAAGGGGTTAAAGCAGTGGTCGGCAAACTGTGGCTCTAGAGCCACATGCGGGTCTTTGGCCCATTGAGTGTGGCTCTTCCTAAGCCTTAGGAGTACCCTAATTAAGTTGATAACAATGTACCTACCTATATAATTTAAGTTTAAAATATTTGGCTCCCAAAAGAAATTTCAATCGTTGTACTGTTGATATTGGGCTCTGTTGACTAATGAGTTTGCCGACCACTGGGTTAAAGAATACACCAGGCTGGAAAGTCTGTAGCCCATTGGAAGGCTGATAATGATTGCTGGGAGTCAGAAGGCACAGCTGGTAAGCAAGAACTCCTCCAATGAAACCTGACAAGAAACTGCCCAGGGTTGCAGTTGAACTCACAGACCACGTGGGGCAGGGGGTAGAGAGCCTCTGAACTCCCTGGAAGCTAGCTGTGAAAGGGCCAGTGCTCTGAATTGAATTATGTCTCTGCCTCCTCCCCCAATCCCCCAGAAAAATGTATATGTTGAAGTCCTAACTTCCCCTGTGGCTGTATTTGGATTAAGGGAGTAATTAAGGTTACATGGGGTCACCAGAGTGGAACTCTTCACTAGTATTTCTCAGGTTTCTTATCCCCCTGGAGTGGAACAGGATAAGTAGAGTGGGCTGGAGTTGGTTATTTCCCTTCCCCAGGTCAGTTAGACACATCACACAGTTTCCCCTGAGGGCAGGCCTGGTTGAGAACGGAGTGCACCCCCTGCTGGAAGACAGAGGGTTCTTTTCTAAGATATTTTTTTTGTGAGAACCTGGTGGAGCTCCTGAAGGTAAATCTCACAATATTGTAGAGAACCCCCGATAACTGAGTCCCCCTAGAGGTTTTAACTCTCAGAGTTACCCCCGCTGAGCCTCCAGCAATTCACCAATTCTAGTTCAGGTTCCCCAGCAGTTTCAGCTCCCACACTCCAGTGAGCCGGGATCCCTGGATCCATCTGTCTCCAATTGCAGGGGCAGTGCCCTGTGTCCTCACCGCTCATATGAATCCAAGAAGATTTGAGTTTTCATTGTATTCAGCTTTTCGCTTGTTGTTAGGATAAGTGGTGACTTCCAAGCTCCTTACATGTGTAACTGAAGCGGATCTTATTAATTTGGCAATTGAATATTTTATCAATTTTCCATTGAAATTTGACAAATTCAATTTTTCTGCACTTTCAACTTCATGTCTTATTGCTCTTTATGATATTCTCTGTGTACTAGTTTCAAAAAAGGGTTGTGGGGCAGTGGCTAAGTATTTCTGCCCACAATGAAGGCTATCTTCTCCTCCCTTGGATCAGTGTAGGTCAGAATATGGTGTATGGCCCACCCACATTTCACTTTGCTGGAAAGTTGTAGAAAGGGTGCATTCCTGACCCTCCTCTCATAGCTACTGAGCCAGGATCCTGGAGGAGGAGTGGAGCTAGGAATCAGCACTCTGAACAAGCCTCAGATTATTTTACCAATGAGAACAGCTGCGTCAGGTTTTGCTACCACCTAGTGAGAGGTACTTGGAGAAAACGCCCCAACTATTAGGGAAACATGGAATGAATGTCAAGCAGCCATCACAGAAAGAACAGTCATTGTGCCCTGACAGAGAGAGACTATTGGATAGAATCACCAAATACCAAGTATATGAAATTATTAGGAAAATCTCCACAGAACAAAGCACATAAAGAAAAATTACGACATTATGATCTTTCTTTTTTCCAAATGAGTTAGTTTAAAGAAATCCTTGACATGTAAGTCCTAGCAGGACTCAGTAAATATTTATTGATTGAGCAACTTAGGCACTGGTAGCTCTTCCTGACTTACATGTGCTTTCAGCATCTATTTTCCCACTAATCTTATCCTCACCCAAGGATATTTTCTGCATTGATTTTTAGACAGAGTAGAAGGGACGGGGAGAGACAAAGAGAGAGAGACATCCGTGTGAGAGAGACACCTCTATCGGCTGCCTCCTGCACCCACCCTGACCAGGGCAGGGGATTGAGCCTGCAACCGAGGTCTGTTCTCTGCACCAGAATTGAACCCAGAACCCTTCAGTCCAAAGGCTGATGCTCCTTCCACTGAGTAAAACTGGGTAGGGCCCACTAATCTCATTTTTAATCTTTTTTTCATTGAAATATAACTTACAGGCTCAGTGAACTTTTATACGTCCAAAAGCCCATGTTCCCACCGTAAGATGAAGATGTATTATATTTCCAGCACACCAGAGGATGCCTCCTGCCCTCTGCAGGTAAGATCCCCCACCAAAAGCAAGACCCATTCTGACCTCCATCACTATAGATTAGTTTTGCCCGCCTTTGATGTTCAAATACAAGAAATTAAAAAAAAAAGAATTCTTTTGTATCTGGCTGTCTTCCACTCAATATTATATCTATTAGATTCATTCATCCATTTTTGCTTATATCAATAGTTTGCTCTTGCTCATTGGTGCATAGTATTCCATTGTATAAGGATACCATGCTTTATTAGCCCACTCCATGTGGTTGGATAGTTAGGCTTTTTAAATTTAGACTGTTATGGGGAAGTCTGCAGTAACGCTGGTGTCCATGTACTTTGGTGGACATAGCACTCAGCAATGTTGGGGGTATGTCATGTACAAGAAAACATTTTTATGTCCTGTAAAGTGAAACCTTAATCTTTAATTCTGTCATTCTGATTGGTAATCTTACTTATTAATGTATTAATAATGTGTTACTTTAATAACACATAATTACTCTTTCTGACTTCTGCAAAGAATAAATTAAGAATTTACTTGGTTAAATCACAAGAACTAAAATTTGTGGTAACATTACTTGTGCCCAGAACAGATCCAAACTCCTTTCAGCATTAATCATTTCATCTTGACCACAACCCTAGGAAGCCGGTAACATTACTTTCCTCATTTTATATTCATGGAACTGCACACCTTTCTTCCTACTGTACCCAGTCTGGGACTTAGTCCTCAGGTGCCATTCTTGGTCATCGTACCTTGTGGGACTTTTCAATTTTTTTCATTTTGTTTTCCTGACACTTAGTAGCCTTGGTGATCTATTCTTTAACTAAAATCAATTGTATCAGGTGAATGGAGGTCTCCTGGGACTCTCAACTGCCTGGTCACACATGATTATTAGAGGAGGGGTACTGTCTAATTCACTATATAAACAAGGTCATTTTTGAGAGTGAAAAAGGGGTGTCACTATTAACAGTTAGGCTGGGACAATAGTCACTGAGACTGTCCCAAGAAGCAGGACTCACTGACTCAGAGTCTCTTGGGACATCCATTTAAGGGCTGGAGATTCAATATCACCATGACAGGATGGCTTTATTTTCCATCAGAAACAAGCTGGCTGCCACTACTGTCTATTGTTCTAAGAGCGGCCCTTCCTAGAAGACAGAATACATAAGTGACAAAGGAAGAGGACTGTGAAAGTCCCTATGAGGAGTTGGTTCCTCTTGGTGTCTACAAATTGTACTTGCTTTCTCTCCAGTGGTTCTATCAAAGAAGGGAATGAGTAGAATACATTTTAAGGGGGGGTGGGTGCATATCTAGCATTGATTGGCCCAAAGGCAGTCAAAGAATTGTAACAGGATGTAATCACTGGCCCACCCTTTCTGTCCTGAGGAAAGTAGGAGAACAAGGCTGTGGACACCACATGCCCTCCTCTAGGAAACAGTCCCCCAAGCACACCCATGACCAATGGCTGTGCAGGGCTGACAACTGCCCCCTTTCTCCATCATGTCTACTCCTAGGACCTAGTGAGCCAAGGCAGCTCAGGCACCTGCACTACCCAGTCCTCAGGAACCTACCTTTCCCAGGAAAGGAAGTTGTGTGGGGAACATCTGAATGTTGCTTAGATTGCTTTTGATAAGGACCAAAGGCACAGGGAAGTCCTCAACAGCTATCTGCCTTATAATTTTCATCTCATTTTACCTATAAGAATTAAAAGATGACCCAGCCCTAGCTGGTTTGGCTCAGTGGCTAGAACGTTGGCCTGTGGACAGAAGGGTCTCAAGTTTGATTCTGGTCAAGGGTACATGCCCAGGTTGTGGGCTCAATCCCCAGGAGGGGACATGCAAGAGGCAGCTGATCCATGATTTTTCTCTCATCATTGATGTTTCTATTTCTTTCCTTCCTCTCTGACATCAATAAAAATATATATTTTTAAAATGACTCAGTCCCAGAAAGAGGCATCTTTTCTAATTTTTGAGGCTCAAATCTAAAACCAAGGATTCCCAAACACTAGTGTAATCTTGGCCTTATGTGTTTCATCCTGGGTCACCACTGCTCTTTCTATCGTCCTACTTATAATCCTTCTAGTCTTGTGGAAAGGTTGGAAGTCCTCCCACCTTCTTCTCGGGTCATTAGTGGAGCACAAGTCCACCCCTTCCTGGCTGTTGTTTAGCATATTCCATACCTCAGTGCTGTACTGTCCATGCCTTCTGTTAGTTAAGTTGTAGAGAAAGTCTTTGCAGTTCTCAGTTGGAGAAACCAAGGTTTAGAGATACCTGCTTAGGCCATACAAGGGGCAGAGTTAGGTTGCAGGCTGGCATGTCTGACTCCAGAACTTGAATGTGCTGTACAAGGCCAAGAGGATGGGCTGTGGAGACTCCCTCCTTCCCGGATCTCCAGCACTCGGTGTAAATGGTCAAGAGAGCACTTACACCGGGAGACGCCTGACTTGGTAAAGGACAGGCAGCACACCTCATTCATCCTTGTGTACACAATGCCAAATGCGGGCACAAAAGAACTGCTTTCTCAAATGACCGCACCGAAAACCCTGACTTTAATCCACATCACTCTTCACGCTTGACATTTTCCTCTTCTTAAGAGTCAAACATCTTGAAAGAGGCGCCTTTTTTGGTTCCTCATTTGTGACTCACGCTTGAACCCACTCCAGCCTGGCCTCTGCCCCCACCACTCCAGCTAAATAATTCATGTCACCATTGACCTCCATGTTGCCAAAAACAATCGACGTATTTCTCTCCTCTCATCAGTAGGCCTCTGACCAACATTCAACAGTTGCCCTCTCCCTCCTTCTTAGGAGGTTCTCTCTCTTGGCTTCATAATATCACACTCTTCTGATGTTTCTTTTTTTCTATTTTTTTGTTGTTGTTTTTTTTGTTAATCTTCACCTGAAGATATATATTTTTTAAAATATGTTTTTATTGATTTCAGAGAGGAAGGGAGAAGGAGAGAGAGATAGAAACATCAATGATGAGAGAGAATCATTAATTGGCTGCCTTCTGCATGCCCCCTACTGGTATCAGGCCCAAAACCCAGGCATATGCCCTGACCTGGAATTGAACCCTGACCTCCTAGTTCATGGGTTGACACTTAACCACTGAGGCACACTGGCCAGACCTGAAGATATTGATTTTTAGAGAGAGTGGAAGAGGGGGGCGTTAAGAGAGATAGAGAGAGAGAGACATCAATGTGAGAGAGACACATCTATTGGTTGCCTCCCGCAGAGAACCTGACTGGGGCCAGGATCAAACCTGCAACCCGGGTACATGCCCTTGACCAGGAATCAAACCTGAGACCCTTAGGTGCCTGGGCTGAATCTAATCACTGAGAAACACAGGCCAGGGCTACTTTCCTTCTCATCTCCTTAGCTGGGACTACCTCATCTCCTCCAAACTCTAAGTGTCCTAAGACTTTGTTCTGGGCTCTCACTTTTTATTTCTCTATACACGCAAACAAATGTAAATAGTATCTATATATGCTGGTGGCTCTTCAATTATATCTCCACCTCAGAACCTCCTTTCTGAGCTCCATGCTTGTATATCCAATGGTCCTCTTGACATGTCTGGTTCGACAGCTTCCAGAGATCTCAAACTTAACATGTCCCAAAGTGAACTCTCATTTCAGTCCAGAGCTTTCACCTAATAGGCTTCTCCACTTCAGTAAATGACAGGACCATTCTCCCTGTTGCTCACTCCAGAAATTAGGGAATGTGCTTGATGCATCCCTTTTCTTCAGCCTCATATCCAATCCACTGGCAAGTCCTGCTTCTACTTCCAAAATACATCTCTAATCATCGGCACTATCCCATGTACATCCATGCTACTGGCCACATCATTTCTCACTGGGCTTAATGCAGTAGCCGTCTAACTAGTCATATAATTTATCATCCAAACCAATTCCTTTTCCAGAATGAAAAGGGGGCATTATTAATAATTAATCCATTCTAGATTAAGCCCACAATGTCCTAGTGAAACAAAACATGTACTTAACCTACCTCTCAGTCTAGCATACGGTAATAATCAGATCACTTCTCTTAAAATTCTTGCTTAAAATCTCTCAGTGGATTCCAATTTCCCTTACAATAAAATCAAAGTCCTTACCTTGGCCTACACAGCACAGTGTTATCTGTTCTTGAAACCTTTCAGCATCACCTGATGGCACACCCACTCATGCTTATAATTCTCAAATCCCACCAGCAAACCAAGCTCTTATTTGCCACAGAGCCTTGCACATGGCATTTCCTCTATCCAGGACACCCTTCTGCTTGCTCTTGACACGGCTGGACTTCTCTCGTCTTGTGGGTCTTTCCTAAGTCACTCTTTCTTAAGAGATACCTTCCCTGATCACCCTGGCAGGCTTATCCTGTGTAGTCTTTCCTTCTTAACAATTTCTGTAAGTGGGATTATTTTATTAATTTTTTGGTTATTCTTCTGATTTTTGTTTAGATTACCTTCTGGTACACCTTCTCCCTGGAGTATAAAATCAATGAGAGAAGTGACCATTTCTGTCTTGTTCACCCATAAATATCCAGTACCGTGCCAGTGCCTGGCATATAATAGATCTCAACAAATGCTTATTGAGTGAATGAATGATTGGATTACTTTGTTAGTTACTAATAAAATGGTTTTTTTCCTAATAGGTCAATCAACACTAATAAAAGAGAAAAATGGTAATTGGCGTACGACAATACCCTTTTCATTGGCTAATCAGGGCTATATGCAAATTAACTGCCAACAAGATGGCGGTTAATTTGCATATGTAGGCACAATGCAGGGAGGCGAAAGGGAAAGCAGGAAGAAGCCCCCTGCCACTGACAGTGATCGGAAACCCAGGGGGGAGCTAAGAGCTGGGGGGCCTTTGCCCTGCCCCCCAGCCATGATCGGAGAATCAGGTGCCTTTTCCGCCCTGGCCAGTGATAGCAGAAAGTAAGGGTGGAGCCAGCGATGGGAGCTGAGCAAGGTCGAAGCTGGCAGTCCCGGGAGCTAGGGGTCCCTTGCCTGGGCCTAAAGCGAAGCCCGCGATCGTGGGGCCGCTGCAGCTGTGGGTCCTCGCTGCCTGGGCCAGACGCCACAGCCAGAGGCGTCCTGCAGGGGCAGGGGTGGAGCCCGCGTGATCGCGGCACCCCCCGCTGCCACTGCAGGTCCCCACTGCCCGGGCTGGACGCCTAGGCCAGAGGCGTCCGGCCTGGGCAAGGGGCCGATCCTGCGATTGGAGGGTGATGGGGGTCAACGCCTGAGGGCTCCCAGTATGTGAGAGGGGGCAGGCTGGGCTGAGGGACACTCCCCCCCACACACACCCAGTGCACGAATTTCGTGCACCGGGCCCCTAGTATAGTTATAAGGAGCTAATAAAGATAGAGAAGGGGGAATAACACCAGATTCAAGGGGACCCAAGAGTCAGTAGGTTTAAGCCCACAGGGGATGGTTAACCCCAAAGCAAGCAGGAACGTCTCTTGCTCTGAGAAAGGGAAAAGGATATTGAGAGTGAGGTCAGGGGATGAGACCATTTGAGAGGGAGGACAGGAGACCTGTGGGAGTCCAGCTGTGCTTGCTCTTGCTGTACTTGATGTCCCTGAACTCGTCACACTCCACTGCGTTGGCCCAATTGCTTGTCTGACTTTAGGGCACGTAGGCAGGAAACCCGAGATAAAAGGAACGTCTGTCTTTTTGTATGTCATCCCTGTATCCACAGTACCTGTCACAGCACCTCGCCTGTTGTATATGCACTTACTAAATACTTGTTGAGATGAATAAAGCAAGAGAAGTATAGCTCAGAAGTTGACAGATCAGGTTGGACGATTTGGGAGTTGGAGAAAGCATGCATGATTGATACAATTTTTGATTTGCAGGACATGGTAATGAGTCACTTTACAGTAGTGATGTAAATCCATATCAAAATATCTACTACCATACAAACCAAAATAACATAATTTTATTTTATCATATAAATTTATTTTCTCTTGAAATGCTATACATGTTCTCTCATAGAAAAAAATTAGGACCCTAAATTGTAAAAACACTGGGAAACTAGTGGAGGGAGAACAAGGACAGACACACTGAATTTCTCTAAGACAGCAGGACTAAAAAACGCATCATTATTTACATACCGCCAAGGAAAAAATTGCTGTTAATTCAATTAAGACATAATGGTTTCTTATTACTCAGACTTTTCATTCCACATTTATTGAGAAAATTCTCTTGGACCCACTTAGACATAGATTTTTATCTTACATCACTCTTGTGTATATAAACAAAAAGGAAAACCTACATAAATTTATAGGTTTTCCTAAAGCAAATGACAACTTTTTCATTAGTATAGCCTGGTCATTAGTGAATGTAAGACACGTCCTAATTTCCGAAATTTATAATCAAAGCATGTGTGTTTTAGAATTGCTGAAACGTAATATTTAAATTTAAACTACACAGAGTCTCTCATTATCCTTATTGAAAGAAATTAATCAGTTTTGAGCCATTATTGACCACAAAGGGTGATGATGGTACTCCTGCGGTCAAGTTCAGCTTCACACAGGCCGCTCAGACATGGGGAACCTCCACTGAGCCAAACCAGCTGGGGCTGGGTAGTAATTTAGTAAAGAAGTAGCAGGGTTTGTATGTACAGGCTTTCTTGAACTCTGGCGTTAAGGGTGTCTCTCTCAGCCCCCTGGAGCAGGGAGGGTACCTTGCACAGGGGAGATTTATTTTTGCATCCAGGGAGGTAAGGCAGGGTTGGCGTCCCTTTCTGCATTGGCTGCTTGTCAAGTGACTTTAATTCAAAGGAATCAATACACCATTGTGGGATATTTTGGAGCAGCCTGCCCCAGGCCCTGATAGTTCCTGGCATCTAAACGCTTCCTCTCCCATTATGAGGAGGGGTGAGCAGAAGCAAAGGTCCCACCACTTGATTGCCCACAACCAGGAAGCCAGATTATTTTTATTTATTAATGAAAGATTTTTAAAATTAAAGTGTAGTTGGCATATAATATTATATTAGTTTGAGGTGTAGAGTATAGTGATTAGACATTTAGATTCCTTATAATGTGGTCACCATGCTAAGTCTAGTAACCACATGTCACTGTGCAGAGTTCCTGGAATAACATAAGGGAGCCCGCTCAGATAATACACTTCCTTGTGGCTGAGCCAGCTGAGCAGGCCTTTTTGTGGTGGAAGCACCTTCCAGGGCACCTGGGAGATTTGGTGAGCTAGTCTGTCAGTTTTGAAGCTCAGGGCTTTAGATATGAATTAAAAAGGGATTTCATTTCTGACACATCTACTATCTGACCATGCAGAGACCATCCTGAGGGAATGACCACTAAAGCAAGGTCCTGGCTGGAGGAGATGGCCCCTCACTGCACACCTTCCTACAGCCTGGGTGCCCCATGCTGGAGGCCCTCACCTTTCCTCTCCGCATTCAGGTGGCCCTGCCTTGGCCCCTTCAACTCTGACAGCAGAGGCACCACTGACCCGTGGCTTCAGGGCAGAGCGAGTCTACTGTGTTTCTTGAGGGTTACACAATGAGGAAATGACCTTTGCATGAAGACAACCACTGCTGTCCAGTAAGTGTCATTTGTACCTTTTTAAGAGAAATGATCCAGAGGGCATTTCCCCAGGTGCCAAATCTGGCTTCTCTTCCCGCCCACCGCCTCCCCCATGATCCAGCAGGGAGGGTTCAGCATCAATAAATAGCAGCCAGCGGTCCCCAGCAGGCAGGGACCAGCAGCTCGGCTCCACCAGAGACCAGGTGAGGGGCCACTCCCAGGAGGCCTTGCTCTACAAACCTTACTCTGTTCTCTCTTTCCAACAAGACTGTACATTCAGTTTAAATAATTACTCTCTTCTGCATTTGTGCTGTATGGGGTCTGTGCTAGCCGAGTGGCACAGGGTAATGCTTTTGGATTCATTACAGGCTGCTCAGGGGGTTTGGTCCTAACTGCTCTGTTGCTCCCTCAGTGCCACCTTGGTGACCTCAGTCTTGGGTTCAGGGTTGATGGGTTCAGAATTGAGGACTGTGGCTCTGAGTGAGGTCCTACTGCAATGTTTCCTAGATGGGCAGCCAGCGTCTCAAGAGAACAAATGGAAATGCACAGCCAGGCTGCCTTTGACATACAAATCCCAAAAGGAAGTGTGCCAATCTTGCCTACTTCTCTCTGACCCTCCCCTTTCATTTCAGCACCATGAAGCTTTTCACCGGCCTTGTGTTCTGTTCCTTGGCCTTGGGAGTCAGCAGCCAGGGCTGGTTTGACTTCATTGGCCAGGCTTATGACGGTAAAGTCCCTTGGGGGGTGTGGAGGATGGAACCCAAGGCCACTAGGATTTCACCTGAGAGCCCTTCAGGGTTGGGGCTACTGTGTTAGTTTGTGTTGCCCCATGTGGTAGAATGTGCTGGGTGTTTTGGGAGCTTTTCATCAAACACATGAAAAAACCGCAGGACTTATTTCAATCAGTTACTAGAGAAAGAATAATCATCATTCCCAGGTGAAAGGTAAGTTTGATAGAAGACACAATAGGTATTGAAATGGTATACATTTTCCCTCAGAGCAACTGCACAAAGTATGATTAAAGTTATCCATCTTTTCTTCCCCTCCCCATCTTTTCTTCCCCTCCTCCCCTTGCCCTCTCTCTTGCTTCTCCCTCCCTTCCATTTCCTAACTGGGTAGTTTAGTGAGACCTGCAGCTTAGCTCTTGCTGGGGCTTCCTATAGTCAGGTACACTGTCCCTGCTTTAGTCTGTTTCCTACCCTTTTCCAACCTTTTAAAAAAATATTTTATATTTTCATTGATTTCAGAGAGAAAGGGAGAAAGAGAGAGATAGAAACATCAGTGATGAGAATCATTGATCAGCTGCCTCCTGCATCCCCCTATTGGTGATTGAGCCTGCAACCAGGCATGTGCCCTTGGTCAGAATTGAACTTGGGGCCGTTCAGTCCCCAGATTGACATTCTATCCACTGAGCCAAACTGGCTAGGTCCTCTTCCAGCCTTTTAACTGACCAAAAGGCAACTAGTAACATCCATTGAGCCCCCTCTAGGAAGTCAGCACATCCATGCAATTTAGGGCGACCAACTCTCCTGGTGTGCCTGGCTCTGGGGCTTTTTCCATGATAATTTCAGTGCTAACTGGGACAGTTCTAGGCAAACAGGGACAGTTCTGGTCAACCTGGGACACTTGGTCACCAGTCTAAGTGGAGAATAACTTGGTGGGCAGGCATCTTCCCCTACTTTGAAGCTGAGAGCAGCTGACTCAGGGGACCAGGGACTACCTGCCAGTCAGCAGGTGGCAGGGCAGAGTGTGAACCCAGCTGTGCAGGAGGCCACAGCTCTTGCCAGGCAGATGTGTCTGAGCACCGCTTCCTAAAGCTCAGGGGTCACCAATCCCAGCTACCTGCTGGAATCACCTGGACACATTAAAAACGACAGAGGCCTGAGACCCACCCCCACAGAGTCTGAGGTGATGGGCCTGAGATGTGGCATCGGCCTCCCACAGTCTCCCCAGGCGATGAGAAGGTGCAGCCAAGGCTGAGATACAGGCCTCTGCTCTGGCACTTGCCTGCTCACAGCCTCAGTCCAGTCTATGTGGGCAGTTTCCAGGATGCCACGTATGCCTCTCACACTCAGAGGGACTCACTTCAGGATTCCCTGATTCTGTCTGCAACACTCCGATTCTTAGGCATCAGGCAGAAGTGCTGTCCGCTTTTGCCTTTCTCACAATCTGCTTCCCATGTCACCACCAGGCTCACAGAGTCCCCTGAACACTAGCTTATGTAGCTTCGCTCCACATACCAGAGGTTCTTGATCCTGAGCCCCTTGGAGCCCCGGGGACATGTGGCCATGTGGGAAACACTGCTGGTTGTCACACGGGGGTAGGCTGCTGCACCTACTGGGCAGAGATGTGGGGATGCGGGGAGCCTCCCACCTCACTCAGGAAGGCCCTGAACACAAAGAATTCTCTGGCCCCAAATTTCAGCAGCGCTGACATTGAAATCCTGTTCTGTAATGTGTCCTCCCTGTCTCCTTTAAACATCTGCCCCAGAGGCCTCAGTGAGCTGGAGGCCACAGACAGCATGACAGGCATCAGGCCACCAGGTACAGCCCAGCTGTGCCCCCACCGAAATGTCTCTCCTTAGAGTCACCTGGGGAAGCCAACTGGGCCTGGAGAGTGTTCTTCTCAACCTGTGGTCCCCAGGGTGCCGAGACCACAGGGTGAAACTGAGTCAGTGGTCGATTTTCTCCCTTGATTCTTCTCTAAAGGGTGTCACGGTTCTCGGATATTTCACCTGATGTCTCTGTGCCATGTCCTTTCCTTTCCAGGAGCCAAAGACATGGGGAGAGCCTACTCTGATATGAGAGACGCCAATTACAAAAACTCAGACAAGTACTTCCACGCCCGGGGGAACTATGATGCTGCCCAAAGGGGACCTGGCGGTGCCTGGGCTGCTGAAAAGATCAGGTAACCTGGCTCCTGGGGATGCTGGATGGGTGAGCAGAGCTTGGCCGACTTTGGGGATGTGCAGGATTGTAGGCCCTAGAGAAGGACCCTGTTGGGTCGGTCTGTGGGCTCCTCCTCATGTTCTTCCTTCCACCTTCTCCATCCCTGCCCAGCACAGGGCCTGGGCTGCCAGCAGAGCCAGAGAATGGCTTGTGGGCCTGTCCCCCAAAATGAGAAACTAGGGCCAAAGATTGATTCCTACTCTCCCCTATGGGTGCTGTTCACCCAGTGGGAGGGGTCACCACTGGGTGCTGTTCACCCAGTGGGAGGGGTCATCAGGGCTGAGTGGGCTGTGCCCAGGCAGGGTCAGTGCTTAGCCTCATTCCAGACTCCTCCCAGAGTCATTAATCCCTTGGAAAGGGGAGGCTGGGGCTGTTTCTCCTCAGCCCCTGATTCACCTCCTACCTGCCCTCCTCCATTCCAGTGATTTCAGAGAGGCCTATCCGAGAGTCGGTGACCTTATTAAGCATGGAGACAGTGGCCATGGATTGGAGGACTCACTGGCCGACCAGGAAGCCAACAAATGGGGCCGGAGTGGCCAAGACCCCAATCGCTACAGACCTCCCGGCCTGCCCGACAAGTACTGAGCTCCTTCTCTCTGCTCTCAGGAGTCGGGGCTGTGAGCCCCCTAAGGGCAGGGACTCTGAGTCATTGAAATCTACATCCCCAGCTGCTGACAGAGGGCACATGATATCTGTCTAATAAATGCTCAAGAGTTTGAATGTTGAAAACTTTGTGTAATATTTTGGTATAAGATCTACTTGTTTGGTGTTGAGGGTGATGGATGGACACCCATGGGAAGATCAAGCCTGTGCCTGTGTGTTTGGGTGTAGGGGACAATCTCAGCATTGTACAGTGCATACACCCTACTAGACACCTTTCCCTGCGTCAGACCTGCTCCTCTCTCCTGGTTCCTTGGTTACCTTTTTGCTTCTACTCACTCCCTGTCAATGGTGTCTATCACCAGCTCAGTCCCCAGGGCCTTGTTTTATTCCCCTGACTTTTATCCCTCAGTGGTCTCTGTCTTTTTTTTTTTTTTTTAAATATGCTTTATGGATTTTTCACAGAGAGGAAGGGAAAGGGATAGAGAGTTAGAAACATCGATGAGAAAGAAACATTGATCAGCTGCCTCCTGCATACCCCCTACTGGGGATGTGCCTGCAGCCAAGGTACATGCCCTTGACCAGAATCGAACCTGGGACCCTTCAGTCCTCAGGCCAACGCTCCATCCACTGAGCCAAACCAGTTAGGGCAGTGGTCTCTGTCTGAGGGTAGAGGACACAGTGTTGGGAGGACTGGGCCATGGGATCCTGCTCCAGCATCTACCAACTTTTCTCAGCACATCCGCAAATCAATTGTTAACTAATTTCTGCCTGTGCCACCTAAGACATGTCTCAAAGGGGTTCCCTCCACTCTGTTTTTATTTGCCTTATTTCGAGCCTAAATGCAGATGCAATGCCCTCTTATGTGTGAATATTTCCTCACAGCTTCTTCACCTTAACAACCTCACAGTGTGGAACTGATAGTGAAGAGAAATTTTGATGCAGGACCATTAATTACTAATAGTATTAACTACGAAGGAGCAGATAATACAAGAAGGAATACATTTGAGAAAGGGTGCTCCACAGGGTTGAGATGTAGATCTCATTGGAAAGTCTAGCCCATCGGATGGCTGATAAAGATTGCCAGGTGTCAGAAGCCAGAGCTGACAAACAAGAACTTCCCAATGAGGTGCCCATGAAACTTGGCAGAAACTACCCAGGATGTAGTTGAACTCCCTGGGAATGCAGCTGGGTTCCTGCCAATGCACTTGGATGCAGTGCAGGTGGGGGCAGGAGGAAGAAAGCTGCTGAACTTCCTGGAACCCGGCTGTGGAAGGGGCAGTGCTAATGACTGAATTATGTCCTCCACCCTCAATTTATGTTGATGTCCTAATTTCTAGGAGGCTGTATTGGGATTAAGGAAGTAATTAAAATTAAATGAAGTTGTAAGAGTGGAGCCCTAGTCTGTTAGGATTAGTGTCCTTATAATAGGAGATGAACAGATTGCCAGAGCACAACTGAGGTTCCTGCCAGCCAACCCACAGCCAATATGAGGGTCAGCAAGTTCAGGGTTACAGTCTACATGTCTCAAATTCAAGGAAAAGCTCAGTCACTTCCATTCATTGGCGTATGTTCAGTCCCCCAGGCTGCGACAGTCTTATCTGTGCTCAGAGACTGTCCACTGGTGCCCCTAGAAAGGTAAACAAGACGAGCACCTGCTGTATGGTCAATGATCCTCGACTACCCCACTACCTGGGAATTACCGTCCCTTTTCAGAAGAGGGAAATGGAGGCCCGCAGAAATTAATATATGGAGGCCACACAGCCTTGGCGTTCTGGAAGCTGGGTTTAAACCCAGTTCTCTCTGACTCTAGAATTGGGGCTCTCTCTACTGTAACACGGACCCTCTACTAACGCGGGAATGTCCTATAGTCACCATGCCCCCGCCCCTCCATTGAAATGTAGAATGATTATGAGGTTCTTGTTTGATTTTGTGTCATGTATCACTATTTAAGGAATATATAATTTTATTTTAGTATTGCTTTATAAAAATATATATTTTTATTGATTTCAGAGAGGAAAGGAGAGGGAGAGACAGAAACATCAATGATGAGAGAGAACCACCAATTGGCTGCCTCCTGCACACATCCCCGCCCCCCCCCCCCCCCCCACACACACACACTGGGGATCGAACCTGCAACCTGGGCATGTGCCCTTGACTGGAATCAAACCTGGGACCCCTCAGTCTGCAGGCCAACACTCTATCCACTGAGCCAAACCCGCCAGGGCAGTATTGCATGTGGTATCTACCTTTTTAAAAGCCATAATCTACCTTTTTATTGAATTTATTGGGGTTACATTGGTTAATTAAATCAGTTTCAAGTGTAAAATTCTATAATACACTAGAGGCCCGGTGCACAAAATTCGTGCAGGGGGGGGGGTGGTGCAGGAGGGATCAGGCCTAAACCGGCAGTTGGACATTCCTCTCACAATCCGGGACCTCTGGCTCCTAACTGTTCTCCTGCCTGCCTGCCTGCCTGATTGCCCCTAACCACTCTGCCTGCTTCATTGCCCCTAACCACTCACCTGCCTGCCTGATTGCCCCAACCACTCTGCCTGCCTGCCTGATCACCCCTAACTGCTCACCTGTCTGCTGATCACCCCTAACCACTCTGCATGCCTGCCTGATCACCCCTAACCACCTCTGCCTCGCCTCCTGCCACTACAGCTTCTTCCAGAAGGATGTCCAGAATGACATCCAGAAGGTCGGTCAGCTGTCCAGTCTAATTAGCATATTATGCTAATTATTATTATAGATTATCTGTATATTATATTGTGTGTCAACCACCCCTAGTCTAGTCTCCATTACCATTTATTTCCCCTTTACCCTCTTCTACCTGCCCCCACCTTCCTTCCCTCTGGTAATAACCATACTGCACTGTTTTCTGACTATCAGGGCTTTTTTTTTCTTGATCCTTTCATCTTTGTTACCCAGTCCCCAATCCTCTCCTTTTAGACAGCTGTCAGTCTGTTCTCTGTATCTATGAGTCTGTTTCTATTTTGTTTGTTAGTTTATTTGTACATTAGCTCCCACGTATAAATGAAACCATATGGTATTTGTCTTTCTTTGACTGGCTTACTTCACTTAGCATAATACACTTACATTTATGGTCTTAAGGAAGCTCAAAATGGGAGGTAGTGTCAGTTGCTGGACCCTCTGTGGGCATCAGGTTGCCTGGGCCACAAGGTGGGCTATCCCCTTGATATTCCAGGCCCTTGGGCCTCTCACTATTGAGTAGGTGGGGACATGCCGTCCTCCCCTGTACCCGAGTCGAGTTGGAGGGTTGCCTAGAAATTAGAGATGGAAGATCCTTCAGTATTTTCTTCAACAAGTCATGAGCTGGGTTCATCTGCAAGCAGGAAGGTCAAGGGGTTCAGCAGAGGGGATCTGCGGATACCAGAGTGGGGGAGGGTAAGGAAGCCTTTGTGTTTGGGGAGAGACAACACAGCCTTAATCTTGGATAACAGATTAAGTCCAGGTAATAAAGCCTCAACAAACAAACAAACAAACAAAAAAACCCTCTCCCATCACCACCTAATGCCGCTGTTCTCAACCTGTGGGCCGCGACCTCTTTGGGGGTCGAACAACCATTTCACAGGGGTCGCCTAAGACCATCCTGCATATCAGATATTTACATTATGATTCATAACAGTAGCAACATTACAGTTATGAAGTAGCAACGAAAATAATTTTATGGTTGGGGGACACAACATGAGGAACTGTATTTAAAGGGCCAGAAGGTTGAGAACCACTGACCTAACAGTTCTTAGCCCAGGTTCCCAGCTATTTTATTTGGAAACCATTCCAGGGAGCAGGAGTGACAGACTGGGGAGTAACACAAGGCCAGAGCAAGGCCAACATGAGGACGTATTATAGAGTCAGACCAAGTAAAGCTTCAGAGCTGGAGCTCATCCCACCGGGACCTTCCGCGGGACAGAGTAGAAAGTGACCCAGCACGATCCCCGGGAGTGAAATACAAGCACCTATCAACCAGCTTCCATCACCATTGTCAGAGGCGGGCCCTCAAATGTTCACTTGCTTACATTTCATTGCTGTGCACGTCTGAGTGCCCAGTGAGTATGCCTGGGGCGTGATGTACAAAGTCATGGAGCAGCCTCAAAGCCAGGTGCTGCCAGGCTGCACCTGCATGAGAATGATCAAAGCCGCGTGGAACTCCCTGCTGTAGCAGTGGCTGGAAACGCCCAGGGGCCAGAGCGTCTGAAGGGGTGCATAGCCTTGTCTGATACACATACCCTGTGCCTTTCTAAAGCCTGTGGAATAATAGCACATGCCTCCCCAAGGTGTGGACACAGTACATCCTCTCAGGAATGAAGGGACTGATGGAATCTCAGGCTGAGAATAAAAGAAAGAAGAGGAAATTGCACTGGTCAGCCAAGAGGGGAGAGAGGCAGGCGCCTCTGGGAAGGACAGAGAAATGTAAATACCACGGGCTTGTGAAATGAACCAGCCATGAACCCTGTGACCCCACACAGACAGAGCCACCTCAGAGGACCCTGACCTGGAGCCCAGTGCCAGGTGAGGCAAAGGAAATGCTATGGGGCTATGGCAGGGTTAGGGACATGGTGGCATTCCTGGCAGCAAGGTTACACCTGCTACACACCACATAATATTTTGCTTAAAATAACATGTTTTTGTTATCTTATCAAAAAAAGTAATTTCCCTGCACAGCAGGCAGTTAAACGCTCCATAACTTCTAAGACCACTTTTCATTTCGCTACACCATGTAGCATTCCTGCCACTGCTGTGAAAGCTAGCGCCTGATGAGCTGGTCCCCAGTAGGTCTGCCCACAGAGTGGTTCCCAGAAATGAGTGCTTTGATAATGAGACGGTTCAGCTTGACAGGAGATGTGGACAGAGATACATACTACAGAGTGATGGTGTGCAGCAAACAAGCCATCTCACTCAGCTGCACTGCCATGAAGCAGTAAGAGAGATCAGGAAACTTTGACCAGCCCCAGAGAGAGACGCCCTCATGCAACTCTCAGAAACTGGACTCACAAGAAATAAAAAGCAAGTCTTCGTGTTATTTCTGGCAGCAATTTTACCACACTGTGCCTAAAGAATTTTGTGGAACATACTTTGCTTCATGTGCAGATAACCAAAAATCATTTTAAAAAGTCATTTCAACTTTAAAAAAAAAGTAGTTTCTTAGAAACTGGGGTAAAATGATGGCCATTATGGTGAGAGGATCCAAGGACAATATGAGCCACAAGGTCACCAATGGAGATAAGTTCTGATAATAATGACCAGCAACTTTTTAAAAATCCTCACCCAAGAATATGTTTTTACCAGTTTTAGAGAGAGGGGAAGGGAGAAACATCAGTCGAACCTGCTGGGAATTGAACCTGCAACGTTTTTGTTTACTGGATGGCGCTCCAACCAACCCAGCCACTAGGCCGTGGCAATCAGCAAGGTTTTGTTAGCTAGGGGTTGCCCCAAACTTCAAAGCTGAACTGTGTGTGTAGGCCGGGCTGCACTGCCTGGTCTGGGCTGAAAGTCTGAGTGTCGTCTCCTCCTCTAATCCCAAACTCCATCTCCAATCTCCTGAGCGTGAAGGCCATGCCAATCAGCACCCATGAGCCTGGGAGGAGGGAACCAGAGAACCGGAGCTGGTGTCTGACCCAGTGGAGCCCAGTTCCCAGGT
Organism: Myotis daubentonii; assembly: GCF_963259705.1. Taxonomy (NCBI): domain Eukaryota; kingdom Metazoa; phylum Chordata; class Mammalia; order Chiroptera; family Vespertilionidae; genus Myotis; species Myotis daubentonii. The sequence continues at coordinate 56,037,042 of NC_081848.1, read as the reverse complement.
ACACCTCACAGAAAGCCATTTCTCCAAAATTATTCAAGTCTAAATAACAGAGAACAGAACAAGCTGTGTAACTGCTCTATGTCACTGCCTTTAGTTAATTAAGGCTAAGTTGCTGGGAAAAATACAGAAGCTTAAGAAATACAGAAATTTATGTTTCATGCAAGTTTGTTGTGAGTGATCCCCCTGCCAGGGGCCTGTGCTCTGCACTGTCTCTGATTCCTGCCAGGTTCCTGCTCTACCAGACTTCAGACTGAACCCTGCTGCTCAGAGGGGGTCAGGGACCAGAAGCTTCAGCACCACCCGGGTCCCATCAGAAATGCAACGTCTCAGGCTCCACCTCCCTCAAGTCCCCTGTGGCAGCCAGGACCACTTGCAGAGCATGTGGGCAACCGTGCAAAGCAAAAACGTGGGACCTTTGTTCACAAATCCTTAAAAATTCCAAAATGGTGAAAGCAGGGCATTGAGCCAAGCTCAGGGCTCCGCTAAGCTGGGGCTCTGCATGCCGCACAGGCCTCAGGCCGTGACACAGGCAGTTCACTGGGAAAAGCTCCACAGCCAGGGGCTGAGAGCACTGAGACTGTGTCACCAGAGCCAGGCTTTGCCTCCAAACATCAGGTGTAAATATGCCTCGATCACCAGGGGAATACAGTAACTGAACTCAGATTGAGTCAGAATCATCCATCTGGAATGAACAAGATGGGAGCCACAATCTGGGAAAACCTCCGTATTGAGGACAGAGCTGTGCCTGTTAGTATTTGTCTTAGCCTCTGGAAGAACCACCAAGTGGGGATTTTCCCAGCCTCCCTTGTGTTCTGTATTTGATCCACAGACCAGAGTTGTCCGGAAACCACAGGCTCCTCATCTCAGCACAGCAAGTCTGTGTTGTAAGTCTGTGTTGTTATCCAGGAAGTTCCTGAATCCAGATTTCTTCTACATGAAAGGGTGGGGAAAGCTGGTTGTGGCTCTGACCTCACTCTGAAGTTACCATTTCTGATAGGAGCAAAGATTTCAGCCCTTTGTTTTGCCACAAAATGGTTAAGATGGTACATTTTATGTTATCAGTATTTTACAGTAAAAAAGACCCAACAACACAAAAAGATTTGCAGAACTTAGCGGGACAGATCCTGGTGGAATTTCCGCAGGTGGGTGCAGGAGGCCGCCCATTGTCTTCACTAGCAGAGAGGTGCAAACAAGGACCCCGGAAGGCTGGTGATCCTTGAACCCACGGCAGGGCCTGAGTTATGCACCGATTGTCTAGTCCTGACAATGGGGGCTCAAGCTATTTCCTGACCAAATAGTCTGAGAGTAAATCCTTCTAATATTTACTGACCTTTATGATAGCCTGTCTATTACTGCAATTACCTGCCTAAGGGTTTTATGTTTAACCCAAGTTGAATAAAAGGTTGGCGAGGCCTGGGCCCCGGCGGAGGTCCTTCCTCTTGAGTTGGACTTGCCTGCCTGGCCCCCCAGTATTTCCAAATTATCTCTTGTCTCTTCTCTTTCATTTGTGTGCGGCTCCTCTACCAGATCCTGAACCCTAAACCACGCGGGATGTGGGGGTACAAAGATACAACAGGTGGGCACTGGGGCAAAGGGCATCTCAGGGTTGAGCAGAGGGGCACCACCAGAGGGCCACGTCACAGTGGGTCCAAAAGACAGAAAACCCAGGATGAGAGGCAAACTTAGGCTCTGAAACTGAGACGCTGAAAGCAGGTCATGGAGGGCCTTACATGCCAAGCTCAAGGATTTGGACTTTATTTTGAAAGCAGAGGGGAGCCACCTGAAGGGCCTGATTGGGAAGAAGCATGATCAAGGCTGTGCCTCAAGAGAATGAGGATTCGGACAGTGGATCTCCAGTTCACTTCCTGACACCAAGACAAGCACTCTTTCTCGGGGGCCTTGTTTTATCTATCAGTGAGGACAACTCTACATCTAAATCCTGGAGCAATGTGGGGTGGGGGGCACATAGCCGCCACACACTGGTGACCAAAATCCTTAGGTTTTCCACAATTCCCAAAATTCTAAGAAGCTTTGTGAAGCCTCCTTTCTTGGACAATCTCCTCACTAATCTGGTTACAGCATATCAATAATGTGGGAGTATAAAGATTAACAAATAGAAACCCCTTTTAAATTGCAGTTGGGAGGTCTTCTAGGGAGAGGGCTTATGCTCATTGTGGTATTTCTCCAAATACAATACTCAAATGGCAATAAGAATATGAAAAGATGCTCAACATCACTAATCATTAGGAAAATGCCCATAAGAGCCATAATGAAATATTACGTAATGAACACTAGGATGGCTACTATAAAAGCAAACAAACAGCCCTACCCGGTTTGGCTCAGTGGATAGAGCATCAGCCTGTGGACCAAAGGGTCCCAGGTTCCATTCTGGTCAAGGGCACGTACCTTGGTTCAATCCCAGGCCACAGGTCGGGGTGCGTGCAGGAGGCAACCAATGGATGTGTCTCTCTCTCACATTGATGTTTCTCTCTCTTTCTGTCTCCTTCCCTTCCTTCCACTCTCTTAAAAAAAATAAAATAACTAATGTTGATGGGAATATAACATGGCAATAGACTCTATGGAAAACAGTATGGCAGTTACTAAAAAATTAAAAATAGAATATTGCCCAGCTGGTGTGGCTTAGTGGTTGAGCATTAGCTCATGAATCAGGAGGTCATTGATTCGATTCCCAGTCAGGGCACATGTTTCAGGCTCAATTCCCAGAAGGGGGCCTGTAGAAAGCAGTCAATCAATGATTCTCTTTCAGCATTGATGTTTCTATCTCTTCCTTCTCTCTCTGAAATAAAAAAATAAATAACGTTTAAAAAATAAATTTAAAAAGCTTTAAAAATAGAATTATCATATGATCTAGAAACTTTACTTCTGGGCATATACCCCAAAGAATTGAAAGCAGGGTCTCAAAGAGATATTTGTACAACCACGTTCATGGCACTAGTAATCACAACAGACAAGAGATGGAAGCAACTCAAGTATCCATTGATAAATGAATGGATAAGCAAAATGTGGCATACACATTTCATAGAATATTCTTCAGTTTTAAAAAAGGAAGGAAATTCTGACGCATGCTACAACATGGATGAACCTTGAGACATTAAGCTAAGTGAAATAAGCCAGTCACAAAACAGACAAATACCGTATGATTCCATGTATATGAGATACTTAGAGTAGTAATGAAATATAGAGACAGAAAGCAGAATGGTGGTTCCAGGGGCTGGGTGGAGGCGGAGATGAGGAGCTCTTTAATGGGTAGAAAGTTTCAGCTTTGCAATAAAAGCTCTGGAAATTGGCTGCACACTACTGCCCACACTCCTATTCTCTCAGCAAGCACGCCAGGCAAATTCTGACTTAGCGCCCCCTGGGCTGATTCTGACTCCCCTACTGCTGTCCCCTGGCTCTAGTCAGGGCCTACTCTAGCTCAGTGTAGGACGGTCCAGAGCTCTCCACTCTCATCTCTACCCCGTTGCACGGCCATCAGCCTTTCTTCTCTAGGGAAATTCAAAGGCCTTTAAAATGTCCCCTTTGGATGAAGGTGTAGGGATGGGGCAGGTGAGTGGACTATGGACTCCATCTCAAGGTTAGCAACTGCATGAAATTTCTTCCCAAGATTATTTCACTAAACTCCCATAGTAAACCCTGTCTGGCTTTTCTGGTTGAAACTGCCATTCTCTAACGTTGCACCCTCCCAGCATTCTTATGCTGCACCCCAGCTTTCTCTTCAACCTTGCTGATTCTTCTATTCTGACAACTTAGCGGCCAATGGAGCATTTCCTGATCATTTTAATGGTGTGTCATTTCTGCACAAGATTGTAGCAAATTTCTACACTACAGTACAACATTCCTGGGTTACAGTACCTTCCATAGCAACCAATGGTGAGCACACTTGAGTTTGGAGGACTCCCTTTTCCAGTGCAGAGTCCACCCTACGGGGATGCTGGAAGTTTTATTTTCAGGGGTTGTCTGTCCTTTCTTCACTCCTCCTGCAGCCTAGGGTCCCAGCTTCATTCTGAGCTGTCTTCTTGCAATGGAGCCCATTCTGCTGTTTCGCTTGCCCCTGCAGTCTCACATTCTGCAATCAAATCTCTTTTCTAATATTGTTTACCCTTCACAGCAAATGTCAATAAATTAGGGGAAAAACTACCTTTCTCACCAGGTGTGAGACTGAAAATGGGCAGAAAACCCCAATTTGCTACATCCCTGAAAGCTGCCAGGTTGCACAATCTGGGAAACTGAGATGTGTGTGGAAAATAACCATCGTGTCCTGGATGCTGGGTTCTGACCAAGAGGAATTGCCCACATTATAATTTTTGCTTCAAACCTCTCTTGCCATTTGTCCCACTAGCAAAGCGTCAGTATATGTAGCACCAGGCACAGCTCCCAGGCGGCGGCACAGGCAGCTCAGCTTCAGCAGGGGTGTCAGCAGGACCAAGCAGCCAAGGGGAGGTGCTAGAACTTTCCAACATGTCCAGGTTCTTTGGAGTTCTTTTTTCCACCAGCTTTCTTGTGCTGCACCACAGCTCTCTGCATCTTTCCTGAATCTACTGTTCTGACGATTAGATTTCACCAGATGGGAATACTTTTGGGGTAGAGATTTTGTCATATGTGTCTTCTGTGTGAGGTAGGGATGATAGAGCAGGTATCCTACAATAATTACGGATTCTTTAACTCATCTCATGTGACAGAGAGGTAGGGAAGTCACAAAACTTCCAAAAGCCTTTGGGATAGTTCCTGTCCAGTTGGGATTCAGGGCTGGCAGGGGATGATTGGGATTGAAACTTGTTTGTATGAAAAGCTCATTGTATGGTCTGATACAGGAAATCACTGTGAGGTTAACGAGTCAGAAGAGCATGTAGAACTGAAGCACAACCTACCCATCTATCCCATGAATATATATTCATCTATATATGTAGATAGATATTGATATAGAAATATAAGATGGAGTGGAATTTATTTTTGGAAGGCTAGGGTAGGTCAACATGACCAAAAGACGGGGCAAAACTGCTTCATGCTTGGCTGTGTCTGCTTGACTGTCTGTCTTAGGATGAAGCTTTCCACGATCATCGTTTTCTGTTGCCTGCTCCTGGGCGTCAGTAGCCAAGGATAGAGAACATTCCTCAGGGAAGCTGGTCAAGGTAAGGACCCAAGCATGGGCTTGGAGGAGGCTGCATCTGACCCCGCCCAGGTTTCACCTGAGCAGAGGCCACATTCCCACAAGCAAAGGTCACGACTGGGTAGAAGGAGAACACTGTTTTCTTGGTAGGTGTTCCCTAGGGTTTCCTGGACACATTTTGGACTCTTTTGTTGGGATCCCCAGGCCGGTAGGCACATAAAGTTTGGCCCCCAACTTTCTGCAAGTGTGATGGAGAGATGGCCAATTCAGAGGTGCCTCCCTAAATATAAGTTGCCCTCTACTTCCCTCTAGTGGCAATTAGGGATGGCCATTTCTTGGTGTGAGCAATGAAGGTGGGGGGGGGGGGGAGAGGTATCAAACGTATGGGGAGTATTCACACTCCCCAACCACTTAATTATTGCGACCAAAACAAATGGAGCATTTAATATGAGCTAGACACTGTTCTGAATTTTTTTAATGTACAAATGAACTTGTTTTCATCCTCATGTTTTAATCCTTTACTCCTGTGATGTGGGTACCGTTATCTCTTAACAGAGAAACTGAGACATAAAGAGTAAGATACCTAACAAGAAACCCACTGGTTTGGCTCAGTGGATAGAGCGTTAGCCTGTGGACTGAAGGGTCCTGGATTCGATTCCAGTCAGGGGTGCATGCTCAGGTTGCAGGCTTGAGCCCTAGCAGGCTTGATCCCTAGTAGGGAGCGTGCAGTAGGCAGCCAATCGGTGATTCTCTCTCATCATTCATGTTTCTATCTCTCTCCCCCTCTCTCTTCCTCCCTGAAATCAATAAAAATATATTTAAAAAAAAGAAACCCAAGTAGAGCAGGATTTAATCTGGATCACTGAGATCTCCAGACCTTGCTATGAACCACGGTACTAGACTGCCTCCCAGGCAATACTGCACGTGGAAGAGTGGGGGATTTCTGAACACACATTCTGTTCTTTATCTGAGCAAACTGGTAATAGTGGGGATGTGGTGCCTTTCAAAGGCAATGCTATAGAGCTTCTCTCCCTACAATGCCTGGTGATGTTCCTGTTGTGGCTGGGATCTGGCCAGGAAGCCAATACCTAAAGATACACACCTCACTAGCCATAGTAAAGAGGCAAACATTTGTTAATTTCACAGAATTATAGTTTGCATTTTTTTTCTTGTGGTAGTTTCTGAGTAATTTTCTTAAGAGTTTGCTGTTAATTCTAAATTCTCATAAAGCCAGCTAAAAATATATTTTCATCGCCTACATCAGTGTTTTTCAAAGGGTTATTCTAGGTCCTCTTGCATGAGAATCAGATGGCATCTGGGGTGCTTTGTGAAATGTAGATAACTGGGTCCACTGAACCACAATTTCTGTGGCTGAGTGTATAATCTAGCTTTTATTAAGCACCCAGTTGATTTTGTGTACACTAAAGGCTGAGAGCCACCACCTCCGCTTTGCTGCTCCTAGGTGATGAAAAATGCCAGACATTTTCAAAATATTTGTTATGCAAGTCTGGACCATAAGGATCTATTGAAATTAGTAACTCAGAGTGTATAAGAACAGTAAAAATGTCATACCTCTCAACAAAACTGTGTTTTCTAATGCCCAAAATGACATATATGAAATGAAGATCAGTTATCTCATGGGGCAATTACATAAACCATGATTATAACTCTACATTATATTTTTCTCTTTTCCTAACAAGTTACTAATGTTTGGTCATTTAATTTTATTTGTTTAAAATGTTTTTTATTGATTTTAGAAGAGAGAGAGAGAAAAATCGATCAGTTGCCCTCTGAGGGTTGACCCTGCAACCTGGACATGTGCCCTGACTGGGAGTCAAACGGCGACCTTTTGGTGATGCTCCAACCAACTGAGCCACACCAGCCAGGGCATTTACCATTTAATTTTAGTTTGATCGAATTCATTCTGCCAATGACTCCCTGCTCGTCTTACTTCATTCCTTTACTTTCTTCAGCCCCTTCTTCCTAATGACCAGAGAAGTAAAATGATAGCATATTGTCTACCTACAATGTTCTTGACATTATACAGTATTTTCTCAGTTCTTCTGTGTAGCCACTCTGAGGAAGGCAATACTCACCCATTTTATTGAGAGGCACTGAATTTTAGAGATGGTGGGTCAGTTGACCTTGCATTGCATGCACCATCCATTTCTTTAATGCCTTTTTTTTTTTAAAAAAGGGAACTTACTATCACCTGATGATTGAACCATCTGACAGTTGCCCAAGTGCCAACTGTGCCCAGACATTCAGTACCAGTTGTCCTCACTTTGGAATGAGTGTCTCCCATTGACTAGGTTGGGAGCACTGTGCTTCTGAACCTCCCTCAGAATCACCTTTGTTCTCACATCTGTTCCCTGCGTCTTTCCATGTGGCGGTTCCTTGTGAAAGCAAACATCCTTCCAGGACCGTCCTACCTCTCCTTGACACGCCTCACTCAGCCAAAACAAAGTAGCAACAGAACTTAGAGTGGAGCCAAACAGAATAAAATTTGCATGGTGTGTGATTTTCATAACATTAACCTAAAGAAGTAAAAAATAAAGAAATATTTATTTCATCACAATATAGTTAGTCTCCAAGGGCTTTTCGATGACTGAAGTCTTGGAATCAGTGGGAAGGAAATGTTTTATTCCTCTATTACGCCAAGATGTGATTACCTTCAGTTCACAGTTTCCTTCCTTTTCAGGGACTAAAGACATGTGGAGAGCCTACTCCGACATGAGAGAAGCCAATTACAAAAACTCAGACAAATACTTCCATGCCCCAGGGAACTATGACGATGCACGAAGGGGATGGGGGGGGGGGTGGCTGGGCAGGGTTGGGGGGTGTAGAGGTAAATAGCCATTTCCTTAGAGAGTGGCATGAGCAGAGTTCCTTCCCAAACTTGTCAGTTCTGGGGACAGATGGAGACCTAGACCTTAGTTCTGAACAAGGACAGCACTGCACCCAGCCCCATTCCCACTCCAGCGTTTGGAGCTCTCTGGGGGAAATTTTAGGTTGGCACAGTTATGGGGGCATTTAGTGGACGGGCCATCCATTAAACCTAACAATTTACGGGACAGTGCTGCAAACATAGAACCATCCTGCATTCTGCATGACTTTTGCACTGTCCTATCAGGCATGCATATAGGCAGTGTCAGGTTTACTGTGAAGCTGGCAAAGCTTAAGCTTCAAGGGCTCTTTACTTATGTGGGACCATTCCAAGACCCTGGGAGGGACTCTGAAAAAGTGTTTACATGGTCGAACACCTTTGTAAAATCTAAAAGAGTAAAATATTTTAACTCTAAGCAGTGAATGCCACAGACTCTGTCCATTCCAACATCCCACCATTACATTTCTCCTTGTGTTGAGTGACCATTGGGGTGGTCACAGACATTTTAGAGATCTAAGAAGTTGAGGTGGGATTACAACTTATTTGCATTTAAGTGGGACATCTATGTGGTTGTCAGCCACTTCCGAGTATAACTGAGTTGTTGGTCGCCACCCAGGAGTAGGAATGGCTTCTAGACTGCCTACTGTGGGGCAGAAGTCATATGGCAAAATGACCATGTCCTGTACAGTCCAGTACAGCATATGTAGGAGATGAAACACACGGTCCAGTGAGGGTGACCAATAACAATTATGACTGTGACCATGCCTGGTAGAGTGGCGGGGAGTGGGAGAGTTGGAGTCATCTGGGCTCCTATCCCTGATGGGAATATTGGGCGGGCATTCAGCCCAGCAGGGCTCTGGGCAGCAGGGGGCGCTGTGGCGAGAGCAGCGCCGGGCCCTCTGGCGCCAGAAGGCGTCTCGCCTCCTCCGGCGGCTTCCGGCGCGGCCCCTGCAGACCTGTAGCGACCAAATCATGGACCGCAACCCCTCGCCGCCGCCGACCCCGCCCAGGGACGAGGACGAGGAGGAGGGGGCCGGGGGAGACTGCATAGGGAGCACGGTGTACAGCAAGCACTGGCTCTTCGGCGTCCTCAGCGGGCTCATCCAGGTGTGGAAACTCGCGCCTCGCGTGGGCTCCCCCTCCATCCCCCGCGCCCCGGCCGCCCCTCCTGCCCGGGGCCTGCGGTCCCCACGCGACCCCTCCCCGGGCGCGCGCGGCCCCGCGCCCCGCGTCCTGGCAGCTCCCCCGGAGCCCCCAGCTCTAAAGGAGGCATAGAGACAGGACTGCCGGAGCGCTTGCGGTTAACATATTTTCCTTTCGCACGTTTTCCAAAAATATGTGGCCATGTAAAGGCGTTGCCCGGGATTTTGCTCCCCATTTCCACGGTCGTTTCCGAAGTCTAGGCCCTCATGATCTATTTCATGGACTTTTGTTGTAATACAGTGTTGATTTTGGAGTCAGAGGTCTGGTACCAAAAGCGCGGCTTCGTCGCCTCCTTGCAGGGTGACTCTGGGCAAAGCTGCTAAGCGCTCAGAGCCTCGATTTCTTTCCCAATTTCTCTACAGTGGGATGGTAACGTCTGTGTGGTGGGATATAGGGTTATTGTGTAGGTTAAATAAGACCGTGGCCATCGGGTGCTTACCCTGGCCCTTAGCTTATGGGAGGCTGCGAACGTTTCTTTCCCTACATTTCCCCAGCTGTTACCTACTTCTAATCTCGGCCCTTTCCAGTCCATCTCTACACAGTTGCCAGAATAATCTTCCTTTTAAAAAAACAAACAGCCCGGCCCGTGTCGCTCAGTGGTCGAATGTCGGTCAGGGTTGGATTCTAGGTCAGGACACATGCCCGGGTTTCTGGCTGGATCCCCAGTAGGGGGCTTGCAGGAGGCAGCTGATGAATGATTCTCTCTCATCATTGATGTCTCTCTCTCTCTCTCTCTCTCTCTCTCTCTCTCTCTCTCTCTCTCTCTCTCTCCCCCTCACCCTTCCTCTCTGAAATCAATAAAAATATATTAAAAACAAACAAACAAAAAAACCCTCCTCATAGTTCCCTTTGCCTACAGGAGAAACATGCATGTATTTTAGCTCAGAATCCAGGGCTCTTTGCAAACTTTCCAAGTCTCATCTGCTCATGACACAAAACTGCTCACCATTCCCAAACATGCTAGGTCCTTAACTCTGAACTCTCCCACTTTCCTCCTCTTCTTCCTCAGAGATTTAGCTTAAATATCACCTAAGAGAACTTTTCCCTAACTTCTCCCAGGCATGGGTCATTGGTCCCTCATTTCTGCCCTCACAACTTCTTTTAATTAAAAAAATATTTTATTGATTTCAGAGAGAGGCAGGGAGTGAGAAAGAGAGATAGGAACATTAATGATAAGTGAGAATCATCCATCGGCTGCTTCCTGCACACCCCAGGAGTCCAAAACCCTGGGCATGTGCCCTGACCGAGAATCGAACTGTGACCTCCTGGTTCATAGGTGACACAACCATTGAGCCACGCCAGCCGGGCTGCCCTTACAACTCTGTCCACAATTCAGTTGAATCACTTAGCCTTTTCTGTTCTGATGATCTGTTTACCCGTGTTTTACCCACTATACCCTAAACTTCTTGAAAGCAAGGGATTAAATCTTAATCATCTTTGTATTTCTACCCCAGTGCCTAGCAACATTATTTACTCTATGAATGTTAAATGAATAGATCTCCGTAAGATGCTGATTTTTTAAAAAGGTTTTTGCAAGAGAAAACACTTTGAAGGTAGTATCTTTTTGACTTATAAATGATTATGGGATAATATTATTTGAGGAGTACTGTGGACAACTTTGATTCATTTCTCTTTTTTCTTTTGTGTTTCTGAAGATGGTTAGCCCTGAAAACACCAAATCCAGCTCAGATGATGAGGAGCAGCAGATGGAGCTTGATGAAGAAATGGAGAATGAGATTTGCAGAGTATGGGATATGTCAATGGATGAGGTACGGGGTAGGAAATGAAAGTGAAAGACCGTTGGGTGATTTTTTCTTAAAGGTTGGTCTTTAAATCTCTGGGGAAAGACTTTAGTGTCTGTAATCACTCCTGGGTGTGGTACAGGGAATGAGGTTCCAGGAGCTATAAATGCTACAGGTTTGTCTTTTAGGATTGTGCCAAATATAGGGTATCCCAATACCTGGTTTAGTATACACACACTAATTATAAAGATAGTGTATATTAAATACAGTTTATTTTCAAAATTGAGCTATCAGCTGTTAAAGTGTGTATACATTCTTTTTTTTGACACCCTGAATATAGTTTTTATGAAGGCCAGAACTCTTGTAGCCAGGAAGGTTCTGATACTTACATACCTAAAGAGAACACTGACCTCGTATTTGAGAGCAGGGTTGGAGTTAGGAAATCATTGATGTACCAGGATTAAATTAGAGGAAAAGGACAAGAAGGAATTGCATGTATATAATTGCAATAATATTTTAACATTTGTATTGTACTCTATAACTCAAGCATTTTCATGTATATAATTCCATCTGTTGTTCACAATAACCTTGTGATACAGGTGGTACTCTTACTGGTAAGAGAAAAGGCGAAAGAGATCGACTCACCTAAGCTCTCATTTTATTACTTGGCCTTTGCGATAGATTTCTGATTAAAATCCTGTTTTAGTCTCTTTCACTTCCCTTCTGTCTTCCACATTGCCACCCAAGTTATCTTTTTCCTAAAACACAATCTAATTATATTCTTCTGTCTTAAAAATTGTTAATGGCGATTCATTGTCTTTAGCCATTTTTTAAAATAGCTTTATTGAGGTATAATTAACACAAAATATACTTGAGGCATAGTTGATGAACAAAAACTGCACAGCCCTAGCCGGTGAGGCTCAGTGGTTGAGTGTCGGCCCATGAACCAAGAGGTCACTTGTTCGATTCCCAGTCAGGGCACATGCCCAGATTGTGTGCAGGAGGCAGCCAATCGATGTTTATCTCTCATTGATGTTTCTATCTATCCCTCTCCTTTCCTCTCCAAAATCAATATAAAGATATATATTTTAAAAATGGTCAGATTTTTTTCCTAAAATGTTTTTTACATTTAGCATTAACATAAGCAGTATGTGATACTATTTCAGTTCTACTTTCTCCTCATCCAACTTGGTATGGTCAGTCTTTAATTTTAGCCATTCTGATAAGTGTGTGGTGACTCCCATTATAATTTTAACTTGGATTTCCTTAATTACTAATAATGTTGAATGCATTTTCATGTGCTTATTTGCAGTGTTACCTTTTTTGGTGCAGTGCCTGTTTGAATCTTTTGCCCATTTTTAAAATGCATTGTTTTCTCTTTTTTTTTTCCTTAAAAATGGTATAATTTTAGGTTTTATTTATAAATCTATGATCCATTTTGAGTTAATTTTTTAGTATAATGCAAGGTATGGATGGAAGTTCTTTTTTTTTTTTTTTTTTGCATATGGGTATCCAGTTGTTCTAGCTCATTTGTTTAAAAGACTGTCCTTTTTCCACTGAATTGCCTTTACACCTTTGTTAAAAATTAGTTGTTTGTACATATACATGTGAATGTGTTTTTGGACTCTTTTCTGTTCCATTGATCTATTTGTCTATTTTTACGCCAATCCCACACAATTTTGATGACTAATATTATAATAAATCTTGAAATCAGGTAGTGTTAATCCTCCAACTTTGTTCTTTGTCACAGTTGTTTTGGTTGTCATTGGTTCTTTGTATTTCCATATTAGTTTTAGAATGTGAGATTGAGTTGAATTAATAGATCATTTAGGGGAAGAATTGGTAAATTACCGAGAATGAGTCTCTTAACCATGAACAAGTTATATCTTTACATTTATTTAGGTCTTCTCTAATTTCAGCAAACAGATTTAGTTTTGGGGCCCACATTTCTAACAAAATGGGGTCACATGTTCACTCCAGGTTCCTTTACCTGTGTAGTGTGTCCCGTTAAGTGCCGTGGACAGGGCAAACTCTCTAGGAAGGAAGTGTGAAGCAGCTGCAGTTATACTGTGATCAGAATTTTTTTTCTGTTGAAGATTTTGAAAGCACAAGTTCTGACTTTGGGCATAACCCAGTAGGAGTTTTCACCCGTTTCCCCTCTTGTGTTTTTTAGCTCTTAGAAGACAGGAATTAAGAGTGTTACTTGTTCTTTATTCCCAGCTTCTAGCATGATACCTGGCAATCAGGAAATGTGTTTGAATGAATGAGAATGCCTGGTGTGTAGGAAGATCATTAATGTTAATATATTCAAGGCAGGAAAAGAGGACAGCCTTCTGGAATATCACAAGTAGTTTAGATTTGCTTATGGAATTGTTCCATGGCTTTGGGACTAGCTACCACAAAGACTTTGTAACATTAATGTGGACACAGTTCCTAACTTTTTCTTATGCCTGAAAGTAGGTATATGTGGAATTAAATTTTTTTTACAGTTGCCTAAGCTATGGGTTTAAAGAGGAACATTCAACATCCATGTTAATTATCATTTTTGTTTTCAGGATGTGGCTTTATTTCTCCAAGAATTTAATGCTCCTGACATATTTATGGGTGTATTGGCCAAATCCAAATGTCCTCGATTAAGAGTAAGTATGTACATTTTTATGGCCTCCTCTTTGGAGCAATAACAGATAATGCTGGACAGTCTTTAATTTTTCTCACTTTAATTTTCTTACTGGCTACAAATCAGTCACAAATGCTTATTGAACATTACCAGGTACTAGGTAATGTGCTATTTAAAATTATTAGAGTCCTAGAATTTTAGATTTGGGCTAGACCAGGGAGATCAATGCTTTCAGATAAGCATAACTGAAGTTATGCTGCTAATATGTGGCAGGACAGGGAACAGTACCTGGACCTTCCATTTCTGTTTATTGCCCTTTTTTAGTCATAAAATCCTACACTGCTTAAAAATCTTCATTCTAAACTCAGCCCGTTATTCAAGACTTTCCATAACCTGAATCTAATTCATCTTCCTAGCATAAAATCTACCCTTCAGATTTCCTTCTAATTTAGCATCTCAGGAGCTTACTGTGATCATCACCATCTTGGGGCCTCCCTTTCCATCCCCTCTCAATATTCACATCTATTATCCAAGATGATACTTTTCTTCCAACATTTCCCAAAGAAGTAAGCTCTCAGTGGCCATTGCTGATAATAAACTCCCAAATAATTACCTGTACTTCTCATTTACTCTTTATGTTCTGTGCAATGTATTTTGCTTTAGTGCCATTTAGGTTGCTATGTGTTATGCATATTGTAGGTGACTAATGTCTGTTAAGTAATTTTAATTATGAATAACTGAATATTTGGTTTTACTACTCTATGAGGTAGGCATTTATCTCTACTTTATAAATAAAAGAATTAGGTCTCAGCTTAAGAAATTAGTCTAAGGTCTTACAATTAGGAAAGAATAAAGTTGGGGTTTGAGCCTAGTCTGCCATTCAGTATAACCACTGTACTTATTGTCTGTCTTTCTCCCTTTGAAATTATGAAGTGGAGAATTTTATAGCAAATTTTTACAAATTGAATGTTGAATTAAAATTTGATTTAATACAGTGCTGTACTGGTGGGGTCCCTCAGCCTGGTCTGTGCCCTCTCATAATCTGGGACCCCTCAGGGGATGTGGGACTGCCAGTTTCAGCCTGATCCCCGACAGTCCAACATCCCCCAAGGGGTGTAGTATGTGAAGCAGCAGGAGGCTGGGGAGGAGGAGGAGCCTCAGCCTGGGCCAGGCGCCACATTGCTCCCACTCCTGTTCATCCGGCCCCAGAGCACCTGCCGCTGCCGCTGCCTGGTAGCGCTGCTGTGGAGGCAGGAGAGGCCTGCACCGCCGCAGCTGCACTCGCCAACTGTGAGCCCGGTGTCTGGTGCCCATTGGTCAGCTGAGCGAGCTGAGCGACGCTCCCACTGTGGGAGTGCACTGACCACCAGGAGGGAGCTCCTGCATTGAGCGTCTGCACCCTGGTGGTTAGTGTGCATTGTAGCGACCGGTCGAACTGTCAAACAGTTGACTGGTCACTTAGGGTTTTATATGTATAGATAAAGACTTGACAGTTATATGATTTTCTCATATTTTTCTAACTTAAATACATTGATTCATGATTAGTACTTAAAATAAACATGTCAGGAATGGCACGTTTCAGGAATTAGTCATATCATTATACCTGTCTGTAAGCTACTTGGCCACACGTTAGAATCACTGAGGATGGGGACTCTCAAACTTCAACATATCCCAGGATCACTGATTTCTGGGCCCACCCCCGAGTTTCTGATCCAGTAGGTTTGGGGTAGGATCAAGGATTTTGAACAAGTTCCCAAGTGATTCTACTGCTCTGGACCAAGGCCCACATTTTAAGAAGCTTTGCCCTAAGAAGCTTTTAAAAATCCTGAGCCTTGTCCCTGAATGGTTTTGCTCAGTGTTTAGAGCATCAGCCTGCAGACCAAAGGGTCATGAGTTTCATTCCCAGTCAAGGGCACATACCTGGGTAGCAGGTTCAATCTCCAGCCCCAGGCTTAGGCTTTTTTTTCCCCTATTATTTTTTTTTAGGCTTTTATATATATATAGACGATACATAGAAAGTGCTTAGAGCAGTGCTTGGGCATAGTAAGTGCCAAATAACAGTTATTATTACTGAGTTTTTTAAAGTTTTTTCAATGCATTTTGCTGCCAGAGTCATCTTCCTTAAATATCGTTGCAGTATATTGTCCTGTTCCTTGAGGACTTCATGGCTCTACTTAACCTCCTAAATTAAATCTAAACTCTCCTTGGCATTCAGGACCCTTAATCCTGATCCTTTTTACCTGCTGTATTTATCTCATGCTGTTCTCTCACTTTATACAGTAGCCAGACTGCTTTCCTTACTGTCCACTGTATTAGCCATGTACATTATTCCCTTTTTGCCTTTCCTGATACTTTGCCCCTTGTTTAAATGTCTTTCTTATTTGCATATATAAATCCTTCCAGTCGCCCAGCCGGTGTGGCCCATGAACCAAGAGGTCACTGGTTCAATTCCTGGTCAGGGCACATGCCCAGGTTGTGGGCTTGATCCCCAGTAGGAGGCAGCTGATTGATGTTTCTCTCTTATTGGTGTTTTCATCTCTCTACCCCTCTCCCTTCCTCTGTCTCTGAAATCAATAAAAATATATTTAAAGAAAAATAAATCCTACCAATCATTTAAGATTCAGTTTATCCATAAGATTTTTTTCTTCCAGCCTAACTGATTTGGCTCAGTGGATAGAGCGTCGGCCTGGGGACTCAAGGGTCCCAGGTTCGATTCTGGTCAAGGGCATGTACCTTGGTTGCGGGCACATCCCTAGTAGGGAGTGTGCAAAAGGCAGCTGATCGATGTTTCTCTCTCATCGATGTTTCTAACTCTCTATCCCCTCTCCCTTCCTCTCTGTAAAAAATCAATAAAATATATTTTTTAAAAAAAGATTTTTTCTTCCATAACTTCTGCCTGCCTTGATCTTCTTCCCATGTCTCCCATCCCTTCCCAGATAGTCTGAGCTTGTTAAGATTGGGGTGCAGGCAATATACTTCTATATGCTGCCTCCTGTTCTATTGCCCAAGGTTCAGTGAAAGTTTTTCTTCAAGTGTTTATTCTTTTATGTGTCTGTCAACTTAGAGCTATTGTGACCTGTGATATTTGATTTGACAGGAAATCTGTGTGGGAATTTTAGGTAATATGGCCTGTTTCCAGGAGATATGTGTGTCCATCAGCCATGATAAAAATCTTGGGTAAGTTTTACTACATAATAAGTATGTTTAAAAAAATAGATTTGTATTTCATATCCCTAAGGAACTCCTGATACATAGGAGAGATAGGAAAATATTATGAAATGTAGTACTTCCTTTCTCTTGATGAACACTCTCCAGAAATGTCATTGTGTGTATGTTTTTAAAAATATATTTTTATTGATTTCAGAGAGGAAGGGAGAGGGAGAGAATAAAGAAACATCAATGATAAGAGAGAATCATTGATTGGCTACCTCCTGTACACCCCCTACTGGGAACCGAGCCCACAACCTGGGCATGTGTCCTGACCAGGAATTGAACCGTAACCTCCTGGTTCCTAGGTTGACACTCAACCACTGAGCCACGCCAGTTGGGCTCATTGTGTTTTGATGGTAGCTAGGAGCTTTCACACTATTTATGGTCATGAGTCAAGATTTTTATAGGAAAGGAACCTCTATCATCAGCAGGTGGTAAATCAGATAGGATAAGAACCAGTGAGTCAGAGCTTAGACATGGGGTACCTGATTAGAGTCCAAAACAGTTTAGGCTCAGGGACCCCAAAGGCTCAGAGAGTCTGATAAACTAGACTTGTTGACAGAGTTACCCTGAGAACTCTGACTTCAACAGACTAGAACACACAGGATTCCCTCTGTGGTTCAAAGGCTTTTGTACTGTGCTTGGAGGCTAGTTGTCTTCTCCAGACAGGAATGTTGGGGGTAGAGGATTTTTAATGGTGGGAACCCTGGTTACTTTAAGAGGTTTGAGTACACATATATCTAGCCTTGGAAATATATGCTAAATTTTGTGAGTGAATTCATATTCTAGGCAAAGGCTTCATGGCCGTTAATCAGAATCGCAAATAAATTTGTGCCCACAGTAGTTTAGAAACCTGTCTTGGGCAGTATTGCCAGTTAGGACTGTAGGGTTTATTATGGGATTCAAGTGATATTACCTCTTCTTGGTGTGGAGGGACTTCAGATCCTAGCTATTTATCCCTCAGTAATGGATAATCATTCATGGAGTATATGACTCAGGACTGTGCTTGGTCTCTAATGGTCCCTGTCAAAAATCTGAGAATGAGTAATGTTAAGTTTTATTAATTCAATAAATGATTATCTTAAAATTATTCTGGAACAGTTTACATTGATGACAGGATATGAATTTGTTCAACTACTTTGGAATAGTTGGGCATTATCTAGTCAAGTTAGTAGGTAGGCGTATATTGTGACCCAGCAATGCCACTAGCAGATATATGGTAAGAGAAACCATGCACACATACATTAGGATGCTCATAGAAAAAGTATGAGCATTATAGGAGCACTGCTTGAAATAACCACAAATTGGAATTAAGCCAAGTGTCCATCAGTAATAGGCTGGAAAAATACATTGTGTTATATTCATACAATGGAATGTTCTGCAACAATGAATCAAAGAACAGTAGCTACAGGAACAACATGGGTAGATCTTAAACACATGTTTAAATGTCTTATTTGCATATCTAAACTAAAACTCACAAAAATGCATGCAATATAATTTCTTTCATATAAAGTTTAAAGCCAACATATATTAAATAATAACAATATAGAGTAAAGCAAATAAAAGACTGCTGGAAAGTCAGGATAGTAATTTCTAGATGGGAAGGAATTGTGATTTGGAATGGACACATGGGCTATGGAGATGCAGCACTGTTCTTTTTTCTGCTTTGTATTTATTCACTGAGTGTAGATTTTATCACAGGCTTTTACATATATATGCTATATTTCACAATTAAAAAGTTTTAAAAGTTAAATGAAAACTCTGCTTTGATATTTAAAATGAGAGAATTCATGCATATTGGTTTAACTATTTTGTTTTTGTAGCCAGGTATTATTGCACTGTTTGTATGATTCAGACCCTCCTACTTTGCTGGAAACAAGCAGGTATGTTTTCCTCTTTTTATGGATTTTTTGCACTCACCCAGAAGGGAGGCTAATAGAGTTAACTCTTTATTCTTGAATTTCCTTTACTGTTTTTAAAAGATAGATACTAAGCTCACATTTATTTATCCTGTAGATTGTTGCTTACCTGCCTTTCCCAGACAGAAGTGGCCAGTGTCTGGGTTGGAAGAATCCAGGAACATCCAGCTATTTATGATAGCATTTGCTTCATCATGTCAAGTTCAACAAATGGTAAGTCACCATGTAATATAGAAAAAAATTAAAAAGACAAACAAATCTTTTTGTTTTAATCCTCACCTGAGGATATTTTTTCCGTGGATTTCTAGAGAGAGTGGAAGGGAGGGAAGAGGGGAAGAGAGAGAAAGAAACATCGAAGTGAGAGAGACACATCAATTGGAGAGAGACACATCAATTGTTGCCTCTCACATGTACCCATACTGGGTCGGGGGACCCTGCAACCAAGGTATGAGGTGTGTGCCCTTAACCAGGAATCAATCCTGCGACCCTTCAGTCCATGTGCTGATTCTCTAATCAGCGAGCCAAACCAGCCAGGGCTAGAAAAAATTTTTGATTATTTTTTGTTAGGAAACCAGGTAACTATTTTTGGAGGTCATCTAAAGGCTAAGTGTTAGGAGAGAAAGTACTTCAACTCCAGATATAAAATTTCTTATATAATGTTAGATGGGTACTGGATTTATCAGGATGATCACTTTGTAAGATAAGTAAATATCTAATCACTATGTTGTATACCTGAAACTAATGGATTGTATGTCAACTGTAATTGAAAAATATTATTTAGAAAAAGATACAAAATTCTTTTAAAATTTTTATTCATTGATTTTAGAGAGAGAGAAAGGAAAGGGGTGGAGAGAGAGAGAGAGACATAAACATAGCTTTGTCGTTCCACTTATTTATGCATTCATTGGTTGATTCTTGTATGTGCCCTGACCAGAGATCAAACCCGCCAACTTGGTGTATCTGGATTACACACTCTGACCAACTGAACTACCCAGTCAGGGCGTAAAATTTCTTCTTAAACTCCCAAGCAAAGGAGGCAAACTTACTGCTCTTGGAATAAGTAATGCTTTGGCAAGATTGGCATTGTTCAGATAGCTTTAGGAATTTCGATTAACATTACTGCTTTTAACATTTTGTTTCTCATTTCAATATCTGATTTTTTCTCTGCAGTTGACTTGCTGGTGAAGGTGGGGGAGGTTGTAGACAAGCTCTTTGATTTGGATGAGAAGCTAATGTTGGAATGGATTAGAAATGGGGCCGTTCAGCCTCAGGGCCAACCCCAGGAAGATTCTGAAGATCAACGAGTGTTTAGAATTGTGCCCTGTGTGCTTGAAGCTGCCAAACAAGTACGGTAGGTGAGCTTTTTTGTACAAAATATTCTGGGAAAACCTAGTTGCTAGAAGTATACTTAGGTAATAAGTCATCTTAATTTCCTTCCGACAGGATGAATAGCACATAGCTGATCTTTATCAGGCTTGGTTTACTACTAGTATTTGTGGTGACAGTATATTTGGTCTGTGCAAGAATTATTAATGGTTACAAAGTACCTGTTCTAATACTAATTAGCTGTAGGCTATTGTCAGCATTATTTATCTTTAGTGTCTTAAAATCTTAAGCAATTTTGTGTAATATAAATCAAGTAGATAAGATTTTCCTGTGCTTTATTTTCCATTGGACATTTCACAACTTCTTCAGCTAATGTCATATATTTGTTTTCTTGCTTCTTGTAAATATATGCCAGTCTTGGATAACTGACTGGCTTTTGGAATCTTCCCAAGAGTGATTACTAGGTCTTGTAGGTTATTGAAACTGTTTATTGTTAGTGACTAGAAAATTAATTTATGAATTGATCTGTTTAGTGGTCAGTTGTGCATTCTTAGTGCTTAATAACCCACATTAAAGCCTATTAATTTTATGACCTTTATCCAAATGAGGATTAAATTCATCATTTCCCCCAAATTTTCTTCAGTGTTCTCAATCTCAGGGAAGAATGTGGAAGCTGTTGCCAGTTCTTCCCCATCCCACTCTTTTCCCATGGCCACTCAACCTCCAAGTCTTGGTCCTGACTTTTTCTGAGATCCCATCAGGCCACCATCAGGCCACTGTCTCTCACCTGGACAACTGCAACATTCTTACCTAGTTCCCTGGTTCAAGGCTTGCTCCTTGCAAGTCTCGACTGTAGAGCACACTGTAATGATCATCCCACCTTCATGCTTCAGACTCTTCAGTTGCTTTTCTTAAGAAAAGGTTCAAAGTTTTAAAAAATTTGACTTAAAAGTTCTTGCATAGTGCTTCTCCATACTTACTCTTTGTACTCTGTGTTTCAACCATATGAAATTTCCTTTATTCAACGGAACCAAGCTCTCGTAACTCCAGGCTTTTGCACACTATGTCTCCTCTACTTCAAACGTTTCTTTGCCCCTTCTGGTTTCTGTGTTGACAATATTTCTCTTAAGATACTTTTACTGATTCCCCAAAGTAAATGAAGTTTTTTTGCTATGTGTTCCTCTGATACCTTGGACTTCCTCTAGAATTACATTCTTATTACTTTGCTATTGCCCCTTTATCTTCTTTCCTTTTAGACTGTAAACCTCATGAAGGTAGAAACAGTGTTTTATACATCTCTGTTTTCCCAGCCCCTAACATAGTACCTGAAAACAGTAGGTACTTAAATATTTGCTAGACCATCTTTTAATTACTATGTTTTTACATGATTGGTTGAAGAACTAGGATTGTGAGTTTCTAGGAATCCAAGCTGTTGAACACAAAAATTATACTTAACATGGTTTTAGTATTCTGAGCAAGGGAGCTAGGATAATCCTGTGAAGTTTTAAGAACTTCATTATTGTCAGTGCTTGGTGTAGTGGACCTTACATTTATTCTATAAAAGTCATTTCCCCCCCTCCTGATTATTCAGGTAAACCAGAATGATAAAGTATCACCTCTCAGGTTTCTGCATTGTTTTCATGTGACAAGGTGAAAAAGAATTTTTCTTCTTGTCTTGTTCATGTTGATTATATTATAGGATACTTGTTTTTTTACTGATTTCCCCATTGGAACAAACTGGTAAGCTCCAGTGAGTACAGAGATTTTGTCCTGTTCCCTGTTTTATCTTTAACACCTCTGGGAGTGAACTAGTACAGAGTGATGAGTATTTGTTGAATGAATGGATGAACAATTACAATCCTATAGATAGTAAAGTTGTTGATTCAGTGCTTTTGCTTTTTATATTTAGTTCTGAAAATCTGGAAGGACTTGATGTTTACATGCACATCTTACAGCTACTTACTACAGTAGATGATGGAATGCAAGCAATTGGTAAGATGTTATATGGGGAAGCACTATATCTACTCATTTAATTGTTTTCTGTTTTTACAGTACTATTTTCTTTATCATTTTTATTAAGTACAGTGTCCTGATACTGGAAAAGACACTTGGAATTTACTTTTTGACCTAGTCTGCCATGAATTCTGCCAGTCTGATGATCCACCCATCATACTTCAAGAACAGAAAACAGTGCTGGCCTCTATTTTTTCAGTATTGTCTGCCATCTATGCTTCAAAGGTTGAACAGGAGTATCTAAAGGTAGAAAAAGGCAAGTATCATTTTAGTGCACTAAATTAAATTCTGTCAGATTTTAAAGCCCAGGTTTGTATTGTTCATTTGGTTTCTTCCTCCCTTTTTAAAAAAATCCTTACTAGAGGATATAGGTTTTTAAAAAAATTTTTTTTATTGATTTCAGAGAGGGAGAGAGAGATAGAAACATCAATGATGAGAGAGAATTATTGATCAGCTGCCTCCTGCATGCCCCCTACTGAAGATAAAGCCCAAAACATGTGTCCTTATAGGGAATGGAACCGTGATCTCCTGGTTCATAGGTTGGTGCTTAACCACTGAGCAGCACCAGCAGGGCTTGCCCAACTTTCTAAACTCATCTTGTGCCCTCCTTGCTCACACAGTGTAAGTCACTGGCCTTTTAGTTTTTCAGACCTTCCATGACATTTCCTGTTTGGGGCTTTTGCACTTGTTCTCTCTGCCTGAAATATTTTTCTGGGCTCTTTGCATTGATTCTTCTTAGCCTTTTGTTCTCAACTGGGTGTCACCTCTTCAGAGAGCCTCCCCTGCCAGCTGCTTTATTATAGTCCCTTTAATTTTCTTCATACAACTTAACCAACATCTGAAATGACCTGCTTTACTCATTTGCACATTTGAGAGTATAAAAATATAAGTCTCTTGAAGGCTGAGGCTTTGATGATCTTGTGTGGCACTATAACTGTAGTACCTAAAGTATCTCTAGCACTAATAGATATTCAGTATGAATGAATGAATGATGAGTGAATAACCAAACTTAACTGGCTAATCTCATGCCTCTTGATTTGTTTGTACAGTAGATCTTTCTCTAATAGACAGCCTGATTCGTGTCTTACAAAATGTGGAACATTGTCAGAAGAAACCAGAGAATTCGGCAGAGTCTAACACAGAAGAAACTAAAAAGTTTGATTTAACCCAAGATTATTTCCACTTGGAAATCTTAAAGGATATTTCGTGTGAATTTCTTTCTAATATTTTTCAGGCATTAACAAAGGTAAGAAAGACGTATTAATGGTTTCTTCAGCAAAAGAAAGTATGAATTGCTTAATGTTCCCAACTTTATTATTACTGTTACTATTTTTGGCAAAATGAAGAAAGAACTTGTCACCATAAGCTTATAAGTTTTAAACCAGCAGCTGATGTGGTTTGGTATATTTTTATATATGTATATGTTTTTCACATATTTATAATCTATATATACAGTTTTCACTTAACATTACATTGTAAGCATTTCTCCTGACTAGATCAATTCACTGAGAGACTTTTTACCGAGCCAGTTTAATACCTAATTTGCCAAAAAATCAATTTATAAAATTGGTTGTAAACTTTTTTTAAGGAATAGTTTTCCTAAATACGTTCAGGTTTATTAGCCTATTCTTCCTTTGAGCATATCCTTATTGTTCATATATTTTAGGATAAAAATATATGAATATAACTATAGACTATATATTCATATTCATTGAAGTTTTTTCAAGAATATTTATCAAAACAAGTTTCTGTTATTCTGGTGATTTGTTTTACCTTAGCATAGGTTTTCAGAAGTTAGGTTACTAGATTTGACATTATAAATGTGAAGATGACTGAGGCATAATGGCTACATTTTTTGAAAAGGCTTTTAGCATGTGAAATGTTGATTTTACTTGATCCTTATTATTGGGTATTATAATTTTATGTCAAGTAAAATTCAAGAGGTGATTAAATTGTACCTTATTTTGATTGGCATTTTTTATTATTAGTGAGCTTGAATATCTTTACATATATTTGTATATTGGTTGTGTTTCCTGCTTTATAAATTTGTTAGTTTTGATTATTGGCATGGAATTCCATGGGTAATACTATATCTTCTGAATATCCATTGCAAGTATTTTTCCCATTGTTTGCTGTTCCTTTTGTGATTTTGGAGAGAGGGACGTAGATGTTTCCTAATTTTTAAGTGGTAGAGATACAGGAGAAAGGTGGGCTGAGATTAAAGCAGGATGTGACATGAAAGTTCCTACATGTCATACTTAATGGAGTTTGGACTTAATCTGGAGGAAACTGGGGAACTACTAAAGGTTTTTTTAAAAAGCATCAAGTGATAAGATCTGTTTAGAAAGATTACTCCAAAAGCAAGAGAGAGAAGATTAGAGACAGTTGAGGCTGGAGATCTAGAGAGACCAATCAACAGGCTTTTGTGACTGTAATCTTCAAGAATAATCTGGTACATCAGTAATTTTTATTACTTTTTATTTTTAAAATTTATCTTTATTGTTGAAAATATTACAGATGTTCTCCTCTATCCCCCCTTTTTTGTCCCCCCTCTACCCTCCGCCCCTACCCTAGATCTTCACTACATTATTTTCTGTGTCCATGGGTATGCGTATATGCATATAAATTCTTTGGTTAATCTCTTTCCACGCCTACTTGCCCTCTGAGATTCATCAGTCTTTTCTATGCTTTTATAATTGGCATACAGTAAACTGTACATATTTGAAGAGTGCAATTTGAAAAACTTTGGCCTATGTATATATCTATGATACCATTACCCAATCAAAATAATAAATATATCTATACTCAAAAAAGAAAAAAAAAAGAAGAATCTGAGAAATGAGAGCCTATCTAAACAATGGAAGTGTGGGTGGAGAGGAGGTGTAGGATAACAGATTATTGATAGAATGAACACTCAAGGGAAGGGGTCAGCAGCAGAGGAGGAAAAGTCTTGGCTGTATTCCAGGTTTTTGGTGTGTGTAGTAGGGTAGGTGGGTATGTGGTGGTAGTCTTCACTAAAATAAAGACTGCAATGGAGCACGTGTTTGGGTTACACAGGAAAGAATGATACTGGGTTCAGTTTGGGACCTTTGAAATGCCTGTATGATCAGTGGAGAATTGTATAAATGGATTTGTATTTATTTGCCAGATACAGCTTTAGAAATTTTCCTTTCTTTTTGTTTTGTTTTGTTTTAGGAAACTGTGACTAAGGGACTAAAGGAGGGCCAGTTAAGCAAGCAGAAGTGTTCCTGTGCATTTCAAAACCTTCTTCCTTCCTATAGCCCTATGGTGAGTGGGGGTAAATGTATAGGTGATTGAGTTTCAGAGGATTACTTGATTTTTGAGGCCATTGTCAAACAAGATAATGCATACAATTCACATGACTTACTGCCTTTGCCAGACAGATGACTGCTGGATAAGTCATGGGAGTATCCTGAGGAACAGGTCAGGTTTTAAGAGAAAGGAATCAACACTGAATTTACAGTATTCTTTTCTGTTAGGAAGTAGATAATATATGTATTAATCAAAAATAAGGTTCTTAGGTACAGTCAGTAGGTTTTTCTGGTTCTTCGAATTACATCACATTTGCTTGCTTTCATTAGAGGCAATTTCAAGATAGGAACTTTTTTTAGGAAAGTGAAATATGAAAATATGAGAGTGGCTCTAACTGGTTTGGCTCAGTGGGTAGAGCGTCTGCCTGCGAACTGAAAGGTCCCAGGTTCGATTCCGGTCAAGGGCATGTACCTTGGTTGCGGGCACATCCCCAGTAGGGGGTGTGCAGGAGGCAGCTCATCGATGTTTCTCTCTCATTGATGTTTCTAACTCTCTATCCTTCTCCCTTCCTCTCTGTAAAAACTCAATAATAAAATATATTTAAAAAAAATATGAGAGTGAAGGGACATGGCAGGAAGGAGGGTGGAAATAAAACTTCATTAATGGACCTAAAGAGGAATCAGTGGGAGAGTAAATACTAGTTTAAAAGTAAAACAAAATAGTAAGATCTTGTCACTTCATTGATGTTTCAGGAAGTACTATTATTGTCATCTGGGAATATATCATTTCTTTTCCTCTGGGCTATTTAAAAATCACAGGCAGAGCATTTTTATAGTTAGTAATCAATATCTTAGTTCACCTTTTCCTCTACTTATGTTATTTGATTCTTTCGTTTGACTCACAGGTGGAAGACTTTCTTAAAATCCTATATGAAGTTGATAAGACCCTTGCTGGTGACCTAGAAGAAAGCTTCCCAAGTTTAAAGGTTCAGACTTAAAAACTGAATTGTAATTCCCTCTGCCCAAGAAGTAAACTTTATTTTTG
Organism: Myotis daubentonii; assembly: GCF_963259705.1. NCBI lineage: Eukaryota > Metazoa > Chordata > Mammalia > Chiroptera > Vespertilionidae > Myotis > Myotis daubentonii. The sequence continues at coordinate 56,010,680 of NC_081848.1, read as the reverse complement.
TTACTGACAGTTGAAATTGATGTATAGGAAGTATTAGATAAAACCTGTATAAGACCATAGTTGTCTGGTATTACATTCATGCACTTCTCCCTCCCCCGGCCTTAATCTCATTTTTGTTTAGTATTGGAATCTGGAGTTTCATCACCATCAAACACCCCTGCCCCCTTTTTTGGGGGTATTGGTTATGTGATATTGTTTTCTTCAGGTAAAGAAAACAAAAATACAAGCTTGTCATTGACGTTTTTTTCCAAGAATAAAGACATCCCAAGGATTTTTTTCTATAACTTTTAATTTGATTTTTATGTGAGAATTTTATATTTGTGTCCGCTACAAGCATATTCTGCTGCACCAATAGAAAACCATAATATAATAGCTTTTATGCATTATGCAATAAGAAGTCCAGAGGTAGGTAGTCCAGACCTGATATGGTGGCTTAGGGACCCTAGCTCCTTTCACGTCCAGGTGTTCTGCCATGTAGACCTGTGTGTTCATGTTTATTGTCTTGTGGTTAAGGGGACTATACGATCTCTGGTCCTTTCATCTACATTCAGGGAGGGAAAAGAAGAAAGGCAAAGGGGCTATCTTTGTTGACAGTTGACTGTGTGTGGGTTTATTTCTGGGCTCTCTGTTCTGTTCTATTAGTCTATGTCTGTTTTAAAACAATCCCATTTATAATCTATACTAGAGGCCCGTTGCAGGAAGATTCCTGCAAGAATAGGGCTTCCTGCGGCTGGAGCAAAGCAGAGAAGGGAGCGAAGCCCGCCCTTTTCCACTGCCTCGCTCCCTCCTGTCTCCGCTGCCTCAGCTCTGCTCCTGTGTCCACTGCCTCGGGACATTCCATCGGTGGCGGAACAGCGAGGCTGGATCGGCTGCCAGAGTGGGCAGATCATGTCACGCTGCTTGCCCCCGTGGCCCCTGGCCGGGTCGACAGGCCTGGACACTCCAGCAGCGATGAAGTGGCACCCCCCCTGCCTTCCCCGCCACCTGCCTGGCCAACAGGCCTGGACACTTAAGCAGCAGTGCTGAGGGGACTGGGTGTCACCATCTTGTGGCTATGGGTGCCTCCATCTTTGTGACAGAGTGATGGAGTGACTGTTAATTTGCATACTATTTTATTAGGATATACAAAAGCCTAAGCGACCGTTATGACTGAAGGACCGGAATGACTGGTCAACCAGTTGCTATGATGTGCACTGACCACTAGGGGGGCAGACACTTAATGCAGGAGTTGCCTTCTGGTGGTCAGTGCACTCCCACAGCCAACCTCCCAGGATCCCTCCCCCCGGCCATCCAGTCCCTCGATGGGCCTTGATCGCTGGCCAGGCTGAGGGACCCCACCTGTGCATGAATTCGTGCACCAGGCCTCTAGTAGCTATAATAAAATGAAATGCTTACAAATAACCTTAACCAAGGAGGGGAAAGACTTGTACACTAAAAACTGCAAAACATTGACAAAAGGAATTAAGGGAAGCACAAATAAATGGAAAGACATCCCAAGATCATGAATTGGAAGAATTAATATTATTAAAATATTTATACTGCTCAAAGTAATCTACAGATTCAATACAATCCCCATCAAAATCCCAGTGGCATTTATAAAATAGAAATAGAAAGAAAACAATCCTAAAAATTCATGCGGCACCATAAACGACTCCAAATAGCCAATGCAATTTGAACAAAAAGAACAAAACTGGATACATTATACTTTATGATTTCAAAAAACAGGGCAGGGCAAAAGTAGATTTACAGTTGGTCTATGGAAAATAATACAATAATTTATAAATAATACAAGAATAAACTCTGTTTTGAGTACTCACAACTGTAAACTTACTTTTGCCCCATCCTGTATATTATAAAGTATTTTAGGTTTCCTTGAATGAGATCTGAAAAGTCTCAATAATCTGAAAATTCTACAACCACATTTATTTTTCACTAGAGATGAATTAAGTGAAGATATACCACCACATGATACTTCTTGCAAATATGATTTTTACTTAGAACATTAGAGCTCTTTAGCTGCAGTCTTACTGTATACCTCTTGCTGCCTCTAAATACCTTTCCTTGTGAAATGGTTTTATTTTTTTTTTTTAAATTTATGAGAATATATTTGAGTCCGGCCAGAGTAGCTCAGTGGTTGAGCATTGACCTATGAACCAGGAGGTCAAAGTTCAATTCCTGGTCAGGGCACATAGCCAGGTTGTGGGCTCGATCACCAATGTGGAGTGTGCAAGAGGCAACTGATCCATGATTCTTATCATTGATGTTTCTATCTCTCTCTTCCTCTCCCTTCCTCTCTGAAATCAATAAAAATATGTATGGGGTTTTTTTTGTGTGTGTGTGTTTTTTAAAGAATTTATTTTAGCCAAACTGATGACATGCTGAGAACCAAGATCACAAGTGTGCTCTCCTTATGAAATGGTTTTAGATTAACTTTTAAACTCCAGCTTTCTGTGTTCCACTGCTAAGGCTACAGCATATATTTATGAAAACTTTTCTGCTCACTGGGACACCTCGTTAATTATACACTGAGCTTATATCAATATTGGGCTTGTTGCCCTGCAGGCTGTTTAGAAGTGAAGCCTTACCAGACCATCTGTCAATCCCTGTCATTGGAAATGCTTTTCTCTGTTACTGTAATGAAATCACTAAAATCATTTCCTGTTCCTAGTCCTTATTCAGATCTTCTATCTATTGTCAATAAGAGGATATTAAACTCAGCAAAGTCCACATACCCTTTTCATGCTGGTTCACAGTGTAGCACATGGCTTTGTGTTTTAGTGTTGGAAATAGTAAATAATGACGTCAAGCCTATTGTAATAAAAGAAGGCTGCTTATTAAACTCTAGCTGTTTTTCCTTTGACATCATTGGATCTGTTTATAATGATTTTGAGTTTTTCTCCTTACAAATCAGGGTTTGTATGATTACATTAGAAATTGAACCGTTTGGGGGAATGGTCCTTTCATAGAATTGACGTCAGGCCCTTTGAGCATGCAGACTCCAACAATGGGATTACGGGAAGAAAGGATGAAGAGGCTTTCTGTATTCTCCTGGAGGAGTTTGACTTCCTGAAGTATGAGCTTGCTTCCAGGAAAGAGCGAAAGCAAGGTGGATGGGTGGGTGGGGGACGTATATTTCTCATAGTCCACAATTCAGAGAATGCCTATTCTCTTTATTATAAGTCACTTAACATGGGAGCATGTAGTTTTGCTTTAAATAGTGCTTGTTGATCCCATTCCATTTGGCATCTCTGGAAATTCACTCTTCTTTTGGGACTGTACTTGGGGAGGCTGGTTGCCTTTATAAATCCATGAGTGTGCCTTCTTCAAAATACAATTGATGTTGGACTTTTCCTACATGTTCCCAGGAGCAAGCAGTCACCTGGTCAGTCAGCAAGCACGTCTCCTGGAGGAAACCTCAGTCCTTTAACTTCCTTGTCACGGAGAAGTCTGTACTCTTTCTGTCACCATTGGTAGGAAAAGAAATCTGATGATGTGGACCCTGGAACAAAGTCCCTAAATTGAATTCTTTAATTTCTTTTCATGTGTGTTTTAGGTTTGGACAAATCAGGCAGCTCTCTTGTTTGTCCTAAATAACTTATAGAAGTTATTTCAATTTTTATGATTATAGTATTCAGTATTTAAAGCAATTTTCAGGGGGAAAGAGGATGACAGGAGTAAAGCAATTTGGAGACTTCTTGCTCTAAATGCACCCGTTTGCTTCTTGCCCACATCAAGTGATCTCTGGTCTTTAAAGGTCCACATTTTACCTTTTTAGATGAGCCTTGAGTCATCTGAAAATCTTTGATTTCTCTCTTCCACTCTATTTGGACATATTTCTTAGAATAAAGTTTTCTAGAACAACTCACAAAGCACTGAAGGATTATTTTATCTTTTAGAAATTCCCAGATTGCACCCTGAGCACTTCTGGCCCCTAAAGAACCTGGAGGATCGTGCTGCAAAAGCCCTTTGGAGGAACGTGCCAACTGCTCCGTAACCATGAGTTGGCTCTTCTTTGATGAGAGATTAATAGTTTCCATAATCATATCATCTTGGTTGCTGTGTGCCCAGAGTTTACTCAGACTTGAAACAAATGGAAATTAATTGAAAAAAAATTTTTTTTCTTGTCACCCCTCCAAGTCTCTCATCTGGAGAAGTGAAAAGAAAATGATTCAAGGTTTTGTTGCCAGAGGAAGCCAAAATGCTTATTTTCTTTTGCAATTCTGGATAAAAGAAAGCAGTTGGAGGATGGGGAGGATGTAGGCAGGGGAAGAAGGGTACAACTCTGCTGCCTAAATAATTCCAAATAGAACTGAAACACTGGAAAGTGGATCCAGGATACACTTGGAAGGTTGTCTGGTGAGGCCAGGAGTATCTGGTCCTGGAAATAAGTACAGAGGAAACAGTGCTGGGGTCCAACCCCAGAGGGTCCAGGGGTTCCCCAAAGGTGTGGACAGAGTCGGCGAAGACTATCCACCCTCTTCCTATGGTGGAGTCCGATCTGTCCCGAGAGTGGGGCTTACCAAGGGGAATGCGGGGCTTACCTAAGGGAATCCTGTTCCAGGGGTTCCCAAAGGTGTGGACGGAGTCGGCGAAGAAGGAAGGACACGGAGACAGTGTTTCAGTTGATCAGCAGCCTAGCCAGGATCTCCAGCCAGGATCTCCAGGTTCTCCAGTCAGGTTCAGTCTGAGATCTCCAGCCAGGTTCGGTCACCAGGTTCTAGTCAGGTTCTCTTGCCAACCTCTGCAGTCAGGTTCAGTCCAGGATCCCTTGCCATGTTCTCTCCAGCGAAGCTCCTCCATCTCCTGGTTCCCTGTAGGTTCTGTCTTCTTGGCTCTGTGTTCTAAGTTCTGAGTTCTGAATTCTGTCTTGTTACATCTGTATTTATACCAGTTGATTCAATCCTATCAATCTCTATTACAAAGGTTAGGGCGTTTCTTATCTCCATTCCAGGGAGTAAAGATTATGCAGCTTAAGCATGATTGTTTGTAGTTAAAGTGATTAATTACCCGCCTGGCACTTAGTTAAGGGGTTTTATTCCCTCCCTAACTTCAGGGGAAAATCCCTACCTGGGGATTCAACCTTTCTCGGAGAGGTGACCTTGGTTAAAACACAGCGCCAAGAAGGTGAGCAAACATATTAAGAACCGTATGCCATATATGCCAGGTCCCTTGAAACAGCAAGGATGGACCGGCTCCCGGCAAAACAGAAAAGGGGTTTTGTAGCTGTTATGATTGTGATTAGACCAGTTGGATTGGTCTATTGATTTTTATGTGTCTACTACTATGGAGGAGCTGCCATGAGTTTATTTGCCACACCCTGGAGTTTGGGAAACACTTATATTGGGTTAAAATCTATTATTTACTGGCTCTGAAATTTGAACTCAATTCTTTTTAAGCCCCTACCATCCCTCTTGACCACTTCTCACCCTAGTGTTGATATCTCTAATGTTGCTGTTGAGCCTTGGAGGATTTCATGAGCAGAGGGTTTGGCCTCTGGGATAACTGGGTTTTGTTAATAGAACACAGGAATTTTGTCATATCTTTAATCAGATAAATTTCTAATATGCAATCACTAAGTGCTTTATTAAAGTTGACTGGACCAGTAAGAGAGAAACAATTATAGATGAACACCTACCTCATCATTCTTTCATTCATGCCACAGTATGTTGTAATTTGTCATGTGTTAAGCACAATGCTCAGTGGAAATCAGAAGGTGACAATTTAAGATAGGAAAATAGGAGCTAGTTAATAGCTGTTCATTCCATTCATTTCTGAAAGTTAGGGTCCACATCCCTTCCTCTGACGTGATGTACTTTCACTCCAGGTGACATGCTAATCAGAGATTTTGGGCTCTCTTGAAGCTTACATAGCGATAGGAGATACGTCAGTCCTTTGGTGGGTGCCTGTCTCCCTGCACTTTATATGCAGGCCCCACAGTAAGCACCCGTCCACTATGGCCCACCCTCCTTGACAAGGACAGCAGATAAGTGCCAGCCCTCACTTTTCTTGTGGAACCTCACAAGGAAATCACCTCTCCAGCTGCTCCCATTTCAGCCCAGGGCTTGGCTACTACCTCAGAGGGAGGCTCTGAGTCTTAGCTCTCCCAAGCTGTCTGAACATCCCATGTAATATCAGTGCTTAATTGAGAGCTGTGGACGTGCCAGAGAGCAGGGCCTGGTGATATCACAACAGAATCCGGAGGGGAGGCAAGGCCCTGGTCCAGGAGGCCAGAGGAACAATGTGTAAGATACTCAAGGGTTTGCTGGGAGCTGAGATAAGGCCTGGTCAGTCACTCAGGGAGCACTGTGGGGAGTTGACCCAAGCCAAACAGACAAAATCCTGAATTTTACATTTGCATTAAGACACAGTCTCAAACATTGGCGAAGCAACCAGCAGTCCGGGAGCTAAGAGGTCGGAATGGGCAAGAACACCATTCTCTTCCATCTGTCATGAAGTCTCCTACCTGCCACCCCTCCTGTGCCCCTTATTCCACCGTAGGAAGAAGCTGTCTGAGACACTGAACCTTCTTTATTTTTAAAATATTTTTATTGATTTCAGAGGGAGAGAGAAACATCAATGATGAGAATCATTTGATTGGCTGCCTCCTGCACGCCCCACACTGGGGATTGAGCTCGCAACCTGGGCATGTGCCCTTGAGCGTAATAAACCAGGACCCTTCAGTCTGCAGGCCACGACGTTCTGTCCACTAAGCCAAACCAGCCAGGGCGAACCTTCTTTATTTTTTTTTTTTACAATTAAAGACTGCACAGTTCATGAAGGGTCTACTTAAATTATTGGACCAGAATAAATTTAAACGGAATTGGATCTTTGGTTTATTAATTTTCCTGCTACTAACAGATGGGGGAGATTCCAGAGAAATGCAAGATTTATTATGGTGGCAAAATGAATCTATTCACCTTTCTTTGCACATCTCAGTAATAGTATGAGTTGCATTTTGAGACCCTGTAACATGGGAAAAGAGAGGAGACGTTGCCAGAGTTTTAGCAGATAAGTTAAAATTCTCCCAAACTTACTCAGTATTCCTTCACCTAGATTCATTTCCAAGAAAACGAAGAGGAGGACAATGGATGAAGAAGATTGTGACATTTCCGGAGGCTTCCTGACTGACTTGTTTTATATCCAGAATGCATAGTGACCATCTAACGTGTATGGTGGAGCCATTAAGCATCTTTATTTTGGGGATAAACCCAGAGTGTCCTGTAAAAGCTGACACATCTAAAGGGAAAGATAAACTAAGAATTCTAAATTGAGTTTATGCTCAGTCGCCATGTGAAACAGGAGAGACTGCCTAACTAGTGTTCATTTGTATTCAACAGGCATTTACTGGTTACCAGCTACGTGTCAGGCACAGAGCTAAGTACTGGGGATACAGTGCTTGAAATATGGCAATTGTTCCACAAATGTTAGTTAAATGAATGAAAGCTGTGTCCTCTAGTAGAACCTATGTGACTAATGAAGCTTACACTTAAAGCAGTGGTTTCCAAACTCTGATGCACATAAGCATCTCCTAGGAACCTTTACAAAATGCTGATGCCTGGGTTACACCCCCGGATATTCTGATCTAATTGGTATGGGGTGCAAACAGGGCATCAGGATTTTTTAAGCTCCCCAAATGGTTCTGAAGTGCAGCAAAGTTAGGGACCCATTGGTTTAAGGGACTCTCACTTCCTAGGGTTCCTTCCAAGATCCTAGGACAGTGATGGCGAACCTATGACACGCATGTCAGAGGTGACACGCAAACTCATTTTTTTGGTTGATATTTCTTTGTTAAATGGCATTTAAATATATAAAATAGATATAAAAATATAAGTCTTTGTTTTACTATGGTTGCAAATATCAAAAAATTTCTATATGTGACATGGCACCAGAGTTAATTTAGGGTTTTTCAAAATGCTGACACGCGAGCTCAAAAGGTTCACCACCACTGTCCTAGGAGGTGCCTAGCACTTTTGAATTTGAAATTTTATATTCTTTTTCTTGAACAGGGCCCCAGATTGAATAAGTGTAAGGTGCCACAAAAACTGAATCTGACTTTCTGTATTCTTGAGAAAGTCTTAGTCCAACTCATTGGAATCCTTACTCAGCATGAGTTTTTCCCAGAAGTGTAATTTGGCTGAGAGATGGCGGTTAACAGTCCTCATGGCTGGCTACCACCATGTGAAAGCTAAACCATTACAAGTAACAGATGCCACCTTTTGTGGTCTTGTCTCTTTTTTTGGGTCCATGACCATAAGAGTGATTTTTGCAATGCTTTCAGAAGGAACTCCACGTTGGAATGGAAGAACTGTTTGCTACAAGTGGTAAGGTACTAGGTAGTTTTATTGGGGTTTGCATTTATATTGACTGATTTCATGGTCAGTACTAAGTTTATGACTGTAGCATTTCTGGTGCAAGAAACACACTGGTCGGCTTGAGTGTCCCTGGAGTTCGGTTCATCGCCATCCCTCTACCTTTCCTGGAGGAGTTGCCTGGCAATGTTTATGAGGCTGATGTAAAGCTCTACAAAATTTACTCAATGATTTTATTACAGAGGCAAACAACCATTTCTGCTGCTCATGTGAGCCAGGTGCACACCTGGGCGTGTCTCCAGGACTCTCCATGGGGGGAGCAGAGCACAGCCTGAAGAGGAAGAAGGAGCAGCTCACAGTACAGGGAGCTGCTGAGGGGCTCTCCCGGCTCCGCAATGTTTTGAAGTGGCTCTGAAGTTGCTAAATGGCCATGTGCTAGGTTCCCTGGCCCCTCCGTGTATCACATAACTACTTAGCAGTTCACTTCCAGGCTGTTTACACGTCTGATTATGAGTGGCTTTGTTGCCCTCTGAGGAAGAAGTTACAGAAGATGTAAGCCCAGCCCCCACTGCTGACTGCAGGCAGATAAAGGGCATGGCTGCTTCTCTGTGAGGAAAGGCCTGCTTTGCTTTGTTTGTTTTAATTAATTTCTGCCACAATGCACTCGGTAAAGTCTTCTAATATCTGGCACCTAAGAAAACATGCTCCAACTAACCTCTTCTGGGGTAGGGTTCCTGGCATTTCCAGGTAGATAGGATTTTCTGAAGATGAAAGGACAATCTCTCCTTTCTGTCCACTTGGATTTCCAGGAATGGAGTTCTTTGTCTTTCCACATGGTGTATTTTCTTCTCCTGACCCTTCCAGATGGCCACATTTAGATTCTTTCAGAATCTTCTGATTACTGTAAAAGCTTGGCCACCTGCCTTGAGTAAAAAGAAGAAGGGAGGTTAAACATCAAGTTTGCTTGTTTTCCCTGATGTAGACTTAGTGATACCCTTTCATAAAAGCGCCAGAGATCATTAATTAGACAAATAGTACTGGCTTTGCTTTCTGCAGCTTCAACAAATGCTGTTTGACTTGTAGCAAAAATGACTAGTTGCATTGAATAAGAAGGGTGGCAATGCCTCTTTAAACAGTGCAGAACAAACAGTAAGACAGCAGACCTGGGGGGAAATCAAGTGTGTCCAGGCAACAGGGCTGTTTGCCCCAGCACAATTGTCTCTCAGGCTGTGAGTCTCCCTCTTCCTCAAAATCTGAATAGCCAGCACTTCCTAATCATTCAGAACTCTCTGTATTTCCATAGTTAGTGGCATTTTCTCACAGTTTACTTTATTAACCTGAGTAGGAATGCTGTACTGAATAACTCCAGGGAACAAAATTTCCATTATCATTTATGTAAACCATGTGCCCTGGACCTAGAATGTCTTGGCTTACCCACATGGTATTGAGTGCTTTAAAAAAAAATTTAAATTAAACTTATTGGGATGACATTGGTTAATAAAATTATATAGGTTCCAGGTATACAATTATATAGTACATCATCTGTATATTATGTGGTGTTTTCACCACCCCAATAAGTATCTCTTAATATTGGATTAGGAGGTTCCCATATGATTTAGAACCCAAAGTCAAAGGAAGTCTAAAAACCTAAAGAAATTAAAAAAAAAATCCTTTGGGTTCCTTAACGTTTTTTAAAAAAATTGTGGCACATTGATGTGAAAATGCCCTGGGATAAGTGAGGTCTTGGATTCTGGTATCTGTCACTTACTGTCTGACTTTAGGCAAACTACAATGCACAGCAAATAGAAGGCTTTGTCATGACTGACACTAACTGGGCTATTTTGTTCAATGTGTCCAAAATGACCACAAGCCAACATTTCTTGGAGTAATGTATTGAAACCAAAATGTGCAAATGATAAACAGGGTTTCCAATCATAACTTTAAAAAATGTAATTGAGAATTGGAACAGATTTGGAGTGAAACGTGCATAAAGCTGTGTGTAGACAGACTCAGACACAGCTCTTCCCATACACCAAGTGTTATTGGACAGGAGTACTTACTGAAGGCATCATGGTGCAAAGATTACTGTGCTTTTGGAAAGAGATTTACTAGATTTGGATCTTGAGGACTCAAGAGATTATGTCCTGACCTGATCCCTGTGTCTCATCAAATTACTTTCCATTTGAACATGGGTAGAATCATCTGAGGTCTTGTAAAAACATCCTGTTTTGTATTCAGATGCATAAATGGAGCTTTGATCTTTCTGATTAAGGATTACAGAGAGCATTTTGTTATCATGTCTTTATAATTTCTCTCACATAGACTTCCTCATTTTTATATTCTTTCATTCCTTCTCAGCAAACGTGTATTCAGTAATTATTTATTGAGCACCTTCTCTATAACAGGCCCTGTGCTGGATTCTGGGCATAGTTCTCACCCTCAAGGGGTTTATGGTAAAAGAGAAAAACAAGGAAACACATAATTATAATGCCATGGACAGGTAAGCTCAGGGAGCATTTCCATTGCAATTGTGGTTTCTGGAGGATGGTTGTAGCTTGCTTCAGAGATCCCCTTCAATAAAATAAAAACTAAACTAAACACATATTCATTCACTAAGGTTCAAACCAAGTTTTCTCTTAAAAATGGAAGCATGACTATGACTCAAAGCCTCAGTACTGTACAGCAGAGTGTGAAAGGAAGCTTTTCCCTCTGTATAATTGGCTTTCCCAGGTGTGCTTCCTGAAGAATAGAAAGTCCAAGTGCTCAGGACTTTGAGTGGTTTAGTTTGTGAACCTTATAATGACCAAGAATACTTGACTTAAGGCTCAATAATTGTAGTTGCAAATATGGATTGTCCTCAATTTTTAAGATAAAAACAACTTGCAAATGTATCTGTTTGTAAAAATTGTATATAGTTTTACAGCAAGTCTATTTCTTTGAAATGTAAAGAGACAAGAATCAAATTTCATTAGTTTTTCATACCCTTTTGAAATTTGCAATTTCTATAGTTAGGAACCTATTTCTTACAGCTTTTCTGTTCTAAACTTTGTTCTGGCCAATTCTATATTGTATATAGAACCAGTTGATGTAATTGTATGCAACCTGGTTGTAGTGGAACAATTCTGATTCATAACTATTCAGGCTTTAATTTTCCTGTCTGGTTTTGGTACATATTCCTTATAAGGCTTTTTTTTTTTTTTTTCAAACCTGAGTTGAGAAATTGAGTCATGGAAATTAATCCTTTCACTTTGTTACATGTAGATTTTTAATAATTGAGTCAAGGTGTCGTTTTAAGGGGGTTTGGAGGGGCGGGGGAATAGGCCGATAATTTACAAATAATGAGCTCTGATTGGGCAACAACTTGTTTTGAGTTCCTTCTGTTCGACCTAACTTAACTGATGAAATTTGTGTTCATGAGCTCATCTGCAAAGCCTTAAAAATGATTTTCAGCTGTTCCAAATGGGACTTATTAGCAGTATGTGTATAAAAAGATCACATCAGGTGGATGAGAGACGTTTGATCCCTTATTTGCTTAATAAGTTTTAAAATGATGACTTTGCGGGGGGGTGAAGGGGGGTTAATGGGGGGGATGATGACACATTTGTAATTCCTTAACTAATAAGGAATTTAAAGATAAAAAATTAAAAAAAATAAAATGATGGCTTTGAAAAGCAGGTTATAGTCTAACCATGGTGCTATTTTAGGCTGGTTTGTTAAACACAGCTTTAAGCCTAGTATATCAATAAAGCAAATACTTAATGGTTGTTGTTATATATGTATATATTTTATATTAATTTCAGAGAGGAAGGGAGAAGGGAAAGAGAAAGAGAGAAACATCAAAGACGAGAGAGAATCATTGATTGGCTGCCTTCTGCACCCCCCCCTGCCCCCCACTGGGAGTCAAACCCACCACCTGGGCATGTGCCCTTGACTGGAATCGAACCGGGAAGAGTTGTATGACTTCTTCATATATTTTGGAAATTAACCCCTTATCAAATGTACCACTGGTGAATAAGTTCTCCCATATAGTAGGTTCCCTTTTAATTTTGTTGATGTTTTATTTTACTGTGCAGAAGCTTTTTAGTTTGATGTAGTCCCATTTGTTTATTTTTCCCTTTGTTTTTCTTGCCCTAGGAGATGTATCGGTGAAAATACTGTTATGTGAGATGTCTGAGATTTTACTTCCTATGTTTTCTTCTAGAATTTTTATGGTTTCTCAACTTACATTTACGTCTTTTATTCATGTTGAGTTTATTCTGGTGCATGGTGTAAGAAGGTGGTCTAGCTTCATTTTTTTTTTAATGTATCTGTCCAATTTTCACACCATTTATTGAAGAGACTGACTTTACTCCATTGTTTTCTTCTGACTTCTTTGTCAAATATTAATTGACCATATGGTGTGGGTTGATTTCTGGGGTCTCTGTTCTGTTCCATTGGTCTATATGCCTGTTATTGTGCCAGTACCAGGCTGTTTTTATTACAATGGCTTTGTAGTATAGTTTGATATCCAGTATTGTGGTCCCTCCAACTTTGTTCTTCTTTCTCAAGATTGCTGTGGCTATTTGGGATCTTTTTTAGTTCCATATACATTTTTGGAATATTTATTCTATATCTGTGAGATATACTGTTGGTATTTTAATAGGAATTGGATTGAATCTGTAGATTGCTTTGAGAAGCATGGACATTTATTGATGTTAATTCTTCCAATCCATGAACATGGTATATGCTTCCATTTGTTTGTATCTTCCTCTATTTCCTTTTTCAATGTTCTATAGTTTTCTGAGTATAGGTCTTTTACCTCTTTGGTGAAGTTTATTCCTAGGTATCTTATTGTTATTTGCAATGGTAAATGGGATTGTTTTTTTAGTTTCTCTTTCTGAGATTTCATAATTGGTGTATAAAAATGCCATTGATTTCTGGATGTTAATTTTGTATCCTGCTACTTTGCCAAATTTATTTATTAAAGCTAGCACTTTTGGGGTGGAGTCTAGGGTTTTCTATGTAAAATATCATGTCATCTGCAAGTAATGACAGTTTGACTTTTTCTTTTTCAATTTGGATGCCTTTTGTTTCTTCTGCTTGTCTGATCACTGTGGCTAGGATTTCCAGTATTATGTTGAATTAGAGTGGTGAAAGCAGACATTTCTGTCATGTTGCTGACCTTAAGGGAAACACTCTTAGTTTTTGCCCACTGAGTATGATGTTCATTGTAAGTTTGTCATATATGGCCTTTATTATGTTGAGGTATGATCTCTCTATTCCCACATTGCTGAGAGTTTTTATAAATGGGAGCTGGATTTTGTAAAAAAAACCAAAAAACTGCATCTATTAATATGATTGTGTGACTTTTATTCTTCATTTTGTTTATATGATGTATCATGTTTATTGATTTGCAAATATTGAACTAACCTTGCATCCCCAGAATAAATCCCACTTGGTCATAGTGTATGATCATTTTAATGTATTGCTGGATCTGATTTGCTCATATTTTGTTGAGGATTTTAGCATCTGTTCATCAGGTATATTGGCCTGTAATTTTCTTTTTTTGTAGTGTTTTTATCTGGTTTTGGAATTAGGATAATGCTAGATTCGTAAAAAGAGAACTATCCATGTGAGAGAAACATTGATTGCCTGCCTCTTGTATGCCTCCCACTAGGGATTGAGCCTGTAACCCAGGCATGTGCCCTGACTGGAAATCAAACCAGCGAGCTGTTGGTGCATGGGACTATGCTCAACCAACTGAGCCACACCAGCCAGGGCAGTGTCCTATTTCTTGATGCCTGCATGACATCTTCATTTAGATAGCTAAGAAGCATCTCAAAACTGAGTGCAAAACAAGACTTAATCCCCTTCACCCATTCCTGTCTTCATCTTTACTAAGATTAATCAATCTATTCAATTGTCAAGTAAAGAGCTTAGGGATCATCCTTGAAACTCCCTTTTCCTTTCAGCCCCTGCCATCAACAGATCCTATTAACTGCATCTCCAAAGCATATGCTCAATTTGTCCTTCATTCTCATCCTCTCCGCTCTACCCATATCTATCATTATATCTCAGCTGGACTTCTTCAATAGCCTTTCAACCAGTCACCCTGCTTCCACTCTTACTCTTTGCCCTCACACCCACCACCGCAGCTCATTTCCTCTTCACCTGCCCATCTTGGAAGGAGGCAAAAGGGTGTGATTTGTGGGCCTGTTAAACTGCAGTATAGAAGATTGATTTGACTTTGTAAAAACAAAAGAAGTTGTGAGGTACAAGACATCTTAGATGAAATTAAAGACAAATTAAAGGCTTAGGTGATAGCAATACATATAGTTACTATCCACAATATCCACAGAACTCCTACTTATAAATAAGAAAAATAACCTGATTTAAAAATAAGCAATGACATAAGAAATTCACATGTGAACTAATGTCTGAAAAGATGCTCAGCTCTGCCAATAATAGAAAAATGCCAATCAAAGAGTAGATACTTGTTTTTGCTATTCAGATGATCAAAAATTAAGATGGCCCTGGCTGGTATCTGTCAGTGGTTAGAACATTGGTCCATGCACTGAAGGGTCACGGGTTCGATTCCTGGTTCAGGGCACATTTCAGGTTCAATCTCTGACCCCTGGTCCTGGCATGTGTAGGAGGAAACCAATTGATGTGTCTCTCTCACATTAATATTTCTCTCTCTCTCTCTCTCTCTCTCTCTCTCTCTCTCTCTCTCTCTCTCTCTCTCTCTCTCTCCCCGCTTCCCTCCCTCCCTTCCTCCCTCCTTCTCTCCTTTTCCTTTCTTTCTCTGTCTCTAAAAAAGTCAATGGGAAAATTATCCTCAGGTGAGGATTAACAACAACAACAAAATTAAGATGAATAATATCCACTGTTGCTTAAGATGAGGATGATGTTTTGTATTCTTGAGAGTAGGAATAGAAGTTTGGTATATTTTATTTGGAAGACATTCGGGCAGTATTCCACATCTGGGAATCAGTTCTCCAGAAATGCTAGACTGGATGCATACATGCACACATATTGGAACATAGTTCTGTCATCCCATTGTCATTAATTTAACAAATATTTATTGAGAAACTACCATGTGCCAGGCACTGGGATAGCCAATGGAGATTTTACAGGAAAAAAGTTTCCTTGCCTGTAAAATAAGGATAGTATTTACCTTATTAGACTTGCTGTTCAGATGAAAGAAAATATGCATGTGAAAGCTGTAAGTGTCCGGAATTTTAAAGTACATCTAGCCCTGACTGGGTAGCTCAGTTGGTTAGAGTGTCATCCCAATATGCCAAGATTTTGGGTTCAATCCCTAATCAGGACACATACAACAATCAACCAATGAATGCATAAATAAGTGGAATAACAAATTGATGTTTTTCTCTCTCAAATCAATAAATAAAAAATAAAGTACATCATACTCAGCAATGAAAAGCAACAAATTACTGATACATGCAACAAAATGGATGAAGTTCAAGAACATTATGTTAAGTGTTTGAGCCAAAAACCTATACATACCGTATAATTCCATTATGTGACAGCCTGGAAAAGACCACACTAGAGGGACATAAATGGCATCGGTGGTTTCTAGGGGCTGTATTTGGGGAGAAGATTGGGATGGGGAACTGTTTTGAGGTGGTGGAAATGTTCTGTGTTCTGATTGGTGGTTACACAACTGTAGTATGTTGGTCAAAACTCACAGAACTGTATGTACATCTCAGAAGGGCGAATTTTACTGTAAGTTATACATCAACAAATTGACGTTTAAGAAATTGAAAAAAAAATGTCCTACAGTATAATGTGTTGCATATATTGCCCTTTGTGGCAGAATCTAATGGACTGAGCACTCAGTCAGTAAATAACCAGTCCAAATGTTTGGGCCGTTTTGTTCATATAGCATGTAACATGATTTTCTGCTAATATAGCATGCTCATCTGCTTGCAGCTTTAAAATGTCTCTAATTGGAAGGATACTGAGCACTTCCCTTCTATAAAGTTCAAGGATTGCTCTGCTTCAAGGAACAAGGGAAGCCACCAAAAGAATGATGATGAGGCAGGTCTGGACTCTCAAATAACCTAGAAGCACAGAAGAAAAAGAGGGTGGGGTGTTCCTGCTTTAGTCGCCAACTGGAGAATCAGTACAAGCCTATAGGAGTCATCATGCTGTTATCAGGTGTGATCTTGGTTTGGAGGGAATTTCCAACTCTAGATATTAGTCAGACTTCTGTATTTCAGGGTGGCCTAACAGCTTAATAAAAACGCCAGTCAGAAACACCTAAAGGCTAAGTAAGGCTTGCAAGTCTCAGACACAGGCTGGCGCAGACGGTCAGGACTCTGCCCACGCTCTCCCCGCCTCCCAGCTCCTCTTCCCCACCAGCAGGCGAGCTCCCTTCTTCTCATTGGCCACTGCCCAGCTGTCTCGAGCGCCCACAGGCCCGCTCAGACGCCAGCTTCCATAAAAAGCGGGCAGTGCAGCCCGAGGGCTGACAGAGTTTACCTCTAGCAGCGCTGCAGTGGAGCAGGGTGGCTCCATCCTATCGGGACCAGGGATACCTTCGTGGATTTGGGAGCGCTGGGCCAGCGTGAGTCGGAGGTACGATTGCCCAAGAATACTTACATTTTATAACACAACCTTCCCATGTGCTTGCTGCTATGAGAAATATACCAAGGGTAAGAAAAAGTCTTAGCCAGAGTTGTTTAAAGCGCCATTTTAATTACATTTTCTTGAAGCCTGGGAAGTTAGGGATTTACTAGAGTTAATTGAGTACTTAGTGTAGGTCAGCAACTGTTCTAAGGGTTTTATATATGATCCTTTTATTGCCCTGAGACTGGTGCTAATTATCCTTTCAATTTTGCAAATAAGGAAATTCATGCACGCTGAAATTACAGCTTGCCTAGATGGAGTTGTAGATAGATTTATTACTAGCAATCTGCTCTGTTATTTTACATCCCTTTTATTGTTTGCATGCTATAGGACAGTCACCCGTACTCCGAGTGGAAAAAAAAGAAAAGTCCATGGTCTTTGAGTGATCGTTAAACAAGAAATGTTTCCAAAGCTTCTCACATTTCTAAAAACAGTCTGAGACTGCATATCTGAGACCACCCCTCAATTGTCAGCCTCAGAGCACCAAATCAGAATTTCCTATGTATAATTAAGTTTATGCTAAGAAATGGTTGAGTCCGTTGAAGCTGAAAATTTCTATTTGGATCTCTTGCGTCTCATCCATTTATGATCAGAGACTTGTGATGGGCCAGAGCTATCCCTAATCATCTTTAGAATCTCATGGGACATCGGTGAAGGGTGGGGTAAAGGGGGATAAGGTGTGCTCTGCAGATATCTAGTTTGTCCTATTTTCTTCTTACTGTTTGTACTTACTAGAAAGTCTGTGTCTCCTCTTCCACCTCCCTCATACGTAAGTCCGTGAATCCCTTGGAGGCAAATTGTCTTCTTTGTTTTTCATCTTTACCACCATACACTGACTGTGGTACTTTATACATGTGAATGAATTGACATTTCATTTATTTTACGATTAGTAATCATTTGAGTCATAGAAAAACCCACATTATTATTATTAAGTTTAACTGGTCATTTTGTTTTTAAACATTGACACAGAGATTGTTTTAGTTGTAGAGATAAATTGACTGATATATTAGAAAGTTTAGGACAAGACCATACTGATAAACCTCAGACCAGTGATTAGATAAGTCTGATTTCAATTTCCAGATATTTCCTTACACTGTTTTGTGGTGTGAATAGGTGGTTGAGAAGATGCCAAAGTAGATATCTAGTCCATCTTCTGAAAAAACAGGTTTTAACTAGATGCCATGAACTTTGTCCTACTTTCTGTGTTTCCAAACATATTTAGGGAAGTCCCTGTGAAATCAGACCCATATGTTGACATTCACATGTTCAAGGACACAGTTTTAAATATGTGTTCTCATATTTGCTAGCTGTGTGTCAACAGGTTAATTTCTCTAAGCTTCAGTTTTCTCATTTATAAAATTGGTATGATTCCTATCCCTCCCATTACGATTTTTTGAGAATTAGATGGGATAATATTAATACATGATATGTATAGACATTTGACAAATGTCAGTTCCCTCACCCACCTCTGGGATTGCTAAGAACGGATGGAAGCTGCTATCACAGGAATTTCTTTCTTATTTCCATCCTCTTTGAACTTATATGTAGAAGTCCTTCAACTTAGTATGTGCCTGATAAATATTTGTTAAACTAAGTTCCAAAGGTATCATAAAGACTGAATTCTGGAACAGAAAACTGTATTCCATTGGTATGTTTAGTAGCAGACTATTGTTTACGACCATATGGTTGGAAGCCGTATTTGGTACTTTGTACCCTCTGTCCAGCCAGGTGGGTCTCTTGGGGCTGCCTTTTATAAGTAGCCCCAAAATCTTATACAGTATGGGTTAAGAGAAGAACTTTATGAAAGAAAGACAAAACTCACAAGATCTGTCTAGTCAGAAAGACAGAAATGCATAAAGTCCTTCATTTGCATCATCCTATAGGAAGATGTTTCAAAGCCAGGACTTTAGCTTAAGAAAACTACCTTGTCCTTACTTTTCTCATTTAGCCTTCAATTACACGGGCCACGGTCCTTTGGTGGGTATTTGCATGGGCATAGAAGATCAAGATGAAACTCCCCTGCACTACCTACACAGGGCCTTTTAAAGGGTCTGTCCCACTTACCTTGCCTACATGATTCCTCACTGCTCTCTATTGGTTGGTCATGTATCATCTTTATCTACTCCTTCCCCCCTTTTATTTAAGATCTAATTCAAACACATCTTCTTCAATGACGCATCTCTGAACATGTACCAAAATAATCTATTCACTGCCACCACTATGCCATCTGTGTTTCTGGTTGCAATGCTTATCTTTATGAACTGTCACCCTCTCTCTACCAGACTTTCAGTTCCCTGAGGTAGAGACCATGTCTTTAAGAAATCTTTTTCCTTTTATTCACTTAATGACATCTATGCAGTGCCTATTATGTGCAGGGACTGTGCTAGATGTTGGAGATACCATGGTGAGTATCAGCGTTTGTGATCTCTGCCCCCATGGAGCTCACAGTCTAGTTGGAAAGGCACACAGAAACAAATACTCATTGAAACAGAGCTACCACTGCACCAGTGACTTGTTATGAATGGGAGGTATATGGTGCATTGACAACCAACACTAACTGGAATTGACTTGGGGAAGTCAGGAAAGGCTTCCATGAGTAAGTGAAGTTTGAGCTGGGCAATTAGAACACAGTGTATCTGGCTTCAAGCCCACACCATCACCACTACACCTGTACTGAGTGGTCATGCCACAGGCTTGTGTCAGTGAGTGATGTGAAAGACAGTGGAATCAGCAATATCAATTTAAGTTGTTAAAGGTTAATTCCACTAAAACTACAATATGAAATTGGGTAATTAAGAAGAATTAATCATCAAATTAAAACTATCCTATCTAATAAAAGACAAAAAGGGTAATTAACCGTACCTCCGCTATGCTTCCCATGGGCTAATCAGGGTGATATGCAAATTAACTGCCAACAAAGATGGCGGCCGGCTGCCACGCAGCTGAAGCGAGCATGAGGCTTGCTTGCTCCAGTGATGGAGGAAGCCAAGGTTCCCCGCCTGCCGCGGCCCGACTCTGAGCCCAAAAGCAACAATGTTTCAATTATAGAAGCTAAACAAACCCCAGATACCTGCTTTCAGCCAGCCGGGGCCTCAGAGCTTAGAGTGCCAGTGATGGCAACAGAGTTTCAATTATAGAAGGTAAATAAATCCCAGAATAAAAAAGAAAAGAAAAAAAGGAGAGGCTGGGAGCTTCAGTCGCCCGCCAGCCTGAAAATGGCCCTCAGCCCCTCACCCAGACTGGCCAGGTACCCCAGTGGGGACCCCCACCCTGAAGGGGGTGTGACCAGCTGCAAACAGCCATCAGCCCCTCATCCAGGCTGGCCAGGCACCCCAGCAGGACCCCCATCCTGATCTGGAACACCCTTCAGGGCAAACCAGCTGGCCCCAACCCGTGCACCAGGCCTCTATCCTATATAGTAAAAGGGTAATATGAAAACTGACCCTAACAGCAGAAAGACTGGGAATGACTGGTCACTATGAAAAACACTGACCACCAGGGGGCAGATGCTCAATGCAGGAGCTGCCCTCTGGTGGTCAGTGTGCTCCCACATGGGGGAGCTCTGCTCAGCCACAAGCCAGGCTGATGGCTGCCAGTACAGTGGTGGTGGTGGGAGCCTCTCCTGCTTCCTTAGCAGCACTAAGGATGTCTGACTGAAGCTTAGGCCTGCTCCCCGCTGGCAAGTGGACATCCTCCGAGGGCTGCCAGGCTGCCAGAGGGATGTCTGATTCCCATCTTAGGCCCAATCCCCCAGAGAGCAGGCCTAAACTAGCAGGTGGTCATCCCCCGAGGGGTCCCAGACTGCGAGAGGGCACAGGCTGGGCTGAGGGACCCCCCCACCCCTGAGTGCACAAATTTTTGTGCACTGGGCCTCCAGTCTACATGTGTCTACAGCTTCAGAGGTGCATAAATTTACAAAGAAAAGAAGGCCTTGTTCTTGTTCTGAAGGAGCTTGCTGCCTTATTAGAAGACAAGGCATGTATGAATAAAACATTTGGGGAAGTCATACAAGACCCAGTATAATAAAGTGCTAAAACTGTGGGGTTGGAGCCGGGGGAGAGGAGGTAGACTTTCATAGGGGAAGAGCTCCCAGTTCAGGCTACAAGTCAGGAAGACGGCAAGAAGCCTATGGGCTGAGTCATGCCCCAAAAGAAGGATTGGGTTAAGCAGGGGTGGGCAAACTTTTTGACTCAAGGGCCACAATGGGTTCTTAAACTGGACCGGAGGGCTGGAACAAAAGCATGGATGGAGTGTTTGTGTGAACTAATATAAATTCAAAGTAAACATCATTACATAAAAGGGTATGGTCTTTTTTTCAATAGTTTTATTCATTTCAAATGGGCCGGATCCAGCCCGCGGGCCCGTAGTTTGCCCACGGCTGGGTTAAGGGAAGGAAAAAAAAAGAAAGAAAGAAAGAAGAAGAAAACCACTAACGTGTATTATATATCTATAATATTCTAGGGATTATGTTTTACAGGTGAGGAAACTAAAGCTTGGTTAACATTATCAAATATTGTCACTGTTTCAAAAATTATCAAATATAGTTGACATTGCACTTTTTTTAAGACCTTTTCCTGTATTTTCATACTTTATTATTAGAGAACTATACCAAATTCATCATGATTGAAGACAATAAGGAAAACAAAGACCATTCTTTAGAAAAAGGAAGAGCAACTCTCATTTTTTCCTTAAAGAATGAAATTGGAGGGCTTATAAAAGCACTGAAAATCTTCCAGGTAAGCACTCTCCATATCTTACATAAAACTCTCTAAAACGAGTCTCTAAAATTATACTTAAAATGTAGAATATTGTAAATTCTTCAGAGTTGGACTACAGAAATTCCTTAAGCACTTAAATTTCTAAACTATTGCTCAATTCTAACAAATGGGCAAGGAATAAAAACAGTTTACAGAAGAGGAGGTACAAATAGCTAATAAAAAAAAGTGGGGGGAGAGCCCTAGCAGGTTTGGCTCAGTGGATAGAGCATCAAACTGCTAACTGAAGGGTCCTGGGCTCAATTCTGGTCAAGGGCACATGCCCGGGTCGTGGGCTTGATCCCCAGTGTGGGGCGTGCAGGAGGCAGCCAATCAATGATTCTCTCTCATCTTTGATGTTTCTATCTTTCCCTCTCCCTTCCTCTCTGAAATCAATAAGAATATATGTTTTTTTAAATGGGGGAAAGAAAGATTTACTTCTAGATTTTGGAGAAGCACATTTTAATTTTAAAATATTAAAATTTTAATGATATTATTTAATGGTGTATTGATAATACAGTTAATGGCATTTTTATATAGCAAAATAGCAAAGATTTTTACAGTTATACTGTTTCCTATTGTCAAAGCTTCAATGCATTTGGCCCTTAAATACACCTTTGGTGTGAGGCCAAATCAGTGTAATGTGTAGGGAAACAATCTGGTAATGTTGTGAGCCTTGAATATTCACGTTTTCTTTTCTATTTATTTATTTGTTTATTTTTGGATTTATTTTTATTGTTGACATTATTACATATGTCTTCATTCCTCCCCTTTCCCCACCTTCACCCAGCCCTAACTCCTCCCCCCACCCATAATGTTCACATTTTTGACCCAGAAATTCCACTTCCATAAATCTATGTTAAGAAAATAGGGGTCAGTGAGGCAGACCATGAATATTTATTAAGTACTTACTATGTGCCAGGTGCCTGAAGGATGTGAGCCTGAATAAAGTAGACCCAGTGCCTGCCCTCACAATAGGTATTCTCTTTGGGGTTAAGCTTGTAGGCTCTGGAGGTGGACCACCTGAGTTCAAATTCTTGCTTTGTCACTTATTAGCTGAGTGATCGTGGGAAAATTCATTAGCCTTTCTGTGCTTCAGTCTTTACATCTATAAAACGAGAACCCTACCTACCTCATAGGATCATCGTGAGAATCAATAGAGTTAATATATGTAAATGCTTAGGATGGTTCAAAGTACTTTATTAGTAAACGTTAGCTATTTTAAACATATTTTTATTGATTTCAGAGAGGAAGGGAGAGGGAGAGAGATAGAAACATCAACGATGAGAGAGAATCTTTGATCGGGTGCCTCCTGAATGCCCCCTACTGGGGATCAAGCCTGGAACCTGGGCATGTGCCCTGACCAGGAATTGAATCATAACTCCTGGTTCATAGTTTGACGCTCAGCCACTGAGCCATACTGGCCAGGCAAATGTTCGCTATTTTAAAAATGAAATTTATATTCACATGATGTACTGTTATGTAGCCATTTGAAATAATATTTTAAAAAATTAAAAATTTAAGAGATTGCCAGAACCGGCTTGGCTCAGTGGATAGAGCGTCGGCCTGCGGACTCAAGGGTCCTGGGTTCGATTCCAGTCAAGGGCATGTACCTTGGTTGCAGGCACATCCCCAGTGGGGGGCATGCAGGAGGCAGCTGATCTATGTTTCTCTCTCATTGATGTTTCTAACTCTCTATCCCTCTCCCTTCCTCTCTGTGAAAAATCAATAAAAAATATATATAAAAAATTTAAGAGATAGACAAATAGTCTAGAAGAGTTTGAAAAGCATTGTTTAAAACCCGACATATTATATCCTCAGTCCCCCTCCCCAGAGGCAACTTCTTAATTGTTCTTTTTAAAAAAATATACTTTTATTGATTTCAGAGAGTAAGGAAGAGAGAGACAGATGCATCAATGATGAGAGAGAATCATTTATTGGCTGCCTCCTGCCCCCCCCCCCCCACACACACACTGGGGATCAAGCCCACAATCCGGGCATATGCCCTTGACTGGAATAGAATCTGGGACCCTTTAGTCTATAGACTGACACTCTAGCCACTGAGCAAAACTGGCTAGGGCATTAATTGTTCTTTTCCTCTCTCTTCCACTCTCTCTAAAAATCAATGGAGAAATATCCCCGGGTGAGGATTTAAAACAAAACAAAACATAGTTTAGCTTTATATTTATTCAAGTTATCATTCAGAAGTATTTAAGAATATATTCTTATTTTAAAAAATCCATAAGAAATATATTCAATAAAACTCTTTACTCCTAATCATGCCAGTATATTTTGTAACTGGCTTTCTTCTGTTGATTCCATGATCAATTCCATGTTCCAGGATGAACCCTGCCTATTTTAGTTTCCCAACATCCCTTACACTCACTCTTTCCTTTTGGTTCATATTCCCTGGTAACTCTCATTTCATCTCTACCGTTGCTCGTATGGTTCTCCTGTTTGGAATCCTCCTTCTTCCCTCTGCCTTCCAAGTCTATCTGTTCTTTAAGA
Organism: Myotis daubentonii; assembly: GCF_963259705.1. Lineage (NCBI taxonomy): Eukaryota > Metazoa > Chordata > Mammalia > Chiroptera > Vespertilionidae > Myotis > Myotis daubentonii. The sequence continues at coordinate 55,986,478 of NC_081848.1, read as the reverse complement.
CTCATGTTCGTTTCTATCTGCTCATGGAAACTTCTACTCTCTATAACCCGTGATGCTTTGTCCCTTTGCCGAACATTTCCTGCACCTGAACACTCACCACTTGTATTTTTTTTTAGTCTTTTGTGTGTTAGACAACGAGGTATAAATTACTTGTGTGTCTTACCCTTCATTGTATGCTTCACAGCCCTTACCTGGCTACATAGGTTGTCACTAAGTTAATTTAGATTGAAGTGGTTGGTATTGCAGATCAACTACTCCAACCTTCTCATATTTTAGATGAAAATCTGTTGGGTGCCTGGCTCTTACGTTTCATTATGTCACCAGTGCTTTCCCTCAGCTACCCAAATTGGCAAGAGAAGACCCCTTCCTCCCACAAGTTTGCACATATGGCACCCTCAGCTCAGAGTGTCATGAAGAGACCAGAAGAAGCAATCTGGTTTAGCTGGTTACTAAGTTTGTAGCTTAAGAGATTTGAGGTATTAAATACTCTGTGTTCAAGCTGTTCATTTAATTTTATTGGATGCAATTTTGCAAAGGAAACTTTTCTAAAGGTCTAACAGCATCACTATTTGAAACTGGCCTTATTGGTGAAAATTTTCAAAAGCTTCTTTTTATATAAGAGACTTGGTATTTCCCTTTGAAGGACAATCCATTCTGGCAATCCAAGCACTTCTGATGAGTATTATTAGTTTCGGGAGGATGTGACGAATTCCTCAAACTTTTTTGAATAGTACCTAATATTAGGGAGAATTATTTTGCGATTGCAATCACTAAAAACAGCCTTTTCTCCCTTTGGCTATTGTGGCAAGTGTGACTTGGTTCTAGCGGTAATGAAAGCAACCTGCTTCGAGACTGTTGCCAGTTGAGGTCCTACCCAAGCTTCACCCTCTGCTTTCCACAGGAGAAGCGTGTGAACCTGTTGCACATCGAGTCCCGAAAATCCAAGAGAAGAAACTCGGAATTTGAGATTTTTGTTGACTGTGATATCAACGGAGAACAATTGAGTGATATTTTTCATCTGTTGAAGTCTAATACTGATGTTCTCTGTGTGAATCCACCTGATAATTTTGCCATGAAGGAGGATGGTACGTTTGAAAAGTGAAAATACTGCTCTGAAGATTAAGTACATAATATGTGTCCTATCTTTTTTTTAAATGTGTGATTTTTATTTATTCACTTAAAATGTTTTATTTTTCAATTACAGTTGACAGTCAATATTATTTTGCATTACTTTCAGGTATATAGCATAGTGGTTAGACAATCATATACTTGATAAAGTGTCCCCCCCCCCCCCGATATTTCCAGTATCCTCCTGGCATCATACATAGTTATTACAACACTAGAGGCCTGTTGCACGAAATTCATGCAAGAGTAGGCCTTCGCAGCCACGGCTGCCTCGATCCCACAGCTGCAGCCCTGGCTTCGTCAGGAAGGTCGTCTGGAAGGTTGTCCAGAAGGATGTCTGGATGGCTGTTCAGTCTATTTGCATGTTACCCTTTTATTATTATAGATTATTAACTGTATTCCCTATGCTGTACCTTATGTCCTCGTGACTACTTTGTAACTACCACTTTGTACTTCTTAATCCCTTCACTTTTTTCAGTCCGTCTCTGTCCAATCCTATATTTATCTTAAAGAATGAAAGTAAAAACAAAACACTGTCTCTTTATATTGCTTATAGTCTGGTAGCGAAGGGAACAAAATAGAATTGCTCAAAATTCTAAATAAAAATGATAAGGCAACATTTTATCAAGTATGAGAGAAGTGAAAAAGGAAACCTTAAATATATGATAGAATTCGGGATAGTTAGAAATCTGTTAAGTTGTCTCAGTTTCCAAATCATCAAGCATTTCTTGAGTTCACAGACCTCCAATTCTGTATTCGTATGGTGGTGTAAATTACTAAAACGCTGAAATACTTTCATTTTGGCTGTCAGGTAGCTGCTTCCCTGAGTGCTTCCCACCTGTTGCTCCAGATGCTCCCCTAGGACTCCCCTGCCTGCCACGGAGACAGGGTGACACCTGGCGGAGCAGGAGCCTAGCCCTCTGCTTGTGTCTCTTTCGAGTGATGTGATTGGTGCCCCTGTTGTATTTATTGTTAAAGCTCTTGAATATCACGTCTGGGTATGTTAGAAAGATCATTCCACTGAAGGAAGAAGGATCCAGTTCTAGTCCTCTCTCCTCTCTCAGGGAGGGATGAGTTCCCTTGGTAACTTACTTTACCCCTCTGGACTTTGATGACCTTTTCTATAAAATTATGAGTTTTATAGAGGCTAACTGGTTCAGGTGATATTAAGGGAATACCAATTTGTGTCCAATATTTCTATTAAGAAATGAGGATACAAAAATAGATAGTCCCTACCCTAGAGTGTTCCCATTTTTTCCTGTAAGACAGACATGTTACAGATACATTATACTAAAACATAAAGAAAGCTTCTAGAGAATTAGAAACAGTGTGTCACAGGAACCCAGATGACAGAGGATTAGCTCCACCTCCAGGGTCAGGGACGGCTCCTTTGATTTGGACAGAGGAGGATAGTCTCAGGAGAACAGGAGGATCGGGTGGAGCAGGAAGTGGGAGGGGGTTAGGTGTTTCAGGCAGAAGAAAAGCATAAGTAAACTCAGAAATTCCGGGGGATGGTGAGAATTTCAATGTGGCAAAGGCATAAATGACCTCTAAGATCCTTTTCATCAACAAAAATAAACATTCACATTTCTTATTAAATTTACCCCTTGTTCTGCCTTTTTAAAAAAAATATATATATTTTATTGATTTTTTACAGAGAGGAAGGGAGAGGGATAGAGAGTTAGAAACATCGATGGGAGAGAAACATCGATCAGCTGCCTTCTGCACACCCCCTACTGGGGATGTGCCCACAACCAAGGTACATGCCCTTGACTGGAATCAAACCAGGGACCCTCCAGTCCGCAGGCCAATGCTCTATCCACCGAGCCAAACCAGTTAGGGCAAGATTCTGCCTTTTTATGGTGGTCAAATATGTAGCTTAAAAAATGTCGTTTGTTGTTATTGACCTTTTGGTCTATCAGCAAAGTATAGCATTTTTTCAACATTTAGGAAATCAAGCCTTATAAATTTTAAGCTAAAATAATTTGAATACTTATTAAAAATAGAGAAGTTTACTTGTACAAATTTTGCCTCAATGTACAAGCAAAAATTAAAAATCTTATCTAAATGTATGACTTTCTTAATTTCTTCTTCCTTAGTGCCTTCAGATGGTCTCTTTAGGTGTTGGTGGTGTTTATGTTTTGCAGGTATAGAAATGGTTCCTTGGTTTCCAAAGAAGATTTCTGACCTGGACCACTGTGCCAACAGAGTTCTGATGTATGGATCTGAACTGGATGCAGACCATCCTGTAAGTATTTTTAATAAATAAAAAAAATTTCATGACAATAATTTAAAGCAAACTAAAACTCAAGAGCAACATTTTCATTTTTGGAGAAAGCGCTTATTCTAGATTAAGCAGCATCTTGTTTCAATTGGGATTTCAGGGAGTTTAGTAGAGCTCCCTGTTGGTGGAATTGAGACCAACTGCCTGAAGAGCATCCGACTTGTTGGCTCCAAAGCCTCTATTCAGTGCCTGACATTCCCAGTATTAAGAGCTATTCAAAGAGTTATTCCAAAATAAAGACACGAGCTGCAGTCAGTTTTTATTAAAATGGGTATGGATTATTGGAAAGGGGAGCAAAGACAGGATGGAAAAACGTATCACCTACGCTGCCCAGCATAATTGGATTATTAGGCAGTTGATGAACTAGGACATTATTTCCTTGGGAAATTACAAGGGGGTACAGTACAGGCATGAGTTGGAGAATTAATAAACCAGAGTGTTAGGATTGCGTATGGAGCTCTAAGATCCTGGGAGGGGAGGGAGAGACTGCAGTTGTGAAGTCTCGTAGACCAGGGCTTTAATCTAGCTTCTACACTTGTTAGCTTTGTGAATGTGCCTGCATACTGCCTTAGCCCCCAGTCAGTCCATCCATTTATTCTATAGTATCTTATTGAGTAACTATTGGAATTTATAAATGTCATAACTGCCAGGTGGTTTACAGTCCAGTTGAAAAGATAAAGCACACATACAAATAAATATATGAGATTGAAATGTGGAAAGTGTGCTAAGTAGCATGAACAAATGTGAAAAGTGTGCTAAATAGCTTTAAGATATACACAAGGCAGCAAACATCTCTAGCTAAAGAGATCAGTTGTGTGATTAAGAAAAAAAATCTTATCCTTGGGATAAAGCCTGTATTTAATTAAATGGTGCTTTTGTTTTTCAAACTATTTTATTTTTGTAGTCACTATGGTATTTTTGTATCTTTGTATCTATAGTATCTTTTTTTTTTTTCAATCCTCATGGGAGGATGTGTGTTTTTTTTTCATTGATGAGAGAGAGAGATTGAGGGAGGAAGGGAGAGGGAAAGGGGAAAAAAGGCAGAGGGCAAAAGGGAGGGGGAGAAACATGAATGAGAGAGAGAAACATCCACCCATTACCTCCTGTATGCACCCAGACTATGATTGGACCCCCAACCTGCGTATTCACCCTGACCAGGAATGGAACCCGAGACCCTTAGATGCATGGGTAGGCATTCTAACCCCTGAGCCACATCAGCCAGGGCTGTATCTGTAGTATCTTTCACCTTTGTAGCCACTATGGTATAAAGCTGTCATGTAGCATTGACTTTAAAATAAAAATAATCATAAACTTCTAAACAATGCTTGCTCAAAATAACAATTATGTAACTCTTTAATATAATAGCTCAGATAATAATGAAAATGTTTCTCAAATATCATTTGTCAAGTTTATTTTAATATGAATATTTAAAACCTTTTCTTTAATTACCAGGGCTTCAAAGACCATGTCTACCGTAAAAGGCGGAAGTATTTTGCAGACTTGGCTATGAACTATAAACAGTAAGTGTATTACAACAATAACTTATCCAACTTTAAAATGATAAAATCAATGAAGAGAGTAAATTAAGAGAATAAGTGCTACTGTTTATTGAATGCTAATTCTTTATCTCGCTAGTGGCAACCCCATTCCTAGAGTTGAATTCACGGAGGAGGAGATTAAGACCTGGGGAACTGTGTTCCGGGAGCTCAACAAGCTTTACCCAACCCACGCCTGCAGAGAGTATCTCCAAAATTTACCTTTGCTTTCTAAGTATTGTGGATATCGGGAAGATAATATCCCACAGTTGGAAGATGTTTCAAACTTTTTAAAAGGTAATAAGCTAACTAAACTTTTTCTTAGGGGAATGTTGAATTCTGTGTGGGTAATGAGAGAATTTTTAAAAAATGTTTTTATTGATTTTAAAGAGTGGAAGGGAGAGGGAGAGAGAGTTAGAAACATCAGTGATGAGAGGAAATCATCCATCAGCTGCCTCTTGCACGCCCCCTACTGGGGATCAAGCACACAATCTTGGGCTTGTGCCCTGACCAGAAATCAAACGGTGACCTCCTGGTTCATGGGCCAACACTCAACCACTGAGCTGCACCGGCCGGGCATGAGAAAAAAAAATTTTTTTCAAATATATTTTATTGATTTCTCACAGAGAGTAAGGGAGAGGGATAGAGAGTTAGACACATCGATGAGAGAGAAACATCGATCAGCTGCCTCCTGCACACTCCCCACCGGGATGTGCCCGCAACCAAGGTACATGCCCTTGACCGGAATCGAACCTGGAACCCTTGAGTCCACAGGCTGATGCTCTATCCACTGAGCCAAACCAGCTAGGGGAGAAAATTTTTAATAGAGGAATAATGTTCAGTGATATGGGAGATGAGAAGTTTCCTGTACTCTGTCCTGGAGTATTGGATCCTGCATGGGGCACCACATTTGAGGAGGGACAATCAGAACAGAGTGTCAGTGTAGAAGAGGGACAATGTAGAAGAGAGTGCGCCGAATCTTAAGGGGATTGGAAATGGTAGTTCCCCAGGCACACTAGCCACATTTCAAGTGCTCAGTAGTCACATATGGCCAGTGGCTACCCTACTGGGTAGCCTAGATGGAGAACATTTCCATCCTTGTGTTAAGTTCAATGGGACCGTGAAGTCTGCCTGTCAGAGTAGGGGAATCCAAGTACAAAGCAACTGGTTGTAGCTGGAATACCAGAGTGTGAGGGTTTGAGATGACGGCCAAATTGGAGCTTGTAGAGGTCCCTGAGGCATGGCTGCCTCCTGGCAGGCACTTTTGCAGTGGACATGCAGTCTTGGCTGTTGGGGAATGGGAGACCACAATCCAATATTGATCAAATAAAGAACCTACTTTATAAGAGGCAGTACTGGCGAAAAAATGGCATAGATTCTGAAATGGTTCTGATCTAAATTAATAGATTCTGTCTAGGGGATATTCTAAACTCTTTAGGGAGCCAACAGGTGTAGAGTAAGGAGACCTGGGTTCTCTTCCTACCTTTACCATCCACTGTGTGGCCTTGGGCACATTACTGAGTTGCGGAACCCCAGTTTTATAGTTGTTACAACGAGGAGAATAAACTTTAACTCATGCTGAAAACCTGAAAGGAGGTGATATGTAGCAAGTGTAATTCATTGTCTGGCCATGGTAAGTGCTTCGTAATGATTATTTCCCCTAGTCCACGTAGGATACATTTTAGTTTTCTGTCCTCTCTCAGTGTAACTTGGTGCCACTGGCTGAGTTGCAGTGCGGCAGTGTGTGGCCTATGCTGGTGAAGACTGTCTCTGTGTTTTCCCCCTTGCTTTGCAGAGCGCACAGGTTTTTCCATCCGTCCTGTGGCTGGTTATTTATCATCAAGGGATTTCTTATCAGGTTTAGCCTTTCGAGTTTTCCACTGCACACAGTATGTGAGACACAGTTCAGATCCTCTGTATACCCCAGAGCCGTAAGTACTTCTCCATCATTCAGTCATCAGATAGCTGCTTGTAATATTGATATCTACCTCATGAGACTGTTGTGAAGATGAAATACATTAGCACATGTGAAATGGTTAGAATGGTTCCTGGCACATAATACATGATCTATGCTTTATATATGTTATCCATTGTTGTTGTTTGACAACCTGTTAGGTGACAGGTGCTGTTCTTAGCATAGAGGATGTACGAATGTCTAAATACTGAAAAAAATCAGGCAAACATTCCTGCCTCATAGAGCTTCTATTTGTGTGTGTGTGTGTGTGTGTGTGTGTTTGTGTGTGTGTTATTGCTATTTTGAAAAGGGTGGCCAGCGAAGGCCTTTTAGGGAAGGTAACATTTGAGCAGAGACCTGATTTGGGGTAGAAGAGTATGTGGATGTCTGTGGTTATCTGTATGTACTTACATGTGTGGGTTTGCAAGTGGCCAAGGTTTTGAAGCAAAACTGTTTCTTTATTGGTTAGTGTCCTTTGGGATCCTTTTCCAAAGTAATACCTTTTGATCAATTTGAATAAAAGTAAGATCTGATTTTAATTTCATTGAATGATTGATGAATGCATTTATGGTAAGCATCACAGTTTGACAGACTTGTACCTCTTTTTCAGAGATACCTGCCATGAACTTTTAGGTCATGTCCCCCTCTTGGCTGAACCTAGTTTTGCACAATTCTCTCAAGAAATTGGCCTGGCATCCCTCGGAGCTTCAGAGGAGGCTGTTCAAAAACTGGCAACGGTATAAAACTGGAAATGACTATAGAGATCAGTAATTCTTGACTGGGGTGGGATGTGGGTATTTGCATAGTTTAAAAGTGCATATTCAACATGACCATCAGAAAATGTGTCTTGGCCCATCTTTAATTTAATTTAAATAACATTAAAGGAGGATGTAAAATTTTAAGGTCTATCAAAAGACATGAGCTGAAAAAAAGACAGAGAAACATTAGAGCGCAATAATGTTAATAGTTTCTATATCTTCTTTTTTCCAGTAAAAATGATAGGTTCCAAAAAATGATGCTAAAAACATTTTTGAGTACTACGTACAAGACATCATGCTGCAAATACAAATATGAGGAAGGTCTGGTTCCTGCCTTCCTGGAATTTATCACTGCATAACATGTTATTTATGTTACCATAAAATGGTTTATTATATTTTAAAATTAATTAGGAAACATTTACATATTTTCTCAGTTTTAACTTTTGATATGCTAAGTATAGGTAGCTATAACCCATATAAATAACAATTCTTTGGCATCCTTGGTAAGGTTGAAGAGTGTATAGGATCTTGGGAACAAAAGTTTGAGAAGTGTTGGTTTAGAATGAGGCCAGATTGTAGAAATACTTGTAAGCTAGTCTAGAGGTTTTGAACTTTATCCCAGGATACTTTGGAACAGTGACAAAGAGTCGTAATTTGTTTTAAATTTATTCATTCAGGATGTGAAAGTAATATTTCTGTCCTTTTGCAGTGCTACTTTTTCACTGTGGAGTTTGGTCTGTGTAAACAAGATGGGCAGCTAAGAGTTTTTGGTGCTGGCTTACTGTCTTCTATCAGTGAACTCAAAGTAAGAGTTGTAAATCTTTGCACATCACCATATTCACTTAATATCACTTATATGACCTGAAATAGTTCGTGGATTTGAACAAGAGCTTAGTATGGAAATTACTTAGGGTGACAGTAAACATTATTTAAGGGATACTTTTTTCTATTTCCCAAATATTCTGGTGTGTGTGTGTGTGTGTGTGTGTGTAACTTTAAAATAAAAAAAGTATTTTAAAGTTTTTGCTTACGAAGTCTTGATGTTTCCTCACCATTTTATGTGCTAGAAGGAACTTCTGTAATTTTTAGGGAGTTCTTTGAAATTTGTTATTTAGCAAATAAAGGAATAAATTTAGGCTGTTGAAAAATGAATTTGTATGGCACAAATCCAAGGCACTGTCTTGCTCTCAAGGAGCCTGCCACCTGGTGGTGGGTACAAGTCATGTATAGGAATAACTAGTGCAGGTAGAAAGTAGGTAACGTAATGCAGAAATAAATAAATATTCTTGGGTGTCTCCCTCATGGAGAAGAGTGTTAGAACAACGGAGATGATCTAGAGCAGCGGTTCTCAACCTGTGGGTCGAGACCCCTTTGGTGGTTGAACGACCCTTTCACAGGGGTCGCCTAAGACCATCCTGCATATCAGATATTTACATTACGATTCATAACAGTAGCAACGAAAATAATTTTATGGTTGGGTCACAACATGAGGAACTGTATTTAAAGGGCCAGAAGGTTGAGAACCACTGAGAGGCATTTATAGAGAATGGCAAGCCATTTGTTTTGCTGGATAATATTGTGGGTTAAATAGAGCTGTAGGAAATTAGTGTGGAATTGTAGGTTGGGACCATTGCATTAGTAATACATCCAGAGGTGTGCTGATTCTGGCAGTTGTGTGTAGAATGTGATATATGAAAATGGATAGTATTCTTTGATTCACTAACTCTTTGTCTTCCAGCATGCACTTTCTGGACATGCCAAAGTGAAGCCCTTTGACCCCAAGATTACCTGTCAACAGGAATGTCTCATCACAACTTTTCAGGATGTCTACTTCGTATCTGAAAGCTTTGAAGATGCAAAGGAGAAGATGAGGTAAAGTATATCTTCCTCATGCCTTCATTTCCCCCACAACACATAGGTCCAATAGTAACCAATCAGGAATCAGCAACTGGATAATTAGAAGCCTACTAGGAGCCTTCTGCTTGTAAACACTTCCCTTTTGCAACAAATATTTAGAGTATGTCCTTTACAATGATAATTGTAAATTATGAGTCAGATTCATCAAGAAATTGGTTTCTTCCCATTTCTTCCAATCAGAGAGTTTATAATTTAGTAGGGGAAAATCTATACACAAATTATATATAAGGACAAAGAAAGCCTTAGAGGTCATATGTATGAAACATTGTTCTGCCTTTTATTCAGGAGCAATTCATTACAGCTCGGGGAAGAGAGAAAGCTAATGGCATTTTAGAAAATACATGAAGGATAGACAGGATTTAGATATGTCAAGTTTTAGGCTACGGGGCAGCATTATAAAAAAGGCAAAAAGGTGGAAAAAAATCAAAGCTATGCTTTAACTATTAACCAGCTAAGTGTGTTGTTTAAAAAAAGAAAGAAAGAAAGAAAAGATGATATTGCTGGCAGAGAAACTGCTTAGATTCTTGCAATGCTTCAAGTGGAAATAAATGCCTGAACTAAGATAGAGGTTGTAGGAAAGGAAAGGAAAGGACTGTAGAGGCAGAAACAGCAAAACAATTTGGTGGAAGGGGTCATGAGATCATATTGTGACAATGGAGACAGATAGAGGTTGAAGACATGCTCCTTGTCTTTTAGGGATTTCCTTATAGTTGGGGATTGAAGCCATGCACAGAGGGCTTCCTCTAACACAGGTGGCACCTTTGCACAACTAGAAGAGGGGCCCCCTCTGGGTAGACCAGGTGGATTGGAAACTGGACTTCATCTTCCACTCGTGTATAATTGTTCTGAGCTGTACAAGTATCCCTAGGGATCTGAGCATGATTGTGCTTGGGAGTGCCAAACGAGAGGTTCAAATTTTGGCTTGATAAAGAAGGCAGAGCTTTCACGTTGGAAGAAAGGGTAGAATTTAGTATAATTGAGTGGACTTACTATGTGGCCAGTGTTATTGTTTACAGATAAAGCTACTGTCCATGGCCTCCTTACACTGGTTAAGAGATGTGTAAAGTAATACATTGTTAGTGAAGCCATCCACAGGATCTTTCCCTAGTAATGCAGGGTAGCCGTGTCCCTGATGACTTCAGGTTTTCTCTGTGGGTGGGATTAAGGGTGCCTCTGCACAGGCAGTGTACGGAAGTAGGTCAGATTGGTTGCATGAATGTCTAGATTTGTCTTTTGCCTAGTGTGTGAAATAGGTTTGCTGTTATTTAGTTTTCACTGTTTCTCCCCTAGAAATTAATTGCCTTTTATTTGTGTTCTTAAATAGAGAATTTACTGAAACAATTAAGCGCCCATTTGGAGTGAAGTATAATCCGTATACACAAAGTATTCAGATCTTGAAAGACACCAAGAGCCTAACCAGCGTCATGAATGAGCTGCAGCATGATCTTGGTGTTGTCAGTGACGCCCTTGCTAAGGTCAGCCGGCCGCCGAGCATCTGACAGTTGCCAGTCCTAATCCTGAGAGCGCATCTGAGCATCAGTTCACAAGCCTGGGGGCCAACTCGTGCTTTTCTTAAAGATTTGGTCATGGAGGAATAGCAGCCAAACAATATTTTCTACTCCCATTCCTTAATGGCCCATTAGTCTTTGAAAAATTGTACCTGGATATGCTAGCCACCACCTGTTTTTGTTTTTGGTGACAGTTTTAGTGAAATATTATTCACATATCATACAATCCATGACTACCTGTTGTTGTTTTTATAGAGAAGTTGTTTGACCCAATAGATATATCTAGTCCCAGTCTTCTATTTTTCCCAATCCTTGTTGAGTAAAATGACTTTTATGAGCATTTAAAATACCTTCATAGGATTGTCAACAATAAAAAACAATACCTTTATAGGTATTATGGAGCTGGTCCTTGTAGTTACCTAAATCCTCTTATTTCTAAGCTATCTTATGTAACACTGAATTTGTGCCAAGCTCAATCACATTCAAACCCCTGATTTTAATAGGAGACCAGCTGCTAGCATGCACAACAGTTTAGAGGGCTTTGCACATGAAGCATACCCAATAAAGAGCAAGCTGTCTAGCTTCAAGGGTACATTCTTATAGGGATAGGAGTAGCTAAGTCTGGAAAGGTCAACTGGGGTATAATCTTAAGACCAGACTAAGAATTTGGGGCTTTTATTTTGTAGGCACTAGGGAGCCCCTTCCCAAATGACAATTCTCTTTAAAACTTTCTTTTCAATGGCATTGCATGACACTGGTTTTATTTTAGATGATCTGTCCTACTCATGGGGCCAAGGGAACTTGGTGGGGGTGCTACTTGCAAGGCCCGTACTCAGACATGTAGCCCCAGTATTGTGACGGATTGTCCTTGGGTTAGCAGAAGACAGAGTTGGGAAAGGTAATTCATATTTTTACAATGCTTATAAATTTTAATAGCTGATTAACTATTAAATATATTTTTGATATTAAATTGATCTAGGCTAATCTAAAATCATTTAAAATATTCATTAGCTAGTTTATAGTTAGTTGTTTGGTTGCAAGGACATCTATTATAAGCAAACCGTGATAGATGGCAAATAACAGCAAACTATGTATAGTGTATCTATTTTTTAAAGTGTTTTTATTGATTTAGGGAAAGAGGAAGAGAGAGGGAGAGAAACATTGATGTGAGAGAGAAACTTCAATCAGCTGCATCCTGCACACTCCTTATTGGGGTTCAAGTCCACAACCTGGGCATGTTCCCAGACTGGGAATAGAACTGGTGACCTGTTGGTACATGGAACTATGCTCAACCAACCTGCGGGGGCTGTATCTGGTTATTTTCATACCACTTTGATTATGGTGAAGAATCATAGTTATTGAATTGTAAAATGATAGTATTTAAAATCACTCTACGACTAAAGCACACAAATAAATATTTAAAGGCACAACCATTATAATTCACAACTTCATAATAATGGAAATATTTAAGGATATATTTCAATTCTTCTAACCTCTGGATTTGTGATATTTGGTAAATCAGGAATCCTGAGAGTCTTAGAGTTTTCATGCACTTAAAATATATATCTTGAAAGCATCTAGGAAGAGAATTGAACCAAAAGTTTGGTTCATGACTCTTTTGTTTCCTCTGCCCTGTTGCTCTTGCTTGAAGCGCCGCCGGTGGGGAGCAGTTGGCCCCAGTTATGCGCAAGCAAGTGCTCTGGCGCTGCAGCCTGAACCCCGGCGCCATGTGCAGGCGCAATGGTGGTTCATGATTCTTAACCAGTGGGTTGTTACTCAGACATTATGATATGCATTTTTCTGACTTTTTGAAGAAAGCTCCAAAAGCTGGTCCTTAGAGTGCCTACATTTCTTAATCTGCCTACTCTGTCATTTGGAATTGTACAGTAGTAATGCTCCACCAAAATATACGGAATTAGAGTTAACTTTTAATTTGGCTTCCAAATGGAAAAAAGAAAAAATCCTGGAACTTTTTAAAGACATATAATAGAGTGCATATATTTAATTTCTAGGAAATATATAAAGATACTGAGGTCTATTTCAGTGTAGTCTTTGTTTTACTATGTAATATACATTTATGATTTGCAAGTTTGTTATTCAACTGGATAATAAATGGATACAAAATTCATGTTCTCAGCAAGCATTTATTTTTTGGTCAAACATGTTAACTCATTTAAATATATTAGCAATTGTATTAGTTTAAGAAATCTATCACATCCTTATATATATTTTAAAAGCCCATGAATATCCTATACAATAAAGCCCAGTGACCATAATGGCAGAACGACCAGAATGACCGCTCGACCAGTCACTATGAGGTGCACTGACCACTTCTTGGCCCCTTTCACTGTCCCGCAGGCTTCCATCTCCCAATGGCTAGTGGGTGGGCGGCCGAGGATGCAGGTGGTGCCAGGCCAAGGCCCCCATCCTGTCGGTTGCCCCACACACAGAGGGCGACCCGTGGTGGGGGTGGGGCCAGCGAGGGGGCAGGACCGGCTGACCTCTCGGTCCCTCCCCCTGCTGTCAGGCTCCCATCACCCGATGGTGAACAGACTGTGCTTAGCTTCTTTATTTTCTTGCTCCTCCTTCCCCACTCTAGGATGCCTCTGGCTCCTGCAGGGTTTGGGAATGGTGGTGAAAAGGAGAGGTAAGGGGTAGAATTTTTTTTTTTGTCTGATACTGTTGTGAGTTGGCATCAGTGCTTTATATACTTGGTAAGTATTTAGTGCTGACCCATTCTCTGTGGGAGTTTTGGAAGCCCTTCCCACCACATTTCTTGGAATCTCTTGATGTGGGTAAATGTACCTCTCTGGGCTGTTGAACTCTTCTCCCTGAGCCTCTAAGAATCTAGTGGTCAGCTTTCTTGGAGTGTCACTCCAGCCCTCCAGAATCCCCTGGGATGGGGTCTAAGACTATTGTTCATACATGGAAAACACTCACATGGCAGATACTGAGACATTCTTTGTCATGAAAAACTGGACATGAAAGACCTCTCCAAAGCATCAATGTCTCTTTGCTCAACTATCAGATCAGTTGTCTGAACATCCACCTTGAATTTCTCAGCACAAATTGCACAGCAGCCTGTTTTGGGTGCCAGTCCGGAGGGATACAGACCAAGCTCTCTAAGTAGCACTGCTGAGGCCTGCCTTTCTCTAGACATGAGATGAGTGTGGGCTCAGAGCACATTGACAACTATTGCACATATTCTACCAGAATTCCTTCTCATCCTCTCCAACTCTTTCATAGACTGGAGGTCATGCACTGGTTTCTAGACACCTCCTTCACAAGTTATGCGTTGGTGGTCTTGTACCTTACTTTATAATGTGGGAGTAATTAGCAATCATTGACTTGAGGGTTCAGCCAAAACGGAGACAAGAAGGGGGTCCTATTTTTACGTCCTATTACACATGCTTGAAAGGAATTGTCAGAGCAAAAAAGGCCAATCATATAAAACAATCAGCAAACATGGTATAGTTTTTGCACATCAAGTTCCCGCGAGAACAAAGAGCTGCTTTGCCTCTCTATAAAATATTTTTTAAAAATATTTAAAGGGTGAGCACACAATAGAGTATACAGATGTTATATTATAAAGTTGTACACCTAAAATATATGTTATTATCCAAAGTAATCCCAGTAAATTTAAGAAAAAATATTTTAAACTGCAAGAATAACTTACAGTTTAAAATATTAATCGGTTGCCTCCTGTACACCCCCTACTGGGGATCAAGCCCGCAACCCAGGCCTGTGCCCCTGACCAGAATTGAACCAGGACCCTTCAGTACACAGGCCAACGCTCTCTCTATCCACTGAGCCAAACTGGCTAGGGCATAACTTGCAGTTTAAGTCTTTGTGCACAGCTCTGATTATTTTCTTGTGATAAATTATCAGATGTGGAATTACTGGGTAAATATCTATCTTCATATTCCTAATATGCATTGCCAGATTTCCTTCAGGAAATTTGTGCTTATTTAGCTTCCACCAAAAGTGTATGAGGATGTCTGATAAAAGCCATTTTATGTGAAAATCTTTGTTGGACGAAAATTACCCAGTATTGTTGATCAGAATCAGGGCAGGACCATGCACAGAGCACTGAGAGTCAGAAGGCTGCCCCAGCAGGAGTCCCCAAACCAGGCTCCTCATTGTAAGTTCCCTATACCTACCAGGCACTGAGGTCGACACCAGCCCAGCGATATAAGACACTACCCTCATCTACCCTCCCTTAAATTTTGCAAATGCGCCCCAGAGCAGGCCCAACGAGTTCCCCCTAAGACCCTGAGGCAGGACTCTTCCCACCGCTTCCCAGGCTCACTTCCTTCCCCATCAAATGGTGATACCATGTTAGTCCCTCTGGGCTGTCGTGGGACTCCAAGGGGATAAAAATGTGAAGCAGTGTGGTGCAATCTACAGAATTATTACTAAAAATAAAGGCAAAGGCTTGGCTGGTTTTGCTCAGTGGCTAGAGCATCGGTCTTCGGACTGAAGGGTGGCAGGTTCCATTCCGGTCAAGGGCACATGCCCGGGTTGTGGGCTGGATCCCCAGTAGGGGGCGTGCAGGAGGCAGCCGATCAATGATTCCCATCATTGGCGTTTCTCTCTCTCCCCTCCTCTCTGAAATCAATAAAAAAGAAAATATATTTTATATATGTTATATATATATGTAAAGGCAAAGAGAGACCCTGCAAAACTGGAGGCCGAGGGCGGAGACGCTCAGAGCGCGCGGCCGGGCCACTGGGAGGCAGCTTGCGAGGCTGTTGTTAGGCTCTCGCCTGCTCCTGATTCTCCGCCGCAAGGTGCAGCCCGGCGGCCCCGCCCCCGTCCCCCGCGCAGGCCCCGCCCGCTCTGGCCCCGCCCCCGCCCCGCCCCCGCTCCGGCCCCGCCCCCGCTCCGGCCCCGCCCCCGCTCCGGCCCCGCTCCGTCCCCCGCGCAGGCCCCGCCCGGAAGCGTCGGTAGAGCGGCCCCGCATGGAGCTCGAGCCCCCCTCCTCGGATGCTACCTCGGCGCCCGCCGCGCTCTTCGCCTGGGTGCGTGACTCCGCCCCCGCGCCGGGGCGGCTGGGACTGAGGGGCGCGCGGAGGCGGGGAGCTCCCGGCCTCCGCGTGGGCGGTCCGGGGCTGGGTGGCGGAGATTCGAGCCCGGCGCTGCCTCGGTTGGAGGATCCTGGGCCGGGGGCGGAGGAGGAGAGGGCGGAGGGAAGGGTCTTCGCGGGGTGGCTGAGGGGGCCTGCTGGCCGGTGGGGTCGGGCCGGAGGGGCTGCGGCTCAGTGGGAAGGACCTGCCCCCAGGGCAGAGCGTCTGGTTCTGCCTGAGCTCCGGGACAGACGGCGTGGATGGCCCCGAAGAGAGAGGATCGCCCGTCTCGGACCCTGTGGGTCACCGGGGCCCCGCACCCTGCCTGGCCCGGAGGACAGGGCCGTTCCCCAGCCCCGCCCCAGCCTGGCGGGAGCCTCCTTCCCAGTGCGGCCTGTGGAGTGTGGCGGCGCACAAAGGCAGAGACCCTGCACCATCGCCGCCGTTCTGCTGTGGCGGGCGCCTGCCCGTGTCGGGGCGCGGGGTCTGCGCGGTACGGGTTTGACTGGCGCCCGGAGAGGCAGGGTCCCGTTTATGTCCTGGCTGGGGGAGAGGCGTGCGTGGCAGGTCCTCCGCCGGATGCCCGGGAGCCAGCAGACGCGGTGTCTTAGTTTCTCATAACGTGTATCCCGGTGTTAATGCCGGGTGTCATCTGTGGATGTCAGTCTCCCTGGCTAGAACGTCAGCATCAGCACGGTGGGTGCTGAGCCTGTCTTGTTCACGGTGCCTGGCACATGGCAAGGGGCTCAGTAAATATCTGTTGACTAATACCTGTTGTATGTGACCCCTGGGCTGGTCTTTTGGGGAAAAACACGAGTGAAAGACTTAACGCTTGGGGTGGGGGGTGGGTGTGGGTGTGGGTGGGGAGATACCTATATTGCTGTGAAAACCAGTATATGTTCGCTAATTTAAAAAACGGTGATTATCAGTACAAGGAACACTTGTTGAATGTCAGCTGCAGACTCGCAGAAGGGGGAGTGTGGCGTGGCCTGAGCAGTCTGGCCGTCTGAGTATCTTTGAGGTGATACTTGACCTGGTGGTGGAGTTGGGGATTGAATGTGTGCCTGGGGTGGGTGGTGTCTCTGGCTTTTCCCAGGCCAGAGACGGGGGTCTGTGTGGACAGAGGAAAATCTGACAGAAAAGGCCTTTCCGCTGTGGCCTTGTCTGTGCGGAAACAAAAAGGCTGTTGCACCTAACCCACCGCTGTGCTTGGAGACCTGATGGGGTGTTCTTCCAGCTGCGTTACCTGTGTATTAGTTTGCTAAGGCTGCCATAACAAAATGCCACCGATTGGGGGGCTGAAACCATGGACATTTATTTTCTCACCGTTCTGGAGGTCAGAAGTCTAAGATCAAGGTGTGAACAGGTTTATGTTCTTGTGAGGCCTGTCTCTTGCTTAGCGACGGCAGCCTTCTTGCAGTGTCCTCAGAGGGATTTTTCTCTGTGCAAGAGCATCCCAGTGTTTCTTCTTATAAGAACACCAGTCATACGTTCTGGTGTCGGGCCACATGGTTATGACCTCATTTAACCTTCATTGTCTTTGAAAAGCCCTGTCTCCAAGTCTAGTTCCATTCTGAGCTCCTGGCGGTTAGGGCTTCAACAAATGAATTTTAGGGGAACACAAGTCAGTGTCTTATTATTTCTTTTCTTAGCCATCCCAGGGACTGTTTACCTCCTTGGAGTTGTGTGTGTGTGTGTGTGTGTGTGTGTGTGTGTGTGTGTGTGTGTGTGGTGTGTGTTGCCTGGAGGCAAATAGAGCTGTAATAGGTTGTATTAAAATTTCATTTTGCTTTGCTTTATCATGGATTTAGGGCCTCCTGTTGCATTACAAAAATTTGGTATCGTAATTTGAATTCCATAATGCCAGTGTCTGACTTTCTGTTCAGCAGCCTGTAACCTGGGTCATTGGACAGCCACGAGAACTCAGGGCTAATGGAGAAATCCTGCGCATACACCCTCCACGTCACCCTGTGCAAGCATTTGATCTTTCCTAGGTAGGGACTCATAGGGTCTTATATTCATTCACTATAACATATATGCACACCTTTTCTGGGCCGGCATAGATTCAGATGCAGGGGAAACAGCAGTGAGCAAAATAAAGTTCCTACCTTCATGGAGTTTACTTTTTAGGTGGTAGACAGTAAACACATAAACATATATAATGTTATGTCAGGCAGTGCTGTGAAGAAAAAGAAAGAAAGAAAAAGTGATGGGGATACTATGTTAGATAGGGTCATACAGTCAGCCTCTTGCCAGGTAAGCTCTGAGCGGGGTCATTATACTTATTTATTTATATATATATATATATATATATATATATATTTATTATATATATAAATATTTATATATATAAATATTTATTTATATATATTTATATATATTTATATATTTATATATATATTTATATATATATTATTTATATATATATATATATATTAATTAGAGGCCCGGTGCACGAACTTTGTGCACTGGAGAGGGGTGGGGAAGGGGGGGTCCCCTCAGCCCAGCCTGTGCCCTCTCGCAGTTCGGGACCCCTTGCTCCTTACTGCCCACCTGCTCGCTGCTCCTTACCACTCGGCTCACTGCTCCTTAGGGCTGCCGCTGCCTTGGAGGCAGGAGAGGCTCCTGCCACTGCCGCTGCACTTGTCAGCTGTGAGCCCAGCTTCTGGGTGAGCGGTGCTCCCCCTGTGGGAGCACACTGACCACCAGGGGGCAGTGCGCATCATGGCAACCGGTCTTTCCGCCCTTTGGTCAATTTGCATATTAGGCTTTTATTATATAGGAGATATATATATATATATATATATATATATATATATATATATAATTTATTTATTTATTTTTTCTTTATTCTTAGAGACAAAGTTGCCTACCCAGTTATGTGACTATGGGAAATTTCTTAACCTCTCTGAGCCTTAGTTTTTTCATCTGTACAATGAGAACGACAATGCCCATCTCCTCTGTTATGAGAGTTAAAGGTGATTGCCCAGCACAGGGAAAAGCACTCAGTAATCGGTAGCTAATATTGCCCCTGATGGCCTCTGGGACCTGTGTCCCTGCCATGGCTTGCTTTTCCAGCATGGAGTCCTTGCACCCCAGGATGACATGGGGCAGGAGTTTGTTTTTAGGTATGTATGTATTTTTTGTAGTTTCATTTTTTTAAAATAGATTTTTACTGATTTCAGAGAGGAAGGGAGAGGGAGAGAGAGATAGAAACATCAATGATGAGAGAACCATCAATGGGCTGCCTCCTGCATACCCCCTACTGGGGATGTGCCCGCAACCCCGGCATGTGCCCTTGACCAGAATGGAACCCGGTACTCTCCAGTCTGCAGGCCGACATTCTATCCACTGAGCCAAACCAGCTTGTTGTTTTAAATCACTTTTGCTCATTCAGGCATTTTAAAAACAAACACATTTAAAGATTTTATTACTCATCTCTAGGAAATACTAGCCAGAAGCAGATACCTGGAGAAATTATAAGGATTCCTGAAATCTTAATTAGATTCTCTCAGCAGGTCCACAATCCATTCTCTTCAATTTCAAAAACAAAAAGCTCTGAACACCCCAAACTGACCTGACATAGGCTGTTTATAGTCTTTGTCTACTTACTCTGAGTATGTGTACCATTTACTGCAGAAATAATACTGTTGTTTAAGGGGTGCTGCTCCTGTACCTTGCAGAAGTCTATATGATGTATGTATTACTTTTCTACAGTCCGTAAAATTCTGATCTGAAACGTATCTGGCTGCAAGGGTTTCAGATTAGGGATTGTGGACCTTTACTGTATAATAATGATAGACATATTGTCCCCTTACAGGGATCTCACCATGTGAATCTCAGAGTCACAAAGCATAGTACTAGGAAAGGCCCTTAGAGATCATTGCCACCCTCTTTCACATACTAGGTGTACCAGTTAATAATGTGGATTTTTTTCAATAGATGGAGTCACACATGTGTTGATATATATGTGATTTGATATATATGCTATTTTGTTGTATTGACAGCAAGCTTCAAAATTTCATATGTCAAATTTTCTGAAGGTGTTAACATCATACATATTTTTACGCTTAAAAATGTCGAATTCCGTGCCAAAAAAGCATTTGCAGGAAGTTTTAATTCATTAGTTATTTTGAAGAAAAGTGCTGCTGAATACTTCGGGAAGCTTATGGTGAACATGCTCCATCTCAAGATACTTGTGAACGCTGGTTTAAATGCTTTAAAAGTGATGATTTCAATGTGAAAGACAAAGAATATCCAGGTCAACCGAAAAAGTTTGAAGACCAACAATTACAAGCATTATTGGATGAAGAAGCATGTCAAACTCAAAAACAACTTGCAAAAAGAGTAAACGTTGCTCAGCAAACAATTTACAAGCAATGGGAAAAATTTTAAGGGAAGGAAAATGGATGCCATATCAACTGAACGGAAGACAAATGGAAAACCAAAAGCCATCAGTAAAATGGTGCTTCAATGGCACGAAAGAGTCTTTTTTGCATTGAATTGTGACTGGCGATGAAAAGTGGATTTATTTTGAGAGTCCCAAATGCACAAAATCATGGCTTGATCCAGGTCAACCATCAACATCGACTGCAAGGCCAAATCGCTTCAGAAAGAAGACAATGCTCTGTGTTTGGTGGGATCAGGAAGGTGTGGTGTATTATGAGCTTCTAAAACCAGGTAAAACCCTTAATACTGATCGCTACTGACAACAAATAATCAAGTTGAACCATGCTTTGATCGTGAAACGACCAGAATGTTCCAGAAGACACGGCAAAGTAATTTTGCTTCATAATGACGCACCATCACATACTTCAAAACCAGTTAAAGACATGTTAAAAGATCTTGCCTGGGAAGTATTAACCCACCCACCGTATTTACCAGACCTTGCTCCTTCAGATTACCTCTTGTTCCGCTCGATGGCACACGCACTTTCTAGCAGCACTTCAAAACATAGGAAGAAGTGGAAAATTGGGTCTCTGCATAGTTTGCCTCAAAACAAGAAAAGTTCTATTGGGACGGTATCAACAAATTACCTGAAAATTGGGGGAAATGTGTAGCTAGCGATGGACATGACTTTGAATAAAGCACTTTTGATGTTTCTCTTGAAATTGTCGTGTTTTCTTTGATTACAAAATCCGCCTTTATTAACCGGTACAGATGAAATAACAATGACATGCCCTGCTTGAGGGCACAAAACTCATAGCTAACTTTGATTACAGAGAGTCGTTACTGGTTTTCCCTGTGGGACATGGGGAGAAGGGACAAGAACTAGTCCTGGCACTTCGTTTCTATTTCCCTTCATTATTTTTTTTCTTAGCCATCCCAGGTAATTCGATTGTATCAGAAGGAACTCCCATGTTGTCCTCAAAAGCAACATAGGGGAGCTGGGGCATTGGAAGGGGAAGGTGAGGAGTATCATTGGTTAAGCTGGGGATGCTAAGGGTTCCTCCCACCTGGCAAGCATAGTGTTCTGGGGATGGAGCTGCCTTCTAAGTGTGGGTTGCATATAATAGCCTCTTAAGAATGAGCTTATGAAATCTCATTTGTATATAGACTCTGAGATGTTGTCGGGGTGAGAAAGGTAGAGCGGTAAATAAAGGGGTTTCCATACTTTTTTCATCCTTGGTTTATGTTATTTCTAGGGTGCAAATAGCTATGGGCAACTTGGCCTTGGCCATAAGGAAGACGTGTTTTTGCCCCAACAACTGAATGACTTCTGTAAACCTGTGTGTGTCAGGAGGATCGTGGGAGGAGGGGGCCACTCTGCTGTTGTCACAGGTAACTTTCTTTCAAGAGTACATAGCCCCTTGTTTTCTTATTTAGACATTTCCCCCTAGGATGTTATATTACCATTTTCCAGCCTTTTGTATTTTGCAGAGGAAAACATTTTTGTAAAAGAGCCAAGTTATCTGAGAATCCTAGATTGTCAGAGCTGAAAGAACTTCAGAGATTTGGGCTCTCCTGAAACTCCCACCTCCCTCCCCCTCTTTCTATCTCATTACACAAATGAGGCTCAAAGAAGAAAACTGATTGCTTAAGATTATAAGACGTATTAGTGGCAGAGTTGCAGACTATGTCACATTTTATACCATAGATTGCTACTTAACTTTCGCATATGAGCTAGGAGTCTGCAATTAGCTTGTGTATTCCTTGAGAGCAAGAACTTTGTATTTTCCTTTATTTCCCTTGCAATAACTAGGATGGAACTTAACAAGTACTACAAGTGCTACAACATTGTGAAAGAGGGCATAGTGCATCCTGGTGAAGAACGCAAACTCTGGGTTCAAGTCCTGGTTCTGTTATTTATTATCTGTATGGCCTTAGACAAATTACTTAATTCCTCTCTGTCAGTTTCTTTTTTATTCCATGGGGACACTAATGGTGGATAAAAAGAACCACTGAATTAACGGCTGCATGTTATGGTCCTTGGCACTTTTGGACCCACGAAGAAATATTAAAAATTACATTTTACAGCTGTATTGATGTAAAGATTAATATAATCCAGGCTAGTTTTAGTATTATATATTCATTATTATTACATTTATTTTTCTGATTTTATTTTTTTAAAGTATATTTTTAGTGATTTCAGAGAGGAAGGGAGAGGGAGAGAGAGAAACATCAATGGTGAGAGAGAATCATTGATTAGCTGCCTCTTGCATGGCCCCCACTGGGGATCAAGCCTGCAACCTAGGTATGTGCCCTGACTGGGAATCAAACTCTGATCTCCTGGTTCATAGGCCATTCCTCAACCATTGAGCCACACCAGCTGCGGTTTTTCTGATTTTAAAAGAATTTAAAATTAAAACATTTTTTTGTGGGCCTCTAAAGGTATTGTGGGCCCTAGGCCCTGTGCTTAAAGGATAAGTTGGCCCCACACAGAAACCTCTTAGAACAATACTTGGTACTGTCCAAGTGCAGAATAGATTTGGCTTTATTGTTACAGCAGGTGCTCAATTTGGTGATTAGCTGGCCACTACTCTAGCACTTGGAGTTTCCATTTAGATACTAGATTTGAGTCCCTTGGCCTAGTGCCATTTGGTTCAATGCACATTAACATACATGGCTTATTAATGTGGGTGGGAAAAGATCTTTGGCAGTTGTAATTTCCCCTGTGCACACTATCACCAAAGCCTTTGTATTTTACAGATGGAGGAAGCCTTTTTGTTTGTGGCCTGAACAAAGACGGGCAGTTGGGGCTTGGTCACGCAGAGGATGTCCTGTATTTTACACCCTGCAAATCCCTCATTGGCTGTCCCATTCAACAGGTGGCCTGTGGCTGGGACTTCACCATTATTCTCACAGGTGAGTTCACTGCTAGGGGAATCTTTGTCACCACAAAGGCTTTGAGTGAGAAGAGCACAATGGTGGTGATGCTGATTAAATGAAAGCCTCTTTGGGTTTAAAACATACACACAAATGCTCTCTATGGTTGTCAAAGAAAGTTATGAGGTGGCTTCTGCAAGGAGAGTTTAAACAGTGAAACTTTGGGCAGGAAAACTTTAAAATATATATATATATATTTTTATTGATTTCAGAGAGGAAAAGAGAGGGAGAGAAACATTAGTGATGAGAGAGAATCATTGATTGGCTGCCTCCTGCACCCCCCTCCTGGGGATCAAGTCTGCAACCCAGGCATGTGCCCTTGACCGGAATCGAACCCGGGACCCTTCAGTCCGCATGCTGATGCTCTATCCACTAAGCCAAACCGGCTAGGGCTGAGCTGGTAAACCTTTGCCAGAGACTGGGGAATGAACTAGATCACCTTTGGTGGCCACTTCCTGTCCCAGAAGTTCATGATAGCTGCATGGCTGGCTAGGTGGACAGGAGTGCCAGCTGCGGTTACTCACAGGGGAAGGTTGTAGTTGCCACAACAGTGATGGTAGCTTTCCCCTTGCAAAATATGAATATAATTGGGCAGAACTGTTCTGTTTCTGTGAAGCCAGATAGCAGAATAGGATGTAGAGGGATAGGGGCTAAGAGTTAATAGAATACAGTTGGTCCTCTGTATCCGCAGGTTTCACATCTGTGGATTCAACCAACTGCTGATCAAAAACCGAATACCAAATGGTACATGTTGTTCTCTGCCTGGAACAGCCCCTCTCTTGTCTCTCTGGTGAACGCTTGTCCCATCATTACAGCCCTGCTAGGGTGTCTCCATCTCTCTTATATGGAGGGGTTCTGTACTGTGTGTTGATTATGGTAGTAATTATTAGAATCTAAATAATAGTTATCATTTATGTAGTATATACAGTGGGGCCTTGACTTACGAGTGTCCCGACTAACGAATTTTTCGAGATACGAGCTGTCTCTCAGCCAATTTTTTGCTTTGAGTTGCGAGCTAAAATTTGGGTTATGAGCCAGCTTCAGATACCCCACTGCTAGTTGGTGCAGTGAACGTCACAGTGAACGCCACAACATCAGCCCAGCATCACATGTCTCACTCGTTCACTTTAAGATTTGACATATGAGTAATTTGAGTTACGAGCTCCGTCACAGAACGAATTAAACTCGTAAGTCAAGGGCCCACTGTACAGTGTTTTCAGTCAATGATTAGGAATTCAAGAATGCAAAGGGCCAACTGTATGCATTGTCCCATGCTATTTTATATAAGGGACTTGAGTATCCTCAGATTTTGGTATCTGCAAGGGGTCCTGGAACCGATCCCCTGCAAATACTGAGAGACCACTGTAATGCTCTTGGGAATCAGTAGACAATAAATACTTTATCAGCTGACTTCTCCCTGGAAGTATTTTTGCCCCATCTAGCTGGCCATTAGGATTCAAAGGACCATCTATAATTTCTGACTAAAGTCCCTCTTTGTCACAGTCCTCTGGCAACAGCATCTTCTGACCATGTAACCCCACCAACCCCAGCCCTGCCTCAGACCCCTGTGGATTCTCACATGCATAGCTCACATCCCAAGCTTTTTAGCACAGGCCTTTAATTATTGTTCCCCACCTACTCCTGTTGTTGCCTTGGCTCTTATTCTCCTCACTCCCTTTACTTTTCTTTCTCATAATACCGAGTGGTACATGTTGTTCTCTGCCTGGAACAGCCCCTCTCTTGTCTCTCTGTGAACTCTTGTCCCGTCATTACAGCCCTGCTATGGTGTCTCCATCTCTCTTCTATGGAGGGGTTCTGTACCGTGTGTTGACTATGGTGGTAATTACTAGAATCTAAATAATAGCTATCATTTATGAAGTGCTCATTATGGGCCTGTGTTTTGGTTTTAGGGAGTCATAGATAACACTCTGTTTCCTTTCATATTTGGAACCAATTGTGAAATAGGTATAGAGACAGGTGGAGATCAAACTATTGGCTTTTTACTGATAAAGGCTAATTTGGAGGACAGGGTTCATTGTCAGGCCAAGCGGTTCTTTGATCCAAATTTATCCCCCAAACTCTAGGCCTTCCCTAAAGTAGAAACCCTTACTATGTGTCAGCCCAGAGTGCCTGTGAGGAAGGTGCCAAGCCACACGTGTTCTGTTCTTTCCTTCTCCCAAACTCACCAACTGGTTAGGTTACCCCTCATCCGCGAGAAAGCGGTGAGTATGGGAAAGGCAAGGAGAAAGGTCTGAAGTGTTAAAATAATGAAAATTGTGTTAATGGTTTGAATGTGCCGAAGCACAGGCCCTCACTCCTCTCATTCCCTTGGCTCCTTCAGTGTTTACCCATTGGTCACAGCTCTCTTACTACTTAGATTGTGACTTAAGTGTTTGTATTTTGCAGAAAATGGTCAGGTTCTATCGTGTGGATCCAATTCCTTTGGCCAGTTAGGAGTTCTTCATGGGCCTGGAAAATGTGTGGTTCCCCAGGCCATTGAGGTAAGGACATCACCTGATATGCACCTTGCCCGTGTCCTGTTAAAGAATTTCCAGGGTATTACAGTTATTCCTCCGCAGACGGGCTGAGTCTCTGAAAGCTGAAAAACAGTTTTTTCTGGGAAAAATTATCTTGGGGGCATGAAGGTTGTGAGTGGAAAAAAACACACACCCTCAGTTAATTCTCATACACTTTATACATTTTTGTGGAATAAAATAATAAAGATTATATGTTTTATAAAGACATTAATGACTTTTTATAATTCTAAAATTAGTAATCATGGGAACTATGTTAGAAATTGGTCCAGATAGAAGTGACTTACCTATCTATAGACACTAAATTAGGCAAATGGTATAAGCCAGTGTTGTCTAATAGAAATATATTGTGAGCCATATATGTAATTTAAAAATTTCTAATAGCACCATTTAAAAAAATAAAGAGAAATGGGTGAGATTAATTTTTGAAATAACAACTTTATTGAGATGTAATTTATATACCATAGCATTTACCCTTTAAAAATGTATGGTTTAGTGTTTTTTAGTATTTTCACAGAGATGTGCAGCCTTCACCATGATCTAATTTTAGAACATATTCATTACCAGGAAAGAAACTGTGCACCCAATAGCAGTCACTTCTTATTCTCCCCTCCCCTCCCCTTGACAACTACTAATCTACCTCTATGGATTTGCCTATTCTGGGCATTTCATACAAATGAAATTACACGATAGGTGGCCTTTCTTTTCTTTTATTGTGTGGCTTTTTATATCTGACTTCTTTCACTTCACGTGATGTTTTCAAGTTTTATTCATGTTGTGGTATGTAGGCAAAATTAATTTAAATACCTTTTAAATTAATCCAATGTATCCACACTATTATCATTTCACTTTATATGTCATTAATATATACATTTATTCATGAGATATTTTGTATTCTTTATTTTATACTAAGTTGAACTCTGGTGTACATTTTTGTGTCTCTACTCAATCTAGTCACATTTCACTTGTTCACTAATCACACGTAGCTAGAGGCCACTGTATTGAACAGCTTGAGTATAGAACAGGACTCCTGGCCCTAGTTCAGAACTCTTCACTGCATCTTACTTAGGATGTATAAATTTTGGTGCCGTTTATAGTGTAAGTGATCATAATAGGACTGTGGAATATTTTAAGAGAAATATGCTGGGATCCAAAATGAGTTTTGCCACCTAAGCTGCTCCACTCCTATCTGAAACTCTGACTCAGAGTGGGAGATCTGTTTTCAAGGGAGAGAGCTTGGTCTGTTTCTGTCATCTGCTGAATTACAATTGCTGGTCTGCGGGGTATTACTTGGGTCATGGTTTCCATGGTGCTTTAGTCTGTTTGGGCTGCTATAACAACATACCATAGACTGGGTGGCTTAAACAACAAGCATCTATTTCTCATGGTTCTGAAGGCTGGGAAGATCAAGGCACCAGCAGATTGGGTGTCTGGTAGGGCCCACCTCCTGGTTCACAGACAACCGTCTTCCTGCTGTGTCCTTTCATGGCAGGAGAGGCAAAGGAGCTCTCTGGGATCTTTTTTTTATTTTAATCCTCACCCGAGGATATTTTTCCATTGATTTTCAGAGAGAGTGGAAGGGAGGGGGAGAGACAGAGAGAAACATTGGTGTGAGAGAGACACGTTGATTGGTTGCCTGCAGCACGTGCCCCGACGGGCCGGGGATTGAGCCTGCAACCAAGGTACATGTGCCCTTGACCAGAATCAAACCTGGGACCTTCAGTCTGAGGGCCAATGCTCCAACCCCTGAGCCAAACCAGCTAGGGCTGAGAGCCTATTTTGAAAACCACCACAAGACATCTTGGAGAGGGCATCCCTTCACATATTTGGAAAGCATCATCAGAAGCTGTAGCAGGTAGGTTTGGCTTCACCTAAGGAGATAAATGGAACAGTGCACAGATGGAACAGGTGCCTGGGGAGGTGGTGAGCCTATGTGTCTGGGAGTAGGTGTTTGGTAGGGGTTGGATGGCCACTGGTGGGGTGTTGTGCATCGGCTCCTAGTGTTGGATGGGGATTGGATTAGATCCAAGGTCTGCAAACTAGAACCCTTGGTAAATAAAAGTTTTATTGGAACACAGCCACGCCCATTTATTTATGGCTTTTATGTTACAGTGGCAGAGGAGAGTAGTGTGACAGAAACCCTATGGCCTGCAAGGTCTAAAATATTTACGCCCTAGCTGGTTTGATTCAGGGGTGGGAGCACTGGCCCTCGGACTGAGGGTCCCAGGTTTGATTCCGGTCAAGGGCATGCGTACATTGGTTGCAGGCTCAACCCCTGGCCCCAGTTGTGGCACGTGTGGCAGACAACCAATCAATGTGTCTCTCTCACATCGATGTTTCTGTCTGTCTCTCCCCCTCCCTTCCACTCTCTCTGAAAATCAATGGTGAAGTATCCTTGGATGAGGATTAAAAAAAAAAAGATCCCAGAGAGCTCCTTTGGGTTGCAGGCTTAATCCCTAGCAGGGGGCGTGCAGGAGGCAGCCAATCAATGATTCTCTCTCATCATTGATGTTTCTATCTCCCTCTCCCTGCCTCTCTGAAATCAATAAAAATATATTTATAAAAAAATAAAATATTTACTGTCTGGGCCTTTATAGAAAATGTTTGCCAACCATTGTGTACTTGAAGGTCTCTCCATCTGGGAGAGGCATTGTGATAGGGTATTTAAAAAAGGTTTTTGTCTTTTAGGGATGCATGTGGGGGTGTTTATGAATGGGGGCTCTAAACCAATAGACACATAATGTGGGCCATGCTGCATTGTATTTGGGTATCAATTTCATAACAGTTTGGAGATGGATTATTCTGATCACTCAATCCTTTTCTCTGTTTTGACAGCTCCTGAAAGAGGAGGTTGTTAGTATTGCTGCTGGACTGAGGCATGCGTTAGCTGCTACAGGTGATCATTTTGCTTTTATTTAATAAATAGATGTTTAATAAGGAGAAACAGAATTTTAGAAGAAGTCAACTATAAGAAGTAACTCAATGTCCTCCTCCACCGCACTTGTGATTAAAGGGAGGGACGTAAGGCCAAAGTCATGTGGGAAAGCCTTTAGCAGGTAGGGAGGAAGGAAATAAACGTCCAGCTCTTTATTGTGTTCTAGGCATGGGGCTAGGCTCTCTTGATTTAATCAATACGCATTTAATCCTCACAGCCGTTCGGTTTTGTGAGTTACATTTTTATGTATGAAGAAACAGGCTAAAGTGCTTGCCTAAGGTTCAACAGGGAGTAAGGTAGTAAAAGGTAGAGCTGGGGTCAGAGTCTAGGATTCCAAGGCCCACTTTTTTGTCTCTGATGGCACTAGTAGGATTGTAATGTCTATTGATTTCAAAGCTTCAATGAGCTTGTCTCCTGAACCGTGAGAGGGCGATGGATGTAGGGCTGATTGTGTGTGAGGTTGAGGGTGATGAGTCGAGAGGGACGGTGGCAGGTTGAAGAGCAGTGACTCTTTTCTCTCTCCCTTGCTCATTTTTCTGCTCCCACTCCTGGGCTGAAGGACAGCCCTAACCAGCTGTGGCAGCTGAGGCTCAAGCGTTTGGTGAGTCCAGTTGTAGAGTGGGGAGAGGAGAGGAAGAGGCTGGTGTTGCACTGTGCTGATGGTGGTCTGGGGCTTAGTGTTGATTGTACATAAAAATCATTTAAGTTTTTCTTTTGAGATAATTATAGATTCACACACAGTTGTAAGAAATAAGATAGATCTCATGCACTCTTTTCCCGGCTTCTCCCAGTAGTAACATCTTTAGTAACTGGTGCAGCAGCACAACCAGGATGTCTGGGTACAGTCAGGATGCCGAACAGGTGCATCACCACAAGGACCGCTTGTCACCCTTTATAGCGACACTCACTTCCTACTTGCCCCACTCTTGTCCTAACTCTTGACAGCCACTCTTCCGTTTTCCATGTCTATAATATTGTCACTTCAAGAATATTATATAAATGGTATCATAGGGTATACAGCTTTCTCGGGTTGGATTTCTTTTGCTCAACAAAATTCCCTGGAGATTCATCCCAGTTTTGAGCACCAAATACTATCGCGGAGTAGTATTCCATGGTATAGAGGTACCACCATATTAGCTCAGGCTGCCACGACAAAATCCCACAGCCTGGGTGGCTCACACAACAGGAATGTATTTTCTTACAGCTGTGGAGGTGAGAAGTCCAAGATCAAGGTGCTGTGAGAACTGGTTTCTGGTGAGGCCTCTGTTCCTGACTTGCAGATGGCTGCCTTCTCTCTGTGTCCTCACATGGCCTTTCCTTTATACACACACGGACAGAGAGACACCACTGGTATCTCTCCTCTACTTATCAGGACACCACATCTATCAGATTAAGGTCTCACTTTTATGACTCATTTAACCTTTATTGCCTCCTTATAGGCCCTATTTCCAAATACAGTCACATTGCAGGCTAGGGCTTCCACATGAGTTTTCGGGGGACATAATTCAGTCTATAACAACCACAGTTTGCTTAACCAGTCACCCATTGCAGAACATCTGGTTGCTTCCACAGTTTGGCTATTAAGAATAAAGCTGTAAACATTTGTGGACAAGTTTTTATGTGACCATAAATTTTCATTTCTCTGGGATAAATGCCCAGGAGTGTGATTGCTGAGTTGTATGGTAGTAATTACACTTTTATAAGCAGTAGCTTCTCTTAGAAATTAACAGGGTGGAGAATTGCCTATCATGGGTTTACTCCCCCCTTTCCTACCAACTTTCTATAATTGCTAGCCTTATGTATACATTTCTGTCCAGTTACAAAGCAGCATAGCTTCTATTATGTATTGATTAACTTAATTGTAAGTCCTCCCCTCCCCCACTCATTTTGTAAATATTTCTAAAAGATAAGGACTCTTTCTGAAAACATTATTAAAATATTTTTATGGATTTTAGAGAGGAAGGGAGAGGGAGAGATAGAAACATCAAGGATGAGGGAATTATTGATCAGCTGCCTCCTGAACACCCCCTACTGGGGATCGAGCCTGCAACCTGGGCATGTGCCCTTGACCGGAATTGAACCCGGGACCCTTCATTCTGAAGACCGATGCTCTAGCCACTGAGCCAGAACAGCTAAGACTGAACATTAGATTTTGATTGGCTTGGTGGTAATCCCTGTGACCAGTCATAAGGCCCTTGAAGAAATAAGCTTCTCCATAATTCATGAGTTAACTGAGAATGAATTAGGAACCTTCCATAGCAGTGAAGTTCAAAGAACAATCTGGTCTTATCCAAATAAGCATTTTTTTTTTTTCTGTTCAATTGGGAAGCAAGTGGCATCGTGTTCCAGTGGGGAACTGGTTTGGCATCATCTGGACGGCGGTTGTGCCCTGGGCAGACCCTCCCACTGTTTTTGACAGCAAAGGAACCGAGCAGAGTGCCAGGTAAGGCCCTTATTTCTTCTGAGTCCTATATTGATTCTTTGTCGAGAAGTAGAGCCACAGGCATGCAGAAAATGGGTGAATGGAGTTTTGCTTTTGGTATTTCTTGGTCTCTGTGTCTTAACTCTCTCTGTTGGTGGGTCTGTTAGTCTTGTTGGGATTTTTGTGGACCCAATAAAAGCATCTCTCTTCACTGCCATAGTTTGGAACCCATTGAGAGGTAGATGCAAGTCAGGTATGTGGAGATCAACACGGTAGCTCTAGAACTATTCAAAGGTAGGTTGGAAGACATGGCTTAGGTGTTAAGGAATAGTGTGTAGCAATAGTAAACCTCAAAATTCTGAATCCCAGGTCGAATTTACCTACCAGGCACGAGAGCAGCTGCATAGAGTTGGGCCCACCAAGCTGACAGCACAGCTGAGAACACATGAGGAGGCACCCTTTCTGCAGGCAGCACATCCCAAGGGGAGCACCCAGAAGGACTTGCCCAGTTCCTTCTCCCAAAGGAAAGCAGGAGCCAGTGAGGATGCAGAGAGGGAGGCAGGAGTGTTCCCTGCGGGAAATCTCTCTACATGGGCACATGAGGAGTAGTCAGTAAATGCTCTGCCCACAGGTCTGTTGGTCCGTGTTTAGTTGGCCAGTTGTCTGTAGGACTTTCTCCTTTTCTCTCTTTCATGCTGGGACTCATTTTCATTCTTTTCTCTTCCTTCCCCCGCTCCCTTCCCTCTGCTTTGCACTCACTTGGTTGGCCTTTATATAGCACCATGTCTTCTTCTTCCTCTTCCTGTCTCACTCTCTTACTTTGTGACCCAGTCTACTGATGGTTGGCTGTAATGAAACCTTTACAGGAAACCTCTAACTACTCTCCTCTAGCTCAGAACAAAGAGGGATTTTAGAAGGTGGTAGGAAGGGGGGAAAGAAAAGGGAAGGGTATAGTGGGCACGATATACAAGATGTTGGGTTCATTCAGATTTTCCCAAGTCCTATAGGCTCTCCCCTTCCTCTGGGGGTGAGGTTAACCACCTGAAGGGTTAAGTTGGGGAGGGAGAAGGAGGCACTGGATGCTGGACAGGCAGTCCACTTCCCATGACATTGAAAACATTCAGAACATGAACTCAAACTTCCCAAACATTTTTTCCTGCCTCACCAAGGTATTTACTGCTCCCTGGGCGCATCCTGCTTTCTCATTCTTCTGTGCCTGTGGGCAAACTTTTACCTCTGCCTTTTCCCTCCTGTTCCCCCAGGAAAATCCTGATAATTTTTAAGGCCTAGCTCAGGTACAGCTTTCTAAGTAAAGACTTCCCCTCTTCTTGCCTCTGTCATATTTTCTCATGTGTGGATAGCACTGTATATTATATTGTTATGAGTTGTTCGTACAATCCTTCCCACACACCAAAGATTCTGCTTTCTATTTTAGCAGAGAACTGTAACTAGAAGGAATTAGAAATGCTGTTCTTATATTTGATTTGAACAGCCTGTTCGAGATCTGCTTGGGGCACAGCTTAGATTCAGAGTTGAACTGGGGGAACTTTCTGATGCGACATTAGAACAGGTCATCAGCTTCCTGCCCTTAAAGTCCTTCATTTTTTATTCCCCCACCTTACTTTACCACCAGCAGTTCTGGAGCTGGGACCCTGGGTGTCTCTCCTCACCTGGCCACCAGGAGCCCAGCGCTTCTTCTCTAGTTAATGCGGCGGAAATGTCTGCCGTGTCCCTTTCTCATTCCACAGGATGCTTTTTTTTTTTTTTAAATATATTTTATTGATTTTTTACAGAGAGGAAGAGAGAGGGATAGAGAGTTAGAAACATTGATCAGCTGCCTCCTGCACACCCCCTACTGGGGATGTGCCCGCAACCAAGGCACATGCCCCCGGCCGGAATCGAACCCCGGACCTATCAGTCCACAGGCCAACGCTCCATCCACTGAGCCAAACCGGTTAGGGCCCACAGGATACTTTAAGGTCGAGGGGCATTTTATTAAGACCCTAGTTAATTAAGCAGAAGTGTCAGAGAAAAAGAGTTACAGAATGACTGAGTTTCTCTAGCAGAGTTGATTGGAATTATACCTTGTCAGTAAAGGCAGTGTGATTAAGGGAGGAAAGTGTTGAGTTTAGAGATGGAAGGCAGGTTGAATTCT
Organism: Myotis daubentonii; assembly: GCF_963259705.1. Lineage (NCBI taxonomy): Eukaryota > Metazoa > Chordata > Mammalia > Chiroptera > Vespertilionidae > Myotis > Myotis daubentonii. The sequence continues at coordinate 55,952,959 of NC_081848.1, read as the reverse complement.
AGTTCTGCCTGTGTGTTTTTAGGAAGCCTGGGTGTGTATTTTAGTGCCTGCATGCGATAGTAGCTAAATGTATGAGATGCCATTTTTCTAGGCCCCCTTAGTGGACAGAGCTAGGAAATATGCATATTTATACATGCGCACACCCGTATCACTTTATCTGTCTCTACTAGAAACCATGAGTCTACACTGATTTCTCCAATGACAATCCAGTATCACATGGGCAATGCTAGCCTTCCACCTTTTCATATGTGTGTCTTTCCTCTCTGATAGTGAGAAATCTGGCTCCTTTGTCCTCAATAGATTTACTTACTTGTTTAACCCACTGGTAGGTAACCAGCTTCCCCACCACGTTAGCCATCCTCTTGGCAGTGCTCTGACTCAGACCTGCCTGCGCTGGCTAAGAGGCTCTCCCAGGCCCTGCTGGTGTTGCTCAGCCCCTTCTCTGCCCCGTTTGTTCTATTATAAATGTAATTTCAAAAAATTTTATTTTTATTTTTTTTGTAGGCCTAGAGAATTCTAAAGCAATTTGTGTTGTTGCTGGGTCAGATCACTCAGCTTCATTGGCAGGTAGGTACCAGCTCTTTCAGTTTAACGTGCCATCACAGCTCTGTATGTTTCTCCTTTAAGGGGTGATATTGGGGTACCAGAGGGAAGAGCACAGACTTTGGAGGCAGAATTCTGTTGTCACTATGCAAATGATCTTAGGCAAGTCACTTTCCCTCGTGGGACCGTTTCCTTGTCTATGAAATAGTTCATGGATAGTTCTGAGAACTAAATATGACAGTACATGTAACACATCCATATGGGCTTACTTCCTTTTCTCTGATTTTGTTTTCTCAATTGTACAATAGGGATAAGAATATCTTCCCTTCAGGGTAATTGTGATTATCAAATCATTAACCAGCAGTAAATTTATATGTGACATATTGTTATCTTATCTATTTAATCTATTTATTTATTAATTTCTTTTTTTTCGTCTAATCTATTTAAATGTCTAATATAACTATGTAAACTCTCTAGCTATCCTCTCTGTTTAATCTCAAACTAATCTTTCAAATTCATTTATCTCCCTGTTTGTTCTTTCTATATTTATCTATTTTATTTTACTATATATCTCTATTTTTATTGATATTTTATCTTTGTATCTATCTAATCTATGTATCCATATATCTAAATCTAGTTATGTATGTTTTTCTAATCTACTTTGTATTTTTATTTATTTCTTGATTCCATATCTTTGATCTATTCCTTTATCTAATCTTTTTTCTCTCTCACACTATATCTGTCTAGCTATACATCCATCCATACATTTGACACACCCAGTAAATACAGTATTTTCTGGAAAGTGAAGGTTGTCTTTTTCAAAGCCCAGATTCCTCTGCCCCCTGCTGGTAGACTGGAGACTATAGCTCTCAGAAATTTATTTTGGTTAAGACCTCACACAGTTAAATGCGTTACATTTTTAAGCAAAGGGAAACGACTTTCATGCATAGTGTTTTATGTGAAATTTAAGGTATGTATGTAGTATATGTAAATTAATTCATATTAATTTCTTCAACATCAGATTTGCAATGCAGCCCCACTGAGAAGCTGTTATTGTTTCTAAAGTACAGACATAATGTAAGAGCTTAAATACTTTACAAACTCTGAACTACATATAGTTTGTTACATAATGAATTTAAAACAGCCAAGAAAAGAAATACCTACTTTTAGCCCATGTTTCATATTAGCTAGATCTATACATATATGTTGAAAGAGTTGAGTTGAAATGAAGGCCACTTATAAAGGAAGGACTGGAGGCCGCAGGGCAGGAAGTGACTAGTTCATGTCCCACAGTCAATGAGGTTGGGAAAGGCATTCTTTTCTGAGGATAAGAGTAGGCTAAGAGATGTTTCTGCTCTGTTCTAATTAATTTGAAATGGCTGGCATTATATAAATCTAGAGATTCTCTAATTGCTTATAATATCAATTTCTTAAAAAATCATGTAATTTGTAAAGTTACTTATTCCATATATGGAACACTTTTATTTTGGTGTTTTTAAAACAGATGTTGAATTTTTATTTTATTGAGATGTAATTCATGTGTAAAATTTCCCTTTAAGTTGTACAATCTAATGATTTTAGTATATTCACAAAGTGAATTGTTTTTGGGTATTTTTAAAAAAGATTTTTAAATTGATTTTTAGAGATAGAGGAAGGAAGAAGATAGAAAGAAACATAAATGTGAGAGAGAAACATCGATCAGCTGCCTCCTGTACCCCCTGCTAGGGATTGAGCCCAGCAACCTGTGATTGTGCCCTGACTGGAAATTGAACCGGTACCCTTTCGGTGCATGGGAAGATGGCCAACCAACTGGCAAAATCAGCCAGGGCTGTTTTTGGATATTTTTAATGTCAGTTAAAAGTTGTCAAGATTAATATCCCTCTTTCCTCGTCCAGTTCAAGCTTTTAACACTTTGGGTCTTGTTCAGTGCTCTGGAAACCTTTTATTGGAGCTGTAGGTTATGTAACTATTTGACATTGCAGCAGACTTTAATTTTGCAACAGTGTAATGATCCGCATGTGGAAGGCCCTCTGTGTTTGCAAAAAGATGGTTTAGACTTACTAAGGTAAATAGAAGCTTATTACAGACACAGGCTCATGGCCAATGGCATCTTTAACCAGGTCATTTAATGACTTGAGACTTATCTGAAGGTCTCTTCTGCCTTCTTGCAAAGGATCATATTTTGCAAACCCTGGTGAAGCCCAGAGAGGCTGCATGAAATATACCATAGAAATGCAGAATGTCAGTGCTGCAAGGTCACCTGGGTGACAAAGAAGCTCCACGTATTTACACTCCCTCATTTTAGACTTGATGAAATAGAGGCCCAGGATGTGAAGCGATGTGCCCAATGTCAGAGTGACAGAGCAGCAGATCTGGGCCTTGAACCCTGAATCGTGGTCTAATGCCCTTTATACTGATATTGTTTGGCTTTTGATCAGTTTTTGAGACTATACCAGAGTACCCTAGGGCAAGCAGTACTGTAGCGCTTTATTGGAAGGTCACAGAATACAGTGGAAGCAGAAGATCTGGCTTCTTTATTCTGCTGACTCCTCATTATCCATATGATCTTGGAAGTGGTTTAACATCTTGGAGCCTTGGTTAATTTATCTTGTAGAAGAGTGCTGTCTAGTAGAAATACAATATGAACCACCTTTTGAAAAGTAAAAAAGAAACAAGTGAAATAATTTTAGTAATACATTGTACTTAACCCCGCATATCCAAGATATTATTCCAATATGTAATCAATATGGAGGTTATTAATGAGTTATGCTTTATTTATTTATTTATTTATTTATTTATTTATTACTAGAGGCCTGGTGCACAAAAATTTGTGCACTCTGGGGGAAGGGGGTGGTCCCTCAGCCCAGCCTGTGCCCTCTCGCAGTCTGGGACCCCTCGGGAGATAACAACCTGCTGGCTTAGGCCCGCTCCTGGGTGGCAGAGGGCAGGCCCAGTCCCTCAGTGCAGCCCCTGGTCGGGCTCAGAGCAGGGCCGATTGGGGAGTTGGGGCACCGCCCCCTGTCATGCACAGAGCAGGGCAGATCGGGAGGTTGTGATGCCACCCTCAGTCATGCTCAGGGTAGGGCTGATTGGGGGGTTGGGGCACCGCCCCCTGTCACACTCAAGGCAGGGTCGATGGGGAGGTTGCGGCGCCACCCCCTGTCATGCACAGAGCAGGGCAGATCAGGGGGTTGGAGCGTTGCCCCCTGTCACTCACAAAGCAGGGCCCATCATGGGGGTTGGGGCTCCGTACCCTGTCACGCGCAGAGCAGGGTTGATCAGGGGGTTGGGGAGCTCCCCCCTGTCATGCACAGAACAGGGCCGGTCAGGGGGTTGAGGAGCTCCCCCCTGTCCCTCACAGAGTAGGGCCAATAGGGGAGTTGGGGCACCGCCCCCTGTCACACTCAGGGCAGGGCCGATGGGGAGGTTATGGCTCTACCCCGTCACACACAGAGCAGGGCCCGTGGGGGGAGGGGTTGGGGCGCTGCCCTCTATCACCCACAGAGCAGGGCTGATCAGGGGGTTGGGGTGCCGCCACTGTCACACTCAGGGCAGGGCCGATGGGGAGGTTATGGCTCTTCCCCATCACACACAGAGCAGGGCCTGTGGGGGGGGCGTTCGGGCGCCGCACCCTGTCACGCTGATCCCGGTGCCGGGAGGCCTCGCGGCTCCACTGATCCCAGTGCTGGGAGGCATATTACCCTTTTACTATATAGGATAGAGGCCTGGTGCACGGGTGGGGGCCGGCTGGTTTGCCCTGAAGGGTGTCCTGGATCAGGGTGGGGGTCCCCACTGGGGTGCCTGGCCAGTCTGGGTGAGGGGCTGAGGGCTGTTTTCAGGCTGGCGGGTGACTGAAGCTCCCAACTGCTCCTTTTTTTCTTTTTTTTTTTTATTCTGGGCCAGCTTTAGCTCTGAGGCTTGGCTCCAGCTCTGAGGCCTCGGCTGCTGAAAGCAGGTATCTGGTTTTTTTGGGTTCTATAATCGAAACACTGTTTCAACTCTAGCTCTGAGATCCTGGCTGGCTGAAAGCAGGTTTCTGGGGTTTTGTTTAGCTTCTATATTTGTAACAATGTTTCAAACTGCACGCTCAGAGGCCGGCAGCGGCAGGCAGGGAACGTTGGCTTTCTCCGCCACTGAAGCAAGCAAGCCTCATGTTCGCTTCAAGTTGCCTGGCTGCCGGCCGCCATCTTGGCTGGCAGTTAATTTGCATATCACCCTGATTAGCCAATGGGAAGGGTAGCGGAGGTACAGCTAATTACCATGTTTCTCTTTTATTAGATAGGATAGTAAGTCTTTGCAATCCATTGCGCTTTTTTGTCTTACAACATATTTCAGTTTGGATTAGCCACATTTCAAGTGCTCAGTAGCCTCGTGTGAGGAACCTTATAGAACCTTAGAAAATTAGGGTTGGAAAACCCCTTAGAGATCACCAAAGGAGTCACAAATTGTAGATTCACTGTAATGTGTCCATGGGTAATGCATATCTATAATAACAAAAGCGTAATATGTTAATTAGACTGGACGTCCTTCTGGACGAAGCTGGGGCTGTCAGGGAAGGCCGGGTCCCGGGTGCTGGGTGCCAGAGGGAAGCCGGTGCTGGCAGCCAGGGGAAGGAAGGCCTACCTACTCTTGCACGAATTTTGTGTATCGGGCCTCTAGTATGCATATAAGTTCATTGGTGAATCTCAAAAATGTTTTTGAACCTGAATGCCTTTTAGACAGGCATGTGCCCTCTGGTTTGCCACAATTGCCTGCCAGTCTCTCTTGTTACTGGTGTCATCAATCATATTGTTTGTCCTTGTAGACTAACCTCCAGTGTTCAGCTGGTGAAACTAAGGCTTAGGGAGGAAGTGATTGTCCAAGGTCAATAGCTAGTTAGCAGATCCGAGAATAGAAGCCACTTGACTCTGAATGTTCTCTTTCTCTATTAAATCACAAAGTCAGTTACATTCCTGCTCATATCACAGGATTATTGTGATGTTCAAGTGAGCTGAAGTGCCACACAGCCATGATGTGGTAGCATCATATAGTGTCTGCTGGACAGGGCATATTGTGAAATCTTAGGTTTAAAAAGTTTAAGCTTAAAAAGTAAACAAGTCAGACAAAGAAAAATACTACATGATTTCACTTATATGTGGAATCTGAAAAACAAAATCAGCAAAACAGAAACAGATTCATAGATACAGAGAACAAACTGATGGTTGCCAGATGGGGCGGGGGGTTGGAGGCTGGATGAAAAAGGTGAAGGGATTAAGAAGCACAAATTGGTAGTTATGAAAACAGTCACTGGGATATAAAGTATAGCATTGTAATAACTATGTATGGTGCCAGATGGGTACTAGACTTATCGGGGGATCACTTAGTAAGTTACATAAATGTCTAACCACTAAGCTGTACCCCTGGAACTAATCATTGAGGGTCAACTGTAATTGGAAAAAAATTTAAAACAAAAGTTTAAGCTTAAATAATATTTTTTAATGTTTTACTTCAAAAAGTTAATATATTTTTTCTAACAAAAGGTAATGTAAGCATATATTTTATTTATTATTACTTTAATATGTTTTTATTGACTGTTTTGAGAGAGAGGAAGGGAGAGGTATACAAAGATAGAAGCATCAGTGAGAGAGAAGCATCATTGCTTGGCTGCCTCCTGCATGCCCCCCAAGCCCACAACCCAGGCATGTGCCCTGACTGGGATTTGAACCTGGGTTGATGCTGAACTGCTGAGCCACACTGGCCGGGCTGCAAGCATGTATTTTAAAAGCTATAGAATATAGAGAAATAACCTTACACATGGTAGATGTTGAATAAATATTTGTTGAATGAATTAATGGAAAAATAAGCTCACACATTCCCATTCCTTGACAAACTACTGCGAGTATTTGGCTTTGTTTCCTATTTAGAGAATTTAAAAAATCCTATATTATGCTGTATATGAAATTTTTATCTTGCTTTGCTCTACTCAATGTTGTAGCATAAAAGCAATACAACTTCTTCGAACCACTTTTTTTTTTCAGTCTTGTTTTCTTTTCCATCATTTTGGACTAATGTTCCTTCACCTCTTTTGTTCCTCTTCTGCTTGTTTAAGATTCAGGAGAGCTGTATGTTTGGGGAAGCAACAAGCACGGGCAACTGGCTTCCCAGGCTGCTTTCCTTCCTGTGCCCCAGAAAATAGAAGCACATTGTTTTCAGAATGAAAAGGTCACTGCTGTGTGGAGTGGGTGGACACACCTGGTTGCTCAGACAGGTAAGAGAGCAGCGGAGAATTTGTGGTCAGTAAGAGTAGCTGTGCTGGACAGCTGTCTAAACAGCTATAAATGTTCAGGATTAAGTAGGTTGGTTTTTACTGATGAAAAGCTTTTAGGATTGGGGAGGGGAGATACCAAGAATTTGGTTCTGCAGTCAGCCAGGTATGTCACTTTTCCTCCCTGGATCACAGGTTTGCACCCCCAAAAGCAAGGCTGGATTAGGTTATTACCTTCTCTGGCCCCAAGAGTGTATGAAGTTTTGAGAAGGAACCCATTGCAGCAAGCATCACCCAGAATTTTTTCCAGGCTGTTGGGGTGTCTGCCTTGTCATAGCTAAAGAGATGACTCTCTGCCGTTGTTTGTATGGAAAATACAAAAATGAATAAGTAGTAATACAAGAATAAACTCTGTGTTTCGCAGACTCACCACTGTAAACCTACTTTTGCCAACCACTGTTACTTCATGATTGAGGCAGGAGAATTATTTTGAGTCCTAGCTGGCACGGTATTTTGATTTAAAATTTTATTAACCCTAATAAACTATGTACATTGATTCAGACATCTCATATACTCTCTCAGATGTTATCTTCTCATGTCATGCCACCCAGCTTTTGACATTAAAAAATTTTTTTAAAAAATATATTTTTATTGATTTTAGAGAGGAAGGGAGAAGGAGAGATAGAAACATCAATGATGAGAGAGAATCATTGATTGGCTGCCTCCTGCACCCTCCCCTGCTGTGGGGATGGAACCTGCAACTCAGGCATGTGCCCTGATTGGAAATCCAATGGTCACCTCCTGGTTCATAGGTAGATGCCGAATCATTGAGTCACACTGGCCAGGGCAGCTTTTGGCATTTTTATCTTTTCTTTTAGTCTTTATTTTTTTCTCATCCTTCCCTTAGTGCAGCTCTCCTTTCCTGGTCTTCATATTTCTGACTTTGTTCTTGAGGTGCTCCCTGCCCCTCCCCCCCACCCCCCCTGCTGTGGTCTTTCCTCTTTTCTGTCTTCCTAAAGCTCCTGCAGGTGGGTAACTTGTAGGTGGGTAATTTGTAATTCTTAAGATCCATTATTGTATCTGGGCCTCTGAACTTCAGGGGTTCTCAGGAGTCCCCTGGCCTGCTCTTCGCCTGCTTATGAGCTACTTGACTCTCTAGACTCCCAAATATCTGGTGACTGTTATTCCAGTACTTCCTGGCTTTTATACGTTTTCCGGTCAGCTTCGGTTATCCTTGGGATGTCACACATACCACACATTGGCACACACAGACATAGACTTAGGAGTATTCATAGATGTGATGCTTTTAATTGGTCTTTAAAAAAAATGACAGTCACTGTGGAACAGAGGCCTATATGACCGAGGTGTATAATAAACTTTCCATGTAATAAACTTCAGAGGATGCTCTAAGGAAAGTGTGTTATTTATTTGGAGGAAAAATCATGATTCTCTTTAAAAAGGTTCAGACTGCTTAAAAATTGGCAACATCTACATTTTTCTTAAAAAGACTCACTGAGCATAATAGCTGCTTCTTTGTATAATTGTTAATATCTGTCTTTTCCTGCAGACAGTGAGCTCTGTGAGGGAAAGCGCCCTATTAGTCCTGCTCATGTCTGTATCTCTACTGCCTAGTAAAGAATATATTCGGTTCCTGCATCTAACTGTGTCTCATTAAAAGAGGCAAAACACATTCGAATATGTATGCAGCAGGGTGGATGGACAGCTAGGATTTCTGACCTCTTTCCTTGGACTCACTGGTTCATGAACAGAAGGCCTCAGTTTGTCTCTTTGGATTCAAGAGGCCCAGCAAGTCAGTTATTGTTTCATCGGAACCTATTGAGCAATGTTCTTTATAAACCTTAGAGAAACAGGAGAGAAGATGTGAGCCATGCCCTTCCACTAGAATGTGTAGACAGGCTTAAGTCTAAGAATATAGAGATGGAAGATTTTACCACCCATGCATCCATGAACCCATGATACAAATGGTGAGGGTCTGTTTACATACCATGCCTTGTACTAGATATGAACCCTGCCCTCAAGGAGCCCACTGCCCACTGGGGGAGACAGACCTGTTGTGAAATGTGAGTGCATTGCAGTATGAGACTTGTAACAGTGGAGCCAAGTAAAGCGTGCAGAAGCAGCATAGAAACTAGCAGTCCTATGAGTAATAGGTGGGTGTTTTGTGGTTAGTCAGTCTGCAAAGAATTGCAGTGTAGTGAAATAGTCTTACTACCAAATGGCAGTGAGTTTGGTTGAGTCTGTCAGTAAACCCTTTAACTAGTTAGGTAGCTGACTAATGAAAGACATAAAGATGCCACTTCTTTGATTCCAGCGGTGGCACATTGTAACTGATGCTGGTTTCACCTCTGGGCCAACAGCCTGACCCTCGGGGTGGGAGGTTGGAACCCACGCTGTGACACTGTTGAGTCACACAGCTTCAGGTCCCCACCTCCACTTGAGAGTGTGATTTTTTTGGTCATGTTTCAGCTGTTTAATTAACTTGTTAACTCAGATCGCTTGTTTATGTACTTTGTTGCTTTCCCCTTTCTCCTAAGTCCAGAATGGCTAGGAGCTGGGATGTGTGCATGTCCTGGCGGTTATGCTGAGTTTTGGGTAAATGAGAGTCTGCTGCTGTCTGATTTGCCAGTGCTGTGCTCCATCTGGCAGCAGTGGAAGCTTTGCCCGGGCCCAGTGTCATTGAGAAGAAACACCCAGAGCTTCCAGTTTCATCAGACTCGGCCGTTCATGTTAACAGGAACAAGATTGGCTCACTTGGTCAGAAGCAGCTCATTAGTGGAACAAGGAGTTATTTGACGGTAGTTGTTTCCACAAGCTCCAGTGGCGAATTGTTCCTAGGACCCACCTGCAGGCCGCATGAGCTCCCAGTCTCCTTCGGGAAGGCACTGATTGTGTGGTGTTGATTGAAGAGTTTGCGCTCTCTCTGTCCAGTAACAGGGGATGGGTTAGGATGAGAAGAAGGGAATGGACTCTGCCTTCCCCCTTCTACATAGGCCCTAGACCAGTGATTCTCAACCACGGGTGATTTTGTCCCCCAGGGGACATTTTCCACGTCTGAAGACATATTTGGTTGTCACAAATAGAGGTGCCACTCGCATCCAGTGGGTGGAGGTCAGGGATGCTGCAAAACATTCTACGATGGGCAGCCCCCCTCAACAGAGCAATACTCAGCCCCAAATGTTGGTTGTGCCAAGATCAAGAAACACTGCCCAAGACTGGCATCCCCAGGGGTAGGTGCTTAGGGAGGCGGCTCACATGGTATCAGGATGACTACAGTTTGTCTCTACAGGAATTGGGATGCAGTCTCTGCCCTCCCCCCTCAGGAGTCTGGTGCCTGCCTGCAGTGTTTGCGATGGAAAAATACTTTTCTCTGTTAGTCAGAGGCACTTGGAAAGAGTCCCAGCGAACCTGTTCTAATCTGGGAAAGTTGGCTAGGCTACCTGTGTCTCAGGCTGGCGGAGCTGCATTCTAGAAACCTTTTCCAGGCTGCGTGACGTCCCTGATCATTGTTCTCAGGAACTTCATGGGACCCCTGGGGGATTTTACCCAGGCTCGGAGACCTGCAGCCATCTTATCCAGATTCATGATTTCCTGGCCTGAGGTGCTGCTAGTGAGAGCTGGATGGCAGATCTGGGTGCCTTCCTAGTTTGGTGACTTTGGTTAAATCACTTCACCTGTCTAGACTTCAGTTTCCTCATCTCGCAAGCAGGATATGCAAACCTGCCTGCATCCTACAAGTGGGCTGCCATGAGGGTCAAATGAACAAATCTGTGTGAAAGATCACTAATTGTAAAATACTGTGTGTGCACTTAAGTGAGAGGTGCCTGAGGTTGGGATATGTGAGCATATTGAGGAGGTAGCAGTTAGACTTGTGTTTCAACAAGGTCTCTGCAGAACTAGAGATACCAGCTTCTCCTGAGGCTCCTGAGCTGGCCAGGGCTGCCGATGCTCCATCCCAGCTCTGACAGGCAGTTTCCCAAAGCCTTTCGTTACATGCAGCCGGCAAGTGGCCCTTTCATATTATCAAGTTTGGAAGAGCTTTGTGGCCTTTTAGGTAATTTTCTGTGTTAAAATCTCTGATCACACTATTGTTCCTTCCGCATCCCAGCTTGTAATGGTTTACATTTATTTGTATTCTTATTTGTTTAATGTCTTTTTTTTTTAAAATATATTTTATTGATTTTTTACAGAGAGGAAGGGAGAGAGACAGAGAGCCAGAAACATCGATGAGAGCGAAACATCGATCAGCCGCCTCCTGCACATCTCCCACTGGGGATATGCCCGCAACCCAGGTACATGCCCCCGACCGGAATCGAACCCGGGACCTTTCAGTCCGCAGGCCGACGCTCTACTCACTGAGCCAAACCGGCTTCGGCGTGTTTAATGTCTTGACTGCAAATTCCAGGAGAGCAGTGTCTATTTTATTCATGGCTGTGTCCTCAGCACCTGGCAGAGGCTTGGCACTTAGTAGATGGTTAGTAACTAATTGCTGAATGAGTGAATAAATGGCAAGGTGGAGAGAAACACGGACTTTGTAGTCAGGCCTGGGTGTGATCTCAGCTGTGAGTGGCTGTGGGCAGTGCCACCGCTTGCATCTCTGTTGCCACCATAGCGCCGCTGTCACCCCCGGCCTGGATCCGCAGAGGCCTCTGACTGGTGTCCTCATCTTCCCACACCCACTTCCTCTCCCCTCCAGTCTGTTCTCTGAACCTCAGTTGGAAGATCCTTCCAAACTGATTGTGTCACATTCCAATGGCTTCCCATTGCTCTTATGATAAAAACAGAGTCCATAGTTGTCCTACAAGGCCTTCTGTAGTCTGCCCTCTGCTTCCCTTTCCAGCTCCATTTCTTACTGTGCCAGCTCTTGATCTCTGGCTGATCTCCACTCTGGCCTTCCCTTCGTATCTTGAGTGCATCATGCATGTCCCACTGTTGTGCCTTTGTACCTGGTGTTCCCTCTGTTTGGCACACTTATTCCCCCACACCCCTTCATGTTGACATGTTGACTTAGTTATGTCCTTTTTTTTTTAGACTTCAGCTTAGTCATCACCTCCTCAGGGGGACTTTCCTTGACATCTCTGACAAATCACTTTTCCCTTTTCTCTGTTCTCAGAGCACTACAACCTCTCCTTTGTGCTGTGTTTTATAGCATTCTATGACTAATTCCCCCTCCCACTAGACTGCCAGCTCCATGAGGGCAGGGGCCACGTCTGTTTTGCCCGGCATTGTATTCTCAGTGCGTAGGAACATATTTGGCACATACGAGGTAGGTACCCAGTAAGTGTCAGACAGATGAATAAACCTAACTTCTCTGAGCTCATTTATATTTTTTCATTGGGAAAATGGAGAGGTATTGCTGACCTTGTTTGAGCACTAACTGAGATGCGTCCAGCATCCAGCTCAGGACTGGGCTCCTGTGCCAGTTCAGTACAAACGCCCTTCCTCTGTCCTTTGAAACTCTGGAGCCCTCTGGAGGTCAGATGCTCATATCTTCTCTCTCCGGCAGAGGGCTCTGAGGATATGAGTGTCTCTGGACAGGTAGCAGGTTGATTCAGAACTCTCCTGGAGGGTGCAGGAAGATGAGCGCTTAAAACTGCTAAGTGCTGGTTGCTGGTGATTAATTAGAGCTTTGAGAGCAATGACTTACACGAGCTCGGAACCTTAATGCAGTGCTGGTGGGCATGTCTGGAATCTCTTGGCTTTTGGGATGCTGAAGCTTTCCCTGAGCCACGCAGAATCCCAAGGTAGTCTTGTGGTCTCACAAAGGCTGTGGATTGAAAGAGTGCAAATACAGAGTACTTGACATTCTGCGGTTTCTTCAGTGTCACCTAAAAAAGTCCTAGAACCTTAGACATTTTAGAGAATCAGATGGAAGAAGAAACTTTCTAACTTTGCAAATGAAATGACTGAAACCAAGAGGAGAAAAAATGACTTTATGGCAGCATTTAAGCTAGAATCCCATTCTGCTTTTCAGTAAAACTTTTCCTTCCCATCACTGTCCTCCTAGTTCTTGGTTATATTCTTTAGTTGAGATGTTTTTTATTTTTTTCTCTAACGTGGGGAATTGCATGACATATGTGGAAGGGACCAGTCTCCTTTCTTCAGGTGTCACAGACTGAGAAATATTTTATTGCATTTGATGTCTAAGCACTAGTGAAATTCAAGTTTAGCCATTGATTCATACTAATCCAAGTTTATAAATATACATCTAATGCTGATTTTTCTTTTTCTTTGTTTTTCCCCCCACCAAGATCCTTTCTAGAATGGGATGACAGTGGATATCACTCCATCTTCTTTGGGGCCATATGTCATGAAACCTCAGCCGAGCTCAGGGAGATTCTGACCTCATGGGCTCTATTTAAAGCAGGTGGTTTGGAATTCATGATGTTTGTGCTTTAGAACTTTGAAAATCCAAAGGTTGAAAGTCAAACCAAGCCCAAAGGACTGTTTTGAAATGGGTAATTTTTACTTATTATTGAAGTCATTTGTTTTTATTCTAGAATCCCTAGAATGTCAGGAATGGATGGGATCTTAGAGCTCAGCTGGCCTGACCCCTCAGTTTAGAGGTGGGGAAACAGGATTGAAGAGGGGGAAGCACAGGGAGTGAGGGAAGGAGCCAGGACAGAACATAGGTCTTGTGGCTCTCAGTCCAGTGCCCTGTCCACCTTGTCACCTTCTCTCTAGAGATGATGAGGAAGTGAGGGTGACTTAATCAATCACACCCAGGGGCCTGAACAGGAATAGTAGTTCCTTCTGTACATGAAGTTCCCATTCAAGAAAACACTGAATCTTACCTGAAATGCATAGCCATAGATTCCCTTACTGGATTTGTGCGTGGAATAGAAACCAGGAGATGGTGCCCCAGGAGTGAGGGTCAGGAGGCAATCCAGGATCCACAGCAGCAGCTGCATTTCCATTTATAATACACTAGAGGCCTGGTACATGACATTCGTGCACTGCGGGGAGTCCCTCAGCATGACCTGTGCCCTCTCGCAGCCCGGGACCCCTCGGGGGATGTCCACCTGCTGGCTTAGGCCCACTCCCCACATGGATGTAAGCTGGCAGGCAGACATCCCCCGAGGGGTCCTTAGTGCTGCTGCAGAGGCGGGAGAGACTCCTGCCACTGCCACTGTGCTTGCCAGCCGTGAGCCCGGCTTCTGGCTGAGCAGCGCTCCCCCTGTGGGAGTGCACTGACCACCAGGGGCAGCTCCTGCGTTGAGCATCTGCCCGCTGGTGGTCAGTGCAGGTCATAGCGACTGGTCATTCTACTGTTTGGTCAATTTGCATATTAGCCTTTTATTATATAGGATAGCAAGTCATAGCTCTCATGGACCACTTTTATCACCATCAAGTGCTTTCACATCCATTTCCTCATGTGAAGTTGGCAAGATGGGTGTTTATTATCCTTGCTGCACAGACAAGGCCCTGATTGGTTAGCTAAAACTTGAACCTGGTCTTTTGTCCCCAAGACTGCTGCTCTGATTCCAAGTTGTGTGTGTCTCAGCATATTCTAACTCATTAACGGAACATCCTTTACTCTTCCAAAAAGCGTCTTTCTCCAGCTTTTGCTAGTGACTTTGCCAAGCAATAAAGAAGGTGATTCTTAGTTACCCTTGATTCTTCAGCTGGTGTTTGTGGAATGCTCACTTACATGTCTATAGCACTATGCTACAGAATACAAGTGAATACACAATCCAGAACTACCTTCAGGAAGCTTATAGTTGGTTGAACAAATTAAATATTTAGTGGAAGAATAAAAAAGAATGTGACAAAGAGTGAGAGGAGTGGCCCCGACACTAAAAGTACTAGGGTTTCAGAGGAAGGAGAGGTCAGTGTGGGTGAGGGTGCTCAGGAAGGGTGTGAAATCCTTCTGGAAGGTCACATTTGAAGGGGTGGACAGTTTGGGACTTGGTTCTGTTGCTGTCTTTTTGTCCTCTGGCAAGACATAAAAGTCTCTGGTCTCCTTTTCCCCATTTGGACAATAGGAGGTGTAGACATAATAATTTCTAAGGGCCATTCCAGCTCTGAAATTTTGTCATTCATATATAAGTATACATAAAACTGGCCTAAGGAAATAATTATGGATGTTAAAATATTAAGAATATTGCCATCCATTGTAACCTAATTTATAATGACAAAAACAAATGCATGGAAACGAATGAGACTGTAGAGGGGTTAGTTAAGTAAACTGTGGTACAATCACATGTTGGAACATATAGCTATTAACTAGAATGTTTTAGAGTTGCAGTCAGTGACAGAAATATGCTCATGCTATAGTAAGTGAAAAGAGTACATTATAATAATTTACCACACCATAACTTCCATTTTTCAAAAAAGGATGTTTGCATAGAAAAGACTAGAAAAAATGTCAGAATATTATCTCTGATTGGTAGGATTATGAATGGATTTTCTTTTCTTTTATATTTTCTATGCAGACCATATAATTTTCAGTTTTATTATATCCCCCATAAATGTTAAAGTTAATGAATAAAATTGCCCCTCAGTACACGGATGGCCTCTTTGCCACCCATTCCTGTGTCAGAGTCCTTGACGGGTCACTTCCACTGGCCTCAGTTGGGAGGTTGCATGGAAAAGAGGCAAGAGACTGTAGAAGGAGGCAGGGAAGCAGGCATCTATTTTTGGCCCAGTTCTGAGTCAGCTTTGTGACCTCAGTCAAGTCCCTTCTAAATGTCCCTGATCCTTGGTTTCCTCGTCTGAAGAGAGGAGATAGAGGTCACAAAAGGTCCTTTGGGCTCCAAGATATACTTGCTTATAAAGATGGAGAATTTCTCCACTGGTGTGGAACCTGCTCAGAGGCCTCATTGGTTCCTGGGGCCTGGTGTCCTTGCTTTCTCTCCTGCTCCTTTGCACCTGGGCAAGCTAATTTCTGTTCAGAGTTCAGGGTGGGATTAAATAGAGTTTAGTGGTAGGGCTCAGAGCTGTGAGAGTGTAGAGACAGCATTAAACCACTAGAGGGAAGTATTGTGTGATTACATTCTCCTTTCTCATATCTGCCCTGCAGGTGAAGATGAAGAGTAGCTTTGATTGGCCTTGATTTGGTTTCAAATTCTAGAATTTTAGAATTAAAAGGACGTTTAAGATCATCCAGTAGAGCCCAATTATGCTGCATATGTGAGATAATAGAGGCCAGAAAAGGCAAGTGACCTACAGTATGTTTTTTTCAGGATCTGCACTATGGTATTCAGGAGAAGGCTGTAGGCAGAGCCAAGAGTGTGGTCAGTTGAGTCCACAAAGGGTGGACAGTTCCCATGATTGCATAAGAATCTAAGGGATCTGCCTGTGTAGACCTTTACTGAGCTCCTCTGGCCAGGTGCTGAGAGGCCTGAAGGTGGAGAAGACAAGCTATAGCTCTATCCTGAGGAGCTCATGTGGTGCAGAAGCACATGCAGACTCATGCTGCCACCCCAGTGTGTCTTTCTTGTCCTCTGGGGAGCCTAGCCTAGGATTCAGGCTGCGGTGGTGGCTTGGAGGTTGGCTTATGGGAGACCTGCAGGTGTCCTTGTGATCGAGGCTCTCCAAGGTTAGAAGATAACCTGCGCGCTACCAGTTTGTTATTTCCGGTAAATTTCTGCAAGCATTGCTCACATGTTGACATACTCTATCTTACCATTTCTTGAGGTTTGCAAGGAATCCTGATAGTTTGTTTCCCACCTTTCAAAGGCTTTGTTTCCTTGGCTGTGGACTGACTTAATTTTGGCTTCCAGGGTGCCCACCAGCCCTAAGCATTGTGGTAAAGTGGAATTGTGAGCTGGTCTGGGAGCCAGGCAGCTGTGTGACCTTGGGTAGGTCACTTCCTCCCTTTGAGTAGGGAGGTCAGACTCTCAGCTGCAGTGTGTCATCTCTCCTAGAGAGATAAAGTTCTGGTGTTATTTTTGGTTTTTGAGTTTGGCAGTGAATACCAATTGATCTGCGGTTTGGAGAAGTGCAGTGTGTCAAGCTGAAGCAGGAGCAGGATTCACTCTTAGAAATAGTTGCATTTGAATAAGGGGGCTTGTCAGGGGCCTGTTAAAGCCAAGTGCAGTTGACCCTGGAGGGCCACCAGATGGCAGCAGTGGGCAGGCAGAAAGCCTTGGGGGTAAGGGGGGGTTGGGCCAGCTTCCAGAGTCAGAATTAGCAAGGTCAGAGCTGCAAGGACCCCAAAGGTCACCCAGGCCCTTTTCTCCTTTTATGGTGGGAGAACTCAGGCCCAGAGAGGGAAGGGGGCTACCTAAGGTCTCACCATAAGGTAATAATACCCAGTTATCTCCTTGCTTGTGACCAGAACTGCCATCGGTTTGGCCTCTCGCTGGCTGCCCTATGGGTGAGTCAGGAGACAAGGGCCTGGGCCCTGGGCCAGTGAGCCAGAAGTAAGAAGGGAAGGAGACAGGAGTTAACGCTCTGCCTTGATCCAGGTGCCTCGAGTGTCTGGTTCTAATGATGTCCACCTCCCACCTGCAGTGAGGGCAGTGTCCATTGCCTTTTCTGCTCTCCTGTCTGCCCTGTTCTCATCTAGGCTAAAGCCCTCCCATCAGGCTGTGCTGTGCCGGAACCTTTGCCAAGGGTCATGTCACGGCTTTTACACCCAACAGATGGGCAGGCCCAGGGCCTTGTCAGAGGCATGCTGCAATAAGACACAAGTTAGCACAATTTGTTGAACGAATTTTTTAAAAAAATATCCAAGAGGGTCAGAGGAGGGCAGGGAACCAGTCTTTGCCAAGAACTTGCCATGGACTAGGTGCTCTGCCAGGTGCTGCCAATTACATACTCCTCAACCCTGCAAGGTCAGGTTTATGTCTGAGAAGAGGCCTTTCCTCTGGTGGTCCCCTCTGCCCAAGTGCTCATCTCTGACCCCCACCAGCCACTGCCACACCCCCATGGCTTTCTGCCCAAATGTCACCCTATTGCAGATAGCCACCACCAGTCTGTCCCAGCCACAGTCTACTCCCACCTGCTTTATTTTTCATGAGATCAGTTCTCACTGCCTGAAACCACAGTGCCATTCTTGTTTACTTACTTGTCACTCTCTCCTCACCAAACGCGAGCCCCTCGGGATTAGGAACTTGGTCTGTTGTATTCATTCCTGGCCCTCCCCTGGCGCAGAGGAGAGGCTCAGTGGGGGCTAGTTCCATGGGATGGCTTTAACTTTTCATGGGGATCTGTGCATTTTCAGTGACTGTGCTTAGGAGACCCAGCTGCAGCTCTGCCTTCTTCCCACCGTCTCAGAGAAGCCCAGGCCGAGAGCCTCAGTTCACTGAGGCTGACAGCGGGCCCGGTGCCCCAGGGCTTGGGGCCAGCTTTGCCTCTGCCTGTCTGCAAGGCCTTGCCATGGGTCCTCAGCCTCCCTATCTGTCCACAGTGGGTGGGGGCAGCAGGATGCTGCGAGCTCACCTGATGGTCTGGGAAGGGCTCGGGGTCCCTGGCACCTCCATTCAAGGAGTCCTCTTCCTCTTTCCTGGCCGGTTGATTTGTTCCAGGAACCCTCTGAAAGTGAGCTCTAAGTAACCAGCCTGTAATTTCACCATCATTTTAGGCTCCCGACTGATGGCACTGTGCTTGCCCTTTCTCAGGGGACCTTGCCTGTCTCACGGGAACTCAATAATCGGATGCCAGCCAGTGCCTTAGAGTGCTCTCGGGTGTGTGCCAAGGTGAAAGTGGCCCATTTTGAGGAATCTTGGATCAGCTTTTTCTTAATATGAGAGTGACTTTTTACCTCAGGAGGAAGCCTGACGTGGCCAAAGTAGTCCTCAAGAGCCAGGTTCAGTTCTGATTTGGCTGCTTGATCCTGGGCTGTGTGATCCTGGGCAAGTCATTTTGCCTCTCTGGGCCTGAATATCCTCATCTGTTAAATTAGAATCATAATCCCTAATTTGTCTGCCGCACAGGGATATGTTACGGCACTCACTCAATCACACCTTCCTCCCTTCCTGCCTTCACCTTTTCATTAACAAACATTTATTGCATAGGCAGAGGTGAGGGGAGGACCTCCCAGGCAGAAGGAAATACTGAGGACAAAGGCATAGAAGCGGGAAGTACACCCTGGCACGCTTTTTAAAAAATATATATTTTTATTGATTTCAGAGAAGAAGGGAGAGAGATAGAAACAGCAATGACGAGAGAGAATCATTGATTAGCTGCCCAATGCACGCCCCACACTGGGGATCGAGCCCACAACCCAGGAATCGAACTGTGACCTTTTGGTTCATAGTTCAGTGCTCAACCACTGAGCCACGCCGAGCTGACCGGGCATCCCTGCTGCACTTTGCTCAACATGGGACCAGACAGAAGGAGAAGGGACTGGAAACATTCGAGTATCATAGGCACGCATCCTCATTCAGGCTTTATTCTGTGAGCAATGGAAGGGGCAGTGAAGTTGAGGTGTGGGAGGGGAGGGTGATACACAGGAGCAGGGGAGGAGAGGCTTTCCTGTTGAGGCCGCATGCTTGTTTTTTGCTTCATTTCTTATCTCTGACTGATTTTGAGGTACTCTGGATTCTTGGGGGAGCCCAATCCCCTATGAGCTGGGGTGATTATTAGAATCCATTCGATCACTAGGGACTGGAGTCATCTGACGCATTGGTCTGCCTCCTGGGAAGGTGTCTTGGGCCATAGGGAAGGTCACGCAGGGAGCCGCCATGTTCCTTCCAGCTTGAGTATTTCCTAGGAGCCTGAAGATGAGCCACTGTGGGGCTGTCCCCGCCCACCCTGAGGAGACAGAGGTGTGGGGGAAGGATTCCTTGCATTTATCAAGGATGTGCTATGTGCCAGGAATTGCGCCAGGGCTTTAAAAAATCACCTGCTTCATCCTTATAGTTTGCCGAGGAAGGCTCACTCCCATGTCACATGTGAGGAGACTGAAGAGCGGTGAAGAGCCGTGGACCCACCTTATCCAGGTCTTAGCCGTACTTTGCCAAATGGGAAATGGAGGCCAGCAGCCTCACCTTGTCAGCTTCGAGGGTGTTGTGAGGCTCCAGGAAGGTCCTGCTTGGGAAAGCACTCTGTAAACTGGAAATTACCGCATGCACAGGCCGGGGCTCACGAACAGCTCTGCTTCCCAGTGAAATCATTGGAGATTTGCTTGGGCCTTTCTTGCCTGCGCTGACAGACGTCTCAACTTTCAGTTTCTCCTCTGTTCACTTCCTCCAGCCAGCCCTAGCGTCCGTGGCTCAATTCCCCACTTCTCTCTTTTAAGCCCACACATATGAAGACACTGCTCTTTTTATTACAAAACTAATATCAGCATAATCCTACTTTTTTGCCATTTTGGTGGGAAAAAAAATCCTAAGTCGTGGAATTATAATGCTGGGAAGGACCATTTCATCCTTATTTGAAATTTGAGAAAACAGAAGCTCGGGGAGATGGCCCCACAGCTAACGGATGCAGAGCCAGGATTAGGGCCCCATGGGTCCCTTTCCCTGTGCCCCTCCATTGCCCCACATGGCCCCTCCCAAGAGAGACTTAAAGGGCTTCATCTAGAGCAGCAGTTCTCAACCTGAGGGTTGAGACCCCTTTGGGGGTCGAACGACCCTTTCACAGGGGTCGCCTAGGACCATCGGAAAACACATATATAATTACATATTGTTTTTGTGATTAATCATTATGCTTTAATTATGTTCAATTTGTAACAATGAAAATACATCCTGCATATCGGATATTTACATTATGATTCATAGCAGTAGCAAAATTACAGTTATGAAGTAGCAATGAAAATAATTTTATGGTTGGGGGTCACCACAATATGAGGAACTGTATTCAAGGGTCGAGGCACTAGGAAGGTTGAGAACCCCTGCTCTAGAGGAAGAATCCAGCTTAACAAATTTCATTACACCAGCCCCTTTATGTAACAGAGCTGTTTCCGGGTCCTGACAGATGGTCCATAGTAACAGTGCTCTGCTGATTTGGTTGGAGCTGATCCTATGAAATGAAAAATCCTGTGTAGCAGATGCCTTTTCCAGCCCTTGGCCTGGGAGGAAGTCAGCCTCTCCAAGGAAGGCTCTGTGGCTTTGGTCCTCACTGTGTCTGGTGTGACTCAAGGGGAAGGCCCTGAGAGGGAGTCTCAAACCATGTTAGGTTTTTACTGGAGGTGGGTGCTGCTAAAAGGGGCTTCTCCTGGGGCCTGCAGGACAGATGGGAGCAGAGAGCCTAGTGGGAGGGAAATTAGCAGATGTGGAAGGAAACAGTCTGTCCCACCATGGATCTGGACTGGCGGCCCTTCAAACCGCAAGGCCCCGCACCTTCAGATGAACAATTTGAATATAATGTCAGTGCTTGTCACACAGCCCACCAGCTTTGACAGTGGACTCTGATCCCAGGCGTCCCCCTTCCCTGGTTGAAGTTACTGGGATTCCCGCCCCCGGATTATCTTTCTTTACCTGGTGGGTGCTTGGTCACTCTGGTTCTGCTTGAAACAAGTGGCAAGTCCTAACCATTGACAGCGGAGTGGACATCGTCACTTCCATGGACTCTTCTAACCTTGTTCTGCTGCTCAGTTCTCTTCCTTGAAGTGTCCTGACGTTTGAGAGTGGGGAACAGCTCTCCTACTCAGTGAGTACAGCTCTGTTAGGCCTCCAATAGGTCTCTTATACCCACATCTCAGGAGGACCCTGGGAGAGTTCCCAAGGGTGGGGCTAGAAGAAATTTGAGAGGCACTATCCAAAGTCTTGTCCAGAAACGTCATTAGTTGACCGTGAACTGACATCCCAGGATAGGCTCCCTCCCCTCCTTGCTCCTGCCCTTGGGTGAATTATTGGCCCCAAAAGGTTGGGGCCAACCTTTGTCTCCCCAGCTTGAAGTTCTTAATCTGGGCTTCCCATGCACCAAAACCCAGTTTCTCTTTGGAAGCTGAGGATGCAAATAATATTTCTGGGGGCGGGGGGTGGGATCTCTTGGCATGCTAATATAACAGCTTTGATATCTTGGTGGGCTTGGCAGGATGGCTGGCACCAGTTTATGGTTTGTCTCTGGCCCTGCTGCTGCCCGGCCTCATGGTGGTCTGCAGGGGGCGCTGTGCTCCCACAGCCAGGTCCTGGGGTTTTACTGAAGGAACTCAAGCATTCCTCTACAGGCCCAGGCGTGCTTGCGAACTGCGGCTTTCCCTTGCTAAGTCTCATTCCCAGCTCCTGCTTCCAGCTCGGGTGCTGTGAGTCATCGTCATCAGTGGAAAACTCGGCCTCACCAACAGCTGGGTGCAGTGTTTGGCTTGTTTTGTAACTTCACAGAGATGGAAACTGCTGATGATCTTTTGCAATGGGCAGTAACTGAAGTCTGGGTCAGGGACGGGCAGTTCTAGGTAGGGAGGGGAGAACCCTGCGGAGTTGGGGGTATTTTTCAGAGAAGCTGTGGACAGGTTGTACTAGAAGTCAGGGCGGCCTGGGATGTGGTCTTGCTTTCCCTCTAACTCACTAAGTGACCTTGGATAAATCAGTCATTTTCCTCACTGGGCCTCACTTTTCCCTTCTAGAAGCAGATGGTTGGGTTAGAGTGCCATGGAGTCCCTTTTTTTCTGTGACAGTTTGTGAATCTAAGTTGAACGTAAAGAACTTTGAGCCCCGTTCCCATAATCCCCTTGAACATCTGAAACCTATGGCTGTTTCTCCAGGTGAACAGTGCTCACTGCATAAGGAGAGTCACATAGGTAAGATTCCTACCCTCCAGGAACTTACAGTCTGTCTTCCTCCTCTCCTCTTCCCTGGCCTGACGTCAGCGGACTGATGGGCTCTGCGCTGCGAATGCGCCCTGGTGAGCAGCGTTTCCTCTACACCACGAGGCAGAAGTCAGAGTCTACTGGGAAGCAGGAAACTGGGATTCTGGTTCCGGCTTTGCCAAAATACATGTGTGTCCTTAGGCAAATCATTTCCCTCCTTCAGCCTCATTTTCATTTTCTCTAAAATTAAGGAATTAGCCTCACTTCTTGGCTTCAACTCTCCCCACTGCCTCCCCTCCTTGCGCCTCCTACTAGCTTTACTGCAGGGTGTGATTCTTCGCTGCAGAAGCCCTGGGGTACAGTTTCCTTTCTTGCGGGGAGGGAGAGAAGCAAGATTATATATTTTTTAATTACGCAGCTAAGATTAGGCAGCAATCTGCATTTTAAAGTGTTATTAATAAGAGTTTAAAAGGATGCGAAGAAGCTTTGGCGTTTGGATGTGAAATGACTTGGGAAACATCTGCAGAGGCGCTGGCCTCAATCAGGAAGTTTTCTCTGATGTCAAGTGGCTGCTGGGTGTGAGTGGCGGCTGATGTGCTGCTGGGCCCGTGGAGGCGCAGGAAGCCCTGCACTCAGCCAGGGCAGGCCTCTCAGGACCGGGAATCGTGTTCCAGCCTCACATGATGGCTCTTTGTAAACTGACTCTAGAGAAAGAGTGATAGTCATCATATGTTACCAGCACCTCCATTTAGAGTTTACGAAGTGCATGCATGTGTATTGTCTCCCTTTTCGTCACAGCCCTGAGAGGTAGTTAGCATTGGCTGAGGTCTCTTAAATTTAAGATTCTTCCTTTCAGAAAGATTGGATGCTATAGAGCAGTGGTTCTCAACCTTCCTAATGCCGCGACCCTTGAATACAGTTCCTCATGTTGTGGTGACCCCCAATTTCATTGTTACAAATTGAACATAATTAAAGCATAGTGATTAATCACAAAAAAATATGTAATTATAGATGTGTTTTCCGATGGTCCTAGGCGACCCCTGTGAAAGGGTCATTCGACCCCCAAAGGGGTCTCGACCCACAGGTTGAGAACCGCTGCTATAGAGGAAAAGCTGCAAACAAGGATTGGGGAGCTGCGTGCAGGTCCCGGGCTTCCGCCTCCCTCCCCAGCTCTACCTGTCTCCTCTCCCTACTTTACATTCCTCTCTAACACCTAAGTCATATGCCACGGGATGTGTTCTGTGTGTGTGTGTGTGTGTGTGTGTTTTGTCCATTGTCTGTCTTCCCCGTACTAGAATGTAAGTTCTGTGAAGGAAGGGAGTTTTGTCTGTTTTGTTCAGTGCTGTGGCCCCTAGCACCTGGGACAGCACCTGGCAGTGAGGAAGTGCTCAGGAATGATTTGTTGCAAATTGTGAATGCCTGGCTTTGCTTCTGAGTAGTCTGTGTGACTTGGAAAAGTTATTTATTGTTCTCGGTTTTATTTTCTCTTTGGGGAGTTGGATGGGATGGTGTCTGCTGTCCTTGGTGGCATGGTAAGAACGATGCCCACAGCTCCTTTTCCTTTCAGCAAACACTGAGCACCTGCTCTGCGTCAGGCCCTGTACTAGGTGCTGTGAGGACACAGAGAGAAAGGCTCACTGTTCTTCACTCCTTAGTGGATGTGATGGTTGGTTTTATGTGTCAACTTGACTGGGCCACAGGGTGCCCAGATATTTGGTAAACATTATTCTGAGTATTTCTGTGAGGGTGTTTTGGATGAGATTAATATTTACATGGTGGAGTGCGTAAAGCAGATTGCCCTCCCTAGTGTGGTGGGCCTGACCTAATCAATTGAAGGCCTGGAGATGGCAGACTGCAGACCCTTCCCCAAGTAAGGGAGAATTCACTTGCTTTCCAAGTGGAACATCAGCTCTTCCTGATGGAGAGCCTTTGGCCGGGGGCATCGGCTCTGCAGATTTTCAACTTGCCAGCCCCCATAATCACGTGAGTCAGTTCCTCATAAACCTCTCTCTCTCTCTGTCCCAAAGGTTCTTTTTCTCTGGAGAACCTTGATGAATACAGA
This sequence comes from Myotis daubentonii, assembly GCF_963259705.1. Taxonomy (NCBI): domain Eukaryota; kingdom Metazoa; phylum Chordata; class Mammalia; order Chiroptera; family Vespertilionidae; genus Myotis; species Myotis daubentonii. The sequence continues at coordinate 55,928,452 of NC_081848.1, read as the reverse complement.
GGGCAACATAAGACATGTCAAATAATCTTATATTTGGTGGCATAGAATAGTTGTTGGAACAGAGATACAAGCACCATGCCAGTGGCTTCTACTGGCAGGGTTGGCTTATTCTGACAGAGGGATGATGGGGCGCGTTAGGGAGGCAGTGGCATCTGAGTCAGGTGCTGTAGGTGGAACAAGCAAGCCCGCCAGCATTGCAGGCTGACCAACATCTCGAGCTGGGGCACAGCATGACCCTAAGGCCAGGAGGGAGGAAGTGCATGTGCCCTTGACAAAGGGCAGCCCCCAGCATTGAAGAACATAGGTATTTGGAGGGAGGCACTGTGTGGAAGGCAAGGGAGTTGCTAAACACACTAGGACTGGGGCTTCCTGGTTTGGGAGCAGAAAGCATCCATTTTTTTCTGGGAAGCTCCAACCCTGTGTGGTATAGATAGTCCTACAGCCGCCTGGGAGCTCCTCAGGGTGCAGTCCGTCTTCTGCCACTGGTGCTCTGATTTGACAGCTACTGAAGTCAGTGGTGAAAATGGAACAGCCCTATTAGTATTATCATTATTATTGCAGCCTTGCCACTTACTAGCTTTGTGATCTTGAGCAAGTCATTTGATTTCTGTGATCTCTTTCTTTTCCTGTTCACACCAATCATGAGGGTTGCTCAAATTATACAACTTAATGGCAGTGCCAGAAGCAGAGTGTTAGAGTCAGTGAGCTCTCAATAAATAAATTCTCCCCTACCCGATTTTGTTCACTCTCTCTTTGCAGGCTACTGCCTCTTCTCCCCCTTTTAACTGGGCAGCCCATGATTGGAAATTTTAGTTTTTTAAAAAAATTCCAAACTTTTTATTATGTGATATTGTTCATGATATGACTTTGGGGACTAGGGAAATTTTACTAAAAAATAATAGGATACGCAGTCCGGTCCCAATTTTTCTTTAAATTGTGAACTGAGTGGTCTTTGATATTACAGTAGCTGTTTTATTTTAGGACATGGGCAGACTAAAATTTCTAAAGGCGCCAATAGCATTATGTTATACACTGCTCATTTTGACCCTGAAGAGTTTTAGACATCATTTATTAAAGTTTAGATCAGGAAGATGTCTCAGGGGTCTTCTATTCCAGCCTTCTTATTTTACGGATGGGGCAGCCAAGGCCCCTGGTGGAGAAGGGACCTGTTCAAGGTCATGTAGCCTAGCAGAGAGGCCAGGATTAGGACCCAGGCCTGAGTCTTCGATGGACGCGCCCTCCCTTTCCCGGCTCACCTTGCTTCACCTCTCTTCTCCACTGCTCTCCTCTTTGCTTTTTTCCTGGCTGTAGTTCATGTGTGTCATACAGTACTTCAGAGGCCTCTGCTGGGCCAGAGACTGTGCTTGAATCTTAACAGAAACCCAGAATTTCAATGCACAGCCTTCCGTGCTTCTTCGTTCTTCAGTCATCGGTAGAGACGTTGAATTGACCCTGAGACACTGTTAGGTGGGAGTTGGCTGAGATTTGACCAATTGGTAGAAACTCTAGGTGGAACTATAGAAATCCTTGGTAACAAGGCTGGGGTGTTCAGTCTGGGGGAATAATAGAATAGTGGCTAACGTTTACTATTATGGGTCGTGCACTTCATGCAAAAGTGTCCCTGCAACAACCCTACGCGGTCGCTGTTACTCGTCCCATTTTGCTGACGTGGGATAGTGTGCTCAAGAAGGAGCCAGCGAGTGATGCAGTTCCACAGTGGTGAGAAAGAGGCAGGTAGAGTCATTTGTTCATTCAGGCCACAGGTATTTAGTGAGCACCTACTTTGTGCTGGGCATTATGCTTGGGTATAGGGATGAGCAAAAGCAGAGCCTCTGCTGTTGTAGAGCTGGCTCTGTGGTGCGGGAGACACACATTAATCAAACAGTCCTTCTAATTTATAAACTTACACCAGTACGACCAAGATGAAGAATGTGGTTCTCTGAGATTTTTGTTTCTTTTTTTTTTTTAAATTTTATTTTCCTATTACAGTTGACATTCAGTATTATTTTATATTAGTGTCAGATGTATGGCATAGTGGCTTGACAATTATATAGTTTACAAAATAATTCCCAGATAATTCAAGAACCCACCAGGCACCATACGTAGTTATTACAGTATGATTGACTGTATGCCCTATGCTGACTCTACCTTCTTGTCACCTTCAGGACCCCTTTCCCTGGAGCAGGGTAGAAATTCCTCTTCACTGAAGAGCTCAGCTTCTCACTGTGCCTGTAGCTGTGGCTTTTCATCTGCCTTTACCACCATTCCAGGCAGCCCTGTGATGGAGAGTAAAGGAAGCTACCCCTTTGAATAGTCACCATCCACCCACCCTTCTAAGTATCCTCTAACCCAGCGGTTCTCAACCTGTGGGTCACGACCCCTTTGGGGATCGAATGACCCTTTCAGAGGGGTTACCTAAGACCATCGGAAAACACATATATAATTACATATTGTTTTTGTGATTAATCGCTATGCTTTAATTATGTTCAATTTGTAACAATGAAATTGGGGGTCACCACAACATGAGGAACTGTATTAAAGGGTTGCAGCATTAGGAAGGTTGAGAACCACTGCTCTAACCTCAGAGCATCACCCCTCCCCTCCCCCAGGGCTGTGAACCTAGTTGTCTTCCTCCTCCTTTACTTCTTTATTTATGTTGACTGTTTGATAAGATTTTTGCCAAAGGTCCCAGAAGAATTCAGTCATTTGGAAATGAAATAACATTTTATGAATTTCATTGCCGGGAACCTTGGTCTAGCATCTCTGCCCCTTGGTCTGTTTCTTTTAATGGTATCACCGCCTGCCCACTAAGCTGGAAATCCTGGTCTCAGAGTGCTGTTTATCTCCTCTAACGGGGTACCAAGCCTCGCAGATTTTCACTCTTCACCACCATCTGATTCCAACCCTCCTTTCAGCCCTGATGCATCTTAGACCGTGTTATTGTGTGCATGTATAGGCTTCTTTCCTCCCTGCCTCCCCTCCTGGCCCCTCCCCTCTTCCTACCACTGGGAACAAGGTAAGTGCCCTGTTCCCTGTCAGTAAATGGGGCAGGTAAGTGTGTCTGTCTCACGGGGTTGTTGGGAGAGATAAACTGGATACTATATAGAGAATGCTTAGAGTAGTGCCTGGCACTTAGTAGATGCTATGGGAGTGTTAGTTATGAATATTATTATTACTGGAGCCCTCTGGCCAGATGTACCATCCCCAAACATTCCTTTCATCAGGCCCCATCCCTGCTCAAAAGTCTGCAGTCTCCCCATGGTCTGTCTGTCTAGCCGTAGTCCCTAGATTGAGCATGCAAGAGCAATTGCCAGGGTGTGGGAAGAGAAAATGGACTTCTTTTATGTTTTTTTAAAAAATCTAATTCTCTCACGTTTTCTTTATTTGACTATGCTTTACACTATATTTTTGAGTAAGAGTACATTTATAATTGATAAATGTATGCAGTACAAGTGCATACTTTTTTTTGGTTAATCCTCACCTGAGGATATTTTTCCATTAATTTTTAGAGAGAGTGGAAGGGAGGAGGAGAGACAGAGAGAGAGAAACATCAATATGAGAAAGACACATCAGTTGGTTGCTTCCCACATGCACCCCTGACTGGAGCTGGAGATTGAGCCTACAATCGAGGTACATTCCCTTGACTGAAATCAAACCCGGGACCCTTCAGTCCAAGGGCTGACGCTCTATCACTGAACCAAACTGGCTAGGGCCAAGTGCATACTTCAATAAATAAATGAATACACACACATTGGTGATATGTTAAAAATATTTCACTGATAGGGAAAACATATTTCCTGACTCTCACTCTCCACCTGCCCCGCCTTGTGTCTTTCAATTTCTGTCATTGCTAATCTTCCTAGAGATTCTCTCTCATATTCCCTTTTATTTCTATCCAGAAGTTCACCTTAAATGCCACTTGTTCCATCAGGCCTGCCAGGATCGTTGTAGCTTGAAATGCTTCCTTCAAGCTCCCCGGGCATTCATTGTCAATACTACTCATTTGGCCCCTGCTGTTTTCCACTTGGAGTTGGGATCCTTTGCCATGTACATTTCTTGGCTCCATAGTTCTGTTAATTCTCACATGGATATACCTTTGAATTAGGTTTTGCTTGCTAACTTTATGTTGAGCTGTTTGTCATTCATCATTTATCGGGAGACACATGCCTACATTTTTTGAGTGACATTAATGTTTCTCTATTGTATGGTAGTAATATGTAATTCTTTACTCTAAGGAAAAGATTCCATTTGCTACATTTTTTATCTGAGTCTCCTTAGATTTGATGGTGTGCTTCAGCCCGAGGCAGACATTTATCTGCAGTGCAGTAATGAACATCATCTGTGTGTGCATTTATTCTT